>NC_080021.1:204171654-204796654 GCF_030020395.1 Manis pentadactyla | reverse complement strand
CCTGCAGGACATAGGGTGGGGCAGAGTGAACGTGGGGGCAGGGCGGGTGGGTGTGGGGTGCTACGAGAACAGCCAGTGCCGATCAGGAAAGAAAGTGCGTTCTGTTGCCTGCAGTGGGCCAGGAGCTCACGTTCCTAAACACTACATGCAGTCCCTCTCTGTGTTTTCCAAGGAATGCGTGTATAGAGTCTCCAGCTCACTCTTGGGAGTATAGGACCCACATAACCGCCTGTCTACTCAGCACCTCCACTTAGGCGTCCAGAAGACACCGAGCTTCGATATCTGGGTCACAGTCGCTCTGGGTCAGTCCTCTGGGTCACGTTCCCCATCTTCCCAAGAGGTGCCGTTGTTACGTCGCTATGGATGCAGACCAGGAGTCATCCTCCATACCTCCCACTCCTGTCCCCACCTTTGCCAGTCACTCAGCACATTCTCAGGGCATTGTACCTACAAAATACCTCAAGTTTGCCCGCTTCTCCATCTCTGCTCCTGCTCTGCCTCTGCCCTCTCTGCTCCTCCTCCTCTGCCTGTCAGCCACCCTCTCTCTCCAGGCCAGCAGCATCTCAGACGCGGACTTCTGCGCCATGGCCCCGCCTTCCTGGTGGGTCTTTTCTCTTCTGTTTCTGTCCTTCTCCAATGAAGTCTGCTCTCTGCTGCCAGAGCCATCTTCCCTAGATGAGAATCTGACCAAGTCACTCTCCTATCTAAAACCATCATTTACAAAGCCCAGAGGGTTAGGACGAGGGCTGGCTAGGGCTACTGTTAGGATCAGGACTTCATTCCTCTCCAGCATGAGCGCATCCCACTTGATTTCAGTGTTTCAGGCCCACCAGCCATTGACTGCAGTGGCCCCTCTCATATCTGTTCTCCCCAAGGGGTCTTTGTTTAGATTTCTCCCCTGCCTCTTTGGCTTCCGGGCATCCCTACCACCCCTTCCTTCTGATGAATCATACTCTTTTCAGGCCTTCACACTGCTCACTTCCTGGAAGCAAGTTCCCATGATTTCCATAAACCAGATGATATTTCTCCAATAGAGCATCTTGTATCACCTTTCACCTCTCTTTCCCTGTATATATCATTTTCACGTCTTTACATATATCTGTCAATCACTTCATTAATATTGGTGAGCATCATGGAGTTTGGGCTTTTCCACCCCTGAACATGGTAATGGAGTGCATTTTGTGTCCCTCACAGATCTGTCTGCTGAAGCCTTCAGGGTGACTCTGTAGTCTTCTTGGGCTGCCATAAGAAAAAATCATAGACCGAGGGCTTAACAACAGCAATTTATTGTCCCACAGGTCCAAGGTCAGGGTGCCCATATGGTCGGGTTCTGGATTACTGATGGCTGCCTCCTCACTGTGTGCTCACATGGTTTTTCTCAGTGGGTGTGCAGAAAGGGAGGGAGATCTCTCTTCCTCTTCTTATAAAGGCACCAGTCCTATTAGTTTAGGACCTCACCCTTATGACCTCATTTAACCTGAATTACCTACTAAAAGCCCTATCCAAATACAGTCACTTTGGGGGTTAGAGCTTCAACATAGGAATCTTGAGGCATAACTCAATCCCCAGCTGACTGTATTTAGAGATAGGATCACTAGGAGGTAATTAAAATTAAATGAGATCATAAAGGTGGGAAAATATGATAGGACTGTGACCTCAGAAGAAGAGGAAGAGGTCTGCACACCCTCCCTCATTCCCAGTGCCACCATGCAAAGACAGCCTTTAGGACATGGCGATAAAGCAGCTGTCTGCAAGCCAAAAGGAAGGTAGTCACTAGGACCAACCATGCAGGCACCCTAATCTCAGACTTCCAGCCTCCAAAATTGTGAGAAAATACGTATCTGTTGTTTGTTACCCAGTCCATGATTTTTGTTATGATGGCCCAAGCAGAGTAACTCACTCCTCCTGTACTCATCACATGTAAATTATATTTTTTTCTGAAAATGCTGTTGAATGAATGAATAGGGAGATTAATGAATGCATGGATGGTGGCAAACAGACCAGTATGGAATCCTTGGAAGATTCCAGATGATGGCTTACTCTGGACTTGGCCACAATAAGAGGCCAACATTTAGAATTTTGGGAAAATCACTCTCTGTGTTTAAAGCATCAAGATTGGGCATAACAGTGCATCTCAGAACTGGACTGTAGCATCTTGCTGGAGGGCTCTGCATCACAGGCTTGGAGGGAGGGACCCATATTTGGGATTATCTTCTTGGTTCACCTCTAAGTAGACCTCACAGAGATATCTGGGGAGAGAGAGAGCAAGACAGGCAGTGAGGAAGTTATGCTATCACATGGTTCATTTGTATTGACAATTGTTTTTTCTTTAGCAAACATAGCTCCTATATCCCCAAAGAGGGGATTTCTCACCCAGAGCCTAATGCCCAGACCAGCCCTCCAGGTATGAGCTACCCTGCAGACACATCTGTCGAAGCTGATAACCTTTCCTGGAAATATAGGAGCTCCTTAGAAATTGATGTTGGGACATTCAGAAGCCTTATTGTCCAGTCTGGTGAAACCCCTTCAAAGAAACAGGAATCTTTGGCACATCCTGTGTCTTATCTTTAGACAGCAGGTAGCTCAGACTGAAGACATTTCCTTTCTTAGTTTGAAGATTTGAAAGTTGAGGCTGTCTTTGGGAATTTCTCAGAACAAAGCCACTGGGGCCATTTAGCCAATCTCCTTTTCTTCTTTCTTGTTTCCTCTTCTTGCCTTTTATGTTAGCTTTCTCTTCCTTTCTCAAGAGTTCTTGCCTTTTTTTCATCTCCCACCTTTTCCTCTTTGCCCATCTGACCCTGCTGTGCCCATTCTCTGAAACTTTCCACCAGTGCCAGTTTTGAAATTTTGTGGAAATGTGGCTCTAACAAATCATGGGAGAAGACTGACACAGTAGTTGGACTAGGAGATAGAAGGTTTGATTTTGCTACTTGCTAGCTTGGAGCAAGTCATGTGCCTTATCTGGGGTGGTGGTGGGGTGGGGGCTTCTATTTGCCTTCAGTGAAACAGAGATAGTGTACTAAGTGATGTTCATATCACTGTCCTGAAGTTTGATCTCCTAAAATGTTGTTTGGCCCTCATACTGCTGTGCAGTTCAAGCCACCATTCCTCTGGCTGGCAGTTGTAGAAGCCGCTGTCCGAGCCTCTAATTATGTTCTCCATACTCTAGTTAGTAATTGTCATCAAAGGGTCTTACTTTGAACATGCCAGTGTTCTGTTTAAAAGCTTTCAATGATTAGGTTTTGTCATTGTCATACAATCTAGACTCCTCAGTGTGGCTTACAAGGTGATCCCACCTCCCCAGCATCCTCTCTTTGCAGGCTCCATCATGGCCGCACCACACTCTCTTCAGTTGCTCAAGTACCACACACTTACTGGTTTCAGATCTTTGCCTAGGCCTCTCCTCCTACCCAGGGCATTACCCCCAAATCTTTTAATAACTCTACCTTGATCTGCCCTTCTTTGCTAATTCCTTTTCTTCCTTAAGGTCTCAAGGTAGACATTGCCTCCTCCAGGGTGGATGAGATGACCTTCTTGCTCCTCTGGTACACTGTACTCTCCTATTGCAGAAATATTACACAGTGCTGGAAATGCCTGAGGATGTGGCCTACCAAGTTATGAATTCCATGATTTATGGTTTGTGTCTAACTTTTCCCCATATCTCAAGGACTTTGAGCAGTGCCTGGTACATAGTAGGAGATGAATAACTGAGTAAGCCAGCAGATCCATGTGTACTGGCACCTGTGGCTTCTGTGTCCTCTATGGGTCAGGGAAGGAGGCCCAGGGACTCAGAGTGGCCAGGCCCAGTCCTCTAGGGGCTGGGGATTAGCCAAGTCCTAACCTCAGCCCCATTGCTCACCCTGTAGCAGCAGCTGAGGCGGCGCAGGAGACAGTGGAATCCCTGATGCAGAAGTTCAAGGAGAGTTTCCGCGCTAACACGCCCATCGAGATCGGTCAGCTGCAGCCAGCCCCGCGCAGCACCTCGGCAGGGAAGCGGAGGCGGAGGAGCAAGTCTCGAGGTAGGCCCACCCAGCACCTCTTGCCAGGACATCAGCAGGCTGTCCCCAGGTTCTGAAGATACGAGGAAGAGCTGTGCCCTCTTCCCTTGCTTCTCTGCACCCACAAAACTCGTGCCACTGTTTGCCTGATAAGTCATGACAGCTGAGGCCTTGAAGACAGCAGACATGTGCTCTGGGTGTAGAGCTAACCTCTGAGCCCCGGCTCAGAGAATGGGAATGGATCATGGTTTAGAGTGGTTGAGAAGATTAGCAATGATTGGTGGGAAGTGCCTAGCACAGGATCTGAGCACAGTGGGTACTCTTTAAATTGGAGCTGGTGTCATTTTGGAGAGAGGAAGAGGGGCAGAACATGCTCATGGAGAGGTAGACTCAGGCTGGGACTCCAGACCAAGGTTTGGGTCATCCTTGAATAGCCTGAATAATACAGTGGTCAAGAGTAGTAGCATTGCACATTACACAGAACAGGATCTAAATTGTGGTCCTGCTGTTAACTAACCATGTCACCTAACCATGCTGGGCAGGACCCTCTGCTCCTCCAACCCACTCCTATCTCACAAGGTTGTTAAAATGCCTTAGCACGGTGCCCAGCCCAGCATGCATCATAAAGTAGATCTTCCCCTCCTTCTCCTCATCCTCCTCTTCCTCTTTCCTCTGCATCATCATCATCACCTCTTTCTTCCCTGATCATCTGTGTGACTTTGTATATGAGACAAGCACTATTATCATTGCCTGATTCCCAAATCGGGTCTCTTTTCTTTCTGTCCACTCAACAGTCTCCAGCCCACTCAACAGTCTCTTGACTCGGTTCTGATTATGTCCCTCCTCTTCTCCCATAGCTTCAGTGTCATCCAGTACCTTCAGATATGGTCGGGCTTGAAGATGACATTCAAGGTCATCACAGAGCTCTCATCTCTCTATGCTGTCCCTTCTAAATCCCTGTGTTCTGCTTCGATGTTCTTTTTCATGCTGTTTCCCTTGCCCTAAATCTCCAACTGGACCCTATGAATAATCGTTGTCATTTATTAACACCTACTTATTCAGGCAGAGGGCTAAATGCTATGTACACCTTATCTCATTTGATTCTCAGCAGCCCTATGAAGAAGGTATCATAATCCCCA
Source organism: Manis pentadactyla (assembly GCF_030020395.1). NCBI lineage: Eukaryota > Metazoa > Chordata > Mammalia > Pholidota > Manidae > Manis > Manis pentadactyla. The sequence continues at coordinate 204,791,517 of NC_080021.1, read as the reverse complement.
TTTTAGAGAATAATCATCTCTAAACCCTGCCAAAGCGACACCTTAGTAAGCAGTACAGTCATGAAAAACTAAGCAATCTGAGTTCCAAACACTTCTAGCTAAACCTCTGTGCTCTGTACTAGTGAAGTCCTATCTGTCTTCCAAGCTGAACTTGCATGGCACGTTTCCTTGAAGATGTCACCGATTTTCACAGCCACAAATCACTCTGAATCCTCCCATGTGCGAATGCCCCCGCATCTTTACATATGTGCTAAGCACTGATTTCACTTTTGTGTCATAGAATTTGCTCTTTTCTACCTCCTTAGCTAGACAGAGAGTTCTTTGAAGGTGGGGATTGTCTTATTATTTGAATTGTCTTTACTCTTCTGGGCCTACATCAGTGCCTGTGCACATGATAGACACTTGTTATTTATTGAGTGTCTAGGTCTTAATCCTGGGAATGATTTCTGAATCTTGTGAAAAGCCAACATCTGCACATTTGGATGAGGTCATGAATTGAGGCAGAAGTGGGTCATGGAATTCCCACGGCAAACCCCAGATTCACTGTTGTATAGTGATAAGAAAAAACAGTGGCTTTGTGGTCAACAGTGTCTGGGGACTCATCCCAGCCCAGTCCGTTGCAACTTGCATGGCTTTGGAAGAGTCAGTAGATGTCTTTGAGTCTCAGTTTCCTCTTCTGTACCTGGGGGTGCCAATCCCTCTCCCAGAGAATTGCTGTGAGGTGTTGATGAGATGATGAATACAGACTACCTTGGAATGCCTCAGCTGATGTGTATTAGGAACTGAATAAATGCAATCAGGTATTTCTTCTGGGTGGGGCATTCAGAGTCACTTACAGTTTCACTCAGCCTTACCCTAGTCATCTTTATTCCTCTACATTTACCAAGAATTCCCCTCCTACATCCTCCCTACGTATACAGACCCCATAAATACACTGGACTCCAAGTCTAAAACCTCCCCCCAACTTCACTGCCAATCTGAATTCATTTCCTTAGTGTCATCTCAGACATTTTTATGTCACTGAATTCTTCACCCCCAAATTCTTTTTGATGTGCCATAACTCTTGATAAGGCCCCTACTGTTAGGCATCTGGGCTGTTTCTGATAGTTCATCATTATAAACAGTGCCACATGGAACACAGTTTTCGGCATAAAACTTAGTCTTCACTTTGGAATCTGCCTGTTTCCCCCTCTTAGAACTTCAAAACTAGATTATTAATGAAAATCTGTTTGCCCTCTACTATGATTGGATATCAGGTTATTTCATTTTACAAGTTAGATGGAGCCTAAGAGAGTTAGTGGTTCTACCAAGATAAAGAAATTCATTTTCCCCCTAAATGTATCTTAAATCTGTCCTCTCTTATTTGTCACCACTTTATTTAATGGCTATTGTCACCTCTCACCTCCTACTTGCAACTATACCCTCCTAGAGATTCAGTCTCCCCAAAGCAGCTGGAGTAATCTTTTTTAGAAACATAAACCAGATAAGGTCACTTTTCTGCTGAAAGTCATTTGCTATCCTTGGAATACAATCCAAACTGCTTGCTGTGGCTTATAGACCCTGTTCTCTCTGGATCTACCTCCTGCCCTCTTCACTTGCTTGGCATTTCCTTGTGCACCAGCCACACCGAATTTCTTTGTGTTGCATGAACACAGCACATGGCTCCCACTCTAGGATCTGAGAGCTCTCTGTCCCTTCTCCTTGCCATGTCTCTTCTAACCTCCCAGCTGCACTCCTGGCCAGGCCCCTCCACACCTTTCAGTTCTCAGCTCAAATGTTAGCTCCTGGACTGTCTTCCATGACTACCCCACCTAACGTTTTACTCTTTTCCATCCCCAGGCTTCTACTGTCTGTTATACAACCCTTTTTTACTTCTTCCATAATATTATGGTCTAAAAGTATTTGTATGCATTTGCCTGTTTGCTATCTGTCTCTCTAAAATGTTTCATATTCATAAACCTAGTACATAGAGAGCGTTTAATAAATATTTGTTGAATAAATGAGTGTATTCACCTCAAAGATCTCTGGAAACTGGCTCACTTTTGTAACAACTATCACATTGATGGTGTAAGGGGGACCCAGGATAAACCAAAGCTTCCTGGTACAGACCTCCAGGGAATCCACTTTTCCCAGAGATAGACTCTGATGGATAGCATGTTAAATGTGCTCAAGTGGTTGCTGTTAAAGCAGTTTTCAAAATACATGCCAGCCCTCTTTCCCAACACACACACCTACCATCAGAGGTCCTCAGGATTTCCTCCGACAAGAGAGGCTTGTGGTCAATAGAAGTTTAGAAATTGTGCACACTCCCTCTTCCTCTTGGAAATTCCCAAACACATCTAAGACTATTAAAAGACCCTGGGAAGTCCTGCAGTACAGAAAGCCACTTTGTTTAGCTCAGTGACTGTGAAACCAACTTGACCACAGATTCTGTTTCTCCCCCAGGGACATTTACATATTGACGGACATAAACAACCATCGAAACACAATGTGGGAAGGGCTTTTATAGCATGTATGGACTGACCATCACAGACCCCATTCGTGATGGTCCCAAGCCTCAGTCTTCCATGCTACTAAGGTGACCAAGGGTCTTCTGGCCCCAAGTGGGAGCACATGGCGTCTCTCTGCTTCAGTAGGCTCTGTGCCCAGCCCATGGTGCCTGGTGGGTTGCAGCAGATCAAATGGGTGGCACAGAACTGGTGTCCTGGAATTGAGCACATAGGTAAAAGCAGTTCCAATGTGTTTTTTTAGCTATGGCTTCCTCCTTAGAGGCCTACGGATGCTGAAGCGCATGGTCCTTGGTGGCAGAGGAAGACAGTAGAGGGCTGGATCGCTGCCCTCATGTCTGCAGCAGGGTTGTGTGAAGCAGCTGAACTCTCCGCTGCCCACAGCAGTGAAGGGTGAATGGGTTGGCATTCAGATAAAGCAGGGATGTGAGGAAGAACCTCCTGGGCTTCATGAAGTTCCGGTAGTGGTCTTTAAAAGGGGAATTTTGTATTTGAAATAAACACCATTGGCTAACTGAATCATCTTATGCAAGTGAAGAAACTATTTTTAGCCTGTTTTCTCATCCGTAAAATAGTGTTAATAATACCAAAACCATATTGGTTTGGGAGACAATACCTGCAAGATGCTTAGCCCAGTGCCTGACACTTAGTTGACCATCAATAAAGAGTAGCTAATAATGGCTGCTGTCATCAGGGTCCTGCTCCTTGGGCTCTGAGAGGCCCACAGACCCATGCCCTCCTCTACAGACCACCACCTCTGACTTCCTGCAGCGGCCTCTTCATTCACAAATTCATCTTCCACCCCGGCAGCTAGACTGATCTTTTGAAAACACACTAAATCTGGCCATGTTACTCTCCCACAGAGAACACTTTCCTGATACTCTGTCACTTTCACTGGGGGCTTCTCACTCTTTTGCACTGAATCTTCCTAAAGGCAGATGAAAATCAACAACAACCCCCAAAGGGTCTGCAGCTGTGCTCAGAAGACATACACCTCAATTTCCAGGTTCCATTAGGAGAAAAAAAAAAAATCTGTGACATTCTGTTTCATTGTACATGCATGCTTATTTTATTTTCAGTTATATTATTTGTCAGTTAAGTTATTTAACATTTTCTCAAGTCTTTAGGTAATATTGATGCCCCAGGAAGAAGAACCAGGCTTATACTGATTATACTAGGATGATAATGGTACCATCTCCAAAGGGTTTCCATAGGACCAATTACATAATGTCTGTAAAACCCTGAGCACAGAGCCCGACAGAGGTGTGCAGTGTACATATATATCCTATTATTTAATTATTTACTATTCTTATCATTACTTTTTATTATTACTTCTATTTTTTATCATTAATCATTAGGGATACATTTACCCAATTTGAGAAGCAAGAATCTATAGGATGAAGGGTATATACACTGTTTAATAGGGTTGAAAGTTGCTACATGAGACTCTTTCCTAGCCTGAACTCCAGCCCACCTCTGGCTACCTTCCAGCTCCAAGACAGTGTATTCTGTGACCTCTAGCACACTGGCCATTTTCCCTTCCCCCAACATGCTGTGCTTACCAAGTCTGTGTACTGACCATGCTCTGCCTAAAAGACCCTCCTCTTCTCCCCTCTCTCTGCTCCAAGCAGAAAATTGCTACTCGTTTCTCTGTTTCAAAGTCTTCTCTGTGAAACCCCAACTCCCAGCCGACCCTCAGTCCTAACCTGGGCTGAGTGAGCCACTCCTTTGTCTGGCAGCTTCCTGCTGCTTTTTGTCACAGATCTTATCACCCTCTGTCGTAAATACATGTGGACACATCCGTCTCCCTCCTCACCTCTGACAGTCCCATGATGGAAAGGACAGTGCTTTATGTCTCTCTGTGCAGTCCCAATGCGTAACATAGAACTGGCATAGAATAGCAATTGGCAAAATGCGAGAATATATGAATAGATGATGTATGGATGGATGGATAAATGAAGATAATTGGGAGCCTCCTAGAATAACAAAGGGTTAATAAGATGTGGTACAACTAGTATCTTTTGAGCACTTATTATGTTCTGAGTGGTGTGCTCATCACTATTATCATTAAAAGACTCCACATATCCTATGAGATTAGGACTATAATTGCCCACATTCTACAAAAGAAGAAATTCAAGTTTAGACAGGTTAAGTGACTTGCCCAAGTTTACCCAGCCCACAGATTGTGGAACTGTGAATTCAGAGGCCAAAGTTCACATTTCAGTTCCCAGATGACTTGCATTTTAGTCATAGCCAACCTGGCTAAGATCTTCAAACTGTGAGATTGTACCAGCCTCGTCTAGATACTGGAAGGAAGTGGTTGTAGCTTCTCTTGCACTGGCAAGTGTTTTTGTATCATCAGTGGTGCTGTGAGGGTTCAGGAGCTCCAAGTTTCTGGAAGGTGGACCATCTTTCTCTGAGCTAACAAGAGTCAAGGACATCCCCCTTCAGATTCTCTGGTCCCAGGGAGCCGGTGTTATGTCCCCAGGAACTTGAAGGGAGTATGTATGACTTTCATTTGGGAATATGAAAAGACTTCACAAAGAAAGTGGCTTTAAGATAGTATTTTGAAGGAAGAGCAAGCATTTGGCATATGGTGATTGGGGTAGAGTGGATCAAGTAGAAGAAATGGTACAGAGGTGGAGAGAAGAATAACAATTTCATCATAGGCTTAGCACTAGACTCCAGGTACCTCGGGTCTGGCCAGTCTTTCTGTCCCTGTAACTATCTCATGATTTCAAGTTGAACTGCAGTTTGATTATGCAGTTTCTAAACGTCCTTCAGTAAAAGGGGCAGCGACCTTGATAGGAAAGGAAGGCTGCTAAGGGGGCAGCAGGCTGGGGGAACAAAGACAGAAACCAAAGAATAAAGACTGATCCTGTGGCTGCCTGTTCAATATTTAAGCATAGCAACAGCCCAATAAGGTGCATTATTTAAAGCCATTAATGTTTTTGAATATTTTACTCTAAGTGAATAATTCATAGCCAGTTACTAATAAACAGAAAATATATCTGTATTTACATGTGCATATATTCTGAGGAGAGTGTCCCACAATAAAAGAGCACACTGGGGTTTATCTATCAGGGAGGATAAAGGAGCTAGAAGCTTTGATAACCCTTTCTCTATCTTCCGTGTGATATTTGTCATTTATTACCTTTTATTAGAGTAATTTATGGCCACTTCTGTTCTCCAGTAATTAATCTCCTCAAGTGCAGTGACCATGTCCAGGTCATGCCTATGCCCCCATTGACTAGCCTAGTTCCCAACAAATAGCAGATGCTCAATTAACACTTGATGAATTAATGGAGAATTAATCAAATGTGCTACATGATCTTGGACAAGACCTTCAACTTTCCAGGCCTCAATGTCCCCATGCAGAAAAGCCATGTGGCTTTGTGGAAACAAACTCAGATTCTGGAATTTTGTGGACGTGGCTTCATATTCCAGTTCTGCCTCTGACTCGCTCTCTTTTGGGAAATGACTTATTGTGCTAAATCACCTTTACCTTATTTATAAATCATATAATGGGCCACCTCATAGGGAGGCTGGGAGGATCAATGTATGTTAAGTGCTCAGCAGGCTATACTGAACCTAGTAAGTACCTAATAAATCTTTGTTGTTGTTAATTTGGAAAGCAAAGGTGATGGGCTAGATAATTTCCACAGGACTCTTTCAATTCAGATGGTCTTTGATTATAAATCTGTTTGGGAAGCACTGTTGTCTATTGAAAAGTCCAGAATATAGAGTTAGAAAACTCTGGTTCAAACCCTGGCTCTTAAGTGCAGTAGGTCCTCAGGGAACTGCTTAATCTTTTTAGGATTCCATCCCCAGTACCTGGAGGTATGATATAATACCTGCCATTCTAATTTCCCAGGCCTGCTGAGAGAATGTGCTAGAATGCTTATGGACATGCTCCTTTAAAGTACTCTGTAGACTAGCTGCATCCTGCAATCAGAACATCGGCACCTTCAAAGACAGGCAATAACATACATATTTGACCCAAGAGCCTTCTCCCTGGGCCTCTGGGTTTCCTTTTCTTGACCTCAGGACCCTCCCAAGAGGGGCTGCCAGGGCCAGTGCCACCAGCAGCCCAACAATTCATCAGTTGTGTTGGACTGAGGTGTGGGAGAGCTGATCTGTAGTCAGAGCACACAGTTGCTGCCATAAATCTTTTCTGATGTATCTTTCAGACAAGTTTGCATCCCTAAAAGTGTATGTCTCCTCCAGGCGCTTTTCCTTGTCCATGTGAAATATGCCAGGGGGCTCTCAGTCAATTCTGGCTGTCTGGGTGGAGTGGAGAGGCAATCACAAGTGGCCTTAGCAGAAAGCTCTAAACCAGGTTCTGGTGGCACCCATGGTCACAACTCCTCTAGGGTATCTCTTTCTTCAGAATGGCGCAGTCCTATGTCAGTTAGAGTTGTGGCATAATAAAATACACTGAAACTTTGTGACTTAAAACAGCAACCATTTATTTGGCTCTTGGATTTAAATCAAGCGATTGGACTGGGTTCAGCTGAGCAGTTCTGGTTTTGGTGGGGCAGGCTCAGCTGAGCTTGGCAGGTACTTGCGGTCGACCAGCTCTCCTAGGCTGGTTCAAATGGCAGATGGTCCCAAACAAAGCAAGAATAGGAGCTGCAAAGCCGTTTGAGGCCTAACCGTGGAAGGAATACATCACCCTTCCTATTCATTCTATTGCTCAAAGCAAGCTCCAAGCCTTCTCAGATTCAAGGGGTGGAAACAAAGAATTCTTGAAGGTGGAAGGGGCAAAATATTGGGATGATTTTTGTAACCTACAAGTATTGATATATATTAAGCCCTATTTTATGGTAAAGCCTGGGCTGATCCTCACAACCCAATGAGGTAAACATAATTGTTCCCAATTTGCTGATGGAGAAACTGAGGCTCAAATATGTGAAAGAGCTTCTATAGAGTTGTATAGGGAGGACCAGATCCAGATTCTAATTCTTTTTTTTGAACCTCTGTTAACTTTCCTCATTTTAACAGTGCTAAAGAGGTTTGGATCTCAAGCCATGGTTATGTACACCTGGCTTGTGTGGCGTGTGGAAGGGCAGCAGATTAGTTATTGTCGTTTTTTATTGGAATAAAGTTGATATACAATATTATATTGGTTTCAGATGTACAACATGGTGACTTGATAATTGTATACATTACTAGATGCTTGCCATGATAAGATATCCCGTTGCCATACCAAGATCTTACAGAATTATCAGTTATATTCTCTATGTTGTGCTTTCTCTGACTAGCTTATTTTGTAATTTGTAGTTTGTATCTCTTTATCCACTTCACTTATGTGACCCATCCCATCACGCCCCTCCCTATGGTAACCAGTAGACTGTTGTCTGTTTGTTGATCTGTTTCTTTTTATTTGTTTCATCTATTGATGGGCACTTAGATTGCTTCCATGTTTTTGCTATTATAAATAATGCTGTAATACACAAATGTTGAGCATATATCTTTTCAAATTAGCAATTTTGTTTTCTATTGTTTTCCACAGTGGCCGAACCAGGAAGCGCAGTAGATTTGGATCCTGGCTCCGTCTTTGCCAAGGCCTACGGTCCATTACAGGATCAGGAAAATGTTTCAGGAAAGGGCTCAATAATAAGTATTTTAGGCATTGCTGACCAAGAGGCAAACTTAAGGGTAGAATGTAGGCACTTGTGCAATGAGAGAACATTCTCCACAAATTTTTTACTGACAAAATTAAAAAATAATAATAACAAAGTATGATGTTTTTTGGTAATAGAGTTCTACCAATGAGAAGAATGGGATTTATCTATGAATACTAAAATGTGAATTTCTTATAATTTTCAGATCTGGACATATTGTTCTTTGATTTGTTTTAACCACTTAAAAATGTAAAAACTGTTTTTAGCTCCTAGGCCATGCAAAACCAGGCAGTGGGCCAGATTTGGCCTGCAACCACAGTATACAGGAATTTCCCAGATTTGGACTCAGAGAATCCTAGACCTAACCACCATGGCTATCTAATTGCTGGGGGCTTTAGGCAAATTCAAAAGTCTCAGCGTCATTGTTGCCCCAGGATCCTAGGCACACAATGGGGGAGTAAAACTCATTCAATTAGTCCACCAGAGATAGAAATGGACTTCAAGGTCATCTGATACAACCTACTTGTAGATGGGGACAATAATGGATGGGGACACATCATCCATGACACACGGAGGAATAAGCAACCCAGGAATGGAATTCCAAGTCCCCTCCTTGCAAAATTGTCCTCTTTTCTTGCCATTTGAACGTGTAAAATCATGTAGGCCATATTACCTACACCAGGATTGACGGTTGGAGAATTTGGATAAAACACGTAGTTAGAAGCTGGCAGCTTGTGCTTTTTTCTAATTCAACTGTAATCCAGTGGGTAAGCCACTTAGGAGATTAGAATGCGAAGGCTTTGAGTCCTGTATTTAAGGCAGACATGGTTACACCCTCTGAGGGTGTGGGGTAGCACAGGAGCCATCAGCCGGAGTTTTCAAGCTGGGCTCCAAATAGGCGCTCAGGGAGTCTGGGGGAGAACGTTGCTGCGTCCGTAGGGCTCTCTCAGCAGGCTCCTCCTCTTTATTTACATAGTGGGCTTCAGTATGTAGGGGTGGGGAGTTCAAGTCCTAAAATATAGTTCTAAAATAAGGTCTTTAAAATCGATCATTGTTTTTAACAAAAGCTCCTATTCCTTGTGTAAAAGAAAACTGGGAAAGAGTGTAGTGAATTTTCAACAGCATGGTGAACAAAGCTGATACAGGCCGCCTTCTTGTTCCACATGTTGGATAAAGTATATATATATTTTTAAATGCAAATTCATCTCGAAGATCAAGAAAGGAAACCCCTCAGTTGTAAGGAATGAGGAGGAATGAAAAGCTCAGGCTTTAAGTTTAGAAGCTGCTCAGGTAGGCAGGACGGTTAGGTGGGAGAAAAGTAAAGAAAAAGGAGCGAGGAAAACATGAAATGTAACATTGTAGAAATAAGCCCAAACCGTCAGTAATCACTATAAATGATTATAATTTGCATTATAATAAATGTAATTAAATATAATTTAATAACATGTCAAATACTTATTATATTAATATATAGTTAGTATTTTAATATGTAATATATCATATTATAATTATACAATCAATATTAATACAGTTAAAATTAATATATTTGGTAATAAATGTGATTTGCATAATAAAATTGAGATAGATTGTATTAAGTAAAATCATAGGCTATTTACCAGAGATCTTCCTAAAACATAAAGACACACGAAATTTGACAATGAAGAGAAAGGCAAAATATATACTAGGCAAATGCTAATCAAATAAAAGCTTGGGGAGACCTAGAAATATGTGGCAAAATAAACTTTACAATGAGAAACAAAAAATTCTTAGGAATAAAGAAGATCATTAATTGTAAGAGGAATAGTTCACCAGAAGACAAATGAAATCTATACTTACAGAAACAACACAGCTTCAAAATACAGAAAAAATTGAGAGAAGTACAATGACAAATTGATTAATATGTAATCAAAGTGGGAGCCTTTTTACAGAACTCTTAGATCAAGTAGGCAAACTTGATCTAATAATAATATAGAGGAATTGAGCTACACTATTACAAATATAATCAAATGGACATATATATAAAATTCTGCCTCCAAGAATTAAAGATTTTTTTTGTAAGAAGTGAGAAATTCTCTTTATAGGTCTTGACATCTTATGACCTAATTTTTCTGGCCTTGGCCCAACCTCCTGAAATTTCACGTTGTTTTCACTGATGACTTTTTGCAGTGTTTAATTGTTATCCCTCTGAAAGATATTTCTTTCAGTTAGGTGGGAGTAAGGAGGCCAATCTTTGTGCACAGATTTTATTTTGGTTTTGCTGCCATTGCAGGGAGAGTGTATACATCAGGTTGTGGTTAAAAGGCACTTACAGAAAAATGGTCACTGTCAAGACAAAGTAATAGTATTTTGTTTCAGTCCCATAGTCCTTATGTTTCTCCTTCAGGCCATACAATAAGCCACTTTTTCAAGATATTTTCTGGAAATAGAAAGGCCCTGTGTATGGTCTGGTGTGAAGGCGAGGTTCTGGGGCATAGCTGTAATGGCCAATCTCCTCCTCTGTCTGTGTCAGCCTGGTTACCTTGGTGGCCCAGAAGGGTCGGTGTCATCCCCTTCTATGTAATTCAGTGATATCAGTAGCAACCTTCCTAGATTCCAAGATGGGGAAGGGTCTTGAAGAATTCATTCTGTTTCCAGGTACTACCAAATGGAAATGGCTTGGCAAGATCTTGAGAATTCAAGACTCCGTAGTTTCCCTGATAATTACAGCATCCCAGAATGGTGAGGGTCGTTGATATACTCTCTGGCCTCATTCTGACAAAGACCAGCTTCTGTGGCCCCATCATAGCCAGATGAGTCAGATCATCCTTATGGCATCATCTCTGCCATAGAATGAGTCTCTTCCTCACTGTTCTCTAGTGTGGCAGCTGCTGACACCCATTTCCCAGATTCTAGTCCCTCCTGCTCTGTCCCTGCCAGGGCTTCCAAACTTACTTTCATTCGTTCTTTCAACTGAGTGCCTACCAAGTGTGAGACACCATTCTAGGTCCTGAGATAGCATTGTAAAACCAGAAACACGTGGTCCCTACTCAAGTTACAGAGGAGGGAAAAGGTGGGCAATCAGACAAGCGAGGAGATATCACTTACAAATTGTTCTAGGTGCACTGGAGTAAATGATCTTGGTGTTGACCATTGTAATTGTCCACCCAGCCTGTAGTGAGACAAGTCAGGTTTCCTATCTCTTGCCTTAGCTGGACACCATCACTACCTCTGACTCCCCTAAGCCAAGTAGTCCAGGAGAACCATATCCTGTGGTTGTGGTTTTATTCTACATCCTACTTTGCTACTATCTGATAGGAAACAACAGCAGTAATTGGCCACCTATCTTGTGCCAGTCATTGTTCTAGGTGCTTTAAAATGTATTATTGTAACCAACCTTGTATAACTACTTTGTAAAAGAAATATTTTTCAGAGACATGAAGTACATTGCTGAAACTCACATGGCCAGCCAGTGGTAAAGCCTGGATGTAACCATAGAGCTGTTTTCAACACAGCTGACCCTTCTCCTACATTACAGCTGAGCCTATTTGCAGTGCCTGCCTCCAAGACTCACTTGACATCACCTCTGTGAGGTATGCATACACTCAGGCCTCCAAAGTTAAGCTGAAATTTGGCAGAAATAAAGGCAGCCACAAAAAAGTACCCTTTCCTAAATCCCTTAATTATCCTGATGGGATTTGGATTCATTTTCTTGCCTAAATTTTTTTTAAGAATATGCCATCTGTGTAAATTAGATTTTATGATTTTGTTGTAAACTTTTGGGCAATTTAACTTAAAAAAATTGTAACCTTTAATCTCACTGCCTAATGGAAAATGTTGGTTTGGTATACTAGGTCTAATTGTCCCCACCACATGTTAGAAATCCAAATGTAGCTAAGCATTAAGGTTAAATGATGATATCACAACCTACTTGGTTTGCATTTTACATCCAATTGAAAACACAAACCGTTTGCCTCATTAATCCTTTGCAATCCAATTTTCCCCCCCCTAAATGAAATGATCCTTTTGGGACACATTTATATCCTTTTAACAGCCGCCTGACAGTTCTGCTGATGGAGTTTGTATCCAACTTTGTTACTGGATAGTGACAACTTGCCCTGACTGATATGTGTACATAATTATTCTCTCGCAGTTAGATTTAATTAATGCTTACCCTCATCATGATCTTGCTGCTAGTGAGCTCTCTCTGCAGGAGCAGTTAATGGCAAAAGGATTTCCTCTTTAGCCAAGAGAGACTCCAAAAGGCTTTGTAAAACTTGTACTTTTTTTTTTAACAGGAAAAAAAATGCATGTGAGCCTGCTTCATTTCTTCCCTCTCCACATTCATGCCACACGTGAATGGATTTGAGGCCCCTTATGGGAAGAGGGTTTTTAAATCCAATTTCAAACTATCACTAATATGAACAGCTCCAATAGACCTACAAGGAAGGTGTGTATTTTTAATAGCTTAGAATTGACGTGTCCTCACTTCATTTTGTTTATGTCTGTAAACAAAATATACATGTGTATATTTTTCTAACCACCTGTCTTTCCCCAAATGTAACTCAGAGCTCAGTAATAAATAGCTATGCAAGAGAGCAGATATTAAGAGGAAGTGACTGGGGAGACAACGGGAGTTTGAAGAGAAGATTTGGGAAGAGATTATTAGAAGGAGAGGAAATGTGTATTTATAAAACCCCATTGGATGGGAATACTTCACAAATAATCTGTTCCCGTTCATGCTTGTGAAATATTCATGTGCCATTTGCTTTTTATTAACCATAATCATGATGCCTTGTGTTTGCAGAGAGCTTAACAGTTTACTTTTTTGCATCCATTAATTTACGTGATCTTTGCAACAACCCTATAAGGTGAACAGAGAAGCATTCACAGATGAAGGGACTGATGTTCAGAGAGGTTGACTCACTTGCTCACAGACACACAGCTAAAAAGCAAAAGAATCTGGCATTGAAGCCACAGCCTTGAAAGCCAGATCCAATGCTGTCCTTTCTATCTTAGGCCAGATCCCTTTAGGTTTGAAAATGCAAAAGGGAAGATTTGAGTGGCTCAAATGGCAACCCCTCTTGGCCTTCATTTGCCTTGCTAAAGCATCAGCAGACTCTCAGCTCAAAGATACCGTCTGAATTGAGAGTAATGCAATACTGCTTATTTTAATGATTACATGCAATATTAATGATCATTATTACTGTGTGTTGTTATGGGAGATTTCATCCAGTAAGATCTAAGAAGCCACCAGTAAAATGTGGCTACATCAGAATAAAGGAGACACACTCTTTCTCCATCACGTCAACACTGCTTAAAGGCCTTGACCTTAAAGCCCAAAGAGGCCTAAAATAAAATGTTCTAGAAATTCAGGACTGTGAATTCAGAGAGATGGATACTTAGAAATCGTCCCATAATACGGATGAGAAAACCGAGGCCCATAGAGGGGAAGTAATGTCTCCACTGTGAGCTGGTGGCAGATCTGAGCTCCCAGCCTGGCTCGCTGACGCCCAGGACAGATCTCTTGTCCACTGCACCACAGCTACAGCTTTAAGTTGGAAGAGGCCTAAGGAATCTCCCTTTTGACAAATGAGAAACCGAGGCCTTGATGAGAGGAGTAGTTGACCCAAGGGCACACAAGTGACTGAGAGGCAGCAGTGTGCCACAGTCCTGCCCTTGGTTTTCATCGGTTGAATTCAATTTAACAAATATTGTCTGTGTTAGTGTTACGTGTCAGGCATTGTGCTAGCCGCTGTGGTTATATCAGCTTACAAAAACACAGGCATGTTACAGAGGCAGGAGGAAAGCATGTGGCCACTCACCCTCCTTGGGCACTGCAGGTAAATAAGAAGAGCGTGAAGCTTTCCCAGGTGTAAACAAATCCAGATGTAAACAAGATCTGGGACTTTGGAGAAGAAGGTTGAGGAGAGGTAGAGTGGGGAAGGTGGGGAGAAGTGTTACAGCCCCAGTACAGAGTCTCTTTTCTTTGATATCTTCCTAATGTCATCACTTCTTTATATCCTTGAAGATGAAAGCTTCAAGACAAATGACTAGGTGCTGGTAGAATGCAGTCTGTAATATTTGGTGAGCACTTTACAGTTTACAAAACACTAGCATTGCCTCTTGTCATTGAATCCTTACCAAGGGCTTACTGTGTGTCAAGCACCATGCCCGTTTTTTCAATGTTTCTAATTAAAACTTCACACTATCCCTGGAAGGCTGATATTATTATGACTCCCAGTTTACAGATGAGAACATTGAGGCTCTCAAGGCTAGGCCCACTTGCCCCAGGTCTCATAGCAGGTCAGTGGCAGGGTCTGGATTTGAATCCAGGTCAGTGGATTCCCAAAATCAAGGCTCTCAACTACAACTACTATATCACTGAAGCTGGCTAGAACAAAGGGTCTTGGAACCTAGAGTGGGGCCTGTAAGGTGGGCCTCTGAGTCCCCATTGCTTTGGGGCAGGGACTCCCAAAAGGTGGTTTCTAAACAGGAAGCATGTGCATCCTTTGAGAATTTAATAGAGATTCAAATTCTCAGACCCTGCCTCTCTGCGGTGGACCTGGGATCTGGGCCATCTACTTGTGTGGTTTACTTGAGCCCTCTGACCTTGCTTGGGTCTAATCCTGGATGTGCCACTTCCGTCTTATGTCATCTCTCTCACATGACTTGGTAGATTTAGACTCCAGCTCATAATAGGTAGCTGTGGCCTCCTGGTCTCTTGATAGTACCCAGTAGCATACCAGGAACTTTAACCCTGCAAATGCAAGGATCTCTGTTGCAGACGGCATGGCCTTATTCCAGAAGCTTGGAGAGATTTACATTATAAGTCTTGTAATTGGCATTTGCCATAAACTCAGCACTGCATTTATTATCACCGATGACTTATATTACAGGGTCCAGTGGATCATATGGTGCAAATGACAGGGTTGGTGCACCACAGCCTGACCTGCTACAGAGCCTCTTCCTACTCTGTAATCCACTCAGAGCTGGCAGCTTTCCATGCCACTGAGAAATGAGTCAGGACAATATCCCCAAGTGTTTAATATGCTGTCTTCAGGCCTACTGTGCATTCTGCTTCCTTCCTGGAGGTGAGAAGCATAAGATGCATGGATTTCTCATTTATTTTGGAAGAGATGCATGGCATGTCACAGACCACAGAAACCTAACATCTTCACTGACGGGGTGAGCCCTCGATGCTTCGTAGGCATTATCTCATACCTTCTGGAACACATACACCTTACCAAGCTCTTGAGTGTACTTTACCTTTCTTGTTCATCTAGTCTGGTTAGCACAATGCATTGACATAGTGGACCATTGTGACAGTCTGCAAAATGTCCAGGTGGCCTATGTTCCTTCTGTTATGACAGAGGGTAGGGCAATTGCATAGCCCTGGGGAAAGACTGTAAATGTAGTGGTGCCTACCCCATGCGAATGGAAACTGCTTCTGATCCTCCTTCTAGATAGGGATAGAAAAAGACTTATTTTCAAGATCAGTGGCCGCATCTGTGGCTCTGTGACTGGCTACAGCACAGACACTACATACAGCAGGTGCAACTGAGCCAACAATTCGTTTGGGTTTGGGGGAGCTCACTGCCATCCTCCTGACCCAGCTGGATTTTTAAGGGACCACGTTGGTGAATTAAATGGAGATGTGATGGAGACACTATCCCTGCATCTTGAAGGTCTTTAAGAGTTTTACTTATCCTACCCATTAACCTCAGGATGAGGCACCGGCTTTAGTTTCCCCTCTTGGCTCGGGGGCTGGAATGCTTCTACTTGCTTTGCCCCCTTTGATAGTTTATCATCAAGATCAAGGAAACAATGGGAAGAGGGTTCTGCCAGCTATTACATTAATCCATGTAAATTATACATTTGGGGACTGGGGAAATGATCATTCACTGTGAAACAGACCTAGGTAAGGACGACACGCGGCTTGCTACCTGGCAGCTGATATATCTCCCACTCTAAGAATGCCTTGGGTCCCTTTGTATCAATATCGATTTATATTCAGCTGTCTTTGAAAAATCTGAATATTCCTCTTACCAGAGTGTATGGTCACCTGGATAAATGGCCCTAAGTCCCTCTGAGGAAGCCCTGGAGGAACGCTTGGGGGGCTTCCTTTACCCACTTGCTGTGGTACTGCCGTCTTCCTCACGGGTACCAACCTCTTCTTCTAGCAGTGGGTTCAGGTCTAGAAAGAGCACATGGTAGAGGCTTAGCAAATACCTGCCATCCTAACACGATGACTCATTTTGCTGCAAGTGTTCAGAATGTGTGTGGGAAGGTGGAGGTTTCAATCGTTCACAAACAGATATGATAAACTTTTTCCTATGAGCCACCACTTTCCTCTATTTCTGGATTTTGCATCCCTCCCTCATACCGAATAGGAGCCAAAATATTTTGTAATTGTTCAAAGCTTCACAATTACATAATCTCTGAAGACAAATCATTTCCTTTCATGTGAAGTAACAGCTATGCAGTGTTAGGGAACTACATTTTCGCTTTCCACGGCTGTTCCTCTGCTCACCTCCACCTGGGGAGACCTGCCCACGGGACAGCTTCTTAAGCCATGCTCCATCACCTCCTGGGAAATTGAGGGTAACAGACACGTCACAGTGGGATCCCTCCATTTGTGTCACTCACACATTATCTCAGAGAAGAGCTGGTGAGGCAGGAATCAGTGTCCCTGTTTTTCATATTACGAATAAATAAATAAAAATGTAATTTAAAGAGAGGCAAAAAGGTTAAGTAATTTTCTCAAAGTTGCACAGCGAGGAGGAATCTAAGCTCAGATCTGTCCCCTGTCACATGTTCTTTCCAGCACTTGGGAGGGTTGCTTTATTATTAAATGTGGAGTGAAAAATTCTGGAAGTGGTGGATGAGGGGGTAAGCTGGGGAGGTGGTGGAGGGGGCAGGGGCCCTGGTGGCCACATCCTGGTCCACCTTTTCTCCTCAGAAACAAGCCCTTCTGGCCTGCATGAGGCCTTCCTGCATGGCTGCCCCTGGCCTTGCGTGAACATTCCCTAAGCCCAAAGCCATTCCCTGGGAAATATGGAGTGATTTGGGAAATAACACACTGTGCCTAGCAAAATGAAATTCATTTCCTTCATTCCTTCAAGGAGCTCCTCACACAACCCAATAGCTGAGTTCTCCTGAAACGTCAGTATTTTTGTGAGAGATCTCCAAACCTACGTCTGAATTCTCTCTTCTTGGGAGCGGGCAGGAAGAGCTGATAATGGGTACTTTTCCCATCAGCTGAAGCTCTTCACTTTTTCACATGTTTTTACATGCATTATCTATTCATTCATTCCACAAATACTGATGGAGTGCCTACGATATTCCAGGCCCTCAACTAAGGATAGAGTATGGTGGTGGAAAGAGGGAGAGAGAGCTCAGTTTCCTGGTGGTTCTATTCTGGTGGAAGAGAGGGGCAGATGTAGCATCATCTCAGATAGTGATACATGTAATGAAGAAAAATGAAGCATGGAATAGAGTGTGGGGAAGTGGAAGAAGGGTGTATCCTAGGTAGGGAAGTCAGGGAAGGCTTCTCTGAGGAGGTGGCATTTATGTAGAGATCTGCCCAAAGTGGGGCAAGGACATTCCAGGCAAGGAAAGAGCAATGTCATGACTTCAAGGCAAGTACAAGGTTAACGTGTTCAATGACCTGCAAAAAGACCCTGGTGAAAGATGCATTGTGAGTGGGGAGGGCAGAAAGAAATAAGGTTGTACTGGCTGTTCTCTGGGAGAGAAGGAGACGGACCAGTGATGCCTGCCACACTTCGGCCTGAGTACGAGATCATTTTTACTGGGATGGGGAACCTGGCAGAGTAGCACATTTAGGAGGGACTATCAAGAATTCTGACTTGGCCACGTGATAGTTTCTCATCTGAACTGAATAGTAGCTTTGCCAAATACATAAGGAAGATAACATTATTTTTCTTATAAGGAAACAGGGAAGTTAAATGATTTACGTGAAGCCACGTGGCAACTTGGATAGAACCAGGATGAGGACCCAGGTATCCTAAGTATGAGTTGTTGAGTCTGTATGACTTGCCAGCGCATCCCTCTTTGAATGACTATGAAATTACATGGTGCGTTTGCTTTTGCAGGACGTGGGAGAAGCTGGAAATGCAGTGTGTTTTACATAACAGCATTTTTGAAAAGGGGGTTTCACCTCCCTTCTGCCCTGTTGTCATAAGATGCAGGAGCCTTTAGGTGGGATCTGACACCCAAGGGGACACAGAGGCCACCCTGGGCTTGCCCCATCTAAAGGAAGATGCAGGACGGCATCTGCTTTGAAAAGATGCTGTTTTCTATTGCAGGGAATGTGGCAGGGCTGAGGGGGAGTGGGAGCGAGGCTGAAGGGAGAAGCAGGCCCTCCGCGCATGGTAGGGTATTTCTGTTTGAGATGAACAGGCCAATCTGCCAGCAAACAGGTGAATTGGGGAGCATCTCTTCAAAGCATCTGCTGCACCCCATGATGGGTGCTGCCGGTGAGAACCTCTCCACCCCGTGCTCCGTTCCTCTGGCCAACACATGTCCGTGCCCACTGCGTGCCAGGCACAAGGAAGGAGGGAAAATCCCCCGTCCGCATTTTGAGGCGGCATGAGGCATGCTTCCCACCTCCCAGCGAAGTTCCCCACCGTTTCCCAAACAGCCTATTGGTACAACTCTGGGTATTCAAACTGCTTTCTTTTATTTTCTTTCTCCCCCCACCCCCCTACCCCAGTTTTTTTCTAACTTTCCCTCCTTTCCCTGAGGTGCTTAAAACCCTAAACGGCTGCAAAGGAGAAAAGACAGAGTGCAAATAGCAAATTGAATTTAGTTCATTTCAGCTGCATCTGAGCTAATTAAACTTGGCATTTTTAGAAAGCCCTTCACGTGCGCAGCACAAAGAATAAGGAACTTTTCCTAATGAAGGGGAAACTGAGGTTTCTCATTCCAAATAGCACCCCCTTCTCTCTCTTCCTCATCCAATGCCTTGATTGCTATGAAAACCTCACTTCTATCACCATTAGTCACCATTCCTTTTTATTGAGGTAAAACTGGTATATGACATTTTATAATATTGTGTAAGGTTCAGGTGTACAGTATGATTTGATAGTGTATACTGTAAAATGATTACCACCATGAATCTAGTTACAGACCAGTCACCATTTTTAATGTTAAATTATCATATTGTCCACAGGGAGTACAGGGGAGAGCCCTGGCTGTAGAGAACCAAGATCAGCATTTTTTTTACTGTCATCTCCTAGACCCGTGGACTTACATACACATCAGCTATATGACCTTCTGCTTATTCTGCTTACATCACGGAGTTTTTAAATGAATATACTTAAATGAAAGGAATTGCTCTTTTATTTATTTTTTGCTGATGCCTAGGTTCTACTCCCTGATCCCCCAAACATATGGACACACATATACTTTGTAAAAAAGATCGTGGTCCTCTGACAGTCAAGGAATACCTCTAGTGGCCACAGGACAGGCGTTAGGCCATGGGAGCCTACCTTGGAAAGAGGGGCTCTGCAAAGGTTTTGGAGGCAAGCCTCCACTGTGTGTCCCAGTATCACCATTCTCTATCCTTGCATTGAGCAGAATGAGAAGCTCCAGATGAAATCCCATACTATAGCCTTGTCCCCTGCTCTGCATGTCCAAAGTGACAAAGATTATTCAAGGGAGCAGTTAGTTGTGTCTATGTGTTTGCCTATTTAGTTTTTTATTCTTGTGTGTCCAAAAAGATGCTGTAGGACAGACACTATAGTGCCTCTGTCATGCCTCGAAAGCGTCTGTTTTCACCAAGACTCATGCAAGTCACAGGAGACCCCTTCCCTCTGTACAGAAGCCCATATTCTTTGTTAGTTTCAATTCACTGCAGAGCAAAGCCAAATGCTCTGTTTCTCCTCTGCAATGATCCTCCCCACCCACATCCACAATTCTAATTTGCAGTCCTGCCCATTCTCTCTTCTACCCTCCAGGGTAGGAGGAGCAAGTCCCTACAACGGCTTCCATAGTTCCTACATTGACCTATGTGTTGGCCTTTCCACACTTGACTCCATCACATTGTTTCTTGAACCACTTCCTCCATCTGAATCTGGGTTCCTTGAGGGACTGTATCCTATTATCAGTTATACCCCTAGCCTACTGCACATGCTAGGTATTCAGTAAATGTGTTGAGTAAACATATAAGTAAGTGAATGAAATAAAACTGTATTTTCTCAGTACTCCAAGGCTCACAAGACCCTTTTAAGCCTTGCAACAGTACTAAAGAGCAGACCATATCCCATTAGAGGGGTTAAGACTGAAGAGTTGAAAGAGTCCTAGGACTCACCTGAGATCACTGTTATAGTTATTATTGTTGCCTAATAAATTAAAACAATAAGCATTTTATCTGACCCACGGTTTTGTGAGTCAGGAATCTGGGAAGGGCTCAGCTGGGCAGTTCTTGCTTGGAGTCTCTGACGTGGTCACGGCCAAACCCCAGGTGGGGCTGTAGTCATCTGAAGACCCAACCGGCTGGAAGTCCAAAATGTCCTGCCCGCATGGATGGCAGCTGATGCTAGTTTGGGGCTAGGAGCTCAGTGGGAGCTGTTGACAGGTGCTTCTGCAAGTGGACTCTCCAACAGGGCCCTCTCTGGGAGGCCAAGGATTCTTGGATGGCAACTGGCTTCTCTCAGTGCAGCCCTCCCAGGACAGCCAGGTGAAACTGTGTGGCCTTTGTTGATTGAGCCTTTGAAGACAGAGCCTCACCTCTTCCAAGCTTTTTTAGTCACAGCAATAACATGCCCACCCAGATTCAAGGATAGGGGATCCCACCTCTCAGTGGGACATACATTAAAGAATTTTGGAGCTATGTTTAAAACCACCACAGGAACACAGAATTAATCAGAATGAAAGAACCAAGACTCAAATTCAGGTATCCTGACTCCAAATCCAACCATTTTTTTGCTACTCCTTGATGGATTTTTCTCTATAATGAATTTCGAATACACAAAACAATTCGGAGGAAATGCAGTGTATACATGAGGGCCTCAGTTCTCCAGATAGCTGCAGGAAGAATTAGTCCATTACAAACACAATTTATGGTAAATTATTGAATTCTCTCTGTTCCAATTTCGTACCTGAAATGTATAAGAGAAGGGAGTATTCTTACCCCTCTGGGATTACCAACCTCTCTACCATTAAATCTGACCATTAAGAGTATCATTTGGAAACAATATGTCAGACAAAAATGCATACCTTAGTTACACACTTAACCAAGGACAGGATGCTGGATTTAATCTAATAAATGTTATAGACTGGTTAATTTTTTTATTTAAAATGATTCATGCTCATTAAAGAATGTTTGTAAAATTCCTAAAAATACAGCCATAAAAATAAAAACTTCCATCTATCATCTGTATTTCCATCATCCAAATACTACCAACATTGAAGTTATTCTCTACTTTCTTGCTAAGCTTGATTTATATTTTTCTATATGCAATTTAAAAACCAATTTTATTAAGGTATATTTTATATACAATAAACTACATCTATTTAGGGTATACAATTCCATGAGTTTTGGGAGCTGTGTACACCAGTGAACATTTCCATCACCCACAAAAGTCCCTGTGACCTTTTTGTAATGCATCCTTCTTTCTACCCACATCAGGCAACCACAGAGTGGCTTTTTGTCACTATAGATTGGATTTGCCTTTTCTAGAATTATATAAATGGAATCATACAGTATGTGTTCTTTGTGGCTGTTATTTTTCACTCATTGACTTTGAGATTCACCTATTGCTGTGTATATTAGGGTTCCTTTTTACTGCTGGACAGTATACCATTATATGGATGCACTTGGTTTATCTATTCACCTGTTAATCAACATTTGCTTAATTGCAGTTTTTTGCTATTGTGAATAAAGCTGCTACTAACATTCACACACAAGTCCTTGTGTGGACATATGTTTTCATTTCTGTTTCATAAATAAGTAGGGATGGAATATCTGGGTCATATGGTTGAAGGCTTAATTTTTTGAGAAAGGTTTTTTTTCTGAAGTAGGTGTACAATGCACATTTTCATCAGTGTGGGAGCCTTTCACTTGCTCTAAAGCCTTTTTGAAAATCGTAAGGCTGATTAAAAAAAAAAAAAAGCCTAGCCATTCTAATGGTTGTATAGTGGTATCTCATTGTGGTTTAATTTGCATTTTTCTGATGACTGAAGAGGTTGAACATCTTTGCATGTGCTTACTGCATGTACCTATTTTTTTGGTTTGTTTGCCAATGTATTTCTTCAAATAATTTGCCAGATTTTAAGCTGCATTTTTTATCTTCTTATTATAGAACTGTAAGGAGCTGCTGTGTATTCTGGTTACAAGTTAGCCCCCCTTATCCTCAGTTTTGCTTGCCATGGTTTCAGTTTCCCCAGTCAGTCACCATGGAAGCAGATGATCCTCCTTCTGACGTAGCATCAGAAGGTCAGTAGGAGCCTTAGGCCTACGTCATCATCACATAGGCATTTCATCATCTCACATCAATCACAAGAAGGCTGAGTACAGTACATCAAGCTATTCTGAGAGTGAGAGCCCATTCCCATGATGTTTAATACAAAATATTGTTTTAATTGTTCTACTTTATTATTAGTTATTGCTATATATGGAGCCTAACTTACAAGTTAAACTTTATCCTAGGTATGTATGCACAGGAAAAACAGTCTGTAAAAAGTTCAGTACTGTCTGTGGTTTCAGACATCCACTGGGGATCTTGGAATGCAGCCCCCATTGGTAGGGAGAGACTACTGTATTACAGACATCTTCTCCTAATCTCTGCTTGCATTTACTTGTCTTAGTGGTATCTTCTGAAAAGCAAAACTTTTTCATTTTTATAAGTATATGTTTTTTTCTTTTATACTTCTTGCATTTGATTCCCTGTCTAAGATGTTTACCTGTCCCCAGATCACAAAGATTTTTCTACTGTTCTCTACTAGGTTTATAGTTGTGGCATTTACCTTTAGTTCTATGATCCATTCTGAGTTCGTAGGTGTATATGGCATGAACTAAGGGCCTACGTTCCTTTCTTTTAGCATATGGCTCTCCAGTTGTTCTAGCACTTTTTACCAAAGAGAGTTTCTTTTGGCAACTTTGAAAAATCAGTTGTATATCCTTCTGGACTCTCTTTTTTGTTTCATTTATATGCCTATCCTGTAGTGAATAATACACTATCTTGGTTATTATAGTTTTATTATAAATCTTCAAACCACGTAATAAAAGTCCTTCAATTTTGTTCTATTTTAAAATGGATTGGCTCTTCTAGGTTATTGGCACTTCTGTGAATCACCTTGTCAATTTCTACCAAAATAAAAAATTAATGCCTGCTGGGATTATCAGTAGGATTGCATTTAACCTATATATAAATTTGGGATGTAATGACATCTTAATAATAGTGAATCTTGCATTCCACAAATGTGGTATATTTCTCCTTTTGCTTAGGTTTCCTTTAATTTCTTTCAATTCTCTGTTGTTTTCATTGAAAAGATCTTGCACGCCTTTTGTTAAACTTAACCAAGAAATTTAGAGTTTTTTGTGCTGTTGTGAATGGAATTGTTTTTGAAATTTTGTTTTCCAGTTGTGTTCTGCCTATATATGTAAATATAATTAACTTTTGTCTTTGAACCTTTCCTTTTTCAATCATGCTGAATTCATTTATTCTCATGGTGTTTTGTAGATTCCTTGTGACTCCTTTTCTAAATAATCATGTCCTCTGAAAACAAATGTAATTTTATTCTTTCCTTTCTTATCTTTATGCTTGCTAACTTGCTTTTTCTTGCCATACTGGAATGGCTAGAACAAGGATGTTTCTGTGTCTCATTTTCAGCGCTTGACTACAAACATAGGCTTTTTTTCCCTCTTATGTTTATCCTGTTAGGTGTTTCCTGAGCTTTATGAATTTGCTAGCATATAACTTTCACTAAATTTGGTAAATATCAACCATTATTTCTTTAATTTTTATTTTTTTATTCTGTTCTCTCTCCTTGCCTTCTGCAACTCCATTCTATATTTATAGAATGTTGTCCCATGGATCTCTTAGGCACTGTTTAATATTTTTTCAATCTTTCTTCTCTTCTTCAGATTAGCAACTGTCTATTAATCTATCTTCAAGGCTAATGATTACTTCTCTGTTATTCCCATTCTATTAAGCCCATCCAGTGATTTTTTTAAATTTCATGTATCTGTTTCATTTTTCAGTTCTGAAATCTTCCTTTGCTGTATGCATATCTGTAGGTGAATAATTTTCCTGCTAACAATTTTTACATGTTTTACTCATTATGATTTTCTTCTTCTTCCCCCTACTGAGCACCATTCCAACAGTTGTGTTAAAGGCCTTGTCCATCCGGATCATGTTAGGTTGGCCTTTGCCAATTGTCTTTTCCCTTGGGAATGGGTGAAACTTTTGTAGTTCACCGTACGTTGAATAATTCTGGATTGAATTCTAGAAATTACGAATTCATTGTTAACATTCTTGGATTCTGTTTCTCCAAAGAATACTGATGTTTTGTTTGTGCAGGCGGTTACCTTGGTTCAGCTCCCACTGTCTTACCTGTGGTGTGCACAGCTCAAATCTGTTTTGTTTTGTTTTTTTCTTTAGCTGAATCAGTTGGAGTCTGCCTTACACATGTATGCTTCAGAGGTCAGCTGAGGCACATGCATAGATTGCACACAGCTTATGAGACCCTTCTCTGGATCTTTCCTTTCCTGAATTCCTCCCTCACTCTCTGGTGCCATTGATTGATCTGGGATCCACCCCCTAGGTCTTCAGTCCAGAAGGACAGCAGACTTTTTCTGCATGTTTCAGTTGCCCTGAACCGTACTGAAACTGTGACCTTCCCTCAGGAGAAAGCTTAAAACATGGGAAATTCACCCCATGCTGTATATATTCTCTGAATTTCAACTCCTTCCTAAAACAAACCTGCTAAAATTGACTTTCCAGAGTCCTTGGGCAGTGTTTTGTTTTCTTTTTGTATTTTGTCCAAAATGTATTGTTATCTGTAGGAGGGTAAATCTGTTAATACTCTTCCAAACCATAAACAGAACTTCCATTATATTCAATAGAAATAATTTTATAATACAGAAATTGTGTTTTTTATGCCCTTTCTTAAAATTAGTATTGGACTCAGGTACTGTCTATAATATGTTACCATCATCAAGGCACATTTACTGTTCCAAAAATTACCCATTATCCTCAAGTTGACCATTAAGGTTATTTTCTATTTTCTATACTTACAAACAACATTGCAAAGAGTATAATGCTGCATAAAGCCTCTCCTATATTTAGGGTGGTCTTCTTAGGGTGAATTCCCAGAAGTGGGTCAAAGGGATGGATATTTTTTAAGGCTCTTTTTGTATTGCCAAATTACTTCCCAAAAGGACTGTACAAATTTGCACTGCTTGCAACAATTTAGGAAGATGATCATTTCATAAAACCCTTGCCAGCACTGGATATTATTAAACCAAGAAATAACATTTCTATTTCAAAAGATGAAAAATTATAACCAAGGATTTATGAACACATATACACATAATATTTTAATGCCAGAGGATAGATTTTTCTGGTTCTGTGACCTGAGACTCTAAAATGAAATACATGTGTGACAGAGAGAAAGCCTCTGAGAAATGAAATTCTGAACAAATAGTCAAACAGAGTTATAATAAAGGAGGAATTTGAGAAGCATAGAGAGAGAAGGTATTTTTGCACAGGAGACTGAAAGATGGTAAAAAGGCCAGAAATGTAAAACTGATTAGTCCAAACTTAAGAAAATATTCCCAGAAGAGATGAGCCTTCACATTTGTCAGTGCATGGTGGGAAAAATTGAAAGAAAACAAACAAAAATAAAACAAGTTTTTAACATTGCTTTCGAAACAATAAAAACAAGAAAATGATTGTCCCATTGCATGGAACAGCTGAAACCTTATTACCAAGTGAAAGTATAAAACTAAATTCATTCTGAATCTCTCAGATCTGTCACTTGTATCAAGAAATAATTAGAAAACTAGGAAAGGGAGAATAAAGGTGTGTCATAAGGGATGGAGTGCTAACATACAGAGGAGGTACTAAGTATTTAAACTATTTGCCTCAAGTTCAGTCTCCAGACCTAAGCAAATTACCTTTCCAGGTCTAAAATGATTTGAAGATATGTTTTCAGAATCACAGAGTTAGTGATACTCTTGGAGAATCAATTTAGGTAGAGAAACTTCCAAAATTCTGAAGAAGGACAAATCTTTCCCTACTTTCAAATAGGTGGTGAAATACTTTTAAAACTTTTACTTTTGATTCTCAAAAACAGGTAAGCTCAGTTGGTCAGATTAGCAGAGGGGGATTTTGGGAGGAGAAGTTGGAAGTACTAGAAGCCATCATGGATTCATCAAAAGTAAGTCACACCAGGCAAGGTGTGTTTCTACTTTGGGTAGGTTTGTTACACAGGGAGATGAGAGAGTGACAGACACAGGATATATGAACATCAGCAAGACCTTTGACAAAGCTTCTCGCAGGTGTATTCATCTTTACATGTGTTTATCTGAATATTCTGTCTTCCCAGCGAAGTGCAAGCTCTGTGATGGTCAGCAGTATTGTTTTATTTCACCCGCAGGTGCATATCCACTTCCTGGCTCATTACAGGCTCTTCATATATATGCATTGAATAGGTAATATTTCTTTTTTTTTCAGGAGGAAATTGTAAAGTGCTTGATAGTATAGTCAAATGGTTTGGTTTTATTCTGTTGCATGGCCCCAAAAAGCTTTCATTAAGACACGGATGCCAATCTGAAGAGAGTTCTGAAGCCAGGAGCTATCAAGATGTATTCTCCATCTATTCACTTTACCACTGACATCCTTGCCTTGAAAGATCTGGTGTAGAATAGTGAGAACAGCAAAGAGTACAGTTAGACTTCCCAATCATTCCCTTCTCCATACTGGCTGTGTGGCCCTGCCCAAGACAGTAATCCCTGCAAACATCAATTTCTGAATACTTAAAACAAAGATATTTTTTAATTATACTCTCACATGTACTCTGTGATTTTAACATGCATGTTCTTTGCTCTAGGGCTTGACATGTTGTAGATACTCAGTAACAATTTGTTCCCTTCCTTACCTCCTGCTTCTCTTCGTATTTATTTAATTTATGGAGAGCATGTAGTCAGAGAATAGTGAAAACATGAGATCACAAGATTAGGGCCAAAATATATCTTGAGACACCAGGAGAAAGGCCTGAATTATACAGAAACAATTTAGTGGTGCAAAATGTTCTTTATTTGGTTTGGAAAAATCAATTCTACAAATACATGATGGGAAAGACCAGATTTATTTGCAGGGCATGTGAACAAAGAACTAAGGGATTATTGAATACAAGTCAGCTGCCAGTAAAGCAGAAGCAATCCTGGGCCGCATTCTTACAAATCGTGTGTTCAGACAAGGTGGGTGATAGTCCATTTTTGCTCTGTATAGATCATACCACACCTGGATTTTGATGCTTAGTTGTGGACATCAAAACTCAAGAAGGACTTAAGCAAGCTAGAGTATGTTGTAAAGAATCTGACAAAATTAATTTGGAATATGAGATGCATGTCAAATCACAAAGATTAGGAAACAATGATGTAATATCCAGTATTACAGAGGATGTAGTGAAATAATCACTCCTATATATAGCTGATAAGAATCAAATTGGCCCACCTTATCAGGAGGACATTTTGACAGTATGGATCAAAAATTTTAAATATGTTAATGCCTTTTGACCCAGCAACTTATCATTTTACTCTCAGGAAAATCCTATACATGGTTGCACAGGAATATGCAGAAAGATTCATCTTTAGGAACATGTGCAATATTATAGTGAAAATTTGAAACAATACAAAATTTAAACAATAGGAAACTGATTAAGTGGTGATGCATTGATACAGTGGCACATATTGCAGGCATGAATAGATATTGGAGTCAATACTAAATGATATGGGATAAAGTGTATGACACTTTATTTAGCTTTATTTTAATTCCACACATGATCTCAGTTCATTTTCAAACAAAAGGAAAAAAAGGGTAAGCAAAAAGAAGAAAATATGGTATTCAGAGAAAATCACTTAATACATTGGTGAATAGAGGTATAGGTATATGTATTTTGGCAGATAGATGAAGATATTGATTTACATATAAATCTAGGTATAGATGTATATGTATGCGTGTGCACATTATGTGATACATTTAATTTATATAGTAGCAAAAGTACTAGGCATATAGTTGGAGACTAATAAGTATTTCTGACATAAATGAATCGATATATGCTTCAATATTTTTAAATAAAACTTGCAAGCTGTACTCACATTACAAGGCAATAAAATCCAGTTGTAAAATTACATCCATATAAATGCATAGTTAAAAACTACAAATAAGGGAAGTCAGTTGGGAGTGACAGTATTTGACTTTATTATTATTTTCTTCTTTGTGCTTTCTTTCTTTTCTTATTTCTACAATAAACATGCATTGACTTTGTAATCCCCAAAATCATAACTTTTATAAAGAATGATGATTAAAGGAATGGCTGAAGGTATTAATTGGAATACTTAGCCTGGATGTAAAGATTATAAATGGGCACATGAGCAAACTTCAGATAGCTGAAGGGCCATCGTATGGGGTCAGGGGTCAGCCTAAGCCTGATTCCAAAAGGCTGGACTGAATCTAGAGGGTGGAAGTTGCAGGGAACCTGGTTTTTGGCCAGGCTCACAACCCAAATATGCTCTCTTTCTCCATTGTACCTTCTGGATTTGCCACTGTATCTAGTCTCTGCTCTGCCGTTTATGTTCTGTGTGACTTTGAGCAAGTCATTTGTAGCGTCTCTGATCCTCGATCACCTTATCTTTCAAATGAGGATAAAAATAACCAATCTCATCCAACTATTGGGAGGATCAAATGAGTCGCTATCGGTGGGAAGAAAGTAAAGGAATTAAGCATTATGTCATATTTGTTAGATGTTAATGCCTTTTTCAGTCATACAGTGTATTAACGGGGCAGACTTAGGATGTGGGTCTCTGAACTTCTAGTTCATCTTTCCATTGCACAGGCTTCCACATGGTGACAGATTGGAGCTGTGTAGATATTTCTGTAGGTCTAGGCAAGGAGAGTAGTATGGTCATGTACTGCTGCATAATATGCCACCCCGATTTTAGTGTCTTAAGACAGCAACAGTCTAGGAGTCAAGAATTCATAAGCAATAAAGGGAAGTCAGGTTGCTCCACAATGACTGAGACTCAACTAAAAGTATTCAGATATCTCTGGGAGACTCAGATGACTGAGCTTCAACCAGAAGCTTCTCTCACATTTTTGCCACCTGGACTGGGATATCTTGAAAGCAGGTGTCAGCTGGGACTGCCGGACTGGACCACTTACATTGTCCTCTCCATGTGGCTAAGACTTCCCATGGGGCAATGGCAGGCTTCCAAAAAGGAGTGAACTTCTGGAGTCAGTTACAAGAGAGTCAGACAGAAGCTGCATCACCTTTTTTGACCCTAGAGGTTTTGCAGAAACACTCCCTGTGCTGCTTCTTTATTAAAAACACATCCCTAAGGCAGCCCAGATTCAAGGGGAGGGAAATCAGTCTCACCTTTGTTTGTAAGTGGCAAAGGTCCCATTGCAGAAGAGACTAGATGGGAGATTTTTTTTATGGCCATCTTTGGAAAACATGGCTTCCAACAGGGAGCAATGGGATATTCCAGAAGACAAAGCTACTTGCATGAGACACCGAGTTAAATTCAGTTGAAGTGCTTCTCCTCCACAGGTAGTTCTTTGTGCCAAAATTTGAGGATAAATTAAGGTATCTCCCTTTTTGGATGGGGGATGATAACCTCTGGGATGGCCACATTACACTAAATGTCACGTGAGGAATGGACTTAAACTTCAACAATAAAGACAATCTATTTTTATAAAAAATGAAACAGAATTTTATTAAGTGTCTCTTATTACCAAGCATTAGATGTTCATTGGAAGAAAAATATAAAATGCAGATAAGCAACAGTAGGACAAAAGATTTTAAATACCCCAAATCTTACTATCCAGAGAATAACCACTAGAGCACCTTAATATATTTCTTTCAATATTTTTATGTGTTTGTGTTGTATATGCATACATTTACATAATTTATGAGTGTGTATTTTTAAAACAGAATAAGATAGCTTTACATTTAGTTTGCAGTATGCTTTCTCAAAACTTAGTTCCTAGTCCCAGATGATAAACATCTCAGAAAATGACTTTTACTTTCTCCTAATTTATTTTTAAATTAAAACATATTTTTATTACACATTTAGTTGAATTCACACCAAGTATCAGCAAGCATGTATACATTTCCACACGTGGAATCTCTCTTTGCATTCTTCCTTGGGTACCTTTTCAGTCAGCAATACATCATGGAGAGGTTTGCATGGCAGTAAATATAGATTTATGTCACTGCATAGACTATGAAAGCCTATTTTAGAGATAAGTCACTTTTTAAAAATCAGTCCCCTCTAAATGGGCCTCTAGGTCATTTCCACTTTTTTCCTAAAATTATAAACTGTCATGTTTAATGATATTCTCCCATAAAGATTATTTTAACCATAAAGATCAATTTAAAAAATTTAACACGAATGCTGCGGAGTCTTCTTTCCTGGCGGATTAGGTAAACCAGGGTTTGAATCCAGGTGTTGCTGCTTCCCAGCTCTGTGACTACAGATAAGGAGCTCCATCTCTCTCAGCCTGTCTGCACACTTGGAGGAATAGCAGTATGTGAAGTCACCCCTGGGTAAAGTTCCCAGCTTACAGTGGTGCCCGATGACAGGTAGCAGTTGTGGTCAGAGCATCTCCAAGTGGTAGATATGCATGAGCCTCTGTCATTTAGCCCTGGGGCTCAGAGCAATTGTGAGTTGTGTGGTTTAGGGGGTGTGGGAAGTTTTAGCTGCTTTTTTCCTCTTCCCATGACTGGCATCATTTGTATTCCCTGGACAGTTCGGGGTCAGATGGGTTTTTGCATTCTTAAGCTACATATTTCTCTATCTGGCGCAGTTCTGGGCAATCTAAAAATGCAATATCGCTGTCATCGGCTCGAGGAAGACATGGAGCCTGAATAATTTAACATGTCACCACCATCCATCATGATACCGAGAGCGTGTGAGCTGGCGTGTGGAGGATAGGCCTACCAGAGCCTGGCAGAGCAGGCCTGTGGACAGGGCAGCCCCATCAGAGAAGACGGACTTGCAAAGCAGAGCAGTGAGTTAATTCTCGAGGTCCAGGAGAGACCGTGCATCCTAACGCCTGCTTCAGACTTTGCCCTAATAGGACTTTCAAGCTGTTTGGACCCCCTAGTTTGCCCCAGTGCAAACCTGGGGTCAGGTCCCTCATTGGCCACCAAGTATCTGGGTCATCTTAGGAAAAGCTTCTCAACACCCCTGAATATCTGTCTATTTATGAGCAAAACTGAGATCACTCCCATGTAGAGGATGGAGCATCCTGCTTAGAATATCTTAACTGCTTCTTCACAGGAAAGTAAGCCCTTGGAAGTCAGGAAGTTTGGTCTGCCTAGAACAGTGTTTCGTAGAGTAGACACTTAGTCAAAGCTGTTGCATGAATGAACAAATGAGTGAGTGTTGTTATAATTATTGAGGTGAACACTGGGTCCAGGGCAGACTGATGGTCACCTTCTGCATCCACAGATACTGGGTCAGGACTCAGCATGCCTGAGCTTGGTCCCTTTCAATGACCCTGTAGGTCTCCTCTCTGTGTCCCAACTTTCCTTCTCCTGCATCTCTCATGGGTCTCAGATCCCCACCATTCTACAGTTCTGTCATTGGTCTTGTGACTTTATGAAGAGAACTGAGGGTCTCTGTTTTTTAAAAACATTTTATTTATTAAGATAACTAACATGTAAAATAAAATCAAACATTAACTATTTAAAATGTATAATGCCATTCACATATTCACAAAGTTGTACAGCCATTGCATGCGTCTATCTAGTTTCCAAGACACTTCCATCACACCCATACTCATTAACAATCACTCCATATTCCACTCCTTCCTCTGCCTGAGCCCTGACAACCGTGCTTTCTGTCTCCAAAGTCTTATTTATTATGCTGTTTTATATAAAAAGAATTGTATAATATATGACCTTTTATGTCTGGCTTCTTTCATTCAGTGGAATGTTTACAAGGTTTATTCACACTGTAGCATGTGCCAACCTTCCTTTTTTATAGCCGAATAATATTCCACTGGATGGACATAGCACATTTGTTTATTCATTCATCAGTTGATATGCATTTGGGTTATTTCTGTCTTTTGGCTCTTATAAGTAGTGCTGCTGTGAACATTCCTATACAAGTATTTATTTGAATACTGCATCTTCAATTATTTGGGTTATGCCTAAGGGCAGAATTGCTGGCTCATGTAGTAATTTTGTGTGTAACTTCTTGAGGAACTTCTAAACTATTTTCCACAGTGGCTGCACCATTTTGCATTCCCACCAGCAATGTATGAGGGTTCCAATTTCTCTATGTCCTCTCCAGCACTTGTTATTTCTCATTGTTTTGATTATGCCCACGCTGGTGGATATGATGTGGCATCTCATTGTGGTGTGGCTTTGATTTGTATTTTCCCAATAACCAGTGTCTCATCTTTTCATGAGAACAGAGGGTTTTTGAATCAGACAAAAGCCAAGTTCAAGTTTGGGGGCTTTACCATTTGTAATTTGTGTGTTCTTGTACAAGCAACAGTGAGATTCTGAAGGTTGGTTTGCCTTCAGTAAAACTGGGATGATTCTCACCTGTCAGATGCTTGTGAAATGTACATGGGCATTACATACAAACTGCCCAGAGCAGTGCTGAGCATACTAGGGTATGTGCCTGTTTCGTCTCTTCGTGGCTCCATCCCAGACCATTCAGGACCAGAAGAACCTGAGGCCCACGAAGTAAGATCAAAGGAGCGGCTAGTCCCTCTCCTCTCTTGCCAGTCTCTGACCATTCTCACTTTCCTTTAGCCCCTAAATGGAAATACTCGAGCGGCCCTGTGTAATTAATGGTTGTACTTTAGTTCACTAAATCACCCATTTCCTATTAAAATGCTAGCAAAGGGGCTCTTTTCCATCCATCTGAATCATCTCCAAGTCACTCTGTAATTAGCCTGTGGCACGTTCAGGTTATATGGGCACTCAGAGGCCATATGCCTTGGGTGGCTGCCATCTTCCTAGGACGTTGCAGAAGGCAGAAAGTCACCACTTCCGCCCAGTGGCATGTCCTTGTCTTGTATTAAACTCAGGCAAGCATTGAATAAATGAGGAACATGTCCTCACCCTCACTCCTTTGGACTTTCTGCTATTTACATATGCTGTATCATTTTCTCAATAATGACCACACAAGCTGAGAGTTACTGTCCCCCTTTTAAAGATGAATTCAGAGAGATTAGGTGCCTTGCCCAAGCCAGCATAGTTCATAAGTCAGACCTAGGATTAGATTCATGTCCGACTCCCAATACTAGTTTCTTTCTAAAGAAGTGTATTACCTCTCATGGTACATGGATGACACCACTGTAGGAAATTACGAGACTCTAAGTGCCTGAGGGCAGAGATAATGGCTATTGTCTTTTAATAGAATCTGAGCTGCACCATTTTTCATCCATCACATTAAAAATATATATATTCAACACCTTCGTGGGTGGGGCCTATGGCTTATTCATCTCTCTCCTATGCTCAGATCCTGACCCTTAATTACGCTTAGTAATAGTTGTGTAAGTCAGTTACCTCTAGAATTGTACTTTCCACTATGGTGATGACTGCAAGGCAAGCTAGTCTCTGGAGATGTGCTATTGGGCATTTGACATGTGGCTAGTCTGTACTGAGATCTGCTGTGAGCATAAAATATGTAAAATATTTACCAATAGTTATTTTATGTTAATTACATGTTAAAGCAACAATATTTTGAATATATTGGGTTACAGTATATTTTAAAATTAATTTCACCTGTTTATTGTTATATTTTTCATGTGCTAGTTAGTAGAACATTTAAAATGGCATATGTGTCTTGCATTTTATTTCTATTGTGCAGGTTGGTGTAGAAGCATCTCTGAGCCTCCGTTTCTACTCTGAAAATGGTAGCTTAGTTCTCACAGGAGGGAGGTGAGGGTCAGAGGTGTGCGAATGGAGAGGAACTGGAGAAGCCCTCATGGTAGCCAGGGGCACGTTCTCGGTGTGCTTGGACATGCGGAATGGTGGAGGCGTCGTTAGGATCTAGGGAAGCTTGATTAGAGTTCCTACCCAAGTACGCAATTGCAGAGGTTTGGGGGAGGAGCAGTGAGGAGTGGAAAATGTGCCTGGCGTTGGGAGCAAATAACGGACCTGCAAATCCTCAGAGGTCAAATCGTCAAGCTTCTGCCTCTGTTGTACTTCTGCACACCCTTGCATGTGCATGCGCACTCGCCCACTCTCACGCACTCGCACTTTCCTGGGTTATTTTAGTGATGAGTCAGGCTTTGCAGGTAAGCAGACCTGATTTCAGTCGCGGTTCCCTCACTTACTACCTCCCGTCACCTCGCCGAGATGTGGTGTATTCATCTGTAAAGCGAGGCTCCTAATGCCTTCCTTACAGGAATGGCTGTGGACAGTAGTGAGGTATTTACTTGTACATGATGTACACCAGAAGAGAGACTAAGGGAACAGACTCTGCAGCCACTGTCTGGATTTGAATTGTGTGGTTCTACTACTTAACAAGCTGTGTGACTCTGGGAAAATTGCTTAGTTTCCTTGTGCCTCATCCATTAAAATGGGAATAAAAGTAGTAACATACTTCCTAGGGTTGTTGTAGGGTTTAAACAAGTCATTGTGTGTAAAGGGCTAAGAACAGTGCCTGGCGGACAGTACTGTGAGACAGGTAGCTTTTCTTACAGTGTTTGAATTGCCTGGCACCCCCACTGGACTGTTCCAATAGCAAACAAATCCTGTCTTCCATGTTCACCATGAGAAAGAGGGAGAGTGGATTGAGCTGGAGCACTTAAAAGCACTGGGATGGCATTAAAAGGCACGTGGGAAGGGTCTGGGGTAGACTCCTGACAGGGGTACACCTCTCCCTTTTTCTCTGCTGCCAGAAACACAGCAGGAAATAAGACAGATGCTTCCTGTACATAAGGCAACTATTTTTTCAGATCCTTCATTTACCGCTTGGCCAAGAACTATGTGTAGATGAACAAAATCCCCCTTCCCCCCCTCCCTCCTCCGTTCCTTCTTTCCTTTTTCTGTAACAATAAAATAATTTAATAGCAATTTAAAGAGTTCTGTTGGCCTCTGGAGATCTCTGCTCTTTCCTCTCGATGAGGCCTCAGCCAGCTCTGTTTCAAAGGAGAGCCTTTAAGTGGGGTAATTGCCGCTGGGAGAATCTGGCGTGTCCTGCTGTCTCCAGGTCCTACCTTCATTGCTGGGGATTGGGGAGGTTTGCTCTAAGGCACAGGGACAGACCATGGCTGAAGGTACCTTTGAGGACAAAGATCAGACAGTCCTTTGTACTCTCCCATCTATTACAATGTAGTGTCTCAAGGAAGGGGGAGGGCAGGTATTCACCCTTCCATTTGACAGAGCCCTAAACTGAGAGGCAG
This sequence comes from Manis pentadactyla, assembly GCF_030020395.1. Classification (NCBI taxonomy): domain Eukaryota; kingdom Metazoa; phylum Chordata; class Mammalia; order Pholidota; family Manidae; genus Manis; species Manis pentadactyla. Next base: position 204,755,781 of record NC_080021.1, on the reverse strand, counting down.
TGTCGCAAGTGGTTAAAAATTTGAGCTTGGCCATCAAGTCACACCAAGTCTGACTTCACTCATCTTTAGCAAATCACATTCCTTTTGTGAAGCTGGGTTGCTTCATCTGCAGAGTGGGCATCCTAGCTTGATTGAAAAGCTACAAAACATTTATAGGGACAATAGTCTCCTTCTGTGCTTGTTTTTCAGTGACACTTCTCCATCCAGGACGGCTGCTTTGACCAGACCCTTGCGTCGCCTCCCACAGGTAGTTTACTGATGTAGGTCTTTGAAGCTCCAGACACTACATAGTTTTCCAAACCAAAGTCCCCCTTCTGTGCACACCCTGGGCCCCCAACATGCTCTGAAGCTCTGTCCTTGGTGCTGCCTCTCAATGATAAGGAATTTATTAATCCTTTAATCCCTCTCTTTTCACATCCTGTGCATTTTATTTTTCCCTTTTCCCTGCACATGATTCTGAGTTCGGCTCTGAAGCCCTGTGTGCCCATCTTGTCCCCGCTATCCTCATGGCCCTGCCCCACCCAGACCCTCATCTCCTGTCACCTGGTTGATCGCTGAACCTCCTAGCTGCTCGCCCTTGCTGGCACCCATTCTGAGGCCTGCATGCCACAGTCTTGTCGTTCCTGGTATGTGCAGCTGATGAACCCAGTCTCATACTCCGGTACCTTCCATGACACCTAGTTAGCCCTCATCCTCAGAGAGGCACTTCAGGACTTTCACTGGGCGGCCCCAGCTATCCTTCCAGCCAGCACTCCCCTCACTGCACCCCCTCCCTCGCCTCTCCTCGCTCCCCATCCCCAGGGATGTTCTAGCTCTTACCTCCCCTTGGAGCTCCATTTCTACCACTGAAGCCCCATATGCCATTGCAGCTCTGACTTAAGTCTTCCTTCCTCCATGAAGCCTTTCCAGATCCTCCTTGCTGGGAGGGATTGATCTCCCCGCCCCCCATTCCCAGCGTCTCACTGTGTGGGGAAAAAGAGCCATAAGTTAGGTCAAAGGCACCTTAGGGTCCCGCTTGTCTCCCTGACTGGCTCACGAGCCACTGGCTGGCGAGGACCGTGTGGTGTCTGTCTGTAGCTCTAGCATCTGGCTCTGGGCCTGGCATTTAATAAGCACTTGACTGAAACGCCTGTGAAATTAAGTTGCCTGGAGTGTTTTCTTAGAGGTAGCAGCAATATAGCTGTCAATTATTTGGTTCCCACCATGTCCAGGTATTTTACATATGTTATCTCCTTTAATCTTCAAAGGAACCCCACAAGGTTAGCCATTACTGTCCCTATTTAGAAGGAAAGAACCCAAGGCTGGGAAAGGTGAGGCCTCTCCTCAAGGTCACAGAGCCCAGGGGCTGCCAAGCCATGGTCAGAGACCAGATCCGCCTCACTGCAGAGCCTGAACGCCTTCCATAAATCATGCCAGCTCCTGGCTCGCTTGGGATTTATGGAAAGAAGGCTGGAATGGGGTTGCTGATCTTTGGGATGGATGAGGGCGTTAACAAGCTTCTGAAGGCCTGCAGTGACTGATGGGTTGTGCTTCTTCTCAGGAGGAATCAGCTTTGGGAGAACCAAGGGGACTTCAGGTTCAGAGGCAGACGACGAAACGCAGCTGACGTTCTACACAGAACAGTACCGCAGCCGCCGCAGCAAAGGTAACGGAGTCCCTGGGAAGGTTCCAGAATGAGAGCTGGTAGGAGGAACATCTGGGAGCTCAGTGACAAGCCCGAAATCTTTAGGGTGGCCCCCATCCAGCTAACAGGGAGCATGGCTTCCAGTACCATAACTAGACTGGCGGTAGTCACTGCGTCTTGTCCTCCTCCACTCTTTACTTACTTTCAGTCCTGACTCACTCTTCAAAGGATTTAGGGGCAATTTTTTTTTTATAAGTGAATGCAGTTTTTAAAAAATCCAGCACATAAAAGGAAGTGAGTCATATTGACAGGGAAATAGGAATAAGGAAATTATTCAAACGCAGGTAAGTCGATACAGGGTAATCTGTGTCCTACTGTGTTGAGCAGTTAGGAGTTGACAATATCACTCAGAGATTTAGCCATCAAGGTGCAAAAAGAATCATGCTCAGCAGTAAAACACACAGGGTCTATGTGACAGAACCAAGCGTTTTTGCAGGACACCCTGCTTACCTGACGCCAGACCAGGAAGTTCTCCAGTTGGTTCCTATGAGTAGAACTCCTTGTGACTCTCTCAACAGTGGCTTGAACAGATGAAATCAGGGTCAATGACTAACTGTTTCTCCCAATACCACGCAGTGTCAGGCGATGTCCAAATGTTAAACCAGGACTCCCTAAAGGACTAAGCCTTGTGGCTGAGTTCCGCAGTTCTCTGCTGATTAAATGTGCTTGGAAGGGACAGTAGAGCGTATTTCAGGCAATCACCTGTGAATGTAATTCCTTATCCCTGAGTGTTTTATGAGACTGAGAATGCAGCAAGTTCAAGATTGCATTCTTGCAAGAAAGCATGGAGTGCCAACATGACTCCATGCTAGTGATGAAGGACAGATCCAAGGGCTTAGACCAGCCCCCAGCAGGAAGCAAGGGTCCTCTGCTAAACATTAAGACAGCTAATCATAGAATCTTTCTCAGAAAACAATTTTGCCTGCATTCCACCCACACCAGAAGGACACTGAGAGAGCATAGATTACAGCTTCTCTGGGCTCCTTTTGTTCTTAGGCGAGTTACCTGCCTTCCTTATACATCACTTATGTCATCTGTAAGGTGGGCCTTGTAATTGCCTCATAGATTTGAAGATGAATTTTGGTTAAGTTGTATAAAAGCAATCTGGCTCCCGGTATATACAAAGAACAAATAACATAGGTGTTCCTGAGGTCAGTTCAGTTCTGTTGTTTTCCTCACCTCCCTCTGGTGCTTGCACTGAAAAGGCCCCATGTAGGGAGTGCCTCTCCTGACACAGCTCTTGGGAGGGTTCGGTGGCCTCTGCAGTAGAATAATTGGTCCTGCCTGTCACTCCGCCCCAGGGCTTGGTTTTCTGGTGCCTGCAGCGCCGGAGATTTAGAAGTTGGCGATGGATAATTATTGACCTGTCTTCTACCCTCTCCCAGTACAGCAGCCAGAATTCCATCTGGAGCAGTTGGTGGGTCTCCTCTGCAGGAATGGGATGTTGACAGTAAATTGGAGAAGCATCAGTCACTGAGTACACCCCTTGTAAATCAGAGTTAAACTTAATAAAGAAAAGCAAAAGCAAGTGGCAGTATTCAAGATAAATGATTCGGCCAGTGCTTCCATGCAGTAGCAAATGCCAGGCTGTGTTTCGAGGACAGTGAGATGCCAGGGCTGGGATGCACCCCCACGTGCACCTTCCTTCCTGGACCCTCTGGCCAGCTCAGTGCCAAGGGCGCTGCCATCACCTCTCTCCTCCACTTACTGCCCACCGATGGGGAGGCCCTCCCCCTACCACCTCTCTCTCTCTTCCTCTCATCCTGGGGTGATGTGCTTGCTGGCTAGCTTGTTAAATTTCAAGTTATTTTTTCCCCTTTTCTGCCCTCCTTCCTCTGGTCTTCCCTCCCTCATCTGTCACTGCTTCCTTCTCTTCATTCCTCTACTTTTGTTCTGTTCCTTGTTCCCACTCTGCTCTTTCTTCTTATTGTCTCTGCTTCTCCTCCCCTTTTCCCACCACTCTCTGCTCTTGTCTCCTTTATTCCCTAACGAATGCCCCCTCTCTCCCTCCCTCCATCCCTCCCTCCATCCCTCCCTCCCATACATACCTCAAATATCTGTTAACCAACTGTGCATCTGACACCATGCTAGGCACTGGAGACAAACCAAACAACAGTGTTTACAAGCTTTACCCTCATGGAGCTTGTCTCCTATCAAAATGCATTTGATGGTGACAAACACTAAGGAAAAAGAATACAAGAAGAAAGGGAATTGATTAGGGAAGGAGCTGCCAGTTGAGATTCCCTGAGTGCATCACCCTGCCTTTTGCAGATCACAGGGAAACACCCCTGCCGCTGTGGTCTATGTTGCTAACATCGTTGGCACTGCTACTCCGGCTGGTTGAGTGAACTTGGTCCGGGCAAAGCCTCTGCTTCATTCAGAGGAACTGAGAGCCCAAGGCCCCGGTTGCTGCATATACCAAGGCCTGCCAGGGAAGGGCCGTGAGCCTGCTTCGCTGTTTCTTTTACACTGTCACAGAGTTGGGGCACCATCAGGGCTCACTGCCCTTGTGGGAAAAATGCACAGTGCAAAACAGGGCCTGGGGGAGCTTTGGGAGGCCCTGGGGTGAAGGCATAAAGGAACAGAGTATTAAAGAGCCGGAGGTCCTAGAGCGGCTACCTGCATTTCATCCTGGCCCCCCCACCTCACCAGCGGTGCCAGTTTGAACATGAACCTTAACCTCTCTGTGCACCAGTTTCCTATTATGAAAATGAGGATAGTAAAATTAAAGCTCCAGGGGTTGGTCTAAGGATTAAAATTAGTTGATAGTGGTAAAGCACAGAACTGAAGGTAAAGGAGGGAGAGGACAAATCATGGTGGAGCTAAGCTGCTGAGGAAGAAGTCCTGGACCAAGTCTGTGGACGAATCTCAGATCTGCTGCCAACATGCTGTGTGACCTCGGTCATGCCACTTACCCAGGCCTGGTTTTCTTATCTGAAACCTGGGAGAGTCTGATCTGTGGTGGCTTCTGCGTATTTGTAAGACTTCTCTGCTCTTGAAATGCACCTGACTTCCACTGCATTTGCATTGTGCTGCCTCCCCCATGCCTGATGCCTGTCCCCTTTCTGGGTTCTCTTTCTGGACAGATCATCTGCCCTGACATGCCAGTGGTGTCTGTCATCCCGTCTGTGCCTTCACTGCTGAGCCTGCCTGCTCCCCCTTTGCCCCAACCCTCTCCCTGACCTCTGCCACCACCATCCCAGCTCTTCTTTAGCAGATGCTGTGAGTCAGCAGGTCCCATTGCACAGGGGAAGGCACAGTGCAGTGAGGTGGGGGAAGAAAGAGACAAAATACCAAGAAAGGTGGTATTTTGATCCCCGTATTGACTGCAAACAGTCATTTCATAGCAACTGGAATCCATATGAATTCACCACAACCCTTTTAACTCCATCTGAAAACAGGATCTGGGCTGTGTTCCCCAAATCTAGGGGCATGTGGGCTTGGATCAAGGCATCCAGCTGCTGCTGTCTTTGAGGAGCCCAGAAGGAAGTTGGGACTCTGTTACCTGATGGTGACAGGAGCAGTGGTTTCTGTTCCCACATTTGCCACCCATCTTCTGGATGACCTTGGCCAAGTCACCTCCAGTCGGAGCCTCACTTTCCCACTTGACAGGGAGAGGTTGAAAGACAGACTCAAGGGCAAGTCAGCAAACACTAGTGAAGGTCTTGCTGAGGGGCCTGCATGGGGCTGAGTGGTCCAGGGAAATGTTAGAAGGCATTGGAGGACAAAGTACAGCCAGATATTACTGGGCAGTTCAGACTGTCCCAGCTTTAAGAGCAGAGGGACATGCAGGAACGTGCGAGCAATGCAGGAGGGCTTCCTGAAGGAGTTGAAACTGGAGCATAGCGTGGGCCCAGGCATGGCCCTGTTGCTGTCACCTACATACCATGAGCCAAGAGTCTCAATATCCTTGTTTCTTAGTGGAGTGACAATACCTCCCTCCCAAAGGCAACTGTGAGGATCAAATGGGAGCGTGAACATGTCCTTCATAACCGCAGCTCCCAGAGACAAGCTCTCCCTGCCTCCATCACCACCACCTTGTCCCTGCCACCTACCTCATTTGCTTAGAAGTAGCTAAAATCACCTTCTCAGTGGTCTCACTTACCGTATGCCAACCCATTCTCAGCGCTGAAGCTGAGAACTCTTTTGAAAAATGCCAACAGAGATGATGTTGTTTCTCTGCTTAGAGGCTTTCAGTCCTTCCTTTTATAATTAGAATGGAATCTGAACTTCCAGCACCTGCCAGTCTAGCTTCCCAGGGCTGGGTGCTCCTGCCACCCTGGAGTCTCCGCCAGCACCCCCACACCAGTCCTGCCAGAACCTTTGCTTAAGTCTCTCCTGGAACGCGCTCCCCTGCCCTTGGACTCCCTCCCACTCCCTCTGACATCTCCACTTACACAGCAGGTCTGCAGCTAAGCCATCCCACACCTAATTTCCTGCTTCATGGCATCCCAGCTCCCACGTCCTGCTCCCTCTGTAGGCTTTGTCACCACTCTGATTTTACATTCACCAATATGTTCTCCTGGCAATGTTTGCACCCTCTGCTGAACTGGGGGCTTCATGAGGACAGGCACATTGTCCTTTGTGCCCAGCTTTCCGTCCCCAGCACCAGACACAGAGATGGGTCTGTACAAGGCACTGGGTTAATATTGTTGAATGGATGAATGGCTAATGAATGAATGAAAGAAATTCCAGGCCCGGTGTCTGGACTGTTATAACTGCTTTGTTAGCTGTCCCTTCTCATTTTCCCTCACTCTACTCCTGCTTGTTGGGAAGAGTCTGTACTCCCTTCCTGCTTCTGGTGAACAGAACTGAGGCCCCAGCCCTGCCCATTCTTCCTCTCCAAGGCCACCAGGGAAGGTCATGCTGGAGGGTCGGGGAGGGCCTCAATACCGATGTTGAAAACCCACTCTGCCCAAGTTCTTTGAACGCGGTGGGAGTGTACACCAATATGAAGGGCTGTAACATGTCCAGGAGGTTCCCTTGCAGAAAGGATACACCCTGGGCTGATGGCAATGCATCAGAGAGAGGACATGGAATGCAAGGAGAAAGGAGATATCTAACAGGTTTTTCCTACCTTAGGAACAGGTTGTTCTCTGCCCTTAGCAAGTCCCATGAAATAAGTAGAAGTGGTATTAGATTCAGCCAGACCAGGCTATGAATCCAGACTTCACTTCATCCCCTGTGTGTGGCTGTGGATAGACCTTTAACCTCTGTACCATCCCTCCGTACCAAACATACCTAGCTGTTGATACATACATGACAGAGTGAGCAAGTCTAGGAATGGAAAGTTCCAGAACTCACCCAAAGATGCTCAAGAAATTTCATTCTTTCCTACTGAAACTCTTCTTCCCTTGAAAACATTCTGAACCCCAAACCTAATCAGCTAAATATCTCATTTTTGGCAGTACAGTCACTGGTAAAGAGATTTATGGTATAGTCTGAGACTCAACTCTCGCTGCCCGGAGCCTTAGAGTCTTTTTAAGGGAAATGGGATTGTTATTCAAAGGTGTCTGGTACGGCCAGGTAGACCCCCCTAAACAAAAAATGGTAGTAAACAATGTGGCGAACAGCAGAGAAGTAGGAAACAGAGTGAGAGAACAAGATGTGTGTGTCTGGTGGGATTTCCTAAATCAAGAGTCAGTGACCTCTTCCTGGGACTGTCCGATAGTAAACATTTCTGGCTGTGCAGGTTACACAGGCGCTATTGGAATCACCCAGCTCTGCCACGGTAGCTTGGAAGTTGCCATAGACAGCACGTGAGTGAGCAAACGTAAATGTGCCCTAATGGAACTTGATTTCCAAAGACAGGTGCAGATCCGGGTTTCACCTGCAGCTCACCGTTTGCTGGTCCCTGCCCTACACCACCCACACCATGAAGGTGGCCCTCACCTGTAGGACCGGTCCCGGAAATGGGAGCAAAATCCCACAATGCTTTGTGGAATGAATCCGATCTCACGGCGCACACCACCTCCTGCCTAAAGGAGTCTCTGACGTGCCAAGAGTCCTGAGTTTGGTCAAGTAAATGACCATCCAGTCCATCACTTGTTTGGGATTTGCCCGTTCTGACAGTGTGCCACAGAACGAACTAGTGAAGTAGCTGGATGTGAGGTTCTGACTGGGCAGGATTTCACCTTTGTTCACCAGGGATGACAGTACGTATAGCAGAGGACACTGGACCCAGAGCTGGGAGATGCGTAGTGAAGCCTGAACCCCCAGCACTAACTCAGTGACCCTTGGCAAGCATGGGCCCTCATGGGGCCACAGGGTTCCAGTCTGCCAGGGATAATTTATGCCTCTTGCCATCAAGTCTGAAGCCCATTCTCATCTAACCTGTATTTAGGGAATAAACCGCCTTGCTAGCGTGATGCTGGGCAGTATGTGAAATGGGACCTGGGCCCCAGCCTGAAGGTGGTCATAACCCTCGGGGGTCATTCAGCTCACACACAGAAGCGGCGCTGGTCAGGACAAGCTAGTGTATAACTGGGTCCAGATGAGACAAGCAGCCTGGCGCTTCCAGCCCCAGGCGCAGCGCTTAGAAGGAAAGGAGTGGCCGCAGCTGCAGGATGACCCCCGCCGAGCAAGCAGCAGCAGGGGTGCCCAGCCCAGCTCTGCGCTGGCGGCTCTGCAGCCTGGGGCGAGTCTCTCTCCCTCTCTAGGCCTGGCTCTTTTCATCTGCTGGCTGCCCAGCCAGATCCAGAAACCCAAGTCTTCTTATTCCCGATCCCGTGCACTTTCCTATAGGCTTCACTAATTAGTTCCCCAGCAGAGAGAACCAGGACACGAATACCCTCCGGTTTTGCTTATTTCTTTGTTGTGGTTGCTGGTTTAACCTGGCAATTCTTAAGCTGAGATTTTCTGTAGTGAGGAGAACTCTTGAATTGTAAGCAAAACTTTGTGCTCATTGGCATGGATGCGTGAATTCTTTTTTCTTTTTGATTCTCCCCTGCCAAACACACAGACACACAAAGTTTAATCATGTTTCTGAGAAAAAAAGGCAGGTGAGGGCAAGTTCAAGCCACATCTGCTGAAAAGGAGGCCTTTGGGGATTGAGGGCCGGAGACCATTTTGAAATACGAGCCGAGGGTGCCGAGAGGGAGCAGAGACTCCGGGAAATGGGATGGGATGGGTGACAACTATGTACGGATGGAGCTGCTCCTGCCAAGTCTGAGGGCAGAGGGCACGTGTGCACTGGGGTTGGGCACAGGGAGATGCCAGAATCTGGGGAGAGCCTGAGTCTGTGGCTTCAGAAATAATGGCAGATGGGCTGGAGAAATAAGCAGGAGCCACGCCTTGACCACTGGGGTACCCACCCCACCTTTATCCATCATTCCTCATCAAACCATGGTGGTGTTTTTTTCAATCCCGATGGTAACCCATCCAACCTTCCATTTTATGCACATAGAAGCCAAGACCAGAGAAAGGAAACATTTCCCCCAAGTTAAAATGTCCCCTTTTCAAATGGCAAACCAAAGGGGGCAAAATGTTGACAAGGTGAATCTGGGCAAAGGATATAGTGGATGATCTTTGTTCTCTCCTTTTCTTTGCAGCTTTTCCATAGGTTTGAAATTCTTTCTGGGCTGACACATTAAGTAAACAATAGCCCTTCTAGGTTGATTATAGAATTCAGAATCAGCAGACAGAGTCCAAATCCTTGCTCTGCTCTTTCCCAGCTGTGTTGCTTCGGGAAAGGCACTTTCCTTCTCTGAGCCTCAGCTTCTCCTGGGCAAAGCAGGATCGCTCTAGTATTAGCCCTTCTACTATTCCTTCATCCTGGTGTGAGGATTAAAGGGGGTAGTGTCTACCAAGGGCGTGCTTAGCTGAGTGGCCAGCCATGCAGTCAGTGTTCTCTAAATGGTGACCAGCTAAGCACAGCGAATCCCTGCCTGGCCGGGCGTGGCTCCATGGCCTTTTCCCAGTGTGCTGGTCTGCAAGTTGGTTGTACTTCTAGAAGAAAAGTGGACGTTTTCAGTAAGAGCATGAATTTGGTGGGCCTTGCCCCTCGGGGTCATTGTGACATGGCCTTCCCTTCGCCATTCTTGTTCCTTGCCTAAGGATAACCTCTTTAAGGGGCACATGGGCAGGCTGCCTTCTGCCAGCCTGCGTGGCACACCTCTAGGACCAGCCACTCAGAAAAGAGTAAACACTGATGACAGATTGGTTGGAATGTAATAATCTCTAAGCCTTTGTAGCTAGAGTGACCTGGAAAGAGTCGCCCAAAGCTAGGGCGGTGGAGGAGGCATGGTGCCAGGCATGTGGGACAGGTGGCCCTTATGGGGAGGATTCAGGACAGAGAAACAGTGCTCCAGGGTACCCTTTCCTCTCAGGACTCCTTGGCCTGGCTGGTCTGCTCCTCCCTACCCAACAGGGACTCCTACTGTGGGCAGCGTGACTACAGCCCAAAACAAAGGGCCAGCCGGGGCCCCAGCACCCTCAGTGGTGGGCTTATCACATATCCTGGGGCATGATGTGGGCCCAGAGAAGATGTAGGTTAACATGGGTGGAAATCTGGGGAACGGAGGGTGGGGAGCAGCAGGCACTTATGAGGGAAGGAGGAAGACAGAGATAGGGAGGAGGGATCAAGCAAGACAGTGTCATGAAACGACTGGAAGGCCCAAGACTTGGGCCCCTATCCCAGACGTGTGTTTGGTTTATGGCACTTGAGTGAGTCTTTGGGCCTCAGTTTCCTGTCTGTGAAACAGGCAAAACTTGATGCTCTCTACGTTCCTCTCAGCCACCCCTTTCTTAGAGTCTATGATAGAAACACAGACAACCAGGAGGGAGAAAGGGGAAAGGAGCAGCAGAAACCGCATTCGGTTCATTGAATTCTCTGAACACTGGCCTGTGCTCTTTGTATGGATCATCTCATATGCTTCTAAACAGCACCATGAGAAGGGATTATTTTCATCTTCCTTTGAAGATAAGGAAACTGAGACTTAGAAAGATCACTTACCTGAGACTGCACCAGAAGGTAAGGGGAGCTGGGATTTGAATTGAAGCTGTTTGGTTTCAAAGTCTGGGCAGACCATTGTGGGAGTGAGATAATGCATGTCACGTGCAAAGTGCCTTCCGTCATTCCTGGAACGAGGTATTTACTAACAAGACAGGAGGTAGATACCCCTGTCTGGGCTGGTGCAGAAAACCTGATCAGATCCCTAAGAACTTTCTGATCTCAATTCTGTAACCGCACCAGGGAGAAGCTAGAACCAGCAATAGGGGAATCAGAAGCAGCTCAGGCACTTAGAGGTTCATTCAGTGTGACGGACACCAGCAGCATCCATGTGGACCGGCCCTGCCAGGGCACCACCAGCGGTGGGGGTTCTGGCATTTGGTGGGGAGGAAAACATACGACAAGGAAAACTTCCAGTGCTGGGCTAGAGCCAACCCACATGAGTTCGTGAGAGCCGGTCGTGCTGTTCACTCCCAACTATGCCATGAGTGACGTCACTTTGGCAGCTGGTAATCAGCCATGGTGGAAGTATTCATACCATGGAGATGGGCAAACAGGGCAATGGCGGCTTCCTCTGACTCCGCAGAGAGCCCATTGTTAAGTGTTTGCCATAAGTGTAAGTCCGTAAGAAGTAAGGGTTTTGCCACAGGCTAGGGCACAAGGACCATTTTCTAGAAAGAGTTTGAGCATTCCAGAATGGTTCCTAAGGGGGCAATGCATGAGAAAGGGATGGAGCAAACCGTGAAGTCCGAGGCTCTAGGCAGAAGGTTTATTTTCAGGAATAGAAGACAATGTCGGCTGGAGAGGCTGGATATTTAGGGCCTGAGCAGGAGATTGGATACTACAGTGCAACCCACTTAAGGGAATGATGAGCCTCAGTTCGGAGCCGACAGCAGGGCAGGTGTTCTGAGCTGTGTGCTTAAGAAGGGCCATCAGAGCAAGATAGTTCTGCCCTCACTGAACCTCAGAATCACTTGGGAAGCTATGTATATATGTATATAGGTATGGTTTTGATATACAATGTTGTATTGGTTTCAAGTATGCAACACAGTGATTCAACAGTTACACCTAGCATTAAATCCTCACCCCAACTAGTGCAGTTCCTATCTATCAACATAGAAAGATGTCACAGAACCATTGATTATATTCACCATGCTGCACTTCCATCCCCATGACCAACTTATATTGTTTTATCCCCCTCACACACCCCACCTACCGATCAAAACCCCTCCCCAATGGTAACCAGCAGTCACTTCTCAGTGTCTAAGTCTACACTTGGGAACCTTTTTAAAAACACCAATTCCAAACTTATCTCAGATCCGTTACCTGGGAGTGACTAGCCAAGGGTTCAGGTATTGGTATAAAATCCTTTCCAGATTCTAACATTCAGGCAGAGTTAAGGAAACCACTCTACACCTTCCTTTACATGTTAGCTAACAGCACATTGCTGTTCTTACTCTGGCTTTGGACTCACATCAACTGTACCCCCTCCCCTTCCCAACCAGGCACTTGAATGACAGTGATTAAGAGAAATAACAACTTAGAGTGCCCATTTATTGAGCGTCATTTTTGCTCCAGGCCCATTGCATGCTCACTAATCTTCCTATATGATCACTTATTGTCCTTGTCTCAATATGTAAAAAGATGAAACTGGGCAGAGTAACTCCTCCAAGGTCATAGGATCAGTATGTTGCAGGACTGAGGCTTGAACCTGATATGGCTTGACTCCAAAATCTCTCCTCATTGCATTATTGGCCCCTAGGAGTATCTTGCAGATTTCAGTATTTCCTCTTATCATAACATCTGCCCTGGTGGCTCACTGTTTGTGATCTGCAGTAGGTGGATATCTTCCTCAGAAGGTCCCAGAGGTGCATGTAGGCTTTCTGGAAAGATTCTAGTTTCCCTCATAGGGAGATGGGACTGGGATTTTGTATTTCTCTTATGGAAAGAACAGTAAAATGCAGAAACCAAGCTTTGATCTATATCTGCATTTGGCCCTATTTAATGAGATATTAGAGCAGAGAAAATTATGTATTCAGAAATTGTTACAGGCTAAAAAGGCTCCTGTTTGATGTCTCTTTCCTTACCATTCCCCATTCCCTCAAACCTCAGAGGAAAGAGACATTGGTGTTTTCTTGTTCTTGTTACTCCTAAAGGCCCCTCCCAGACCACCTCTCCCCAACCCACGGAAACATTGAGCAGTCTTAGCCAAGCGCCAGTTCCTTGAAGGCAGTGAGGGAGCCAGGCAACCTCAGAAACTCCCTCCCCAAGCCCACGATGGTCGCCGAAATACTGTTTCAGTCGCTCTCAGTTATCTTCCTCTGCGATGCCAACTGGCTCAGCACCTGACAGCCCAGCCCAGCGTTGAAGGGAGGGAGTCGGCTGTCAAGAACCAAATGGGAGACCAAAGGCAACAAAGCGAACACATCGTTTTGAGTTGCTTATACCAGCGAGACGGAATCATCAGTCTCTCTCACTTTGTTGTTTTCCAACTAGGCTCAGCAGGATTGTCCCCGCTTTTCCTTACACTGAGAGATTGAGACTCTCTGCCTCCTGCCCCAAGCGTGAACGCTCTGTCATCCCCTTTCTTCACCCTCCTGTGCGATGCCCAGGATTCTCTTACCCTGCAAAGCTCTTCCCGGATGAAACTGCCGGTCACGATTGCCTGCCGTGTGTCAAGCGTGTTGTGAGATGCTTGTCTGCGAGAATTTATTTAGTCCTGGCCCACAGTTTGGGTGATCTTGGGCAAGTTAGGTTACTCTCCAGGCCTTGATTTTCTGCTTTCAGAAATGGAGGTGACAATCCCACTTTATAGGATTTATGTGATGGCTAATCAGAATTACGTTGTCAGTAGAGAATCAAGTACATGAAGGGAGATAGTGGGGGAAAAAAAATAGACTATGCTCATAGTAGTTCTATGAGATAGTGGGAAGAATGAATTGACCCAGATCAGGAAAAACTTTGAATGCCAAATTCATTCATGTATTCACTCATTTCATCAACTAATGTTTACTAAATATCTAATTCTGTTGAGACTCTATGTTAAGGACCATGTATGAGAGTTAAACACATCAGTGGTGTGACTGCCCTTGTGAATCTTAGTTTTGCCAGTGAGAAAAGGGAGAGAGTACTTCACAAATACACACATAAATGACATAAATGAACAGATCATTTCAAACTGTGACATGTGCCTCTGAAGAAAGATGGGGAACTGATAAAAATGGAGGAAGTCACAGCAGGCATCTTTGAGGAAGGAGCATTTGAAGCTTCTATCTGCAGGATGAATGGGCCGTGGCCAGGTGCTAAACAAACACATCTCCATGTGAGCAAGAGAAGGCTTGTCCTTCAGCCTATGGGAAATGGGGAGTCCAGGAGTTTTTGAAGAGAAGTCCATTGTCCTGCTTCTGTTTTTAAGAAGAGCACTGGCTCCACAGAGGAGGAGGAATTGGAAGGAGGGCAAACGAGAGGAGGGAGCCCAGTTAGGAGGTTGTTGAGGCAGAAGAGGAGACTCTGGGAGCACATGGGAGGGGATGGCTCTCAGGGACATGTTAAAATACCATGAGAACCGAGTGGCTGATTGGCTCCAAGAAGGTGACCAGTGAAGATGGCCGAAGATGGCCTTTCGATTCTGGCCTCAGAGCTGGAGAACATCATGACCCCAGGGAAGGGAGGTGCAGCAGACCTTCCGGAGAGAAAGCAAAGGTCCACTTCAGAGCTGCTGCCTTCGAGGTGCCTGTAGGAGCATATGGAGGCTCTGCTCCCCAGAGCTGAGCCCAGGGGAGGTCTGACTGGGCAAATACAGCAGGGCTCAGCGCTCTGTGGCTGTGAGTTAACTTCATGTTTTTGCATAATGAATTGCCACACACTTGGCAGCCCCAAACAGCAGCCATTTATTACCTCACGGTAGTTAGATGAGCAAAAGTCCAGTTGTGTCATAACTGGGTTCTCCGCCCGGAGTCTGAAACCAGGATGTTGACTGGGCTTCATTCTCGACTGAGACTTGGGGCTGTCATCCAGGAGCACGTGGTTGTTGGCAGAATTCATTTCCTGCTGCTGTGAGCTGGGGACCACGCCCAGTTCTCACAGCCACTCACAGACCCTTGGGTATGATGCCCTCCATAGCCGGGGGTTACATGGCTGTGGCCTCCTTCAAGGCCAGCAGGAGACTATCGCCTGTACTTCTCTGCCTTTAAGACCCTGTCTCTTTTAAGGGTTCATCTGATTTGGCCAGACCCATCCAGGGTAGACTCCTTCATGATGGACTCAGGCAACTGACTTGGGACCTTAATTACAGCAGAAAAACCCCTTCACCTTTGTCAGATACTGTAACTTAATCACAAGTAATAGCCCGTCCTATGCACAGTCCTGCCCACATTCAAGAGGAAGGGAATTTCCAGAGTGTGTACAGGGAGTGGGAATCTTGGATTTTAGGATTTGCACCCCCCACTGGGTGGTAAGTGAAGGCCTGAGAAGAGGAGAATACAGAGCCCCCTTTCCCCCTTCTCCATGGTTTCAGTTCCACGGTTTTGGTCACCTGTGGTCAACGGTGGCCTAGAAGCAGATGATCCTCCTTCCGATGTACCATCCGAAGGTCAGTAGTAGCCTCACGTATGTCATGATCCTACATCACTCACCTCACTTCAGCTCATTATGTTAGCTTTTTATCATCTCACATCATCCCCAGAAAGGTGAGTATAGCACAATAAGGTATTTTGAGAGGGAGAGAGAGAATGCATTCATGTGACTTTTATTATAGTATTGTGTTATAATTATTCTATTTTATTATTATTATTGTCAATCTTTTGTGCCTAGCTTATAAATTAAACTTTATCATAGGTATGTATACACAGGAAAAACATAGTATATATAGGACTCAGTCCTCTGCAGGGTTTCAGGCATCCACTGCAGGTCTGAATTGTATCGTCCATGGATAGCAAAGGCTACTTAATCTTAGGAAGGGGTGTAGAATGGAAACTGAAGAGGCTAAGGGTGTTCCTCTCAGCATGGATTTGGGGTTGAAGATGTCCTCTCAGCATCTCAGGTGCAACCAAACCACCTGGAGCCCCATGGGAAGGAAGTAGATGCCGCAGCTTGGACACAGTCATTATGAGAACAGCTTAGAGGACATAGGGATTCAGGGAAGATCTGCAACTAACTCAACATACATGATAATCTGCAGTGCCCCAAGTCATGGAGTCAGACCCATTCTGTGCTGGGCTTTTTGTGCAAAGGACTTTCCTTCAGGGCTCCCAGTGTGATGATGTGAGATGATGAAGGGCCTATGCGATGAGATGAAGTGAGGGGAATGATGTAGGCATCGTGACATAGTGAGGCTACTATTGATCTTCTGATGCTTTGTCAGGAAGATCGTCTGCTTCCAGACCATGGTAGAGCACAGGTAACTGAACTGTTCAGGTAGTACAGTTCCTCTTCTAACTATAGTCGACTTTAGAAAAAGTGGGGTCAACTCTGTGTCTTGTACTCCAATGCTGGGGCACATTGGGCAAGTCCCTTTGGCTCTCCATCTATTCAGCGGGAAGGTAGTGTTTCAATAAATTATATCTGAGGCTTCTTGCAGCTCTGAAATTCCATGCTTTTATTCATTTAACCCATATCATAGATTCCAGTAACTGTATGGCTTTCTTGGGAATCGGGTTAATAATACATAGTTCCAGTCTTTAAGAAGATCCTTCTCTGGTTACTGTATGTGTAAAAAGTGAAGGCCACTGACTTCTAAGCTCTCTCTCTACTCCAAGGATGTCCAGAGAACTGAGACGTTGCAACACTATTGGGGATGGCATGTTTATTGGTTTATCTGTTTCTCGCTATTGTAAAATCATGCACCAATACTACTAGAGAAAAATAGGAAATAGAAACAAAGAGTAACCTCCTTGACCAGAGAGCTCAGTTCGTTTTCCTCACATCCTCATTTACATATATATTCTTTCCTATCATTGTAACTGTAATCAGCATACACATTTGCACTTTTTTTTTTACTCAACATCATATCATGACCATCTATTTTCTATGACATTACCCATTTTTCACGATGCTCTAAACCTGAAGGTACTCATTGTAGCATTATCTGTACTATAGAAAAATTAGAAAGAGCCTAAATGTCCAACCACAGGGGGATGGTTAAGTAAATCATAATGCATCAACTTGATGGAATACTATGCAGCCACATAATTGTGAAGAATGGTTTTTTACAGAAGGGTGGAATTTACAAACCATGATGATTACTTTTGAGGACAACCAGAACAATTCACTTAAAAAAGTCTGTGGGTGAATCACAGTATTTTATGAATGTCTGTGTTTGTCCTTCTGTTTGTCATTTGTACCTTGCCTGTCCCCAAATGGAATTTGAAGTGAGTGGATTTGCTGGAGGTAGCCCCATGTGCAGGTTTAATTAATGGTCTTTGGAGCCAAACACAGATACTTATAAGTCCTGGCCAAGTGGTCTTGGGAAGCTCACTTTGACCCCCTAGCTCCCATATTCCTCAGCTGTGTAATGCATTCTCAGTACTTCTCACTTCATACTCAAAACCTTTAAGAGTGGTTTTGAGGTTGAAATGAAATAATACAAGTAAAGCACTTAGCATAGTTCCTGGCAGGTGGTAAGTGATGAATGAATGGAGGCGTTATGTCCAGCCACTTCATTTCATACAGCAAGAGACTGTATCTTAATATTTATGTCAGATGATCTCAAAGGTCTATTGTATCTTTAAATTGAAAAACATTGTCCATCCCTCCTTCATTAGTCACTCAAACCATTTTGTGTCTGGCCTTGGGATCCCTGGAGGCATGAAGGTATTTCCTCTTTGCTAATGGGAGAAAAAAGTAAAAGAAAGAGGCTGAAGAAGAATCAAAACTAAATATCCAAGTGGAAAGGGTCCTGGAACAAGGTAATGATCTCCTTGTACTCTGTCCTTGAGTGATGCTTTGAGTAAAAATTACTTTTCACTTTTAGCATGGGTCCCAACCCTGTGTACACAGGACATACATTTAGGCTTAGAAAACAGTACTTATTGTTGGACCTCAACCCAGAGTTTGATCTAATAGGTTTGGGATGGAACCTGGGCAGCTCTGATTTCTTATAATAGTTCTCCAGGTACAGCCATGGTTGAGAATCACTGTCTTAGGGAATTACACCAAAGATGTGTAAGGTTGGTGGTCCCTGCCCTCAAAGCATTTTCAAGTGAGTAGAGGGAATAAGAAATAATGGAGAAGACCAGATCAATCAAAATCTCAATTTATCTCTAGCAAAATAATTTATAATTCCAATGATGCCCTTCTTGACTCTGCAATTCTGGGATTGCAGTTGCAAGGTACACTTTTTTTTTTAACAAAAGTAAGATAATGTAGATAAGCCATACATTAATGGTTGAGGAGGTTTGAAGTGAAGGCTCTGAGATACATAGTATCCATATGGCTCCCCAGAGGAGAAAATTTTGAAACAGACACCTAAAGAAAAAATGATGGAGAAGCAGAAACAAGGAGGGGGGCGGCTGCTCCAGTCTCCAGAAGAGATCTCCAGCAGGTGTCCTGTCATTTAAGTCCAAGGTAATTTCAGTCCACAGTATGCCTAGTGGAAATGTGCTAGGTGGGCTCTGGTAATACAGCAGTCAGTTAAGCCCACTCTGGTCAGGGGAGACAATCAAATGGGCAGTTAGGATGTGAAAAGGGCTGTGAGACAAAGTAGATATGAATTTTGGGCTGGCACAAAATGACCTGACCAGCTTAGGGGAATCATAGTAGGCACACTGGCATGGAAATACCTAGTCTGAGCTTCGAAAAAATAGATAGTATTGTTGAAGGGAAGAAGGGAGGAGATTATTCCTGACCGAGGAGACTGTGAATAGGGTGTTACTGAGCAGAATGCCTGGCCTACTATAAGCCCTCAAAATAATTCCAGTTGGGAAGGGGGGGAGGGATAGGTCTAGTTCTTTTCATTGAAATACAGTTTGAGGAACGTAGCGCTAGAGGTGACATTGCCTAAGTGATTTGGACTTTATCACGAATGACCATGAGAAGCCATCAAAGGATTTCAACAGAGAAGTGATGTTTTCAGATGGGTATGGTGATAGGTCATGCCAGCTTTTGTGGAAGCTGGCTGGAGGGGGACAAAAGTGGGGTGAGGGAGACCAGGTAGGAGGCTATTGGCAATAACTCAGATGAAAAATGATACCATCTGGCCTAAGGCAGGAGCAGTGGGGATACAGAGCATCTCCTTTATTGCAGGATGTAGTCACAAGCCACACCCACCTACCTGCCTCACGTGGTCCAGCCCCATTGCCATGGCAACAGTCTCTTTAACATCCCTGGCCAGAGAGAGTGATAACAACTCTTACATCTGTTCCTGGAGGTCCTGCTTCTCTCTCTCTATTTTTTTTTTCTTCCTTTTTCTTCTTTTTTCCCCCTTTGATTGTATCTGATCCAACCTCACTGTGGTAATTGAGTGTTTGAGAGTGAAAAATTATCTCAGCAGCTTGGCCCTTATCTTGACAGCAAAGCAGCACTTTTAATTTAATTTTGTTCGGAGATGCATGGGTAACAAATTTCACTAATCGCCCGGCTGTCGCCTTCTGCATGGTAACGAGCCGTTTGTTACCTGGCAGCCCAGCGTAAATACATGTGGAGAAGCAGGCGGGGACAGAGACAGGGGCTTGGGGAGGAAGGAAGGGACAGCTGTGATCAATAGGAGCCAGGCTGGGGCTCTGCCAGCAGGTGAAGAATCAGAGCTGGGAGGCTGGCTGTGTGACACAGAGAGAGGGGCTCAAGAGTTAGATTCACTGGAGCTCCTGTCCTTCATCTGCCTCCTTCTGTCTGGGTGCAACCTTGAGCAAGAAACTTAACTCTCTGCATTTCCTGTCTTTAAGGTGGGCATGTAATACTCCCTACCTCGCTGAGTTATGAGTTAAAGAGAAACTGTATCAGGAGTTAATAACAGCCCTAAGCATTATTCCATGATGTTTCAGCACTGGTAAGGACCTTAAAGGAAAAACTCTGGTCCCCTCTCCAATGTTTATCTTTCCAAACATCAGCCCAGACTGTTGTTCAGCTTTTTCTTGCATTCGTCCAGAGATGAAGAGCTCACTCAGTATTGAGGCAGCCAATAGTTCTGACTCAGAAATATGCCTTCCTCAAGATTTCCTTAGCCCAGCCCTGCCTTCTAGACCAGTGCAAATGATAAATTTCCAATATTCTTCCTAAGTGAGCTCCCTCCCCTCCATATTTGGGTGTAGAAATAATATAATTTCTGCCTATACCCATATTTTCTTGTATCCAGCTTAAAATACCCAAAAGAAGTCAGTGCTGAAAACCTGTTATAAATCATGTGGCACAACTTTGCATTTTACATATGGGGAAACTGAGGCCCAGAGGGAGGAAAGAAGTTTAAAAATAGCTGTTATTTCTTGAAGGCCCATTATGGGTTAAGCACTTCACTTGTGCAATCTCATTTAATCCTTGCAAGACAAGGTCTTGTCCTGGTTTTTTAGGTGAAGAAACTGAGCACAGAGCAGGAAAGCAACTTGGCCACATGGCAGTTTTAGTAAGGCTCATAGAACAGAGATTGGATCTCGTTTTTAACTCCAAAGCTGCAAGCTTTTGTGCTGTGGTTTTGCCTCTAATTGCACAGCACCTCGGCAGTAGAGGCAGAACTAGAAATGAGGTGCTCTGACTTCCGGTCACATAGCCACACTAGAAAAAGGCGCATCCCAGGGATTCCTGTGCAAAAGGTGGTGTAGACTCCCCTTCTCTCTCTGCAGTATCTGGACCACAAAGCAAGGGAGACCATGAAGGGTGCTGCCGTGCTGCCACCACTGCCAGACCCGAGTCAGTGGGTCCTTGGTTCTGGATTTATGAGCCTTCTTGGTGTCTCCCTTTCTTTTCATTTCAGAGGGCTTGACTCTTCCCTCTCTCAGCTAATTAAAAACCCCAGCCAGGGCTGCCAGCCTTGGATCACAGGCTGCTCTGATAAATCACTCCCTGGGGCAGAGGGAGGGTTGGAGCTCTTATCAGAGGGCCTGGGTCCATCCCGCGCTCTTCTGGGAGATGGGCACTGCTGCAAATGGACCGTGTCCGCCCCTGCTCAGCCCAGAAGGGGCTTCATTAGGAATAGGAAGGTAGGAGTCACCCAAGGCTGATGGGGGACAGGGGATCCAAAGTCATGTTCTGGAAGCATTTGTTAGAGTGTGTGTCATCCCCTCTTATATGTTTGATGTCCCCCGCTTGGCCTCCGTGATAAATTCTACTTCTCACCTGACACTGGGTGAGGGGTCTTGTAGCATTGGAGAACATGCCTCTGGGGATGCACAGACCTGGACATAGATCGAGACTTTCCTGTCTACCCACCTTGGACATGTTACTTAACCCCTCTATTTCATGTTCTTCACTTGTGAAATGGAAAGGGCAGCTGCTGCCGTGGCCCTCGAGCAGCAGCCGTTTCCACCGACGGCTGCTGTGACCTGCAGTGGATATTAGCCAGGCTGCCTCTTAGCCCTCCCTTCCATTCTGTCATCTGTTCAAACACTCACCGACATCTCCCCCTCCTGGGGCCTCGTGGAGCTGCTCCCTCAGCCTGCAGCACCGTGTCAGTCCCGCTCTGTCTGCAGAAACCAGACCGTCTGCACTTCCACGTCTGGTTGGAACCCAGGGTGCCACCTTCCGAAAGCTTGCCCTGACCCCTCCAGACAAAATGTCACTATGGCATGGTACCTGTATCTCTTTTATTATCAAGTCCTTGTCTCTTTTCTAAAATCACCGTCAGTTCTGAGTGTCTCCGTGCTCCCCTAGGGAGCTGGAGACCAGGGGCGGCGCCTTGATCATACCTGTATTCCTACTGTCTGAAATCATGTTTAATGTGGGAGGTATGCAATAAATGTTGCCAATTGGAATAAGAAGCCCAGAAAACCTCCCTCCTTGTGTTGTGAAGGTCTGTTTTTCCTAATAGATCAGAATGCTTTATTGCTCATTCGTCCTGCTGTTCCTGGAGGTTGAGGGCCAGTGATAATAATGGTTATTGCCTGGGCTCGTGTGCTTGATGTGAACTGTCGCCTTCCGTGGTGGGTGGTGAGTGACTTCCCCAGGCCACGGAGCTAATCAGTTACGCAGACTAGGGTCCAATTCTTCTGACTTCGCTTTGGTCTTTAATCTTCCAGGGTAGACTTTGTCCCATTCTCAGCCTCAGCTGAAGTCTGGAGGGTCTCTCCCTTTCTGAATTACTCTTGCCTCTCCGTTTTGCGGAGGTGTTTGGTAGAGAGGATCGCTCCTCTTGCCTCCCTCTCTCCCTGCCCCAGCCCCGGGTCTGTTGCCGGAGTTACCCACAAGCGCCCCCCAGTGGTTGTAGGCATAATGCTTCACTCCTCAGGAGGAAGGTTGGTCCGACGTCATTCACGCTGTCACGGGGTCCTGCAGGGAGAGGGCAATGCGTGGCTTACCATACAGTAGGGGCTGGAGAGAGATGACCCAAGCCTAGTTCCTGGTCCTGGGAGATTTACAGCCTCCTGGGGGGAAGAATGGTGACATTAAAACAGAGATTGAAAGTCCATCGTGATCAATGATGCGATGGGGGTTTGTGGCATATCATGGAAATCCCGAGGAGAGCCTTCTAACCCTGTCTGGAATAGGTGAACAGCAGGAAGATGGGAGGGGAGAATTTGCTGAAGAGAAGGACATCTTACAGGATCGGGTGAAAAAGACAGTCCAGGTGGAAGGCACTCCTGCAAAGCTGGCCTGGGTTGGTGGTCGGAGAGGCAACACAAGGCTGGGAACCTGGCTAAGGAGCAGGGGCTTTGAGGATGCATTAGAGCATCGGAGAGGGACTGAACACTTACCCAACTCCATATTTTGATTTCTGCGCTCCACCTCTTAGAGCTCTTGCTGCACTGTATTGCCTTTTGGCTTTCTCTGTTTTCTCATATCTTTTCTGCCCCTATTTTCATGTCCCATCTCTATTCTCCTTTGTAGACGTCATCTTGTTCTGCTTCCATCTGTTGTTCCTTCTTTCTCTCACGTTCCCTTTCAATCTTAACTCTGTTCCTCCTTCCCTGCAGAACACCCTTTGTCCAAGCATCCATTTTTTATGTAGATAGCTGACCTCTGTGTGCTGCAGAGCCTGGATTAGAAGTCAGAGTGCCTGGTTCTGCCATCATCTTGCTGAGTGGTTGGTGAAGCCATTGCCTTGTACCTTAGTTTCACCCACCCTTAAAAAAAAAAAAAAACAGGTTGGACTATATTTGCATCACATATTCCACACATCTAGGAGCCTTCCAGCTCCTTGGATGCCAGCCATAGATCAGTGAGAACTGGGCCCCGGGAACTGTGCTACCAGGGTCTTGAACTAGATGAGCTCTAAGCTCCTGTTAAAACTGATGATCCCGTTGTCTTCTTCCCCTCTCCCCGTCTCGTTGCTCTTCTGCCCATGTTCCCGCTCTTACTTCTCAGTTCCACCCAGTGCCAGACTGCAGGATGTGTGCCTCCAAAGGAAAGCACTTCCAAGTGGAGAGAATGATCTGTAATTGAAAGATGATAGTTTGGGCAGAAGGCATTTGTTTTCATCCTCCCAGCATTACGATTCACAGTGCTTCAAACCAGCTGAGACTGAAGAGACTATATTAGATACGGATTTAGAGGCCTCCCAAGGAGCCTGAACACGGAACAACATAAATTCAAGATGGCGCACTATTCTGGGGAGGCTTCATTCTTGGAAACAATGGAAAAAAGTTGATCAATCTGCAAAGGGATTTGGGGGATCTTGGGGTGGTTGCAAGCCCTGGGATTCTGTATAATGTATTGTTGAAGAGCATGAACTTGAATAGTCCTAAGTTCAAGTCCCTCTACGGCATTTATTGCCTATACAACTCTGAACAATTTACTTCTCTTAGATTCAAGTTCTTAATCTGTAAAATGGGCATGATGGTGCATCTGAAAGGAGCTATTCAGATTACATGCATTAACTCATTTAATATTTTACCTACATTTTAAAGATGAGGTCTCTGAAGTTCAGAGAGCTTAAGTTACCTTCTAGAAAGTGATAGATAGGGCATACACCTAGGCTTGCTTGGCCCCAAAACTAATGCATGCCTTTTTGACATTATATTGCCATACATTGGGCTTAAAAAATCTCTAAATTTATATTTTAATAGATCTCAAGTTAGGGGAGAGGCTATTAGATGGGCATGGAGGTACAGTGGGGATGAGTTTCTATAATTGGAAAGGAAGAAAGAGAACAAGGATTAAGTTATTCATTTATGCTCACATTAATTCTACAGAAATGTTCTAAACACTTGTGTGGGTGTGATTGGTTCTGGGGCCCAAAACTGAACCAGACGTGTTCTATGCTCTAGATTAACACAGAATCTGTTATGGGACAGAGACAGCTAATTAAAATAACAGACGATGAGATGAACTTTGTGGGTATATACATGTAGGGACACCAAGGAAGTTGGGATTAATTCTAGTTGGGGGCTCAGCCAAGAAGGCTCATCACAGCCTGGAGGCAGTATTGAAATGGAGTCTTAAAAGAGTAGTAGGTTCTCACTATATGAACGAGGTGAGGAAGGGCTGTCCAGAAGGAGGCGAGTACTGGTTTCCTGTGGTCGCTCTAACAAATTACCTCAAACTCGGTGACTTAAAACCACACAAATATATCCTCTCACAGTTCTGGAGGTCACACGTCTGAAATCAAGGGTTTGGCAGAGCGGCGTTCTTCCAGAAGCTCTGAAGGAGGATCCGTTTCATGCTTCTCCTAGTTTCTGGCTGCCTTGGTATTTCTTACTTTGTAGTGTCTCACTCTGGTATCATGCTCCATCTTCACACCCTCTCCCCTCTAAATGTCTCAGATGTCCTTTTTGTCCTTATCTTATAAAAACCCAAGTCCTTGGATTTAGAGCCTCAAGGATGATCTCATCTTGCAACCCTGAACTTAAATACCTCTGCAAAGACCCTTTTTCCAAATAAGAGCCCAATCTGGGGTTCCAGAAGGACATATCTTTTGGGAGCTATACTTCAACGAACTGCAAGTCGAAAGCAGAAAAAAGGTTCACAGCTGTTGGAAAGCAGCCATATGGGGTCCTATGACAATGCTAGGGGCTCTTGGGAACATCTGAAGGAGCTTGGAATATCCATGCTGGGTAATGATGGGTCACCCCTTCTTTCTAGACCTCAGTTTACCCATTTGAAACAGCAGGGCTCGACTGGGATGATCATTAGCATGTTTCCAATGTTGATATCCTGGCATCTTGGCACTCAGGCAAAGACTCTTTTGCCCATTAATATCCCAAAATAGCAATATGGACAGGAGCTGGACCACAGCAGCTTGGAGGAAACAGCGGCCGTCCCAGTGGCCCTGGCTGGACTGTGATAACAGCTCTCTAACACTGTTGTTAATCTTTAATTGGTATTTGATTTGATTTAACATGATCTTCTGCTTGTAAAACACCTTGAGATGTTTCTGCGTTGTAAGTGCGCCCTGGAAACGCCAGTTTATTGTATTAACAAGTCTCAGCCTGAACATAAAGGGAGATAATTAGAAACAGCAAAGTCCCTTGACATGCTCAGGGCAGCCAAAAAGCTCTCGGGAAAACAGTCCTTTCAGCTGCTTTCATGTATCTGAAAGAGAAAGTTGGTGGAACAGCCCCAGTGGATAGAAGAGCTTGTTAGGGTCACTTGGCATGCTATTTATAGCTCTCAGCTAGCACTGCCTTTATCCAGCTCCTGCGGTCCTGTGGCTCACAACACCCCGACTAAGTTTTTGCTATAACCCTTAGGAGCCCACTGGGTGGCCAGCAATTTGTTTTTAAGATCTTTGGGCATGCAGACCGTGCTTTCTCATAAAAGCAAACATACACAGGAGCAAAGTTCCCAGGCAAGCTCACAAAGGTTGACTTACCTCCTGGTGGATCAAAATCATTACAGTATTATCAAGATGTTCAACAGGCACCCAAATAAGGGCCAGATGGTTCTTTAACCTGAAGAAATGTACCCTAAGGGTGAAGCGGTTATAAACTGGTTATTCCTAAGAATAGCCCTGTTTGGCACTTTACCATGTGATATATTTGAATCAGAACTATGCCTGACACAGCAAGTGTGTCACAAAAATCTGCATAAACTAATGTGGTTGGGTTTCAAGGCTATTCCATAAGTATTGTACTTGGTCTCGAATGCACTTGAAGTAAGAGAATGCAACAAGGATGGTTAGCTTCTGAGGTTGTACACAGCATTCTGTTTAACCTCTACCCTGGTGTGCATGAATTGTGGTAACAGGAGAAGTGGTGGTTTGAAGCCAAGGCTAGCTTCTCAAGAGTTTTCTGGATCCATATTATTCCCAAAGATTGACAGAATTATGAATAAGGGTTAAGTTTTCAGTCTTATCTACAAGCCTAATTAACCTGTTATGTATGAGATACATGAAGAGTATTACATTCACTACACATAAATATCCTTTGTAAAGTTAATTTTAGAGAAATACATCTTATATATTTCTATTCAGTGTGCTGGGAGAGCATGCCCTTGCATGCCCGGCACTTTAACGCCACCCCACCATCACCATTTATCTGACAGCATCAGTAGCCATGAGCACCCAAGGGCATGGCTTGGGACTTGAACACAGATGCCACTGAAGGTATAGCTCATCTCTGTGTAGTTTTTAAATGGCCCTTCTCTGATTTTCCATCTGCCAGAACAATGATTAACAATTCTGGGGGGGGAAACATTTAAAAATCAGATGTCTGGGCCCCTCTCTCAGAGGTTCTCAGTCAGTAAGTCTCATGCAGGAGCCAGAACACTGTATTTTTAGCAAGTCCCATGGAGAATTTTGAGCCAGGGAACAAGCGAGCCTGTGTTTGCTCAATAAGGTGAAGGTGCTTTTGGAAGAAAGGCCCCATTCAGGGGCTTGGCCTTGCTGAGTGGTGTAAAAGCAGATGTCTCTCATCCAAAGTGAGAAGATGGTCCTGAATGCGACTGGATCAGGCAGGGGTGAATGATACCTTGTTAAATCCATGGGCATGGTGTTGGGGGCAGGCCGGACCACTCACAGCCTCCCTGTGGGACCAGTCCTGCTGGTGTCGGCTGCAGATGGAGTTACGCTCCTTGCTGTGCGGAGTTCCGTGTGCTGCACAGGGGAAGGCTCATCCTTCAAACTCACACCTGGCTTAAAGTCCCAGCTCTGCCACTGACCTGCCACATGGCCTTGGGCAACTAACACAGCTTCCCTCAGCACCTTGTCTTGACCTGTAGAAGGACTGATAGTGATGGAATGAGGCTTAAGCAAAACAGCGTGGTAAAGAAACATATTATGTGGCACACAGTAGGTTTCCAAATGTTTCCTTCCCTCCTTTCTTCTTTCTTCTCTCCTTGCCCAGGGAAAAAGAAAGGCTTCTGAGAACTGAATTGGGGGCCTTCTCTCCTTCTTCAGTCTCCCACTGAAAGTTCAAGGATGACAATATTTATTTCCTTGTTTGGAGAATGTAAACAAGCCACAGCCTGGACTGGCATTAATAATTTATACAACGATTCACATAATGCACATTTGGAATACATGATTTACAGCTTCCCACTCACTTTAGGGTTTACCTACTTGACTCCCACATGTCAAGGGCTCAAGCTGGACACTTTAGACACGTTTAGATAATCTGTGTGCAAAGATAACCTCCTAAAAATAGACAGGTGACCTCTCCTTGATGAGCCTATGTAAATGTTTGAAAGAATTAAACTCCAAATTGGCAAAGCAGATTTGGGGGTGGGGGGGTTGGCTTATCTTTCCATAAAGAAAAGAAGAAAACATTGAATTAGAATGGAGCTGAATTTATGTAAGCAAACATCAATGCTTTGCAAAGGGGAGGGTGCAGAGGAAGGTCATCGGCATGAAAGTGGGCTGGTCTAATCCCAAACTGCCACACTCAGGTTCCCTGGGGACTCAAGAGAAGTTGCCTTTATTTATTCTCAAGCCAATAACTTGTCAAACACCAGCCATGCTCCAGACCCTGCATCAGAAACCTTATGTTTGCTATTTCACGTAATGCCCACAGTCACCTTCCGTGCGGCTATTGTTCCTCACTTTGCAGGTTGAGGAGATAGGGAGGCTCTGTTGGTGAGCTGCTGTGACCTTCTGTGTTGGGCCCTGATGACTCTTATCCATGCATGGAACACTTAACATCTTTTGGGCAAATAGTTTGGCATCCTTAGCCTCAGCTTGTTCCTTTTAAAATTGGCATCTGCCGTTCATGTACGTTGTCATACATGGCTCATGTCTTCTTATTCATTTTATGTCCCTAGCAGTTACCACAGAGCATGGCAGGGACACGCGGAAACAGTGTTGCCTCCTCTGGATGAGGAGGCATTTTCAGCTTATATGAAACACTATTCTAAGCATGGGGGACATGCTAATTTTATCTTTGGCAAAAACCTACAGAATACAAATATACAAATGAGGACATTAAGGCAGAGAGACGTTACATAAAGTGCCCAAAGTCACACAGCTAATAAATATCCAGCTGGAATTTAAACCCAGGTCTTCTAGCTCCAGAGCCAGCAGTCTCCCGTTACAAGTTCCTCAGTAGAGAAGATTTATGTTGCGGCATTGATTGTTTTGGTCTATGACCTTGATGCAACTTGAATAATTTACTGTGTGTGTCAAGCAAATATTTGCACAGCACATTATTGAATAACTAAAGACTATTGGTAGAAATTATACTCTGTTCTGGTTAAGAAAAAATCCTTGTTGTACCCACAGCTGACTAGAGATAGAATGGGTTGCAGTGAGAATTATATGAGATCCCTGTTCTAGGAAGTATGTAAGTGAAGGTTGGATGCTACTAAGGATATTCAAGAGTGAAATGAGGAGAGAGTGTAGACTAGAAAACAATAGGAAAAAGGCAATAATAATGTGTGTCATTCATTGAGTGCTTACTTAAGCACCAGGCACTATTTAAAGGACTAAACACACCTCAGAGGATATAGACAGTACCTCTATTTTAATGGCAGTGGTATGAAGATCGGAATAGGTAAGTAAGCTGCCTGATCTGTAACATCACTGAGCGAAACCCAGGTCTGTCTGACTCCAAAGTCCATGACCTGGCCCTGAAATTCTTAAGAGTTCTTAAAAGAAGAATCAGCATGTATTTTGTGACAGTGACAAAAGTTCTGCACATATATCTAACTTCTCTGAATTTGGAAGAACAGCCATCAGACTGTCAGCCCCATCAGACTGGATCAGACTGGATCAGAAGCAATCTGATCCAACCCAGTGGTCTGCTGGCAAGCTGGGTGTCTGAAGAAAAAGACATCAAGAGAGCTGTATTTGTAGCATTTGCCAGTTTCCATGATGTAAATGCTCCTCCGATGTCAATTTCAAGCCACTAGGTTTGAAACCATTAGGCAACATCCCTGAATATCTAGCAGTTAACTCTTGTGAGACAGTTGGGGCCAATTCCAGCATGCCTTTGCTTCAGTCCCTCTAATGAACCAGCGATGTACATCTTGGTCTGCTATCTTTTCTTTCTCTGTATTTCCAGTGCCTAGCAGTTTGGCCCATACAAGGAATGCAAAAACTCAGTATATATTGGTTGATTAAAGAACAAATAAATAATTGATAAATAAATAGTCAAAAACTGGAGATGAAGGTGAGAAATACTTCCTTCAGCCCTGAATTAAGAAGGATGCAGCATCCTCTTACTAGGAGATTCTGTGTGCTTATCTGCACTTCTCTACACCAGTGAGATGCCATCTTGACGAAATGCTGCCTGGGAGTAGAGTTTGGGAATAGATGTTGAAACACTATTGGCCTCTTCCCATTCCCCTCCCCAGAAGATCTAATCCATCACGAGCCAGCAACTCTACCTCCAAATGCACCTTGCATTTGATGACTTTCCTCTATCCCCAGTGTATTTCCACCTCCATCCAGTCCTGACCTCCATCCAGTCATACAACCTTGTGAGTCTCCTCCCTAGAATTGTGGGGGTGCCCTTCTCCCTCAGCAGTCAAACTGAGCATGATAACACGTAACTTCATCCAGCCACCCTTGTTCTCAGTGCCCTTCAGTGGCTCCCCTGCTATCTTCTGGTAAAGAGCAAACTCCTTAACTTGGCCCTCAAGGCCTTGTGTGCCGCTGCCCAGCTCTCCAGCCTCGTCTCACCTTTCCCACTGCGTTCCTCCCTGGAGCATCCATCCTGCCTTTTGGAACACCTTCCTTCCCAGCATCATGCCTGGGCTTCCCTGGCCCTTTCTGAAGGAGGGCCTTCTGGTATATGCTCTCACCCTGCCATGGGCTTGCCCAGCCTAGCATGGGTCAGAGTGCAGATGACAGTCACATCCATAAACCTCCACCTGCTCCAGACTGAAAGGTTCTTGGGGTGAGGGTGACGTGTTTCTGCCTTGGTTCCCTGTGCCTGGCGGTGTTGGCAAGTTAGCTCCATTGGGTTGTGAGGTCTCCTCTCAGGGGTCAGGAGGCAGTCACCTGGGGGGCAGTGTGCCAGAGAGCTTTGGAGGCTGCAATCTGGTGTCCACCATCTTTGGATCAAATTTTATCACCTCTGTGACCTTAGGTTGGCAGTTGTGTTCAGCTGGAATTAAATGTCCTCCTCTGTAAAATGGGTGTAGTAGCAGTAACTCCCTCATAGGGTGTTCTAATTATTAGGTAGGATAATTCTATATAAAGCACTTAATCTAGGAGTCAGCACAGGGGCAAGTACTTAACCATGGTAAAGTGATATACCAAGCTATTATGACTTTTTCTTGTGAGACAGAGCTATACCTCAGCCCAAACTCATCCTCACCTCATGCTCTTCACCAAGAAGGTAATGACTAGATTTTATTATGCCCCCTCGGGAAAATTCCATGAAGTTTTTTCCTTCTCTCTGAAATAAGTGATTAGTTTGGGAATCTGTTCATTCATGTATCCATTGACCAAATATTAATTTAGCTACTACTCAGTACCAGGTCCAGTGCTGGAGAAAATAAAGCAGGTCCCATGCCCTTGAGGAAGGTGGAGCCACCTGGGGGAAGTGGCAGGTTCTCCATTCCTCTCCCCCTGGTTATAGGATTTTACCAGAAGCTTTGTAAATAGTCAACTGGGAGATTAGGCTATAAAAATAATAAATTTTGGATCTATCTTGTCCTGTGTAGTTTGAAAAATGAAGGGAGAGGGGAGAAAAGGGGAAGGAGGCCCCAGCTCCCATGCTAGACTTTAAGTAGAGCCAATGTATTATCATGCCTGTTTTATCATTTGAGGAACCTGATATTATAAAAATAGAAATGACCATCCCAAGGTCACACAGCCAGAAACTGGTACATCTGGGGATTTGAACTCTGCTGACTTTCTGCGATGGTGTGTTGCACTCTCTGAGCTGCTGCCGCTGGAAAGCCAAGGAGGAAAGCAGCATTGCTCACGCTAGTCCCGACTGATGATTGAAATGGAAGAAGAGATTCATAGTTATGATTCCCGTGGACATTGTTACTTGCACTCTAAGCTTACCTACATCTAGTCTCAATTCTTACACACTTACACATATATTCCCATCCTCACATAGATACCTGGGTTTCTATAAAATTTAGGAGGGCTTCTCTTTCAGCTCTTCGGGCTGTTCAGGTGTGGGTATTTTATAAATAAATGCACTCTAATGTTGTTACTATTATTGCTGTCCCATAAATTTAACAGCACCTACAGGGAGCTCCAGGTATGGGTTACGGGTACTTGGGGAACTGCTGCTACGGTGTCTTTGCCATACAACTGAGTAATGCCTCCATACAGCTCCTCCTGCAGAAAGAATCTGTGTCCTTCCGCCCCAGCACAAGGAGCCAGGTGCCCTTGGAGGGGCTGGAGGGGGAGCCGGGGAGAAAGAGCATTGTTTTATAAATACACAAGGCTGTGTGTGACTTGGGTGTGTCATTGCTGACCATCCCTTAGTCTAGGAGGAACCATGACAATGTACTGGGTCCAGGGTCTCTGCTGATGGTAGCAGGGATAGCAGTTAACAGCCCCTGAGTGCTCAGTATATATCAAGCAATGTGTTGAGGGCTTTACATGCATAAAGAACTTAAGTGCCTTTCCCAGTGACATAAGCTAACAATTATTCATACTCTTTTATTGCAAGCCACAAATGCTAAAAACAATTCTTGGTTTAGCTCCAGTAATTTTGTGAAGTAGGTATTTTCATTATTTTTGGCAACACTGAGACTTAGAAAGATCAGATTGCTGGGACCAGCATCTCCAGCTAGTAATGGGCTTGGTCCCAGCACTGTGGGAATCTAAAAGGTATGTTCTTAGCTCTTCCTTTTCATTGGTTTCCCAAGTTCACAGTGTCATGAAATTACTGAGCTGGGTTTCAAGCTCAATTTGTCTGATTGCAGAGCTCCCAAGCCTTTCCTTTCACCAACTTCTGGGA
This sequence comes from Manis pentadactyla, assembly GCF_030020395.1. Lineage (NCBI taxonomy): Eukaryota > Metazoa > Chordata > Mammalia > Pholidota > Manidae > Manis > Manis pentadactyla. The sequence goes on along the minus strand of NC_080021.1, from coordinate 204,723,764 downwards.
TTGAGGTGTGAACACAGTATCTTCCAGAGAGACAGAGAGATGCCTTTACAGAGATAAAAAGCACTTCTGTACAGCCGGCCCTGATTTTGTCAAGCACACTTTGGTGGCCCCTTCCTCTCAGCCTCCACCGGGTTATGCTGTCTTCAGTGAAACCACCTAGCAGGTATCCTGGGGTAGAGTAATGCTGTCTCCTCCTGACCTCGCCTGCCTGCCTGTTGTCCTGCCAGGGTTGTCTCTGCCTGGCTCCTTGGCACGTCATGTCATTTGCCCAGGGTGTAGCACATACCAAGTGTTCAGGGACCCTTTTTTAAATGCAGATAGGTCTCTTTTAAGCTTGAAGTTCCCTGAGTCCCCTATTAGGGATAAGAACTTTCCAGCCTCACTTGTAATTCATTTAAGTAGGTCCCAGTATCATCTGCTGTGCAACAAATTATCCCCAAATTAGCGGGTTAAAATAACAAACATGTATAATCTCACTTACTAAATCAAAAACCATTTATTTATTTAGTACATGGACAAACTGTTGTGTCAGTCAGGGACCCAAGCACCCCATGAGAGGTCCTCCAGCGGGAGACCTCAGTGAAGGTGGCAGCCAGGGCTGTTGTCCCTTCCTAAGGCTTGCCTGGGGCGAGTGTCTGCTCCCAAATCCCTCCGGTGGCTGTTGACAGGATTCAGTTCAACAAGGGCTATCAGCCAGAGGCCACCCTCCGTCCCTAGTCACCTGAGACTCTCTCTAGGCAGCTCACAACTTGACATCTGGCTTCACCCTATCAGGAACGTGAGAAGAGCCTAGAGAGAACACGGAAGTCACAGTCTCTTGTACCCTAGTCTTGGAAATGGCTTCCCCAACTTTTGCTAGTCAGTAGGGGTGGGGATTACACCAAGGTGAGGACCACTTGGGGCCACTTTAGAAGCTGCCTTCCTTCATCCCCCTGCCTTCCTTCCTTTTCTCCAAACCAGATCTCTCTTTTATTTCAGGTGACTTATGTTTGTTCACGTCCGTAGACTTGAAGAAAGATGTGTCACCAAGCCTCAGTTTCTTAATTTCTACCCAAGATGTCCTTCAGCCTCCTCTGGTATATGCAGCCTCTGCTGTTCTTACAGATTGTCCTTGCAGATAAGACTCCTGCCTCTAACTCAAGTGCCTCTCCTTGTCTTCCATTCCAGAGGTGCTATCCTCCACCTCATCCCTTGTCACAAGGTCTCCGGACCCCACTCCTTAGGATTATGCAGTCCTGCAGTACACCCAGTACCCTATACAGTGTCTGGCAACTGGTAGACACTTACACATCTTTATGGACAGAGTGAATGCATGAAGATGTGTTTCAGATTTGCACTGTGCCCGGAGGGCTGGCCTGAAAGGGCTAGAGACACCATAGGGCATACAGTCCACTCTCCTTGCAGTGCATACCCTCACTCTTTGAGCCACTCCCTCCCCGCCCCCACCTCTCTGGCCTCTTCTGCCAACATTGGACTACAGACACCTGTTGCTCCTGCCACTCCAGTTTATGCATAGAGGCCCTTTCACCCTTTTCCTAGACCACATGTCCTGTTTTTCCACATGACCAGCTCTCATGGTAGAAGCCTCAGCATTCAGGAATGGTTCTCCGATGCCCAAGTCTGTGTGAGGGGTCCCCTCCTCTGCACTGACCTCTCTCACCACGGCAGTCCCCTGGCATTACATTCTGTGCTCAGGAGCCTGCTACCCCACTGGACACTGAGACCGTTGATGGCTCTGATATCTGTACCCCCAGCTCAGAGCACAGAGCACAGTGCAGAGTGGGGCCCTCAAGAAATACTTATTGATTTGAATGAATGGATTTCCTCCTGTTAGAGATGGGAGACAGATGTACACAGAGGGGAGGGACTTGCTGAGGGTTGCAGTCAATCATGGCAGAACTGGTATTCAAGCTTGGTCTCTAGTCTCCCAGAACAGAGCTCTTCACACAGCTTCCAGGCGCTTGCTTACCACTGAAGGACAAGACCTAAGGTGGGTCTAGCATGTCCCTTGGGTTTGACCCCTTTTGTTCTTTTGGAGATGGCATGTGAAAATAGCAGGCTTGAGAGGTTCAGGCCCAGAATCCCAGCCTGAAATGGACAGAGGCCTCCTAATGGAAATGTGTTGGGGCAGAAATATTTTGTGGGAACATTTTTTCCTCTCTTTTTTTTCCCCTTCTTTTCTCCTCTTTTGTACTATTCTCTTCTCAAAGGTCTAAAGGCAAAACTGTTTATCTCCAGATGGCTGTTTAAACACAATGCAAGTGTGCTTTTGCTGAAATGTTAGTGGTCTGAAGACAAGGCAATGGATTGGAAAGCCAGGGGGAAAAAAAAAACCCTACTTAAAGAGCTAGAGACAGGGGTGTTTACTTTAAAAAGTCTCAGGTGCTCAGTTGTCAAACTCCTATACCCAGGAAAGGACAGAGTTCTCTGTCCCCTGCTGGGCCCCAGTGCCCTCTTTCACAAGGATGAAGTTTGGGTGCAGAGCAAGACCCTTCATTTTAAATCCTCAGGCCAAAGCTCCCCTGGTCTCTTAGACCTGCAGGAGACTGATGGCAAACAAGCCTTGGGATGAGGGGAGCATGGTTGCTTCTGGGGTTAAGCAGACCTGGGTTGAATCCCAGCTCTACCTCTGATTGCTTCTCCAGCTTAGGGCAAGTGTCTGATCTCTCAGAGCTTCATTTTTCTCACTTATAAAATGGAGATCATGGTACTTAAGTCAGAGGGCTGTTTTAAGAGCTAAGTGAAATAATGCTGTCAAGTGCCTAGACCAACTCCTTGGTTCACAGTGGCTGATCATATGGAATATCTTTCTCCATTCCCTTTTTCTCTAAGTTTAGGTGTCTTCTGTGACTTCCCCATCAAAACGCCCCTCTGCTTGAGTCTTTTTTGTTTCAAGGTTAAATGTCCAAAACCCTTCATTTGGTGTTCTTTTCTGACAATCTCCAGTACAACCCTGGTTACTCTTTTCAGAAGATGGACCTCTTGTCTGTGTCCTGTTCAGAGCATCACACAGACCTGAGTCACACTACCTCAGCTTAGAAGATGTGTCACCTTGATGAACCAATTCTCCCTGAGCAATACTTTCCTGATCCATAAAACAGCAATCAAGGGCTATTGTGAGGAACAGACTAAATAATGGATGTAAAGGTCCCACTCGAGGCTTAGCATGTAGTTGGTACCCTGAATGTGCTTGAACCTTCTTTGTGGAAACTCAGCATCCTTCTACTCTTCCTCCCACTTCTGACCTATCCTGAATTTATGCAAATAGTTTCCTGGATGCAAAAGTCAGTCTCTACATTTATTGGTCTTATATTTAATGATGATGATGTGAGCAAAGCTACTATTCATTGAATACCTACTCTGCAGTGTGTATTTCCCTATTTAATCTTTCTAATGACCTCATGAAGTAGGTGTCATTCACATTTTACAGATTAGGATAATGAGCTTCCCTGAAGGTCAACCAGAAACTAATAGAGCTGAGGTGTGAACCCAAGTTTCTCTACCTCCAAAGTCCATATTCTTCCCATTACCTCAATATACTGTGCTTTATACTTTGCACCAGTCTGTTGAGGTTGTTTCATGGGAGTATCTGGAAATACTGGTTAAGGTAGGAAAAGATGACAGCGGTCCCACGTGGTAAACAGAGAAACATTGTGTGGAAGCTGGGACAGACGGGACAGATGGCATCCATGGCTGGCCCTGGGCAATGTGACCTTGGGCAGTGCTGTTCTCGCATCCTTCCCCTAACGTTTAGCATGATTGATTGGCCTAACTCATCTAAAAGGACTCCTCCAGCTCTGCTTTCCTGGCTCCATGATTTTTCCTGCATATGGGAGTCAAATGACTTAAAATGGATTTGGAACAAGAGAATGTTGGGAAACCTGTCTTTCAACTTCAAAACCAAATGGCTGCCTTGAAGAGGGGGGATGGAGACCAGTTTGTGGAACTCTTGAGGGCGAGAACATATTCAGCTGGTTACAGCTCTAGGGCTAGATTTTCATTTCACATTGTCCTAGACCTCATACTGAAGGTTAACAGTGAAGGGACACTACGTAGCACACGTTATGAGCTTTGCATCTGGATTTGGATTTGAATCCTGGCTTTGCTGCTCAGTAGCCTTGTAGCCTTCTAGCCCTGGGTTCGACTGCTGTTTTATTTGTAAAATATGGAGCTAACAAAACTGTATCATTGATTGAGTAAGGTAATATCTGTACAATATTTAGCACAGCATGTCACACATAGAAAGTGCTCCAAAAACAGGTTATCATCATCATCATAAATGAAATGGGTTTTCTTTGGAGCTAAAAGCTCCCAGTTTAGGTGATTCTCAAACACAGGATGTATGACCACGGGTGGGAGCATTGTAGGGAACTGTATTGTGTAATATGTTAGAGTCAAAGCCCTTTTAATTCCCTGTAATTCTTAGATTCTGTGATTCAAACTAGAACAGGTGACACATGTGACAGTGGCTGAGAGGAGTATTCAGTTCCTGTGAGTTGTGCTGGTTAGGGCAGACTTAGAAGGAATGGAAATTCTATGGTCTTGAAAAGAAAGTCTACCTTGAACATGTGGAAAAAAGTAGGGAGGTTTGGGGAGTGCGTGCGGCCCAACACAAGGAAAGGGACAGGCAGTGCTAATAGCAGTAGAGGGTTTATGAACCATCAGGCAAGACCTCACTTCCCATTAGTCCTCAGGCGTAGTCTGAGAATCAAGAGAAAGAGATGAGGAGGAAGGGGCACAGATTTGATGAAGCCCCTTTCCTTTAAAGGCTGGTGATGCAGTAAAAGAAACATTGAGTTTGGTGCTCAGTAGGTCTGGTTCCTATTCCACTTCTGCCCTTTACTAGTTATGAGCCTTTGGGAAAGTCAAATAACTCTCCAAGTTTCCATTTCTTCCAGAATCAGATAATGTAGGCATCAGATTATGTAGAATCCAGTATCAGATTCCAGTAGGCAGCAGCACTGCCTAGAGTTTACAGCAGACATATGGAATGAAAGAGATTCTGTAGGTAAAGGACACCATAGCAGATCTAGTAAAAATTTAATGCACGGTAAACATTATTCCTTTCCTCCTTACACAAACCTTGGGCCAAAATCCGCTGACATCTTCTAGGAGATCAAAACAGTGGCTTGTTCGGCCGGCTCTGAGAAAAAGCAGCTAGAGATATGCCTTTCATGAAGATGGTTGATGATTGGCCCTGGTCTTCCTTGGTGGCCATGGAAACCTGTGGCTGCTCTTCCCCTTTGTACCACTACTTGTCCCCAGCTCTTCTTTACCCCTCCCCTCTCCCTCAGTGGTGTGGCCTTACCATGGTGACAGAGCTAAACAGCCTACTCTCTCCAGGGCAAACACAGGGATCGAGCACCTGTATCTTAGTAACGTTTTTATCTGTAAAACAGTACAGCTGATGACTACCCGTGAACCTGAAATGCAGGGGCTACCTTTCCTGCTTCCCTCTTTCCCATTTATTTCTGTGCCTTTCTAGAACTTGAGCTCTTTTGAATCATCTTCAAGGTCTCTCATCTGCACCCTGCAGTTTCATCTCTGGAGCACAATATCCTTTCTCCTTCCCTGATGCATCCCATCAGCCTTCTAGAAATCAGATGGATAGTCTTGAACCTTCTGAACTGCCTGCCTCCATGTGCTTGGCTGTTTTCCTTCCTTGCATGTATCTTCCTGTGTCTCTGAAAGTTTTTTTTTTTTTCCCAGTTGAGATATAATTGACATACATCACTATATAAGTTTTAGGTACACAGCATAATGATCTGACTTACTATTTTATGACATGACTGCTGCAGTAAGTTTAGTTAGCATCCATCATCTCATGCAGGTACAATGAAGAGCAAAATCGAGAAAGGAACTTATTTCCTTGTAGTGAGAATTCCTAGGATTTACTCTCTTAGTAGCTTTCATATATATCATATACCAATGTTAGCTCTAGTCATTGTGTTCTACATTACATGCCTAGTACTTATGTACCATAAAACTGGGAGTTTTTATTTTTTGACCACTACCATCCAACGCCTCCTCTCCCTACCCCCATCTCTGGTAACCACCAATGTGATCTCTTTCTCGGTGAGTTTTGCTTTCAGATTCTACATATAAGGGAGATCATAGAACATTTGTCTTTGTCTGGCCTATTTCACTTAGCAGTGTGCCTTCATGTCTCATCCATGTTGTCTCAAATGGAAGGATTTCCCAGATGTTTAAGGCTGAGTAATATTCCATTGTGTGTGTGTGTCCTTCTGTATATCTCTCTATTACAGCTTTTTTAATTCCTTTATCCACCAATGAACACTTATGTTTCCATGTGTTGGCTATCGTAAGTAATGCAGAACATAGGTGTACACATGTCTTTTGGGGTTAGTGTAAAACTCCATTTTCTTGGAGTCAGACAAGACTGACTGTGTGAAACTCCTCTGTAACCTGCCACTGGTTAAGTGTTGGGTTTCCCATTTTACAATAGACGTCGTAATCTCTGCCTCGCAAGGCTGTTGAAAAGTTTAAAAAGGCAAACGTCCATAGAATCTTTAACACAGTGCCTGGCATAGGGGCAACAGTTAATTATTGGAAACTGCTGATATTACTAGCAGCAACCTTTGTATAAATTATTAAACTAGCTCATTATTTCCCCTACTTTGTTCTATAGAATAATGGTTCTGTACCATATTAATACTTCGGGGGGACATTAGGTTAAATTCTGCTAAAGGGAATTTAATGCAGGCCTTTTCAGAGATTTTAATACCAGATACATATGCTAATACCTTAAGAGGTGAATATAGAATGTAGCATGCTCCAGGATTTTTTTGAAAATGGAAATTTTGTTTTTCCCAAGATATATTTTGTTTTGTAGGAGATACTATACTGGCTTTCGGGGCATTTGGATACACTTGTATGGTCAGTGGACCTGGGGATAGGGGGTGAAGATTCTAATTCTACCTTCTGACCTTGTTAGTGAGATCTGGATATGGGGTCATGGAAAGAACACCGGTCTGTAGGTCCAGAGATGTGGCTCCCAGGCCTGGTTGCTCCTCTGGTGACTGAACAGGAGGTCACTGTGAAGTCTCTGTTCCTCGTATGTATGCAGGAGAAAGTAGGAACGTCTATTGCATAGGGTTCTGGTAGAAAGTAGAGGAGGTATTTGGGAATCATTTGTAAACTAGTAACTGGGAAAATAGGGTCCTGTCTGTGCCATCTTCATCACCAACACCATTGTCTCCATCTCCACCGTCATCCCCTTGAAGTTACCTTCACACTTCCAGGCACAGTCACTGGCAACTGCCATAAATCTAAATATCCAGCTGTCTGTAGTCCCATTCCGTGCCTTTGCCAATAGCTTCTTGTTCAGCAGGGTATCTCAGTTCAAGCCTGCACTATAGAAACTCTACTTATGCATGAAGCAGAGCTAGCCAGAAGGGGTCCCCAGCAGCCTTTGACACAATGGTCTGACCCCAGGTAGCACACTGAACTGATTGAGGCCATGCAGTAGTTTCTGGGTCTCAGGAAGGAGAGAAAGAGCCATCGTGCTTTCCCTTCTCATATATGCCCTCCTTGTAAAATCCCCCCTGGTGATCTGGAAGGGTTCTTTGAAAACCTGCCCTCAACAGCAGGTGGGGTGGGGTGATGAGGCCACTATGGGTCTGCTGGCTAACCTGAGGTCTCTAAGCGACTTGGCCCTTAAGAGTTGAGCCCTCTCTGCTCAGGCCACATCTACATTGATAGAGGACTTGTAGAGGGTAATGGTTAAAAACTTGAGCTCTGAAGCCAGATGGTTTTCATTTCAGCCCTAAAACCTTTGAGCAGCATGACCTTTGGCAAATGGTGGCCTCCGTTTCTTCACGTGTAAAATGTGAGTGCTAATAGCATCTTGTGAAGATCAAATGAGATACTACATTAAAATGTGTAGTTTTATTGTCTAGAAAATAAGTGTTCTTATAAATGTTAGTGGTGATAATGATAATCTTAGCTTAGAAAGCCATTGTAAACAGCGAAATCTATACAAAGTATAATAAAGAGACTCAAAATATGACTTTAGAGAAACAAAGCTAGCAGTATTTGGTTTGGAGGAAAGAAGGCTTAAGGCAACCTAATTGTTATCTTTAACTAACTAAATAACCGCCCTGAAGAGGAGGTATTAGATGCATCATCCTCTTTGACTTGCGTAGCAGAAGTTGGCTCAAAGAGTGAGATTCTAAGGCTGTTAAACACAACTGTCTGAGAGTTGAATTGCTGCTTCATAAGAGTTAAGTGCACAGATATTATAAAGGAAAATCCTAGGGAAGATGGGAGATTGGGAACATTACAAATTATTTCAAGGATACTACGGATTTCAGCATTCAGAGAACCAGCGAACACAAGAAACTAGTTCATGGCAGAGAGAGAGAGAAGCGAGGAGGAGAGACTCAGCCCCAGGTGCGCAGGCCAGCAGAAAGGCCGCTCTGCATTGACACACTGCCCTGGAGCAGCGTAAGCAGAATCCAGATGGGAAGCAGCTAAGGATGGCGGGAGGACACCTTCTCTAGAGTTCTTGGAAAGCCCCAATTTCTAGTACTCTTTCCTCCTGCCTCTAGTGTGACACTTGCATTGTCAGAGGATGTGTCTCAATTTTAATTTCCAGAAATATGCAGAGAAGCACAGTGGTGCTGGAGCTCGGATGCAGCAGGAACCCCACGAGGCACTCAGAGTGGTTAATGGGGCATGCCAGCAGGCTGCAGTGGTCACCCCGATATGAAGGAGGATCAGCAGCCCCTCAAGGGCTTTTTGCATATCTGCCCAGACGGGCACCAATCCTTGCTGAAGACAGTAAATGAGTACAAAGGACTAAAAAAGAACCAGTAGTGATATACCAACACTGACACCTCTTGGTAGAATGGGGAATGACGTCAAGCATTCATTCACTCATTCATTCAACAGATGTTTATGCAGCACCTAATATATTCCAACACACTTACAGACACTGGAAATAGGAGATGACAAAATATGGGGTCTGGCATATAGTGGGTGCACATTGACTAGCTACCTATTGAATGAACTCATTCCCATAAAAGGACCTTGAGGCTTACAGAAGTAAAGTGACTTGTCCGTGAGTCACAAAGTGGCTAAGTGTAAAAGCCAGAATTCCAGGTGGAGCCAAAGTACCACATGTCCTGCTGATGTCCATGTAGATGTCATGAGTTGGGCAGTGGGGTTTTGAGAAAATGAGATGAAAAGAGAGATACCAAGGGCATGTAGCTCCCTCAGTATGTGTGCCTAGTGTTGTGATTACGATCTCTCACTGGATCCTCACAGCTACTGCGTAGGGATCACATCGCCATTTTATAAATCAGAACACTGAGTCTCTGAGACTGTGGCTAACTTGCCAAAACTTAGACAGCTATTAAATGGAAGAATTTGGATTTAGTCTCTATGTTTAAACCCCAAACCCAGCCTCTTCCCCTTATTCTTAGTGGCCTTTCTACCTTTGGGGCTCTTCCATCCTAATGTCCTGGGTTCCTAGAATCTCTGTCTCTGCCCCCAACCCTATGGGCCATTTACAGGAAGTAAATGACTTTTCAGCTTTGGACCAAGTCTCTTGTCCCCTGAAGATATAAGGAGGGAAGAATCAGTGGGCGTCTAGCGGCTCTAAGTTTTCCACACACAGTGGTCTGATGGGGTTAGATCTGTTTTCTTCATTGTATAATGTGATTGATTCAACTCCAAATTTAACTTAAATTTGATTTTCTTTTCTCAACCTGACATTTCCAAACCCAGAAGCAATCAAACCCCAAATTATAAGCAGCGTGTGAATCAACAATGCCAAGTTATTTCCGGTTGAATTTCTCAAGCAAGGCGTTTTACGCCATGTTCTCCGCTGCCAGGAGAGGACTTGCAGGGGAGAGGGAGGGGCAATGGAAAGGGAATTAGAGTGTTAACTTTCTCTTTTCCAACAATCAACATGCCCTGGTGAAATTCTATTCCTACAGCACAGCTTGCTCCCTTGCAAAAGTGATGGGGAAGGAACTCCAACCTGGGATGTGAACCAGGGGTAACCATGACCCTAGCCAGATGAGGATGCTCATGTTATGATCTAAAACTATCATTTATTCAGTTGTTGTGTGTGTGTGTTTTTTGTCAATTTCATGCATTATCTTACTTCATCCCCATGTCAGCTCTGAAAGAAGACTACTGTCCTCATTTTTCAGATGGAAACATTTTGTCTTATTAGGGTTGCATCAATTGGCAAGTGTCACATGGAGATTCTGTGGTTGAGCCAGTATTTGAACATGGGAAAAGTGGATGGTAGTATGACGTGGGGGAGAGTATGGCAAAAACTGGCTCTCATCCTGCCTCTGCCACATAGAGGTTGCATGAATTTAGACAAGCCATTGAGTTGCTCTGCCCCCTGTAAAATGGGGACGACTGGCAACAGTTTCCTGTAAGGACTGAATGAAATAATTCTCCTCCACTAAAATGTAAGCCTCAAGAACATTGGCTGTTTTGTTCACTGTCTTTTCCCCTGTGTTAGACCAGTGTGGGGGAAAAAGCTGATGTTCAATAAAAACTGATCGGATGGGTGGATGACGTGATGAATGGATGGATTGATGGATGGATGGATGGTTAGAAGGATAAGTAAGTGCTAGGCATTGTATCTGGAACATAGTTAACACTCAGCAAATGAGGTTTTTCTTCCTGGTCTCTGCTTCCTGCAGGGTAGTACAGAGCCTGGATGAGGAGGGGTGGGTGTTATGGGATAGATCGCTTCTACCTCGCCACTGTCAACAGCCCCTACTCACGGTTAAGTGCCAATGATCAGTTCCTTGGGCCAGAAACTCTGAAGAAGTCACCTTTGTCTGAGTCCCCCTGTGAAGCTGCTGGCAGGTGCAGATGCCACAGGAACTCCCCAAGCCCCATGAGCTGCTCCACACACATCTAACCTGCGTGCACGCTTGATCTGTGTGCTTTCTTCTTTCTGGACTTCATAGGCCGCAATGAGGCTTCAGCATTCTCTGAATACATGGCTGTCCCAGGACATTCCCATTTTCCCTTCCACTCTCCCTGTTCTTATAGCTCTCCCTTACTATCCACTTCTTGTTTCCAGTTTCTGTAAAGAACAATTCCTAATATTCTGATACTGTGCTGAACAAAGAGGTAAATATATCCTGGTTCTGCTGTCAGTGATGAGATAAATACTGATATCTGGCTTGGAAATGATCATTTACCAAGTGTCTACCATGTGCTAAAAAAACTATGCTAGGCATTTGACATCTGCTGTCTCATTTAGTTCTTACCATGCTCTTGAAGGATAAATCATTGTATTCCTATTTTCCGGATAAGAAAACTGAGGGACGGTAAGCTAATGTGACTTCACCCCCTGCCTCATTGACTTTTAAAGACCCCGAATACTATGAAGGTTTAAATGACATAGAGATGCAGTTAGCCCAGCATGATTCCTGGGAGACAGTGTAAGCAGTCCCACCCCCCAACCAGAAATCAGCCCTGTGGAGCCCAGGAGGTATTTCTGTAGTTGATTAATTAATGAAATAAATGTCTTGTGCACGTCTGTTTCTGTTGCTCACATATATGTATTGGTCAGGTCTGTGGGAGACCTGCTCAGAGACCCACAGGGTGCCGCTGTCCATCCAGGGCATCCACCTCCTCAAAGCCAGGAGCCTCTAACTGCCTTTCCCATCTCACCCTCCTGTCCACCTTCCCAAGAATTTGTTCACGCTGGGCACATCCTTACACGTTCTTCCCCTCAGAACAGACTCCATAGAATCTGAATGGGAAACTCAAGGCTGCTGCCAAATATTATTTTGGGGTTTTGTTAAGTATCTAAACTTGGGGCAAAATGTTGACCTTCTTAGGAAAGACCTAAATCAAGCCACTAATCCCTAGTCCATATCCTTTCTAATACAAAGCATCAGTGGTAGTGTGCCTATGCTGTTTAGTTACTAACCTGTTCATATTATCAGAGTTTAAAAGAACTTTTGGCTCACAGATGAGAGATAAAAGTTGTTCCTTTTTATTCTGTAGTCATTTTAGGTCTAGGGGTTTTCCATATCCTGACACCAGAAACATCTTTTAATTTGATCTGCTTTTCCATTTAACAAATATTCAACAACTGTAACGACCACAGCTATATGAACAATCTCTCCCATAAGCTATACCTTGTCCTAGGACTGGCAATAAAGACAGGGACCCTACTATTCTTAAGCAGCTTCTAGGTTCTAGGCAATGAGCTTGGCATGAGAGACATAAAGGTGGTGGTGATGCTATCTTTTCCATCAAGAAGCTCAGTGTCAAGAAAACTAGATATCCATACTAAAAATCCCAAAGTACACTGTTGTAAGTACTCCTGTTCCATTAGGAGCTACCAGTCTGGCAATGTCTGTTGTTTATGGTTGACATGTTTTTTGACTGATCAGCACCTGTGTCTGGTTACTAATATTGTTACTATCATCCCTAGAAGTTATGATGGATTTGCTGAGATTCTAGCATGTTCCAGTCACTATGCTAGGTACTGGGGTACAATGGTGAGCAGAAGATGTGCACGTGCCCTCAAACAGCTTACCATCTTACCAAGTTACTATACCCTAGTGTTTGAATAAGATATTTTGGAGAGACAGCAAATATAGGAAGTTTATCTGCTGAGAGGAATAGGAATTTAAATTTATGATTAATCTCAGTAAGTGATGGAGGACAAGGAAACGAGTGCATATCTATGCAAAAGAAATAACACATATGCTAATATTAACATGGTGAAGGATGTTGACTGTGGCAGCACAGCACTAAGGCAGCCCTGCCAGCATCTGAGCCAGGTAGGAGAGCAGTAGGAGGTGTGAGTGTGGAGACCACCACGAAGGGCCTCTGGTGCCAGACCGGTAGGCATGGATCACATCCTGTGGACAGATGTGAAAGAGCTTAAGGGGGTCCAGCAGGGAGTGAGATGGGAAGATGTGCCCATAACACCCTCATCCCACAAGCAGACAGACAATAGAAGAGATGAGGGGAAAGAGGGAAAACTGCTAAGGATGGAGAATAAATAAGACTGCGTGGCTGCTTAGATGTTGTAAAGGAGAAAGACAGAAGGCTGAAAGAGGACAGCTAAGTTTCTGGCCAGTTTAAATGGTGGTGCTTTCAATAAGCTGGGGACCCAGGAAAAAGTGGAGGAGAAGGCTTTAAGGAGAAGATAATGTGTCTAGTTTTGAATGTGTTGTTTTTATCGTGACCATGGGACATCCATAAAGAGATGTTCAGGAGATTTGGGCGTAAAGGTTTGCTCAGAAGAAAAGCCTAGTGGATAACAGAAATTGGGAGACAGTGCTCTAAAAATGGTAATCCAAACCTTGAAAGTAGATGAGAATAGCAAAGCCTAAAGAATGGGACACAGTAGAGGCTTAGGACACAATTCATAGAATTTCTTTGTTAGCCCAGTCCTTTCCTTGCCACACAGATCAATCTACTCATTCTACTGTACCCATGAAATTGTCTTTAGTTTTCCCAGGTAAAACTCCCCCCTCCATCCTATGCCCACTCTACTTGCTCTTAACACACCTTACTTTGGATTCTAAGTGGCTGTGGATAAACCTGCTTTCCTCCCTAGCCTGTAAGTTCCTGAAGAGCAACAGCCATTCTTCATCTTCTCTATGTGTGTCTCACATAGCAGGTGTTCAGTAAATAATTGTGAAATTAATTTGAATTGATCAGCTACTAAGAGTCAGTGAAACCCTTCTAGAGGACAGACATATGTTCACTGTGCTGCACAATCATCACAACAACCTGTGAACTGTTTCTTAGCATCTTTATCAGACGCATAAAGAAACTGAAGTTCAGAGAATGAACAGGTCACACAGTCACTAGGGCTAAAGCCCAAATGTGAACCCAGGATTGTGAAACTCCAAACTCCATGTGCATTCTCCTGGGCCCTATGAATTCAAAAGACATGGTGACTCCTCACTCACTTCTAAAGCAAGGGGAGAGTTTAATTATCATCTAATTATGATCAACAACGACCAGCCTAATTGGGAGGGGAGGAGGGCGAATTGCCACAATTTTCAGGAAGTTTGTTTTTTTCATCTGTACCAAAAGGGATAATAAGCCCCTTTTGCAGAGAGTTAAACCCAGACCCAACAAGGGGCCACTGAGATGTCATTTGTTATTGTAGGCACAGAGATTGGAAAATAGGGTTTCTTTTTCCAGCTTCCGTTTTTGGAAAATAAGAGGACCCCCACATTCCATGCTCTCCCCATTTCCTCATCTCGTGGACTTATGTGCCTTTGTGTGTGGTTTTGTTATTAGGTTTGCTGAAAAGCCCAGTGAACAAGACAGCCCTGATGCTAATTGCCGTGAGCTCATGCATCCTGGCCATGGTATGTGGCAGTCAGATGTCCTGTCCGCTCACTGTGAAGGTGACTCTGCACGTGCCTGAGCACTTCATTGCAGACGGTAAGAGCTGAGCATCAGAGATGCTCCACACCTACTTGGCACTTTGCAACTTGTCTGGTCAAATGCATGGTCCAACCTCAGAATCATATTACAAAAACAAAAATAAAAACAATAAACCCCACAGAGCACCCAATGGCCCTGGAAAAGACCTTTATCACTTAGAAACCTTGATTATTTGAATGCAACTAAGAACTGCTTTTGTTCCATGGACAAGGGTAAGGTTTGTTAAAGGAAGAATTCAAACATGAGTGCAGAAAGATTGAGCTATTTAAGAGAACCTACTGTTTCTTTTGTGCTTATGGATCCCATCCCTAACTAAAAATATCCCCCTACCAAAGTAATATTTGCTAATTAAGAAATATGGCAGAGAAGATTACATGAGCTTTGTTGGAATTTCCTGAATGTCCTGGAGAATACTCATTTCCCATTCCCTGTAAACATACTTTACAAATAGGTTCTATCCTACCATTTACTTGTCACCCAATTAATTTGAATTAATGAGATGCTATAGTCACTATAATCATTCTCAAAGCATCATCCAGGAAACTGATTAAGGTGCTTAATATCTGTTGTTGAACTGTCCTCCAGGAAGTTGTTCTAGTTTCATACTCCTGAAGAATGTGCTGGTCAGAGAAGGCACATAGTGGATCTGTGGCATCTTACTACACTGATGGACAGTGACTGCATTGGGGTAGGGGTGGGGACTTGATAATATGGGTAAATGTAGTAACTACATTGTTTGTCCATGCGAAACCTTCATAAGAGTGTCTATCAATCATACCTTAAAAAAAAAAAGAATATGCTGGTGCTGCTTCCCCAAACATTTGTCCAAACATTTGTCACTACTATTTTTAAATACATTGAAGGTGACTATAAAGAAGGCATATTAAGTATGTATCTTAATGGATTTTTATATGAGTACATCCAAATCAAACCATAAAACATTCCCCATGCCTTCAGTTTGTACCCTCCCAAGAGGTAACTATCCATCTGACATCTAGCACCAAATTAGTACCATTATTTTTTAATCTTTTCCTAATTGGATATATATTAAATGTTCTTACTCTATATTTGACAGCCTTATCCCTACATGACTCAATTTTATCTCCAATTTCTAAGTTACAATGTTCAGAGATTAGCATTGCACCCTTTAGTATGTACCGTCTAAAGTGGAACTTTCACCTCCTTTATCTGAAACACCCGAATTTCTATTAATGCATCTTGTGATTGCTCCCACTTCACCATAGTGAACTAGCTCCTACTTATTTTTCACTTAAACTGCAAATAAGTTCAGTATTTCTCATTTTATATACATTCAGTTGATTTTCTGACTTAAGCACAAGATTTATGGTTCATCCCGATCAAGTCGTATGTGCACATAACACAAAGATGTGAGTGTGAGATGGCGGGGGGTTAGTGGAAGGAGGCAGATGGGACAAATTTACAGGCACAGCTGGTCATATAAGCTCGTGGAATTTGGGATTGGAAGAATTACCAGAACCTGGGTGTGGCTGGAATATTGGCATGGGAAAGTAAGAATGAGGGACAATGAGGTCAGAAAAACCAATAGGGAAAATTTTGACCACCATTGAAATCATACGACTGTATTTTATCCTCACCTGTCACTATTCATTAACTGAAATGTTGGGCCTTAGAGACATTCATATTTTAAATATTTATTTTCATACATGTAGAAATGAAGCTTCTAAGAGGCTAAGTAATTGCCTATGACCCTGGTAAATAATTTGATAGCTAAGAGGTACAGAATAACATCAACATGAATCCAAATACTTATTTTGTTAGCTGTCACTTCTTAGCCTAGTGAGTGACTTACCTCTCTGAGTCTCTGTCCCTGCATCTGTAAAATGGGAATCATAATAATGCCTATCTTGTAGGCTTACTGTGAAGCCTACAATTTCATGTTTATCAGATTTTTCAGATAACATGTAGCTGAGGAACACCAAAATCAAGGGATCACCCAGGAAAATTGCAAAACTATTGTGATGGCTTGGAAAGATGGTAAAAAATATGGTGAATTAAAAGGTGCTCCTTCTTGGTGGTCCTTATTTTGACCCCTATCATGAACTTAAAACTTTAGATTGCTTGTAGACTTGCCTGTTTCTGCCTCTAGACTGGAATTTCTGTGAAGGCAGGAGCTGTGTCTTCTGGGAGAGGTATTGTATCCCTGGTGACAAGCACACTGCCTGGCCCAGGGTGGATACTCAATAAATATGTGTTGAGAGAATGAAGAGAGCCTGAATTAAAGCAGAGTCATGAAAGTTCTATGGGAGTCTTCTATGTCTCTAAGCAGAAAGGGGAGACCAAGTCACGGAAAACTAAGGCAGATAATGCCGAGTTCAAAGCAAATTGGAAATAACCAGGGAGTGTACAAGCACTAGAGATGTGATGGAGCAAACATGGCAGAAAACACTAGAAAGACCTAGACTAAAAGTGTCTCAGTCTTGAGGCACAATGGAACCTCCTCCCCTATGTGCTATAATATCTTGACTAGGAATGCATCCTTTGAAATGAGATATGTTTGGGCTCAAATCTCAGTTCCATTGCTTAGTTGCTGTAAATATAAAAAGGTGTGTTAAGCTCCTTGAGTCTCATTCTTCTCATCTATAAAACTGGGAATTTGGAAAGGTCGAGTGTCATAATATACATGGAATAGAGTATCTAATATGTAGTGATTGCTCAATAAATAGCAGCTGTTATTACTCTTATTCCTAAAATGTTCCATAAAGAAATATATCAGAAGCTGGGACATGGAGGTCAAGAATTTTTAAGAAAACTAAATAAATGAGATCCCTCTATTCTTATAGATTGTAATAGAACCCAGTGGATTCTAGTTGGATTCTTCTGGGGCTAATACTAGACAAACAGACCTTCTGCAGCATTATTCCAGTGCCTCCTGGGGATGGTTAATCTATGTGCATTGCTCACTGCATTTCCCCAGAAGCTCTCCAAAGTGATCTTTATGGTCACCATTTGACAGGTAAAGAAACTAGGACTTGAATAGAAGTAGAATCCAGTTTTCTATGGGGGTGGAACAGATATAACAAAGAACAGTTTGTATGGATTGGACTACTGGAGTTTCTAGCTCTGATATCTGGAGATATGAGAATGTTATGCAGTGAGTTAAGAGGAGAAGTGATGATGGTTTCTATTTTCCTGAACCCTTATTACCACTTGGCATTAATATCTATAAATATATTGAGATAAATATAAATACAGCAAAGAACAGATTACAAATGTACAATTCACTGATTTTTTTTTTTTTGCATGTATAAACGTCATAGAAGCCATTCAGGATGAAAGTAGTTCTCGTCTATTGGGAGGGGCTCCACTGAGACAAGGTTGTCCAAGGACCATGGTCAAGCCAGCTTTCACCTTTCTCACTTTCCCCCCGTGAACCTTAAGCTACCTAGCTGCCAGCCCTTTCCTAGTAAGCAAAACGAGCCTTACGTGTTGGGCTGTCCATGGTGCTGAAGTATTGGAGGGGCTGAGTAATGGACTTGGTCTTCAAGAAGAAACTGAATTCTGCACTTGTGTTGCAGCATAGTTATGCATGACGCTAGGTCAGCACAATATAGCACTTGTCCAGAGCCCAGTGGCAAGAGCAATTAATACTGACACAGCCGCCATCCAAGCCCTTGGCAAACACCACCCTTCCTTTGTCTGGGCCTTCTCAAGGCCGCTAGTGGCATTTTGCCCTGCTCAGCACAGAGTGAGGAGATGAACTGGGTCTGTGTCTAAACTTACCAAATTTAGCACTGCTTTTTAAGCTGTGGCCTATAAGTCATCTGTATTTGGGTCATCTGGGCTGATGATCCCTAGGACTAGTGAACCACATTCTCTAGGAGTGGAACCCAAGTATTAATATTCTTAATGAGAACTGAAGGTGATCCTTTAAACAGAAGTTTGAGAGCCACATCAATACCTGTAAGTATTACTTTCCTTCCCTCTAACAGATGTAGTAACTCTTTGAGAACCCTTGGAGCCCAGATAAAAGGCTTTTGTTTCTTCATTCCTTGAGTTTGTCAATGTCATATTAATGGAGGTGCCTCATGGTACAACTCCAGTGGTTGCACATAACATTGAATATAATGTTAATGGTCCACTTTGAATTTTATAACAAGTATCTCTGATCACATGGATTTGGGCTTCATCCAAATGGCCACAGGTAGCATTATTAGTGAATTGGTTATGGTTAATATTAAAAGCTCATCCTATTTAAGATGTTTACTTGTGCTTCCCTTGAGGCTCCCAGTGTAAGTTAGGATATTCCCACCCAATATTCTGTCCCATGAGAAGAGGCAACTTTTAAGGAATAAGCTGTCTAAATTCAGTGGGTGACATAGTTCCATTATAATGTGTACACAGATAGCACACTACCTAGAGTTTTCTGTTGTTTTGTACTGGGTGATGTGCTTTGAGAGAGTGAGTGATTAATGCAAAAGAGAAGATTTCCAGTCAAGAGACTGTAAAAACATTGTAGATGCTTAATGACCTCTTCAGGAAAGAATGGAGGAAAATCACTCTGCTAAGAAAGGTTGTGGGAACCTAGACAAAAGTGAACTTAAGCATGTCTGTTATAAATATAGTGATATTCAAAAACACTTTATATGGAGTTACTCATTCAGTTCTCTGTGAGGTAAGATTTAGTAGCCTCATTTTGCATACAGGGAAAGTAGGTCTCAGAGATGTTAAATGATTTGCCCAGATTAACATACTCAAGTAAAGCAAGGTATAAAAGCCCAGGTCTACAGGACTCCTGTAGACTCCCAACCCAAGGGCTTTCCATGACTCATGCTTCCACAAAAATGACCATTACAATTGTAATTTGTCTTGAAAAGGGAGTAGGCTTGTTCCAGAAGTCTCCAGGAAGCAAAATTAGAGCTATATGGGTGATGAGGGTTGTCAGAGATGGGAGAAGATTGAGCCCCAGTCTGAAAATGTCTTCACATTCTAAGCTCCAGGCTCATTATCTGTAAAGTTGGGGATACTAGCAGTACTTATTTCATAGAATTATTGTGAAGACTAAATGAAATAATGCCCATAAAGCTTTTAGCTCAGTACCTGAGACCTAGTAATGGCTCCATAAATCCTGTAAATGTTGGTAGTTGTGGTAATTTTTTTTTTAATATTGGAAGGGGGTCATTGCAAGGTAATGAGTTCTCCATCATAGAGAATTTCCTGAGAATGGATGGCCACATTTCTATGAAGCCATAGAAGAAAAGTGAATGGATGTTCTTGGCTTGGTTATGTGATATTTTGATTCAGAGCCATGTTATCAGAATATAAATTTTAAAAACACTTAACTTTTTAGAATTTTCAGAATGTTTATTTTTTACTACCTCTTCCCTTAGTGTCACCCAACCTTTACTCAGAGGTAGAGTGAGACCCAATGAGTGGTGTGTCTTGAATACTTTACTTGGCTAAATACACACACACAAAAAAAAAAGAAAAGAAAAAACCTGTGGTTTTTAATTTTTATGTTGATATGCCCATTGCACCAAAATACCAATGTCAAAATATCTATCGGTTAAGGTCAATTTAAATTGTTAGCATCGTCTTTTAGGTTGGGATAAGATTGTATTCAAAACTTCACTTTCCCGATGGCTGAGGAATTTGGGATCGGAGGGCTCCATACCAGCCTATGAAATGATCAAGTGGAAATGTTAGTCATTAGGATGGCTTCATTCATTAGTATGCTAAACGTGTAGCTGCTTTTGAATGCAAAATTGTATACAGTGAATGTCGGTCTGTGTTTATGTGTTTCCACCCCTATTTCATGCCTTTCAATGAGGGAGAGTGAGCTAATGTTGAATCTTTGTGTCTTTAATGAGGAATGAGTTTCTTAATTGAGTTCAGAGCTGTTCTGCAGTGATTTGAGTACCTGGGAGTGATTGAGTACCTGACCACAAACTGCCAAACAACTGCATAAAAAAAAGTAGTTTCTTGGACATCCTCCTTTCTGGCATCATCTGGGGCTATGTTTTAAAATATTTAGTGTTGATTTCAGACTTTGAGCACATTGGAACAGGTTCAGGTATAAAAGTGCTCTACATTATGGCCTCTGCCTTTTTCGTCCTGAAGTCCTTTGTGCACACAGTGCTGTTAAGACCAATAGGCTGCCTGGCCTTCTACTTGCCTTACCTTACCCCACTTTCTCTGCACTGGTTTTCTGGTTCCTTAAATATCCTTGGCTGCCTCCTGCCTGAGGGAACATTTTGTTCTGACTGCCTGAAAATTTCTCCTCACCTCTTCAGGACTGATTTCATTGACTCCACCGTGAGGGACCTCCCTTCTTCATGTCACAGCCACTGTTAGGTCCCTTTCTAAGCATTCCCCTCAAGCCCTGCTCTATTCCTTGATTACACTTATTTCAATTTGTGATTATATTCTTGTCTAGTTAATGTTGGGCTCCTAGGTTGTAAGTGCCAGAAGATAAAGATTATATTGGTTATATTTGTTTTACACATTATATTCAGCACCTAGGATACTGCCCATAACAGTTTGTGTCCCCCCAAAAAAGCATTCCTTGAATGAAAAAGAAAACTGATTTCAATAACTAAACTTAAATTACCTCAAGGTCAAAGGCCACAGCTTTTTCATGCCCTAATGTACTGTGAGGCCCAATGGAGGCTCTGACTCAGTAGACGGTATAGTGAATTGTGTCTGTGAAATGAATGAAGGAAGGGAGAGCAGGCGGGTGGGCCCAGATGCTCTAAGAAGATATATCCTGGGAAATGACAGTGCAAGAAATCTGAGACTGTCTTCTCTTGTGTGATTGACTTCACTCCCCATGGTTTTAGTTCCTATCCCCAAAGATAAGAAACTCCAATCAAACTCACCCCACAACACTAAAATGAAACAAGCTTTATCCTGGAGCCCAGGAAGAGGGGAAAATATAAATGGAGCCAAGATTCAGAACACCGAAGGGGTGGGGGAGGAGGTGGCAATGAAATACCAATAAACCATATTAATATGCTAACTCAGGAGGAATAGGTTGAACTCCAACCCAGATTTAATAACTATATGTGAAAGAGAGCAGGGAGAAGGTAAGGCTAGATTTCAGTCAGAATTAAAATGAGATCTATAATGAAACTGATAATATAATTATAAACTGAAAACTTTTTTTCCCTTCCTCCTTTTCTTGTTACTTCATGGGAAACCTGCTTAGCAGTGGCCTGGAGCTGATGGCTGGTAGCTGTGGATAACCCCCTAGAGGAGAATCTGATTTTTTTTTTCCCTCAAACCTCTCTATTAGGGAAGTCTAGATCTTCAAAATCATGGAAGGGAAAAAAAAACTATCCAAGCCATCCCTTCCTTAGATAGTAACCGATCCCCTGGGCAAAGTGGTAAGGGGCTTGCGGCAGACCAAAGGCTGGAAAACCACTGTGAGCAGCTGAGCATGTTCAAGCTTTTACAGATATCACAGCAGCCAGTTGGGCTGGGATGCTTAATGGCCCTCTGTACTAAGACGTTAGCCTGGCTCCAGACCAGGATGAATCGTTACTAATTTCCCTTCTTAACAAAAGGGATAACTGAGTTTGATGTTCAAAATTGGAGACTAATTTCTGTGTTCTGATAGCAGATGGAGTCTAAAAATACCTTCCTAAGAACTGGGGGCAGAGGGAGGTTGCAAGGGATAGAGACATTTAATTAAATTTAATTTAATTTCTTCTCATTAATAATTTCATTTTGCCACAGTGAGCAGAAGACCACTTTGACTTTTTGCCTGTGAGGGATGGATAGGAGCTTTGATGGGATGGAGCTTTCGCTGGCCCATTCTTATTGGCTTGGTGTTTGCAAAGAGATGTAGGGTTGGGGCAGCAGTGCAGGGCTGGGAGAGAGAAGGTAACGTGGCACAAAAGTTAAGTGCATTGATTTATGACCCAGGAGATATGAGTTCTGCTCCCAGGCTTCTGCCTCCTATTTTTTTTTTACCTTGGGGATATCAGTTCACCTGCCTGAGCCTCAGTTTCCTCGTCCAGAAGCAATGTTAATCATCAGCGTTGCCTCCAGTGAGGGTTAGTGGGCTGATGAGTGTGGCAACTTAGGCCAACTGTGAAAGGAGGCCTGATGATAGCATTCTGCTTTTCCCTTTCTGTTTGTTTATAGCTTTATTATTTACAGAGACAGTAAAAGAGTTGGAAAGAGGTCCTGTTGGGTATGGCCAAGTAAGTAGGAGGTACAATTTGAAGGAGTCTTAGCTTAGCCAGCAGGAAGAAATTAAATAGTTAAAAATTTATTAATAACACCACTCCCTTATTCATATATAATGCTGGTTTTCTGTCTTCCCTTCATTCCTCCTTTCCTCCCTCCCTCCCCTTTTGTGGTCAACAAAGAGTGTACATCTCTTTCTCTGTGGCATGCGCAGATGTCAGGGATGCAGAGATGGGTAAAACACAATGTCTGGCCTTCCCTGGTTGGTGGTAGTGAGAAACACCAAGTAGATGAAATATGAGTGTGGCAGGAGTCATCGGTGGGGATCCCACTGGGTGCTGTGGGGACAGAGGAGAAGGGCAGCCAAGTGTCCCCAGCTGGAGATGGGGAGTGGTGCTAAGGGGAGGAGGCCTTGAGTGGGTGCCACCTGAGCTGGGTCTTAGAGCCATTGATGTTTCCCAGGAAGTGGGTGATGGAGGGCAGCAGGCTCCCCAGAGAGGCACCTGCCCTTTCTGCTCCATTCCTGTAGACCGCAGTGGTCCAGCCTCCCAGTGTTCGCGATAATAGCTACACTAATAATTGGTAACATTTGCAGAGAGCATGGCTAAGGGCCTGGCCCTCTGCTAAGTGCCCTGCAAAGTATTGCTTCATTTTAATTCTTTTACGTCATGAAGGAGATCCAGGCATTAGCCCCACTTTAAACTTAAGAGAACTAAAACCCAGCGAGTTTATGTGACCACCTCAGTGCAACACAGGGGTTGAGCAGAAATCATTTCAAATTAGCAGCTGTAGAATGTGGGAGACAGAGAATTAAGTGACCAAGATCGGATTCTAGCTCTGCCATAAATTCGCTGTGGCTTTGAGCAAATCTCTACTTCCCAGGCCTTGGTTTCTTCATTGTAAAATGTGGAAGGGAACAAGATGGTACTTAAAATTCCTCCTTGCACCTAACATTCCAAAAATAGAATGAGAAATACTGGGATTCAAAGTCCCCCCTTACCCCTCCTGTAAGGTGCATGACCTCCAGAGCCTTTGGGGAACCATCCCCTTATAATCCCCAGTCCTCTCTCTTCTGACTCTTATTTGGCCCAGTCTGGAGCCAGGGAGCCCCCCGAGCAAGGATCTTGGGAGCAGAGGCAGCTGAGAAACCTTTCACAGTTCGCAAGTTGCCATTTGAAGAAGGCTTAGCAGGATCACAGCCAAGCTGGTGCAGGGACTGCAGGCTCCCCGGGCTGCCGGGTGAGAAAAGAAGCAGAGGGGAGCTGGGCCGCCGTGGGAAAGGTGCTTCTCCATCTCTAGCTCCCAGCTTCAGCTACTGAGGGACCTGGAACATCTCGGGTGCCAGCACGACCACGGGAGGGGGAGGATGCATCCTATTTAGAGGGGAGATGATGAGATGGGAGGAATAATTAAAATCTACCCATCCCTCCTGCCTCTCTGCCTCCCCCACCCCCAACCCAGGGCCCTGGTGCCCGGCAGAGCCTCTCCCTGTTTGGCTTTCCTCCCCGGCAGGCCCTCTGGATTATCCAAGCCAAATATATCTGCAGCTGCACAGCCTCGAACTTTGGGGCAGCTGTTGGCAGTTTTCTGAACCTTTGCTAAAGGCCTGGGCATCTGACCCTCAGAGGGAAGCCCCCTCAGAGCCTGGACCGCCCCTGAACCTTCAGTGCATTCCATCTTGTGTTTTAGCCCTGATTCCCATTTGGGCTTTATCTGTGAATCCATACATTAACACATGCAGCTGACACTTGCAGAGAAGCTGGTCTGGGCCAGGCCTCCCATTCTAGAACAGATTCAGACACAGTCAGCACTAAAGGAAGGTGAAGTAAGGGAAAGAACATGAGTTTTAGAATCAGGAAATCTCAGGTTCAAATCTGTACTTTCCCACTCACTAACTGTAGATCTTAGATGAGTCACTTCACCTATTTGCACCATCAATGTCACCACCTATGCAAGAAAAGCCTTTAGTTCCTACTTCACAGGGTGGTAATAAGGATACAGTAGAGAGTGATATGCAAATATCCCATAACAGGTGCTCAGTACATGCTAATCATGCTTTCAAAGGGAATGCACACGTTATTTAATGTGACAGGGTAGTTACAGAGCAAAAGACTACAATAGAAGACAAATCATAATCTGGACCACAGAGGGCACGTAGACGGGAGTGAGCAAGGTTGCTGGAGAAACCTGGAGTGTGTTCCCCTGGGCAGGTCGGGGTACAGCTTTAGGGACCAAGAGGATTTTTCCCAGTGGAGGAAGCTGCCTGGCCAGGGACTGGGACAGAGTGTGTGTTCTGTCGGAGATGCTGGGAGAGGGTGAGGACAAAGACAGCCTGCGAGGCAAAGCGGGCAGGCTGAGCAAAGGTCTTTTGGAGCACAAAGCATCAGAGCCTCTGGGGCTCCAAGGGCCATGGGTGGTACTGCCAGGAACAGATGGAAGAGCAGGGTCTCTCTGTGTTGGGTTTTTATCACAGAATCACTGAAGGATTTTAAACAAGGGGGTGTCGGGGTCCACAATGCAAGATGGTAGTTAAGAGTTCAGGCTGTAAAGTCAGACACCTCTGGGTCCAAATGCTGACTCTATGAATTAATAGATGTTTGATGTTACAAATGTTACTTGACCCATCTGGCACGTAGAATGGGCATAGTAATACTAATATCATTCTCCTAGGAAAATTAAATGAGATGGTATCTGTCAACTATTTAGCAGAATGGTTGACAGGCAGGGAGCACTCAGTCATATTAGTTTTGATTGGCATGATTATCCTCCTAGTTTGAGTTCAGTTTTCCTGCAAAATGGTCCTCCACTGTTCTTTTTTGCACTCAACACATTTACAATTGCTTATTCGATGTCTAATTTGGTTTCAAGTCTGGGCTGTAGAATCACACTCCCTGGGCTTAATATCTGGCTCTGGTATTTCCTAGCTGTGCAGCGTGGAGCTAGTTGTTTGTTATTAAGCCTCTGCTCATCTGTGAAATGGGGTGGTAACAGTAAACCACCTCGAGGGCAGTTGAAGGACTATATGAAGCACTTAGCAAGTGTGATGCATAGAGTCAATGCTCAGTAGCCCCTGCGAATGATACTTTAGGCCCTGTAAGGGCAAAGAGTGTAGCTGTCTGGTTCCTGTGAAATCTCTAGTACATAGTCGGTGTTCAGTCAAGATTTGTAGATTGACTGACTACAGTGCAGAAGGTGGATCTGAGGACCAAGGCAAGGAACCTACTGGGGCCATTACATTTGGTCTTTTTGATCATGTCTGAATGAGGTATTGGAAGTAAGAATCTATAAAAGGGAGTTCCTGTACAGCTAGAACCAAGGAAATGTAGTAACTAATGGCAAGGAGGAGCAGAGATGGGGAAGGAGTTAAAGACAGCTCAGTGTTTACCTCTTGGGGTGTCTTGGAAGTTGGTGACCCCAGACAGCAGAATTCAAGCACTTTGTGTGGTGATTAGAAGCATGGAACACCCAGGGCACAGTATGTGGGTTCACATCCGAACTCCACCTTTCCCATGGCACCGCTTCATCTTCTGGAACACAGGGATGCTAATATGCCTGCATCAGCCAGACTGTGGAAATGTAATGGTTGTGAAATGCAAGAGCCTGGCCCAAAGTATGGACACTCAAGGACTATCACTATTATTCTGCTCGCGCATCAGCTTTGCTCTGTGAGATCAAGAGTCAGATGCCCACCTCTGCATTATGTTTGTAGAAAAAAAGTGGGAAAAGAAAGGCAAGCAACTTCAAAGAATACACAATATTAGGGCTTTGCAAATCCTTCCTGGGTAAGGATTACTAGTAAGAGATGTCACGGTGCCCTGTGAGCAAAGTTAATTTGCCCTTTCTCTGAAGGCTGCTCTCCTGAAGGTTTGAATCCTTTGAATAGTATTTGAGGAGATGTCTTACTGCAGTATTCGGGCCCCGGGCTGAGGATGGAGAAGATGGTCCAGCCCCAGCCCCAGCCCCTGCACAGGGGCTGACATGACCTGTGAGCTTGAAGGCTCCGGGGAGGCTGTTTCTGGTAAAGGCTCCAGTGCAGCATCAGCGCCGAGGGTGTGGGACCTGCCATTGAGGCAGAGGCCTGGAGGGAGACCCAGGGGGGGGGCCAAGAATCAGAGCTGGTGTTTGAAATATGGCATCAATTAAAAATGGCAGCTCTGCCACCTCATGTGGATACAGAGGAGAGGGTACAATGTGGGCATGTTGCAAAGTACGAGCTTGCCAGTTTTCTGAACAGTAGAACGTAAGAGCTGTGAACTATTTACAGCCCCATCTTTGCCATTCCCCACCTCGTTTGAATTCCAGCAAAACAGAATGGTGGTTTCCTGAAGGTCCAGATCCTTTTTGTTCCTTTACAAACTCTCCTGTGCTTTTGCCCAAATTCTCATTTCCCTCATCTTCACCTATCTGCCACCTTCTGGGGCTTCAACATTCAGCCCAGACCTGACTACCTTGACTTTGCAGAGGAGGCAGGGCCCCTGCTCTGTGCCCCCAGAGTCCCCTGTTTCATATTGCTTGCAATTCTGACGATGCTCTATTGTACCTGTCTGTCTGCTTATCTCCTGCCTAACCCACAGAATACTTTCAGGCAGATTCTCTTTTGTGCCTTTTTAGCCTCCAGATTTTGTCACGGTATCCAGTGGAGCACTGGGGCCTAGTATATTTAGATCCAGTCCCCGTTCAGGACATAAAAAACGACTTGAAAACACCGCTCTGACACACTTTATATTGTCACTGTGATTATGATCCCTATTGCAATTTTATTTTGAAATCCAAAATTAGGTCATATGATCTGACAATGAGGTGGTCCTTTTAATACAAATCTCCATCCCAGGAATCATGAGCTGCATTATTTCCAAAGCTGCATTAGGGATAGAATGGAAGATGAAGATTATTCTCATTATTGTAGATCTCAAAGGTCTTAGATCTTAGAGAAATAACAGGTCGAGTTGAGCATTAAGAATCAGTTGAGCTTGGACAGATCTGTCATCCACCTCAAAGAATTTGTTCGAGGATTGGATAACACTGGTTTGTGCAAAATAGAGCTGTACACAGCTTTGCCCCTCTCCCTGACCCACCTGCTGTGTCAGCCCTCATCCCACCCTCTCTCCATCCTCATGCCCCCAGTAATTCTGTCTATACAACAAGCATGTACTTACGGCATATCAAATGCTCCACAGTCTGAGGACAGCAGACTGGCGACAGCAGACTGGCATATGGAGCCCTCCACTATCAGTCCAAATCATTTTGATGTTAGATAATTATGAAAATATCAGCTAAAAGTCATCATGCACCTCTGATGTGGCAGGCAGCGTGCTAGGTGTTTTACTACCATGCCTTATTTAATCTTTACAGAACTTATTCACTCATTAAACAAATATTGGCTCCGTGTTCCTTATGTATCTTGAAGCAGTTTCTTATCAGTTCTGAAAAAGACATTATGAAGGCCCCTGCCTTCATAATGCTTGCCTTCCCAGCAGGAGACAGACACCAAAGCAAATTAGCAAAATAACGAAATATGCTGTGGCAGAAGTCAGTGAGAGCTGCTGTGAAAAATAATTAAAATGGTGTAAAATAGTTAAATTGAATTGAGTTGGGAGGTCATGCTCAGATATGATGGTGAGAGAAGACCTCTCTGAGGAGGTGGTATTTAAACTGAGACATGAAGGGTGCAAGGGAAGAAAGTGTGTTCCAGGCAGAGGAAACAGCAAATTCAAAGCTGCTTGACTGACAGAGAGGCATGGAATTGATCTGCATGGTTTGGGGGGACAGGGTGAGGTAGGGTTGCAGAGGTGAGCAGGAACCGGGTCATCTGTTGGGGCAGGCATCCGCATCGCCTCTCCATGGGCAAGCAAACTGATGTTCAGCAGAGCAGAGCTCTGAGGAACAGTGCTTGGCCCCGTGGCTTTGCTGTCTGCCCCAGCTTCATGTGTTTAAGTTAAGCTGGGCCAACCCACTTCTGGCCAGTTAACACTCCTTATGTTTCAGCATTCTAGTTCTGATGACTTCTCCCTCACCCCCTCATTTATTGCCTTCAGTTCATTTCCTGAGGTTCTTCCTGGTTCCTGACATAGTTTGGCTTCTTTTCCTCTGCTTGTCTCCATGCTTCCCTGAGAACTGTGGGCAGTCTGACCTCTTCTCTCTTGCACCTGCCTCTCTGCTCCTTCCCAGACACAGCCCCGCTGCCCACTCTGACTCCATCATGATGACACCCCAGAAACCAGCTCATTTCATCATCCTGGCTTCCAGTCCCCGATGCCCAGCTGACACTTGATGGCTCATTATTTGAGGCCCATATTTGAAGGGAATTGGAATTGTACTAAGCAACCTGAGTATTTGACATTTCAAGGGATAAAGGAATTGGTAAAGCGCAGTTTCAGGCAGGGGATGAAAATAATTTTTTTAAAGGAGTTTGCCCCACTTCCCACACATTTAAGTCTGGGTTTCAAAATCAGTGTCCTTGTCTGTTGCCGTAGAAGATGCTGCTTGGGGAATCTCAGGGTACGTTCCCATAATGGAAATGAGAAAGTCAAAAAGAAACACTCCAGCAATAATATTCCTTCTTGCCCTGGGATCCTGTTCATGATTATTTCTCAGAAGTGATCTTTAATTGTTTCCTCTAAAGAGGATGCATCTTCTTTCCTCTGCCTGTCTCTTCACAGAGGCTTGTGAATTGGATCCAGCTATCAGTACCACTTACTAATTTCCTCTTAGTCTTGCTGGCGGAAGCACCAGGCTTGGAACAACTTTTAATTCTGTTTTTAATTAAATTTCAGTTGTTTCAAATCACTCACTTTTAATGTCATTTCTTTGCAGCCCTCAGAAGTAACAGGAGCTGTGTGTTCTTGTTTATGCCCATACACAGGCTGATACGTATGTATCCACGGCATGGCTGAAGACTGACTCCTGGCCGAGGTCCAGAGCGAGAGCAGGCAATTAAGGAAATAGAAATGAGTCACACTATGGGCCTTTGTTTACACTGTTATATCCAAACCTAAGTGTGTTGTTTAAGCAGGAGTATTGGTTTTTGTGTTTATTTCTGCCGAACTATATTTGAACAAGGCAACATTTCCTTGTATTTCACAAGAGGATAATCAAATATATATAGGTAGAAATAGTATAAGAATAGCTAATGCTTATTAAGCATTTATTATATGCCAGGCATTGTTTTAAGTACTTTATATATATTACCTCACTTACATTAGAAGTAATTTGAAACAACAGGCATTTAATTTACATATGTTACCTCCCACGTTCCTAAGAGATTATTATCTACAGTTTTATAGCTGAGAAACGAAGACCCATTTAGCTGGATCCATATCACTTAGTTAATTTGTGATAGGGTCAGAACATGAATGCTGACCACCTGACTCCATATTTCTGCTCTTACACATGGCACTAGACTCGTTTCCTATAAGGAAACAGAAGGACCTCATCATCTAAGTGAATTTAACAACCAAAAAATAGAGAAAATTGACTAGTTCTTTGCAAAAGTGAAATTCTGTTAGTTTATGCTTAGTCTTCCATGTAGTTTCTGCTAATGCCCATTCCTGTTGTGTAAATGGTGAAGCTATATGATGGGCTTTCATTCTGTGCTTTTTCAGATACTTAGCACCCCAGAAAGGACAATTAAGTTTGAAAGCAAAAGCATAAATATATACCAAATGTCCTCTGTATCCCCTGGTTTAGCTGGAGTCATTTGCTATACTGTTAGTTCCAACTGAGAATAGACCCAACCAATTTTCTGTCTCAGAAATGTCACATAGCTTACTTTCTTTGGTAGGAACATTATTTCACTGGTAAACGTCATCCTCCCTTCTCTACCCAAACACACACCCCTACCGCTGAATATCCCCAGCAGCCGGTCTCCTCCCCCGCACTCTTCCTCCTTATTCATTGTCATGTAAGTGTTGGTGTGCATTTACTTCGTAATACCCATCTCCTATGCAACATTGTGTGCTCTCTGTGGTCAGGTGCAATAGTGCTGTGTCTTTTTTGTTCCTTGCTGAATACACAGTTCTACCGGGCCTGGCGTATGTATGGTGCACAACAAACATTTGTTGACTGTACAAATAAATGCATTAAGACTTAAACACAATAACTGGCCTGCTGAGAAGTCAAGTCACAGTAGATGAAGCACAATACCTGGAGTCTGGACACCTTGCCTCTAGTTTCAGGTTTGCAGTCAAATCATCCCGGGCACGAAACTTCTTTACCCACTTCCACATCTTCATTTGTGACCTGGAATGATAATAAGTCCATAAAGCATACATGCATATACACAGAGTAGAGTATGATTGAATGCCAACCAATCTAAAAATCTGTACAGTCATGAACCTACATCTTCCTGGCAATAACTCTAAAGGTAGTTACTGTTTTTTTCCTCATTTTTTTTTTCAAATAAGAACACTGGTCCCAACTAGGGTAATAACATTTCTCCAAGCTCATCCAGCTGCTGAACAAAATCTGGCTGATTCCAGAACCTCTAATATCTCTTGCTGTGAGGATCAAGTGAGTTATTGGATGTAAAGGTGTTGTGCAGTGTCTTGAACACTAAGAAAAAAATTGCCCATTGCTAAGGCTCAAGAGTGAGTTTCAGGTGAATTTGAAGCACCATGGAAGAATGTAGGGAGAGAACTGGGTAGTTTACTTCTTTCATTTCCACTTGATAACATGTAAGGCAGGATTTTCCAAGTGGCTGAAAGCACCACTTGTCACGTCATCCATCCATCCACTCAGAATATTTCCTGATTACCTGTGAAGTGCCAAACACTGTGCTGAGAAACAGTGATCTGAAGACGAGTTAGACGTGGATTGTCTCAGAAAGCTCACTGTCTTGTGAGGTAGGTAGAACATCAGCATGCCCCAGACCCTGCTACATGGGGAGGGGGCTTGGTAGGCATGGGCTGAACCCCAACGTGTCAGTCGTGACGCTGCTGTAAGGAGAGAGGTTCATATGCCAGGCCCTTGGGGGCTGAAGGACAGGTGTCTTCCAGGTGAGAGGGATGGACAGGGGAGAGGAGGGAGGGAGACTTTGCCTTTGTCCAGGCCTGGGAGGGCAGGTACGATGAGGAGGAAGCTCCAGGATTCGGGCACAACCTGAGCAAAGGCAAACGGTGACTGGGAAGGACATGCGTGGGAGGAAGGAGTGACACCCTGTAGTCAGTTGCTGCCTTTCTTCCCCCAGTGCCCCTCCTACCCCAAGGGAGGAAGAGTGTGTTCCTTAGCTTATAGGACGAAGAAAGAAATGGCAAGCCCACGTGGTCACCTACTATGTTTGACTCAGTACTGTACCTTCATAAATATTCTACCCGTCAGTCCTCTGCAAGCCTCTGCAGTAGCTGGTAGATCACTAGCAGTGCTGGTAGTAGAGTGAGAATGGCAACAATACTCTTTTAGTAAAGCAGCACAGGAGTGAACAAAGTAATTATTTCCTAGGCTGTCTTTCATGATCCTAGTCCTAGTCTGTCGATGACTCTTCTGGTGTATGTCCTTCCAGAATTTGTGCTATGCCTACACAAACAAGTGCACACACACACACACAAGCACGTGCGCGCACACACACACACACACACACACACACACACACCCTGAATTGCTATTTGTTTCTTTCAGACCTGTGGCTAACTTGCTTTCCTCCTCAATGGACAGCTCAAGGTGCCCTTACGCACAGTGATATATGAATTGCCCCGATTTTATAGAAAGAATAACTGCATAGGAATCATTGTCCTCATCTTATAGAAGAGGACCCCCCAAGGTTCATAAAGGTTATACAGTCCATCAGCTGGTAAGTGGCAGGGCTGGGGTTCCAACCAGTCCTCTCTGGCTCCAGAGCCTGGCTCCCTTAAGCCCCACCAACTCCCTCTGGGACAGAATGAAATAATTTGTCCTTCATGCATCATAGACCAGAAATGTGGATCTCAGCAATCCTGTATCCTGTTTGAGCTTGGATACCTTCATTTGGCCTTCAGATAAAAAATTTTTCTCTCCTTACCTTCCCCAGGGTCCATAGTAGGGGTTGGCTGGTTAAGGGCTAAATGCTGTGAATGCTACAGGGTAGCTCAACTGTGCTGCTGCTTTATAATGTTGCTCTACGTACCAATACTATATATTTAGGCAACTGTTCTCATCTGTGCCAGACAGTGAAATCTGTTCCATCAACATAACTGTTGAAACCTCTGATTTTTGGAACCTTTGCCCCATGGAGTCCTTTGTAGCATCATAAAACAATTAGATTTAGGCTTAGCGTTAATTTGAATTATTGTCCAGTTTCCAGAAAATATCTTCTGGGAATGTCATGAGGATGTATGGCATGTCTCTGGAGATATTAAGTAGTGAATTACAATATTGTGTCACCTTTCCCCTGCCATTTCTCTCTCACTCTCACACACACATGCTCCAACATGGCCTGATTTATGTTTCAGCCACCACCCTGAGAAGCTTAGTACTTAGAGAAATGATACTTAGTACTTAGAGAAATAACCAGAGACAAATATTGACAGAAGCCATACACACACACATACACACATAAATCTTAGTAGTGTGGACGGAATTTCCCTGAAGTGAAAGGAATGAGATGCCGGCTGGTGTCACAGATAGAGCTCTAGACTCAGAGACAGGCAGACTGAGTTCTAATGTGGAATCACCAACTTCCTAGCTGTGCAAATTAAGACATATACCGTTAAGCACCTTCAGCTTCATTTCCTTGCCTGTAAAATGGGGATAAAAGTCACACCTTCCCTCCAGAGTTCTCTCTAGGAGCAGTAACGTTAATAATAGTGGCAGTAGTAAAAATCTCCATTTGTTTTGTACATCCAGTAAATGCACACAGTCACATCCAATATGCAAATACTGCACAGTGAGTATTGTTCATCCTCTTTTGGACAAGGAAGCTGAGAAAAGAGACAGTAAGCAGTTCTCAAGGTCATTCGAATAATAAGTGGTAAGGGCACTTTTTGAATCCAGGTTTACCAGTCCGAAGGTCTGTGCTTTTCCCAGTGAATCATTTGTAGACAAAAGAGAAGAGAACAGAAGGCTGGAGACCCAGACGTTGACAGTGAGAGACACAAAGCAGGCAGGTTCCTGGGCCTAATTTAGTCTGTTGGCATTGAACCCACAGTGCAGTGATGAAACTGATCTGGGAGGAATTGCTAATATGGTTTATTCTTAGTGCTCACAGTTGTGAGCTGTCTTTGCCAAACAACCCCTGGCATTTGTGCAGATTCCTCAGGAAAGGCAAATAGAAGCGTATTTCATAGAAAAGGATGGACCCATAGAAGGGGCAATGAGACAGGGGACATAGTTAAGCCAGTGGAGCTGAAGGTCACATGGCACACACATTCATTTGTTAATTCAGTCAACCAGTCATGTCTTAGCCACATAATGTGTCTTTTCATTATGAATTTATTGGACCTGATATGTGCCAGGCATTCTTCTAGGGCTTCTACAATGTTAGCTCACTCCTGCAACACATCTTTTTAAGTAGTATCCCTCGTTCCTGCCCTACTCAACTCACCCAGGATATAGTGAAAGTCAGGGGAGATGGAGATGCTGGGATAAGCCAGGAGTCGGGAGACCAGGGATGGGCACACCTGGGTGTGTGGGAGGGAGGCTCCTATTGTCTGTGTCCCAGGCAGGACTACCATGTTGTACACCAGGGAGCACCATCCACATAGGATACAGTTATTCATAGAATTACCTATGCTTATGTGTATGTACACACATGTATGCATATATACATAAACACACAATTGCCCAATTGTATATACACATAGGAAATATACAAAATTATCTATGATCTCTATGAATAGACGTACAGTTATATATAGAATGCATTGTTTGCTCTGTACATTTTGTGCCCTGGAAGAGTACAACACAGAGGCCCTAGCCAGGCACAGTCCTGTACTTAGGCAATTTAAATGGGTTTTTATTTAGCAGTCATAGAATCTCTGTGAAGTATTCCCATTGTACAGATAAGGAATTGAAGGACACTTACCAAGATGGATTTGTTCCAGGGATACACAGCTACCCAGGAGCTAGGCTAGGGTCTAATCCATGCTGTTTGGCTCTGTAGTCCAGCCCTTTGCCCCCCTTCTCAGTTTATGTCCCACTTGGGCAGCTGAGAGAGAGAGGAAAGATTTTCAATGCAGCAGATCCCCCTTCCCTTTGGTTTCATTACCTGTGGTCAGCCACCCTCTGGATGCAGGTGATCCTCCCTGTCGCGTGCTGTGAGAAGGTCAGTAACAGCCTCACACTACGTCGCAGTGTCTGTCATTCACCTACTTCATCTCATCATGTAGGCATTTCATCATCTCACATCATCATCATTAACAGAAGGGTGAATATGGTGAATATGGTATAAGATATTTTGAGAGAAAGACCACAGTTACACAACTTTTACTATAGTGTCTTATGGTTGTCCTATTTTGTTATTAGTTATTGTTGATCATCTACTATGCCTAATTAATAAATTAAACTTTATCATAGGCATGCATGTATAGGAAAAAAATGTAGACTATGTGAGGTTGGGTACCATCTGTGGTTTCAGGCCTTTGCTGATAGTCTTTGAATACATTTCCCCATGGATATGGGGTGACTACTGATAGAAGTCAGAGCTAACAGACCTTTGAGTTTTGGAAGCAACTGTCCACCATGTTTATTCAAGAAGCACTGATCTAGATCAAAAAGAAATCCAACATTGACATTGGAATTGATGCAGAAATTTCCAATGCACACATAAAGAAGTTAAAAAAAGAAAAAACAAACAAATGAATTTTAAAATCAAAAGTTAATAGCCAAACCTTCGTAAGATTGTATATCAATGACACTTTATTAAAAAAATAACATAAATGGCTGCCTTTAAACTTTAATCACAATTCTTCCTTAAAAAATTAAATAACTCAAAGAAAAGCATGAAGCATTTCATGACTTTGTTCTTTTCCCTGCTGCCTAGCTTGGTACCAAATTGTTATATCTCTGGGGAGAAAAAATAATTTTTTTTGACATTTCAATACTTCAAACCCCTTTTGTTCACCCACCCCTAACTCAACTTTGAAGCAAGACCAGGGATGCATAAAAGCATGTGGAATTTTATGGCAATCTGTTTCAGCCAGCTTTGATCACCATTTGAGGTAGGGAAGACAGAAAACTGTAGAAACACAACAATTGCCTGGAGCAAATGTGCGTCTGGCACTTCAAGGAAACCTCCACTTGGGGGAGAGGAAGCCAAGCTTTGATACAGCTCTAATTGGAAATAAATATTTTTCTAACATAGAACACTCAAAACACTGGTGGGCTGTCCATCTCCATGCTTCCTTTTTAGGGTTATTTAATAATGAGTTCTTCCGTGGCATGGATCTCTCAAGGTTATTGCCATTTTAGCCTCCCAGTGAGGGAGCTCTAGCCTTGTGATAACATATGGCTCAACAGGATTGGTTCTTGATTGTCAGGATGAAGTGCTGGGACAAACCCTGAGCCAGCAGCCACAGCACTTGGGTTCTGGGCCCTTAACACGTTCTAGCTTTGTTGCCTTGGGAGAGTCAGTTCACTTCTCTGACTCTGACCTGCTCGCGGCGCTAAGAGACTGGGAGTTATGAAGCAGTCAGGTTCTAGTTGAAGATACTTTGCCAATCCCAGTGGGAATCTTGGGCACATCCCTTTATTTCCTTAATCCTCAGTTTATCTCTAATTAGAACATCCATTCTCAATGAGGACGGTAATACTTCCAAAGATATGAAAATCGATTCTTGGGATGAGAGGGTACAAGTAATCTTACTCTTCTCATGTATGTCAAAAGCATAGTACGTAAAGAGATATGCAATATAGCTATGGTATTCTAATTTCAAGGGTAGGGAGTGATTAGTGAAAAAAATGTCTAAAAAGTTTCCTTAGCAGGTGATAATGAAAACAAAAGAGTTGAGAACCCTGGACTAGAGAAGCTCAAAGATTTGCAACACTCTTTAAAATTAAATATGCAACTTAATATCATAAAATTCTGATCTGTTGCATAATGGTTCCAAGAAGATTGCAATCTTATCCAAGTTTCTATCTTCTTCAGAACTTTAAAAAAGAGTATTTTTGTATAATGAACAAAAAGAAAGATTGTTTTTCTTTAAAATAACCATTGGAACTTCTCAGTGGTTTCTTAGTTTTCTTCTTCTCTTCGCCATTTGCACATTATTCACATACTTTATCAAGGTTGCATATTCATTATAATCTTCCTGCCAGTCCCTCTGTCCATCAGGGATGTTGGACGTGTTTGGAACCAGGGCAGGCAGCAGACTGGGCATCTGTGGAATGGATGAAATAGCTTAGCTTAGACCAGGGTTTTTATTTTGGGCTCCACAACCTCCCAAGGGGTCCATGGAGAGAACTGAATGTCACTTACTGGTTTTCTTTGTGATATTATGCATTATGTTTTATACAGTTGAGAACTTTATTCTGAGACGTGGTCCACGTGGATCTGTGACACAAAATAAAAGTTACTAAATGGAGCAGATGGCAGAGGTAACTGGTGTCAAGGAAGACAGAGGTAGTGTATTGGTTTGCTAGGGCTGCCATAACAAAGTGCCACAGACTGGGCGGCTTCAACAAAAGAAATTTATTGTGTCACAGTTCTGGGGGCTGAAATCCAAGATCAAGGGGTGGGCAGCATTGGTTTCTTCCAGGACTTCTCTCCTTGGTTTGTCGACGGCCCACTTCTCCCTGGGTCTTCGTGCGGTCCTCCCTGCACATGCGTCTGCGTCCTCACCTCCTCTGCTTATAAGAACACCCGTCCTGTTGGACCAGGCCCGCCCTGATGACTTCATTTCACCATAATGGCATCTTCAAGGACCACATCTCCAAACACACTCTCATTCTGAGGTATGGGGAGCTAGTACTTCAACGTGAGTTCAGCACATCAGCCCCTAACAGATAGAGACAGCACAGCGGCATAGGTTGAAACTGATCCAGGAAAAAGACAAGAAAATGGCAGAGGAGAAGAGCTGGAAGAAGGAGATCAGGAGCTGAAAGCACAGAGACAAGGGGCTGATCACTGTCTCGGAGACAGTTGTAGGAGAAACCCCCCTCCCGCCCCTGTGACCCTACAGAGTTGCTGCCTTCAGAGACTGAGAGCTCCCGCTTCACAAACCCCCGGACTGTCGTTTTCACCCTCACGTTTGCCGTCGGGTCGCTCACTCCTCAAGTGGCTCTCAGTCAGGGGCAGCGAGTGACCTGTATTCAAGCCTGATGGGGGGCTCTGTGGATGAGGCAGAGGGTTAGGAGTGGGTGCATTCTGCTTGGGCCTCTTGGGCTGACGATAGATAAGCTCCTTGTGTATGCTTCACATCAACTGATGGTTTCTCATCCTGTGCGCCAGAAAGACATTTCCCCCAGGCCCAAGAGCTGGGATCATCATGAACGTACATGATGTAACAGAAGGAGGGAAACCTTTAATTATTTCGTACCCAAAGAGAGAGGAAAAAAGAGAGCTGAATATTTTTAGCTAAAACATTCCCCTGAGCTTTGTTTATGAAGACCCTCTTTCAGCCACGCAGTCTTTCATTGCTCCCCCACTCAGCACTGTGACCAGAGCCTTCTTTTGAAATCTTCAGTCCATGGTTCTTAGAGGTCTGTCTCATGATCGGAGGTATAATGAGAGGGCTTTGCAGCAGCCGTCTGACTCTCCAGGCCATTTTGTCTGGTGATACCTCCTTCCGTGGTATTTTTAGTTCTCATCTGTAGCTTTCTATCTCTTTAGGGGCTGATATGCCTCTGGCTTTTCAGAGACCACTCTTAGAGTGGCCTGAGTTCTGCAGCTCACCCCTGATCTATGCTGCACAATTATGGAAGCAGGCTTATAATCAAGGTAATTGAAGATCAGAGTTAATGAGGACCTCCGTGCCCATGCAGTCCCCTGAGCAATGCTGAGCTTCAGATGCTAGATAAGGAAACGATTGGGCTGAACCGAAAATCCATTTGGCTAATTAGATGATGTATATCCCCACAAGCCGGTGGGAGAAAAAAAAAAACATATATATATGTATATTTAAAAAAATAAGGAAACATGACATTTTGACGTTGAGATTTTTGCAAAGATTCATTTTAAAGCCACTGCTGTCTGGGGAGATTGATTTGAACACAAAGAGGAAATTCAGAACATCCAGAAATAGGTGGGGGTGGGTACTTTTGATCCAAAACAAAGAAAATAAAACAAGGGTCCTTCAGACAAATAGAGATATATAGACACATGGACTAATGCATTTCTATTCCTTTCCTATGGGATCTTGTAAGAATTAAAGAGATTAAGAGGAATATGAGCTAGGTCTGAAGGGGAGCCTCCGGGGGCAAATGCCACTTCAACTTCTGCCTGGTGCCTTGTTCTCTTTTGCATTAGTCAAGGTCTAGCTTAAAAGTCAACTCTTCAGTGATTCCTCTCTAAACCTTCTTTTTTCTTCCGTTCATATCCAAGGACAATGCCCATCTCTTTCAGGCACCTCTTACAACACCTAGATTGCCCTGGATCTATCTGTGCTCACGTTGGACCTTCAAAGTCTATAACTGTCTCATGTCTCTTCTCATTTTCTATCTCTATTTGTTACACAAGAAGGGGTTTAATAAATGTTGTCTAAATGAATACTGGGATTAAGTCTTGGTGATTCCATTTTGCATGGTTACTTCTCTTTACTCTCTGAGGTGGCATCTCCCTGCCACATGTCCTTGTCCCTTCACACGGAGTCCCTCTAGCATCTCTATGTTAATGACCCACATCACACACCCATAGGGTGAAGGAGAACTCAGAAGCCATGAGAGTGGAGTTCAAGTTTTAGTTTGGAACTGGGGGGCCTCTGCAGGGCTCACCATATATTCTGGCTCTCCCAGAATAAAAGAAAACACAAGTGGAGATTGATGTGGAGGCATTCCTGCTTCATCATCCCATGACAAAGTGGGCTGAACTTCCCTTGAGTCAAGCCTGGAATGTTGATGCCGTTAACTCATTAACAGACATTCACAAAGCCCCTAGCACATGCCAGGCATTTGACTGAGAGCTGGATTGATAAGGACTAATGGATGAGTCACGACCTCCTCCCTGTATGAACTCACAGTCTATCAGAGAAAACAAAAGGTCTCCAACACCAGGGGACACACACTGAAGGGGAATGAAGGACTGCCGGAGGCGTGGAGGGACCAGCTCTGCCTGCTGTCAACCCAAGGCCCGATTCCCAAGACAGCCTGCAACAAGGGGCAGGTCCCAGCATTGGATGATGGAAAATCTGGGTTCAGTTTCCACTTTGGCTACTTCCTAATTGTGTAAACTTGGCTAAATGAGTTTCCCTCTGAACCTCATGTTGTCTTTTTGTAAAATGGGGGAAGTGCCTATCCTGCAAGGTACTTACAAGGGTTAAGTAAGCAGGTTGTTATCACACATTCGTCCTGGGGGCTGGAACAGACAGGGCATTCAGAAGACAGCATCTCCCTTCTGCCGTTGTACCAGCAGCGAACCTTACAAAGGTATCTTTTTTAAGACGTTGAGGATAACCGTCCTTTGAGCCAGTCCTTTCCAATGAGACTTATGTTTGAAAGATAATCTGTTAACCAGTATTGCATTCAGAGCATCCATGTTTATAAGAAATCTGAATAGTAGTCAAAATAGGTCCTGTTAGTTGAGATTTCACGGTGTGCCAGGGACTTCACGTACTGTAGTGGACGTGGTAATGCTGCATCCTGATTTCTCACTAGAGTGTAGGTACTCATTCCCCAGCTGCCGGGAATGTTGGTGGTTGACTACTCTCTCCGAGTCTGTCTTGGAGAAATGTCTTCCACTGAAAAGGACTACTTCACCCCAAATGTACAGTCCCTTCCCTGGGGAGAGCCCACAGCCTATGACTGGTTAATGCAGGGTAAAAAGACCAGACACCCTTGTCTTGATGTGGGACAACTCTGAAGGACCAACATCTCCAGAGCTTCTTATGACACCTGCTGACGGCTTTCCTGCAACTGCAGGGTGAGTCAGCTTTCCCCTTTGCCCAAGCCCACTTTGTCAACCCCTAGAAGAGAACACCAACACCCCAAAAAACCTCCTGCATGCCTGTCTCTGCCTTTGAGTCTGATTTCTGGTGAACCTGACTTAAGACAATCCGTTGCCTTATTTAATTTTTATATTAACTCTTTGAAGGAGCAGTCTGTATCCACATTTTTCAAATGAGAGGACTGAAG
Organism: Manis pentadactyla; assembly: GCF_030020395.1. Lineage (NCBI taxonomy): Eukaryota > Metazoa > Chordata > Mammalia > Pholidota > Manidae > Manis > Manis pentadactyla. The sequence goes on along the minus strand of NC_080021.1, from coordinate 204,682,973 downwards.
ATGTGTTTTCTTGTCCATGTTTACAGACCTCGTAAGCAGCAGAGTGAAGATCAGAATACGTGTCTTGCTGACTCTGTTCTCTTTATCACTGCACTGTGCAGCTTTCTTAAAGGAGTGGAATTAGCCAAACTCAGCCCTGGGACACAATTCAATATCTATCCCTCAGTCTTTAGTGAGAATAAATACAAGATTTATCCTTTTAAACAGCATGACTGTGCTTTTTAAAAGAAAAATCTGTAGTTGATAACTGGTGCTCGGTGCCTTGCACAAGGACCCACGTGATGTGTTTCTGCTCGGGCTTAGTTCCAGGGGGGGAAATATGGCTTTGCAGACAGATTTGCATATCTTCCCTTGCCAGAAATTTGAAATATGGAATCCATCAGACTTCTCTTTGGCTTTAGCTGCCAAGGATTTTAAGGCCAACTTCAAATGTGGTCATTTCCTTATCTCTGAGCCTGAAGCCTGATGCTATCTACTCCATGTGCTTTTCATACAGACTCTTTTTTCATCCTCCCCCAAAATGACATCGTCCACTGTGCTTTAACTTAGGAACTCGTTCTATAAGACGATATAAATCATAACATTTGTGTGAGTTGGAGAGTATTGCCTGCTTATGCCCTTACCCTTTTCAGGGAATCTTAGACCCCACCAGAGCAGCCCCATAAGACTGATGGGGTCCTGCGTCCCTGGCCGTGGCCCCTTGGATCAGAGCTGGGCACCAGAGCCAAGAGGAGCCCAGCCACTGGGCAGCCAGCATGTCCGATGTGACCTGGCAGAGAATTGCCATCAAACCCATGTGATGCCTATTAACTGCGTCTCTCTTGGAAAATGTAAACTGCATACATAGAAAGATTTTGTTGGTTGATAGTAAAATAGAGAAGAGCAAATGTGGAGAGGTCAAGTCATGTTCATTTTGAGGCAATTTAAGATCTCCTGCTACTGAGATCTCTAGATCTTCCATAAATCTAGAACCACTTGCCTGGTCCAGCTTTGTGGAGCCTGATCCTATTTAAACTCTTTTTTTCTTTCCTCTGTGCAATTTTACCTTGGCTATATTGTTACATCTGTACACTAACAATTTATATCCATATGTCCCCACCCTGAATGGACTTCCGTTTCTTGTCTCCCCAAAAAATGTGTATGTTTACATATGTAATCCATGTATGTATGTGTGTATGTAGGGGTGTGTGTGTGTGTGTGTGTGTGTGTGTGTGTGTGTAAAGAGGAGGGTTTTAGAGCATAGATTGCAAAGCTTGGGTCTTTTGTTTGACCTACACAAGCTTTCAAGAACAAATGCAAGCCATGATTTCCAAATTGGTTGATTACAGTCAAATTCTGAATTTTCAGCTTCTCCTGAAGTTCTTACACCACTGGCCTCTAGACCCACTGGGCAGAGCTGGCTAGAGCTGGGTCTCAGCGGCTCCATTTTGATAGAAGCTGCAGGGCCTCATTCACCCCAGATGCCGTCTCCCCCTACTGCTTCCCAGCATTACAGCATTTTCCAACGTACAAGTGATGTTTTTTTCCTTAGCAGGGCTAGAGATTTCTTTGAATCTCCCTCTAATAGAAGTAAAACAAAAACAAAAACAAAAAAATGAGTTAGGCCAGGATGCTACTTTCCTCACACTCAGGCGGTTTCTCCCATCGATAGAACCCAGCCACTCGGGGCCCCGTGGGAATTACCCTGTTCCGGGCAGATGCCTGGGTGACAGCGACATCAGCTGTTTTTTTCTTTTATATTGTATTATTTAATATTTCACTAAATAAGACAGGTCATGCACTGGCTAAGCAGTTTTTCTGCATTCGTTTATTTCATTTTCACAACAGTGAGGTAGGTTCCATTGATATTCCTATTTATAGATGATGTAATCGGGGGCCAGAGAAATTGAGGGGCTTGTCCAAAGTCAATGGCTGGTAAGGGCAGGTCCAGGATTTGAGCCCAACTTGCTCTCAGGCTTAAGGGCCTCTTAACCCCTAGGCTAACCTATCCCTTGTGTCTGATTTCCCGCTGTCTCTACTGGCTGCTGATACCATGACTGACACATGGCAAATGCCCTGTAAATGTGGATAGACAAGTGAAGACAGGGGACTGGGGTCAGTTGATGGCTTTTATGCACCTGTCCATGTTCCTGGCCTGCAACATCATCAGTGAGTCACATCTGTACCCTGAAATTGGAGAGAAAGTAGCTGTCTTTCTTTCTGTTTGCCTACAGGGAGCAGCTTTGTGGTGAGTGAAGGAAGCTACCTGGACATCTCCGACTGGTTAAACCCGGCCAAGCTGTCCCTGTATTACCAGATCAACGCCACCTCCCCGTGGGTGAGGGACCTCTGTGGACAGAGGACAACAGATGCCTGTGAGCAGCTCTGTGACCCAGAAACTGGTGAGCCATTGGGGCAGGGCTGGGCAGAAGTGGGAGGATTGGGGTTGAAAGATGGTCTGCAATCTGTACCTGAAGACTTATGGCTTCTGAGTGATTGACAAGGGGCTTTGTGTAAAGGTCCATCAGTCTCATTGGTGGTTAAACTACATGTTGCCATTGCCTGATAAGGGAGAAAATCCTCATAAAACCACAGAATCTCAGAGTTAGAAAGGACCACAGACAGCATCCTGTCCAAATTCAGCAAAGCCAAGTGTCTGAATGTTATCAGACACCTGTGAGCTCACTTCCTATCTACCTCTCACTAGCTGGGTGTTTGTGATCATTTTTCCAGCTTTATTGGTATATAGTTGATAGATAACTTTGTGTGAGTTTAAGGTGTACAATGTGATGTTTTAATACACACATATAGTACAAAGTGATTACTCCAATAAGGTTTATTTAGACCTCCATCACCTCACATACTTATTTTGTGTGTGTATATATGTGTGATGATGATATCTGAGATCTACTCTCTTAGCAACTTCCAAATCTGTGTATAATACTGTAATTGTCAACTGTTCACCATGCTATATGTGATCCCCAGAACTTATTCATCTGAAACGGGGAGATGTTGATCACAGAGTATAAACTCACTGGGTCTTTTTTACCAACATGCTTCCTCTCTCTGAGAGCCAAAGAAATAGCATCTAACTTGCAAGCCTACTGATAGGATTAAATGAGATAATGCATGGAAAGCTCCTAGGATAGTCATTTATTCATTCATTCAGCAGATATTTACTGAGTAGCCAGGCACTTTTCTAGGCATCGAGGATACAGCAGTGAACAAAATAGGCAACATCTCTGCCCTAAGTAAGCTTCTATCCTAGGAAAACATTAAATCTGCACTAACAAGGTGGCCACTAGCCACATGTGAGTATTTACACTTGAATTGATTAAAATTAAATAAACATAATATTCATTTCCCTGGTCCCATAATTCAGGTGCTCTATAGCTATGTGTGACTCATGCCTACCTCTCGGACAACCCAGATGTAGACCATGAGCATCGTTGCTGGAAGTTCTGGGCAGCCCTGCAGTAGGCCAACAGGCCCATAGATACACTCCGTCAGGTGATATGAACAGGGGAGAGCACAGAGCACATGGAAGGCTAAGCTGCAGTGGGAGTGGAGCTGTTATTTCATAGAGAGATGCAGAGAAAGCTTCTCTGAGAAGGTGACCTTTGAGCAGGCACCTCAGGATGCAGGTGGGGGAAGCCACACTCTGTGTGGGAGAAAAGCATCCTAGGCAGACGTAACCACAGGGCCCCACTTTGCGGCAGGAATGCCAGAACTTGCTGTTGGTTCAGCGCGGGCAGGGATACAGTGTGGTTGAGGGCAGTGGGAGGTGGGAGGAGGTGGGAGGAGTAGGAGGCTCACTTGGAAAGCAGAAGGTTGGGTGGTTGGGGGTGTTACAGGACATGGTACAGATGATGAGGACTTCGGGTTTTATTCTGAGCGAGTTGGGAAGTCTTGGGAGGATTCTAAGCAAAGGAGCGACATGGTCTGACCTACATTTTAACTGGGACACTCCCCCCGCTGTGTGGCAAATGGGCCCAGGTCAGTCAAGGACACTTTTATTCTAATGCAGGCAAGAGTTGGCTTGGACCCCAGGGGTAAGGGAGGAAGATGGTGAGAAATGGTCAAATTCTGGGTATATTTAAAGTGTAGATTTGACAGAACTTGCTATTGGGTATGGAAGGTGAACAATAAAGAGGAATCAAAGGTCCCAAATTGTTCAGTCTGAACAAGCAGATGAATAGACTAATCATCTACTGAGTGGGAGGAAGGTATAGGCGGGTCAGGGTTGAGATGAGCAGGATATAAGTTCTAGAGGACTACTCAACATCAGGTAGAGATGGAAAATAGGCATTGGGAACCAAATGTCAAATTTAAAGAAGAGGTCTTAGCTGCAGATAAAAATTTGTAAATCTATAGCATATAGATGATATCTAAACCCAGGAGGCACCACCTTACTTACCATAAATGCTTAGTAAATGGACAATATCTTATTCCTGGGTGTTGGTATGAGTTAATGGTAGTGACTAATACACACACATAGGGAAGTAGCATTAGGGAGAAGAAGAGATTTGCCAAGGTCACAGAGCCAGTTAGAAATGAAGCTGGTACGAGAACCCCAGTTCTTCCTGCCCCTGATCTGTGCCCTTCCCTACATTTTACATTGGGACATATTCTTTATAACTTCATCCCTCTCTCCATGAACATGAGTCTGGCCTGGAAAACTCATTGCACAGATGCGCAGAGCTGAGGGGTCTCCATGGTCCAGGTCAGGGGTGTGCTCCCTCTTTCCAAGTTCTCTTCCACTCCTTCCTCAGGCAGTTCAGGAGTAAGGAGAAGCCTCTCCAGGCTAACCCCTGTGTCTCTGCAGAGCCAGGCAAGGATCTGGCTTTCTAGCCACCATTCCTTCTTATCTTTGAATTGGCAGCCTGGTCAGAGACATATTTGCCACCTTTACGCAGGCCGGCTGGGGAAGCTGTTTGGAAAATGCAGTACAGCTCCTGTGTACCACTTGACCAGACAGATGAACCTTCCTTCTCTTAATTGCAACATTTAGGGTTTAGGGCACTGTCTGCCTAAGCAACACCCTTTTACCTGCAACACACGCACACACACACACACATGCACGCACATTATGGATTATCCTCACCCAACAGCCAGGGGAGCCCTTGTGGGATTATGTGCCTCTGAATCTGGTCCTATAGGTTCTCCTTTTTTCCTCTCCTCTTTCCTTAAATAAGAGGCAACATTATTGGTGGGAGGGAACAGAAGCAACCCCCTTCTATGCCTCCCTGTAGGAAGCTCCAGCTAGGGAGAGTGGTGAGTGCCTGAGGGTCTGACCGCTGGTTTACCAGATGACCTGTCTTCAGCTGCAAGTTCATGGTTTCTGACTATCTTTTCCATTAGCTGCAGGCTTGAGGGCATAAATCCAAACAGTGGGTCATCCCGGGAGCAGACATGTGTGAGCCAGTTTTGAAAACGATCAGCTCTCCTACCAAAATCCCCTGGAATTTCTCACCCCTACACACACTCATTAGAGCTGAAAATTTTAGTAGAATCCACCGCGCTGACTTTCTTTGCTGGGCCGCTGGCGATATTAATGCCCAGAGAAGAAAGGTGAGGATGGCAGTTGCAGAGCCAGAATTCAGACTGAGAAGCCTGTGCTCCTAACCAGTGCTTCTCAAGCCTTAGTAGGTCTCCAGGGAAGCCTGAGATTCTGCGTTTCTAAAACTGCCAGCTATTGCTGATGCTTCTGACTCCAGGACTACCCTAGGTGCCACAAGGCTCTAAGCTCCCTTCCTCTCAAATAGTCCTCTCCTGTTCTGTACAAACAGTGAAAGGTCCACCTGCCATATGTGTTAACTTATGTAGTCTGACAAAACTGTGCTCACTTCTTCCATGTCTTTTTCTGCCTCTGTTACCACACACCATGGGCTCTAGGCACAGATACTTGCGTTCCCTGGAGGCACCATGCCCTCTCATGTCTAATCCTTCCCTGGGCTGTTTCTTCCTCCTTAAAATGCCTTTATCCTCCTTTTAATGGGACACCAGGGTCTCCCTATTTCCATTTCATTCAGCCCAAACATCCTCCTAGAGACATTGCTGACTCGCCATCTCCAGCCATCACTCAACTGAGGGGTCCTCTGTGCTCATAGCCTCTGAGCTTCCCTACGTCACAGTTTTGGGCCCTGTGCAGCCCTTGTCTGGATCTTTCACCAGGCTATAAACATTGTTAGGGGCTGGGGTAAGGGGGATTCTAAGCATGTGTCTTGTTCATGTCTGCATCTTTAAAACTTAGCATGATGCTGATGTATAATTAATGCACAGAAATTGAAAGGAGGGAGCAAGGAAAGAGATTCTCTCCCCATCCTCCTTGAAATAATTTGACCTGCCAATTTTTAATTTGTTCCTCCATGTCCACTTCCATATGAATTTAGATTAAATATTTTCTAGCTCTAGAGAAATTGGATTGCCAAGAATTGTCCAGTAGCCAGACCAGGCGGGACCCTAGCCTTCCACTCCCACTCGGCCACCCCTCCAAGAGCATCCCCATTTGCATTCTCCAGGCTGCTCCTGCTCGCAGCAGTTCCCCCAAACACTCCACGCAAAGGTTTGCCTTCTGACTAGAGTTCAGGCTCCTCCCTCTTCCTGAAATATCTTCCATCCTTTAATTGTCTACTTTCCAAAATCCTATTCACTTAATTACCTCATTTCCTCTTAGAATGAATGACTTCTACAGTATCATCAAGAGTTTTGTGTTGACTAAAAATTTGATTAAAACCTGACTTATTGTTTGGCAACTTGTCTGTCCAGCTAAAATGTTAGCTCCCTAAAGCCACAGACTATATTCTTCCCCCTCAGTGCCCAGCAAAGCACCTTCCTCCTACAAGTCACTCAAGGCATAAATGGATGAGAGTGTCTACAGGTAGGCAGTAGAAACGGGAACACGAGATCCCTGAATGTATTTTCATGGGGCTTGACTCAGATCCACTTTGCAAAATTTATTTCAACTTGTTAGACTCAATTCAACAAAGATTTTCTTAATTCCACGACTTGTAAGCCTTATCTGTTACATATTACGGGAAACCACAGACAAATTGGACAATGTTCCTGCCTTCATAGATTTCACATTTTCACAGAGATAAAAATAATATGTTCATATATAGCTATTCTAAAAGACACAGTGTGGAAAAAATCTAGCATAGACATCAACAAAGTACTAATGCCTGGAGAAAGGGGAGAAATGTATTCTAGATGGGGCTTTTCAGGAGATACGTCATGGAAAGGATGACCTTTTAGCTGAGCCTTGTAGAATCGGTAGGGAGGAAGAGTGGGAAGGTGCTTTTGCAGAGGGATCTTCATGATTGAAGTAAAGATGAAGAAAGTTGAGAATGATGCCAGGAGCCAGCGAGCAGTGTAGTGGAGCTGCATATGGAGAACATGGTGTATGTAAGGAAGAGACGTAGGGGAGTGGCAGGGATGGAGTTGGAAAGGTAAGATGAGGAGAACCCATAGAAAGGTAAGGATCTGAAGAATCTGAGAATCCCAAGCGGTTTAGTAAGACAATGCTGCCCACTGAAAAAGGAGAACTGCCCTTCACATCTGTCCGGTTTCTTTGGGGTACATCTAAGTATACAAGGAAAGAATGGCGCCTCCCCTCTTTTGCCTTCCATTAGGAATTTGATTTTGGGGGGAGCCATGGAAAGACTAAACCCCCAAACCCTGTACATATTCAGGTCTTAGACCTGTCAAAAGTGGCATAGTCTCCCTTAAATAAATCCTTCTTTCTGTTGGTGGGGTCTGCGGGACTGAGCAAAGTCTTGGAGTCCAAGTGTTGTTCATCATGCTTTAAAGCTTTATTGGATGTATCAGTGAGAAGGTGATTTCTCCCAACGGATCAGGAAGGAGGAAGATAATGGGGAGATTAGTGCTGCTGAAGAATATAGAATTTCCATGTTGCATAGATGACCTGGCCATGTACTCCTGGCTGTGTGCCCACAGCCCAGATCAGGAGTATTTTTCCAGGGATTTCAACAATTAGTACCACCCACATGGTTGATTATGGAACTGGACCTGTGATGTGCTGGAGCTGGCTTGTATGAACTCATGAGAGTTGATTGTTTTCATATCTTCCCAACTGTTTGTTCAGTTAGATGGCATAAATTGCTTGGAAATTGGCTACGTGAGGGTATTTATACCAACAAAATGGTCAGTGTTACAAATCATGGCTTATTTCCTTTGGAAAGCCCATCATGAAACATGTACCATCCTAACAGTAGACGGGATGAGAACAAATCAATCCAGGACCAAGGGCCTCCGTGAAGACTTAGACAAGGCTTGGAAATGTTGCCAGAGGATGGCATTGTTTCTTCCCAGAATAGACTGCCATAACTTTTCATCTCTCTAAAGATAGAAAGTGAACATTCAAGGACTGCTAGCTATAGTCCCATAAAGTGTAGCATCAAACAGGCCAAATGATCAGGCTTCGACTCTGAAGAATATCATCATAAGTATATCTTCATGTAAAAGAGCTTTATTAAAGTTCTGCTCATGTGTGGTGTCATGCTAAATTACATATACATAATCTTTGACAATATGGCCTCAAACTACGTGAAGTGAGTAACAGCAGAACACTAGTTCCTTTAATCACTCATTCATTCATCTATTTACTCATTCAAGCATTTAGTGAACCGGAGTTAAAGTAGAATATCATTTGGAGTCAGAACCAGATTCAAATCCTTGCTTCTCTGCTTACTGGTCATAGGGCATTGGGCAAGTCATTTTACATAGTGAAGATTCACTTCTGATGTATGTAAAAATAAGGAGAATAATTCCTGTTTTGTAAGGTTGTGAGAATGAGATGAAAAACATGACATTGAATGTAATTAGTAGTAACTAATATATAGTGGGCACTCAACACATAGCATCTACTGTTATTCTTACAATCAGTCATGCCGTCACTAGTACCTTCACCTAATTCAATAAATATTTCAATTAATTTAGTAAATGAGACACCTTTAATCCAGCAGTACACAACTGTGTTAGAGTCTGTGAGAAGAAAATAAAATATAGTTCCTGCTCAATAGGAACTGGCCACCTAATAGGGAAACTTACTGTAACCTGGGAATTCCTATCTGCTGGCCTTTCTTTTAGTACTTGTGTGACTTTTAAACTTGTGCAATGAAAAAAGTGACAGGCTTTCAATCCTAGTGCCAGCTTGCCACAGATTTGCCATTTGGTATGCCGCACACAGTGAACTTCATATTCCTTTTCTTCAACAAAGAGGTCAGTGAAACCATACTTTTATTCACTGAAGGGCCCTAGCGATCATCTAGTTTTATCTAATGAGGAGACTGAGGGCCACTGAGGCTAAGCAGGTTGCCCAGCGTCAGCCAATAAGGTAGTGTCAAGACACGAATTGCAACCCTGAATAATTCCTAAGATATTTTCCAGCCCAAATTCATGTTTCTATGACCTTTTAAGCACTAATAACTTGGAGCATAAATATGATTGAAACAATTTGTAAATGGCGTTTAGAGAAGATTGAATTTTCTTTTCAAATTGGTATGAACTTCAGTCATGTTTGCTATCATATCCAGTTTATTTTCATGTCTTCAGCAGCCATTTTTCATTTGCATTTGGATATGAAATGAGAATACAGCATGTATAGCTCTATCTTATATATGTCTTATATTGTGATAACTATTTCTAATGCTTATAGATTGTTTCCATTGTTTGCTCAACTGTGTGTTATTAATGTTAAAAGGGACACAAGGACTTCATGAAGTTATAAAGTCCAAGAATTCAGATGGAAAACGTCCCTGTGTTGAAGGAGATTATAACATGGGGGGAGTGTTTCTAGGTGATGCAGCAGATATGTAGAGTTTAAGTTGGATAGTGAATAGGTGAGATGTGCCATTAAATAAACTGAAATTTATCTGAGAGAGTCAGCCTTCTGGCAGACCAGAGAGGAGAGATTTGTGTATGAGTGCCTAAGTTTCGAAAGACTTGGCCTTTGCTCATCTTGTTTATTGCTGAGTCTAAGGAACTGAAACAGTTCCTGCATTAACACATCATTTCTTGAATGAATGAATGAATGAATGAATGAGAGAGAGAGAGAGAGACAGAGTAACAAGTTTTCTGGTGTCAGGATGATGGAGAGTCCTTAGGGTCCTGACAATAGTATTTTGGGTAAGTGTGTTTTTGTGAAAGACTTTTATATAAAACAGGTAACTCTTTTCTCAGATTCTCCTTTTTCCTTGAGCTGGGTGCCACTCGTCTTTCCTGAAATCAAATAAAGCAAGTTCTATCCTTTATCTGTTTAGGATTAGCCTATGTACAACTATGCTGGTACTCCAATGGACCTCAACTGGAAAAATCAGTCCTCCATGAAGTGATTCATTCTGACCTTCAGAATCCATAATGTTCTCTACCTTACCATTCCTTGGTCCTGAACTTTACTAGAAAACCTGAATTAAACAAAACTTATTTAAATGGGTTGTCAGTTAATAAACCCCCTGCCTTATTATTCAGACATGCAAGATAATGGAATCAAACATTTCAAAATCATTCCCAACAAAAGCTGTTCAAACAACAACAAAAAAACAAACCAAAGTTTTTCTGCTTAAATTCCATGAAAGGAGTGTTAATAATAGAAGATGATTTATTTCATCAGATTGATCAATTTGATGGAGATTCACTCTGTAGATATAGCAGATGGGGTGTTGGACAATGACCATCTGTACCTTGCCATTAAGAGAGATATGGTGGAGTTTTGGTGAGACATGAAGAGGTACATGAATACTGGAGTAACAACAGCATCTGTAATTTATTGTGCACTTGTTGAGCATCAGACATCATGTTGTGATTTCATATAACTATCTTAGTCTTCATAACACCCCTATGTAGTTCTTGTTGCCTCCATCTGCCATACAAGAACCTGTGTCTTAATGTAGTTGCTTGGCATTCATAAGGTCATGTATTTACTAAGTATCACAGCTGGGATTTGGACCCAGACTGAGTGTCAAACTACTGTGTTAAGGAGTCAATATGCGAGGCATTTGTTTAGCACTGAGACGAGAGGCATTCCAGCATTTGCTCTTTGATAGGTATTTGCAGAAAATTCTCAGAGGCAGACATGAGTCCTTTGGACAAAGAATTTAAAGAATAAGTTGACTTGAAAAAATGAAAGGGCCCAATTTGACTGGGGACAAGGGAAAAATGCAGAATTGAGAGGTGAAACGGTGACAGCATTTATGAGTTGCAGGGAAACTGTTTTATATCTCTGTTTGGGAGTCTCACTGTAGTTGATTTAAATGTGTCATAAAATGTTATGTTGTAGAAGAGGGTTGCGGTCCTGTGAAAAGAGACAATCTGTGTCAAAGAGGAGGTCATAAAATTTCAGAGAGTCCACAACAGCAAGCAACAGGACTGACTGTTTGAACTAGGAAGGACAGGAAGGTTAGAATGGGCTACAAAAGAGACCGTGAGAACTTTTCCTTATTGGGAACTTGCCAGCCCCACTGAAAATCCATGGCAACCTGTGCTTCTGAACTTAAAAGAAAGAGGTTGTGAGAAATCTGAAGTCTCATAACACTGCATATAGGAAGGTGACTTATGGTATCTCTGATTATTATCTCTGGGGCAAAGGTACCAAAAAGTAGGAGAACTCTCAGCATTTAAGACTAGATTTCATCATCAAAAATACTACCTATTGGCACTTAAATTAGAGGCTATATTTAACTGTGTTCAATAGTTTAAAATGAAAATACATTGGGGTCTCTAAAAATGCTATATGTCCTACTACAAGCATACCTCATTTTATTGCCCTTGGCTTAATTGTGCTTTTTAGATATTGTATATTTTTATAAATGGAGGGTGTGTGGCAACCCTGTGTTAAGCAAGTCTATTGGTGCCATTTTTCCAACCACATTTGCGTATTTCCTATCTCTGTGTCACATTTTGGTATATCTTGCAATATTTTAAACTTTTTTATTATTGCTGTTACGGTGATTTGCAGTCAGTGATTATGACTCACTGAAAGCTCAGGTAACGGTTAGCATTTTTTTTAGCAATAAAGTACTTTTTAATTAAGTTATATACATTGGCTTTTTTTAAGACCTAATGCTATTGCACATGTAAGAGCCTATTGTATCGTGTAAATATAACTTTTATAGTCACTGGGAAACCTGAGGCTGCAGCAGAATTCTGAGCTAAGGACTGCTGTCATCTAACTTCTATTTTAAGAGGATCACTCTGACCACTCTATTGAGAAAAAATATAAAAGAACAGAGACAGGAGTGGTAGCAAGAAGGCCACTTAACAGACTACTGTGATAATCCAGGCCAGGGATGACGGTGGCTTGGGCCAGGGCCGTCGCTGTGGGGGAGGGGAGAAGTGATTAGGATCCAGATACTGCATTTCCTTCATTGCAGTTATTTGGTGAGCACCAATCATGTGCCCGGCATTGTGCCCAGTACTGGGGAGAGTGAGCAACGGAAGTTTCCATCTCTGCCCCTTGGAGCCTTCTGTCAGATGAGTTGGTTTTGTACTTTGACATCAGAAATGAAGAATCCAGGTGCTATGTCCCCTACTTACAGATAAACTCCAGGACTGCTTTCACACTGTCCCTAAAGAAAGGACCACAGAGAGGAGGATCCTGTCCGGTCTGCTTGGGCTGTCATGACAAATTATCATAGACTGGGTGGCTTAAGCAACAAGAACTTATTTCTCGCACTGCTTGAAACTGGGAAGTCCAGCTTCGAGATACCACTGAGTTGGTTCCTGGCTTGTTGGCCAACTTCTCAACTCCTCCCTGTGTCCCCACAGGGCCTTTCCTTGGTGTGTGTGTACAGAGAGGGAGTGTGGTCTCTCTCCCCTCCACCTCCTCTAAGACCACTGATCCTGTCATGAGGTCCCACTCCCACAGCCACATGACCTCCCATGGGTCCCACCCCCAAATACCATCCCATTAGGGGTTAGGGCTTCGACATATAAATGTAGGGGGACAAAAAACATTCAGCCCGTAACAGACACCAGTGACCTACGGTGAGAGGAGAAGGGAGACAGGGACACAAACATGTGATGCGAGGATGGGCTGAGTAGCTTTGCTGAGCACTGTGCCCAGTGGCACCGGCGCTAATACGAGGCAGGTAAAGATCCTCAGGCACAAAGTCTAAGGAGGTACTCATTCTTCAGCATCAGGCCTGAACTTGCATAACCCTCAGTGTCCCCTTAAACTTGGGAAACGACCAGTATTAATTCACGACACGGCCTCCAACCCTCCTCCTGAGAAGCCTTTGAAGACTCTCCTGCATGGGCAGGTGGGGAGGGTCAAAGGGCAAAGAGGTCCAGGGCTGGGGAAGGACCATGCAGACCATCCAGTCCGTCCTCCTCCTTCAACAGCTGGCGAGGTGGAAGTTCAGGCAGGGTCCGTGTCCCTCAGGAAGTTATTTAGTGGCAGAGCGGAGGTCTCCTGACTCCCTTGCTGATGCTTGATTTCTCTACCTTTTAAGAACAGCTGAAGCTGTCAGGCTATTTCATCCTTGGAATGTAAACTCCCCCACTGCAGCCCGAACTAGTGTCTTCAGGAGTCTTTTACAATGTGGAAAGGCGGCGTCCACATCCGAGAGGGCTTTCAAACTTGCCTTCCAGGCTTATAATCAAATCCACTCATTCATGCAAATATGTGTTTCAGGGCAGGACGTTGGAGGCATGGCAGGTTCCCCATAATCTTTGTCGTTAATGTCTTTCTTTCACAAACATCGACTGAGCCCCAAGAATGAGTCCATCACCAGGGAGGGAGGCAGAAGAGACGCTGCCAACGTCCTCCGGTTGCTCATGATCGAGCTGCCTTCCTGGTGGGCTCTGCTGTGTTTTTAGAGAGGCAGTCACAGCAAAATGGAGAGAGTCGAAGCACTGAAGTCAGATAGACTTGGGTTACAATCTAACTATTGGTGTGGTTTTGAGCAAATTGTTTCATTTTCCCCAAGCCTCAATTTCTTGCTCTTTCTCATCAGAGGAAAAGGTATTCACCTTTGTAGGTGATTTTGACAATTGCAATTTGTGCGAAGTACCTGCTACATTATATGGCAAATGCATGTGTTCAACAAATGGGAATTATTGAATCAGGGATAAAATGAACCCCTAGTGTTGACAATGCTTAACCCGCAAAAAGACTTAATCACGATGGAATGGCAGGCTTGATGACAGATTTCTGAGCAGAAGGGGCTTCCACAAAACCATTGAAAACACAGCACTTAGCGATAGCACTAGTTTTTTCTAGTTTTCTGATACCAAATACAGGGACAACCCACTGCAGCACACCGTCCCTTCTCCTCTCTCTTGAGTGAAGGCAGCTTTCATTTCAATGTGGATGATTACAGGTCTCTGAATAGGAGGGGTGTGTGTGTGTATGTTGCATGTGTTTGTATGTATCTGTCTGTCCCAGCCTTTTGGTCACAGTATCAAGTGGTCTCTAAGTTAAAATTTCACTGGATGGGGTGGGGAGGTATATGGATTTTGTGCTGGTCATACCAACACTAGCCCTCAGGACAGAGCATCCAGGAATTTAAATTGCTCCATGCAAATAGGCTAGGCCAGGTGGCCTTACCCTGTATGGCGTGAATGGGCTGCAGTCTCTCAAATGGCCAAAAAGGGACAGAGCAGCAAGGCCCGACTCCCTAGTGAAGGCTGGTGCAAGCCACTTGGACACATGTTGCTTAATTTTAATGATTCATGATGATTCTCCATCATATACAAGCAAATGTACCGTAAAAGTGTTTTATAAAAGAATGTGTGTCTTAGTAATGGGAACCTAGACGTTCTGCAATTAAATCACTGCTAGAAAGTCGGGGGTGGGGGAGGGCTGTGGCATGCACCTCAGACGGGGGCATGGAGAGCAGGATGGATGGGAAGGGAAGAGAGAAGAGGGAAAGGAAATAAGGAACATGATGGAGCAAGAAGAGCAGAGGGGTATGGAATTAACCCAGAAGGGAAGCCATTCTTTGCTCCAGGAACCATGACCTGTCCTGCCAGTCCTCTCTGATGCAGTCTTCACATTACCCCTTTAAGAAGAGACTGTCCTTCTTGTCTCTTTGTGGGTGAGGAAGTGAAGGCAGGCCCTGGGCCTCTGACTCAAACTCACGTTCTGGTTCGCGGCAGATGCTCTAAGGAAAGGGAGGCATAGAGATGGACACACAGACAGTAAGAAATGTAGAGCACACACAGAAAGCGAAGACAAGCAGAACCCAAAGAGAGAAACTGAGGCAGTGACTGAAACACAAAGACTGAGAAATTCACAGAGAGACAGAGATTGGGGCTGAGGGACCATGAAACAGAGACAAGGAGGAGCAGTGGGGGTTGAAGGGACAAGAACACGGAGATGGATATAATCAGACATGAGACTAGCAAGGTGAAACCTAGCTGGGCTCGGCTGAACATACACACTATGTAAAGCGGTATATAATGTCCCAGATGGAAGGAAGCGCAAATGCAGCTCCAGTTTCCCTGGGAAGCTAGCTGTGACCCTGGCCATCTGCCTCTAGCTGAGGCTGAGGTCACTCTGAGGAAGGGACCCTTCTGGCACAGAGTGCAGATGTCACATGCTCTCCACAGCTTCTCTCATTTTCTCCCAATTCCCAACCAGACAAAGGCAAAGGTCTCTTTGTGTGCCTAGAACCCCCCGCTCGATGGTGTGGATGGTGTGGGCAGGACACATCCATGTGGCCCATTGTACTCAGCAAACATCTGGAAAATCATTAGTCTTTTTGCTTTAATTTTATAAATGAAACTTGATTTTAAACTCACAAAGATAGCTGATGCTTGAGGAAAAAGAAAACACAAATGCATCTCTTGTGGAGCAGAGAACTCTTTTGCAAAATGAATAATTCTGCTCTGCTTAATTTACTTTGTATATTTCTCTATGCTGTTCAGGTTTTGTGCAAGCAGGGAACAACTGCATTATGAATGATCGTGTGTTCTGAGTGGAATAAGCATATATTTTATCCTCATTGCCCCCCTGAGAGGACAGGGCTTATGTTCCCCATCATCTCGGGGAGAAGAATAAAGGCTCAGAGAGGTGAAGGGACCTGGGCAAGGCCAGCCAGCGGCTGGTGGGGAAGTGGAGCTGCCGGGGCCCCTGGCGTTGGCAGCCACATAGCCTGATCTCATCTGCATCCCTGGCAATTCCCACAGAGGTGTGCTAGGTGGCCAGGTAGAGCCATCACGGTGGGTCATTTTGAGTGAGACTCTGGTCACACTGAACTCCTTCATCTTGCGTGGTATAGGGGCTCTGACTCCAGAGTCAAGAAGAGCAGAGTTTGAATCCTGACCCTGTTGGCTTTCTCGCTGTGTGGACAGGACTTTTCACTCCTGCGGGTTTCAGTTTCCTCATCTGCACAATCAGGACATTGGCACCTGCTTCATAGAGCAGTTGGGTGGATGAGAGGTGAAAATGTGGATCAGACTTTACAGCTTGCTTAACAAGATCCATCAGCATCTCTTAGCCTTTCCCTTTTCCCAATTTATAACTGAGGGTTCCAGGATAAGAACTATGGTCAGGTAAGAACACTGAGGCAGCCAGGTCCCTAATAATAACCATCACAACAGCAGGCCATGTTGATGGAGCCCAGTCCGGGGGTAGAGCATTCTTGAGGCAGGCTGATCAACCTCACTGTAGAACTGAGGAAACTAAGTTGTCCAGAGACAAGAAATTGTGCAAAGTCATGGAGCCATTGGGTGGCAAATGCAGAGTTCAAACCCTGTTCTGGCCCCACCACCTGTCTTCTCTGCTTCAGACTGCCTTTCTGGGCACCATGGTTGCATTCAGCCTTTGAATGACTGTGTTTGTAGAGAGGACATGGGGGTCTCCTGGGGCTGTTCCCCATACCTGTAGAACAAGAGTGGGCTCCTTAGTGCCTGCTAAGCCCTCTGGCTCTGCTGGTCCAGCATATTTACCGTTTGCGCTGTGACCTCCCTTAGTGCCCATCTGTTCCCCTGTCTGGAGGTTCTTACTTTACCTGAGAGACAGGCTGTCCAGCTGGGGCTACAGCCCTATCTCTGGAGCCAGGCTGGCTAGACTCCCATCCTGGCTCTGGCACTCTAAGCTTTGTGACCTTAGGCAAGCAAGGTACTTAATCCCTCTGGGCCTCAGTCTCCTCATCTGTAAGATGGGGTTGAAAATAGGACTTACTTCCTGAACTCATTGTGAGGGTCATATGAGTCAATAGCAATAAAGAACTTCCAACACCACCTGGCAATTAGAAATCTCAGCATTCCCTCTTATTAATAGTACTTCCCCTCTTCACTGGTGTGCCCCTGACCTTGGGGCAGGGTTTGAGGCTCTTTCCTCTGGTTCCTGTGGCGCACACTTCTCTCTTCAGCCCAGATCACACATCGTGTCCATTACGTATTTTCTTCTTGGAACCCCCACTGGCTTATCAGCTTCTTGAAGACAGATGATTGGATGGATTCATCTCTGTGCCCCACCTGCACCATGCTGGCCACAGAGGAACTCGAGAGAGAAAGAAAAACGATCAGTTAGTCTGGCCCAGAAATGGGGCAAGAGCTACGTGGGGAGGAACTAGCATAGCCGGGAGCCCTGGAAAGGAGTTGCAGCCAAGCGGGACAAGGGTACCAAGCCAGGAAGGCCATGTGGCCTCAGGGAGCCCAGCCTGGACAACAGTGTTGGCGATGACAGCCGTGCTGGCAGTAATAGTAATAATGGTGACGACGACGACAGCTTCCACTTACTGAAGGCTGCCTCCATGTCTGGTGAGGTGGTAATTGCTTTTAGTATGTTCCCACCAGTCCTTGTGACAATTGTCTAAATTGTTTAAGGTGTCCATTTTCTGATGAGGGAACTGAGACCCAGAGAAGCACCGTGATGTATCCAGGCTGCTCAGGTCATAAGTGGCAGACTGAGGGTTCAGCCTCAGGTCCCTTTGATTCCCAGACCAGGGCTCTGTCCCTTTCACCAGGCAGTGACCTTGGCCCCCACCCGCTCCTGGGTTGATCTCAGAAGCTTGAATGATACAAGCTCTGGAGTGAAACCCAGCTCTGTGCATCTGTGTTTGGAGTCCCTTCTCGGTCAGCGGGGACAAGAGCCTTCCTAGTTATTGAATCCTACATCTGTAGCAGTCCCAGGCTGTTAGATTTCTTCACTGGCTTCTAGCCTCAATCAGCCATAATTTTAAGGGAGTCTCTTACCCACGTGCTCTTCTCCTGGACACAGATTTGTAGCTAATTGTGTGTGTGGTACACTCAGGGATGGAGAAGGCTAGGAAGAGAGGGAATGCAGTGCTGGGGAGGGCCTGTCCTGGCTGAGACCCTGAAGCTGGGGCCCTAGTGTAGCCTGGCTGGCAGTCCTTCAGAGCCCGGGCCATTCCACGTGGGCTGCCCACAGGAGCTGAGCCAGGGCCAGTTAATCCCCATGTAGCCTTGATTAAGGTCTCTGATCTCCATGAGACCCAGTCACCAGCCTGTGCCACCAGAACCTTTCAGCCTCTAATTTTTTTCTTTCTCTCAGAGGCATGGTGATGGATGGCAATGAGGGGCTGGCAGCTAAAATGCAGGCATCCAACTTTGCCTGAAAAGCTTTGGGAAGAACAAGACTGAGAAGTCTCACTCCAACTCTGTATGGAAAAACGGGGCATCAGAGAGGCTAACAAGAAGTTGCTTAACTGTCACTGAGACTGACCTCCTCACTGGAGAGAAAAAGTGAGACCCTGGGAGGGTGGGGATGTGCCCCAGGTCCCACAGCCCATGCGGCCAAGCAGACTTCTAATGAAGTCTTTCTCACTTCATGGAGGCCCAGAGGACATCCTCATGTCGCGTCCCTCCAGTCATGTTTCTCTGCCTCCTGAGCCTGTATTCTCCCAGCTCCCACATCTGCCCTGCCTTCTGCACAATTCCTAGGGAAATGCTGACCTCAAGAGACAAGACCAGAGCATTTAGAGAAAGAATCGAGGACTGGCATTTGAACAAGGTTTGGAAGGGTATTTGGGGATCTCTGAGTATTAACTACTCATTATACAGACGGGAGCGGGGAGGCCTAGAAAAGTAGAGTGATTTGCGCAGAGGGCAGAGGGCTCAGCGCTGTGAAATGCATTCCCTGCTGACACTGCCTACCACCCAAACTGCCCACACGATCCCATTGCTTTACAGAAGGATCATTTTACCACTTACTTCTCCCTTCTCCTCCTCCTCCCTCCCAACCCCTGGTCTCTCCCCTGTTGAACACACTCCTCTCCAGGTCTCAGACCCTGCTGTGCTCAAGGAGTGGGATCAGGGTGGGTAGTCAGCAGGTAGGTCTCAGGTGGCTCTGTTCTTACCAGTAAACCCAGAGGAAGTTAGAGCAGCAAAGGTACAAGGGAGGAAGAGTGATTCACAAGGTTGGGAAGGTTGGGTGGGGAGCAGTCATGAAGGGCTTGGAACATTAGACTCGGGTATGTGAAGGCTGTCATGGAAGCAACTGGACACCGTGGAGAGGACTGGAGAGAAGCCACGGGTGCAGCTGTTCTTTGAAAAGATAACCATCCATCAGTCAGATTGATGGAAGGGAGGACACTGAAAGCAGGTCATCAGTGATAAGACTTTTTCAACAGTGCACATGGAAATTTGGTGCCTTTCTGAGAACGCAAGACAGATCAATAGTGTGCAGTGCCTGCACCAGGGCAGCCGCAGGGGTAACAGATGGGTCTGAGTGAAAGCAAGGAGGTAGAATCCATGGGACTCGGGTATCATTTGAAATGTTGAGGGTAAAAATAGAGTCTAGTCAGAGATTTTTCTACAGTTCCGGATTTGGGAAGAAGGCAGCACCATTATTCATATAGGTGTGAGGTGCTTTGACAGCTTGTGTTACACTAATGCTGTTTAACAAACAGCCACATCATTTTATTTCAATGTGAGTGGAAGTTTCAAAGACCTGACTCTATGACCTTGGGTGACTGACTAGTCCAATCTGAGCTTCCAATAATAACAAAATGCCAAACAGCTATGATGTTTTCTGCAAGAAGAAATGTGCCAATGTGCCAAAGACTGTGTTGAGGACTTTTCAGATACATCACTGAGATGAGGACACCAGGATCTTCCTCCTGGTACTAGTCACAGTGTGGTAAGCAATGACATGTCACTGTCTTCTACCTCTCCTAGCACAGAGCTGGCCCCCAGTAAGGTTGTGCCCAGCCCATGCCTCCCCAACCAGGTGCCTGGGCCTGAGCTGGGCTGCAGTGACACAGAAGTGAAGACGCCCAGAGGGTGGCCCACAGGGTCTGAGTCAGTCCAGGGAAGAATGCCACGCACTTTAAATGCTCTCAGGCCCCAGGGAGATGTCTTTCCAAGCCACGGTGACAAGAAGAGTAAATAGGAAAGTGAACAGCAGCCAGTGTCCCTAGCCTGTGAGGATAAGTGATGACTGAGATGGAAGCAAGTGAAAATGGAATCACAGGACGATGACAAGGAGGGAGCAGGGGAGCCAGACAGCTGGGCAGGCTTGGGAAGAAGGCTTTGCACTTATCCAGCACACGCATGGGCAGGTGATGAGTTCCTCTGAGCTGCGGGGACAGAAGAGACAGCACCCTCTGGCTGATGCCCTTGTCTAGACCTGAGTGTCCTTCAGTAGGCAGCACCATAGACAAAAGCAAGACGTGCTGCTGGTTCTGGGTACATGGGAACCAGCTGTGGTGATTATTCCATTCAAGCCAACTACCCTGAATTTACAGATAAAGAATTGGGAGTCCCTTTAGCTTTGCAAAGGGCATATCTTGAAATTGAGACCATCCTTCATCTAGAAATCGCTAGATGCTTTTTCTTTCCACTAAAACAAGATGCTAAATTGACCCCTTCTGTCCTGGAACAATAATAACAAAATGCCAAACAGCCGTGATGTTTTCTGCAAGAAGAAATGTGCCAAAGACTGTGTTGAGGACTTTTCAGATACATCACTGATCTTTCCAGAAGATCAATGATGTCAGTCTCATTACAAATCAGGAAACAAACTCAGAGAGGTGAAGCAACTTGATCGAGTTTTTACAAATTCTAAATGGCAGATCCAAGATTTGAATCCCAAACAAGATGATTGCCAGGCTCACTGCCGAACTGTTTCAACAGCCCACCAGCCTTGCATGATTAATGTGGAAGCGCTGTCCACTTTGAAGTGGTTTAGGAGAGCCCCACACAAGATAGGCTCAGATTGTTCAGAATTGAGGGATTCTTTTGTTTTTACCCAAGAGTTTATGAAGTGAAAACACATGTAACATAAAATGAGAACTCCATAAATGAGACCTAAAAGACATAAAGGGTAAATATTTTTAAACCAATGAAACTCATCTATAGCTGATAATGCGGAGTTCTAGTAACTAACTTGATGACAATCTGCTTAATTGAATTCCCTTATGGGAACCACTTTAATGAAGAGATTAAACTCCTTTTCAAGGTCTGCATTATCAATCACATATAAATGTATGTTTTAAGTCTGTGAAGGATATTTCAAATTCATTATGTTTAAAAAAATGTGTTTGCAAATGTAATACATTCTCATTATAGGACACTCAGAACTATTAGAGGAATACACAGGGAAGCACAGGTTTCTAGAAAATGGTGCTTGGTGTATTGAAATATTGGGATCATTAGTGAAGTGGAAAGGATGCTGAAGTAGTAGCCAAAAGTCCTGGTTTCTACTCCTGACTGGCCCAGAGGCTGGTGTAGTGATTTGGCCAAAGGTCTTTATTCTCTAAGTTTATGTTTCCCTTTTTGAAAAAAAGTGGTGGGAAGATTTGAACTAGATGATCTTTAAGAGCTTTTCCTGCTCTGATGTAAAATAGAATTCTATTTTAGACATTCCATCAGCACTTGTGTTTACACTTTCCATTTCCTTGGCAAAAACCTGTCATGGATGTAAGAAAGTTTCTCCCAGTCTTCAGCAGAACCGTCATTACTATAAATGAACTCAGCCTGAATTTATGAGAATTATATTTATGCAATCACTAATTCATTCATTCATTCAACAAATGAGTTGCCTACCGTTTATGAGGCACTATGTTAATTACTAGTGTATGGGAATAATTAAGAAAAGGTTTCTGCAATCCAGAAACTCCCAGTTTAGTGGGGGAAAACAGACAAACAAAAAAATTGTTTCCCTATCTAATTGGTATAGGCATTACAATTGTGAACTATATATCCTCCTTTTTTTATGTACCAGACCATGTAGCAGGGGCTGGGTATCGTGGTGAACAAGATGGGTGCAGTCCCTTCAAGGAGCATCTGTATGAGGCCAGGGCCATGGGGGCTTGTGCTTTCACCATCAGCCCCTGGGAACCATGTGAGCCTGTGTTGCTGGGGAGTTGTTCTCTGACAGCCTGGCTGCCCTGGGTATGCAGAGGCAGAATTGAGGAAAGGACTCACCCGGGGAAGGGGTTAACCCTCAGCTCTGGCTGACACAGGCTTACAGCTTGCAAAGAGGAAATGTTGGTTGAAATAGTAGAGAGTTAGCTGAGCCAGCAAAATGGGAAATAGAAGTCAATAAAGCCAATAGCCTCGGCATTGATGGAACTCCTGCTGAAGAAACCTGCCCAACTGCTAAGAGTAATCACCACTAAGACTGAAATAAATGGTGTCCAGAAAACCAAGGTTAGGGATTTGGAAGGGCAATGCCAATGACGGATACTCACCGGCACTCAGAACTGATGAACATCAACTCCAGCTTTCCATTTTGCAGATGGGGAAACTAAGGCCCAAGAAGGAGAAAATTACTTAAACAGTGGATGTAGAGTTAGTATGTCAGCATATACCAGAACCTAGTGGCCATCTGGGAATGAAAGGGAGAGAGGAAGTTCATTCATTGAGCATCTCAGTCCTTGTCTGCCTGAGCCATGCACTTTACCCTTCACTCCTTCAAAGTATTCCTACAACAGCTCCATGGGAGTGGCATTACCATCACTCCCATTCTATTGGTGAGAAGACTGAGACGGCAAAAGATGAAGTAACTTCCCCAAGGACACACACCTAGAGAGAGAAAGTGAGGGTGGAGCCCAGCCTTCATACTTTCCCTCTGCCTTACTTCCTGTTCTCCAGGCAGCCATATGGGTGCCTCCAGGGTGGATGCCTCTCGTTTGCAAAAATACATATTTGTTGTATAATGAGCATCAGTAATTAATGATCCGTTCTGGGGCAGAAATTTGCCTAGTAAGCACACACCACAAGAAAGAAAGAGAAAAAGATAGGAGCATCCTTTCTCCCTAAAGATTTCTCATTCCCCCTAATTTTCCCAAAAGGAAGGAAAGGAGGAACACTGGCCTGTGTCCCGCCCTGCAGGGTCATTGTTAGGAGAGACAGAAACCTCCACTGTCCCTTCCCCGACCGGCCTTGGCCACTCCCCCAAGACTTGCTGTCGCTTTGCCAGAGGTAACCAGAGGCAACCATATAACTTCTCCCATTATGAATCATGAGGCCTGTGGTTTGTGGCAGATCATAAATCAGTCCTGGGAATCTCGAGGACAAATCCCAGGACTTTTAATATTTAATATTAGACATGTTTCAAAATAGTGAATATTTCATGAAGGGGCTATTGCATTTTAACACATTATTAGTGATTCCTACTGCTCCCTCCCTTTGATAAATTATTCTCACCCAAATTTCAAGGATCTAAGCCCTTTGCCTCCATTTTCCTTACCTCTGGCAACCATTGGTCCATTAAGTTGCACATACTTGCAGCACACATGTTTGGTGGGAAACCCCAGGCGTGCTGTTGGACAGAAGATTGACAGAATGCACTCCTGCCTGCAGGCAGCCCCTCCTATTTACCAGGTGCCCAGAGGAGGGGAAAGTAGACCTCTCTCTCCTGTCTTTCAGCAGTCTTAACTCTGAATATTTTTAATACCATCTCTCTGACCCTTTCTCCCCTCCCTGTTCTGTCTTATTACCATTTTAGTTCAACCACCATTTATTTATTAAGCCCAGGCTGTTCGCCAGATACTTGCTAATGCTGGAGGTACAAAGATTTCAGCAGCATTATAATGTATAAACCAAGCTGGAGTGTTTTCTTTAACCCTGAAAGTGCTTTGTATAAGGTCAAGTGCGTTAACATTTATAGTGAATCAGTGAAAACAATAAGGTTGTTTGAGGAACACCAACATCCTGAAATCAGGAGTGATGTTTTGGTAGCAAAAGGTTGAAAAAATCCTGATTCAGGAGACAGGAGTTATAAAGAACAGGAGCTTATCATTTGCACCTTGACTCAGTTCTGTTATCCTCCGTGGTGAACAAAAGATGACAGGAGATGGGCTTTTTTGTTTTTTATTTTGTTTTTATTGTGAATGGGGCCTGCCTAAAATAAGTTTACCTGGCAACTGGGGTTAATGGGATGATGCTCTCCAGTGTCCTAAATTCTCACCTGTAACATCTGAGTATTTAGCCTTCCTTTTTCATTAATAAAAAGATGCGAATATAGTTTTAAGGAAAGTTAAAATCTAAAAGCTGGCAAAGCCTCTACGTCTTCCCTACCAAACTGTACATTTTTGAGAAATACGATTTGGAAACTTTGGGGTCAGGCCAATCAGAATCATTGCAGAAGTGAAGAATTTCAGGTTCATCTGAAAGAGTGTGTGAGTGTGATCAGCAGAAGATGAGGGAAAAAAAGACAGCCTGACAGCAATCGTCTGGAATGTATGAACTATCACAGATAATTACTTGTTCAGCCCACTGGGTTGGGCATCTACCCTGTTCTAGGCAGGGCGTAAGCCAGGGCAGATCCTCCTAGCACTTCCCAAGGAGTGTTGTACAGAACACTAACCCAGCAAGCCTCCCAAAGTGAAATACGTTTGGGGAAGACTGCATGCCTGTCTTTCCCATGAGGAATTACACACCACTCTCTCACGAACAGTATTCTGTTTCCCAAAAATTTAACTTATGGAATCTATTTTTGGTAAATCATCTGTGAACATTCCACAAATACACCTTAGGGAAAACCAATAATTAAGGAGCAGGGCTGAAGAAAGCCAGAGGGTAGGACAGAAAGCTTCTGAAAACCCTGCCAGGTTTCTGAACTCTGAAGATTTGAGACATGTGATCTAAAGATCAGGAAAGGAGATATGTGGTGGCCACCCAAAAGGCACTTGACCAAAGGGAGAATATACTCAAGTCAGTGGTGGGTTCTAGCAAACATTCATGCCACCAGGCATAAGATTTGGACAGAGAAAAAATGATGCATGGGCACATGGATGGATAGATGAATGGATGGATGGTAGGTAGATGGACGGGAATGGAATGAGAAGGGAAAGGAGTGGATGGGAAGAGAGAGGGGGGAGCACCAATTAACACAGACAACAACAAAGCAAAATAAAATCTGGAAATGTTAGGTGAAAACAAATTCTCCCAAAGGATGAAATCAAAGTATCTTGGAGGAAGTGGCCTTTGATTTGGGGCTTATGGATGAATGTGAATTGTTCTTTCAGGTGGAGAAAATCCCATTGTCTGATTATACTTCCAGTGCAAATGTACCTTATCACAATTTAAATATTCAAAACAGGGCCTCCACTTGTAGCTACCTAGTCACTTCCTGTCTCCCTCATGAAACTGTGAGCCTGTCAGTGTCTGGGTCTCACCTTTGCCCTCTGCATCCCCAGTGCTCAGCAGAGAGACTGGCAGGGAATGTGGTCAGGGCTTGTTGAGTGAATAAGAGTGAAGGATCAAATGAAAAAACTCTTTAACAATCACAGTGGCAGGTTGACCAGAACAACCTCTTCCCACGGGCCTTTTCTAAAACTAGGCGGTTCACTTTATTTTCTATGAAAACAAGGGAACCAAGGGAGAAGCTGGTTTGGGACAGGCAATGTTTACAGGACCCTTTTCCCCTTTTTCTTACAGGAGAGTGCAGCTGTCATGAAGGCTATGCCCCTGACCCGGTTCACAGACACCTGTGTGTGCGCAGTGACTGGGGACAGAGCGAAGGGTGAGTGGCAAAGGACACTGGGGCAGAGGCAGTGACTGGTTTTCTTACGGGAGGCCCCAAACAGCTCCACAAAGAGGACTTTTTCTCTGCAACAGCTGTATTCCTGCAAAACGTGGTGGGAAGTAAATCCTGTGTCCCACTGAATCACATGTTGGTATTAAAGGTACATCATTGGTGAATATTCGAGAGAACACAGGCTGAAGTGTAACTTACCCTCTCAAACTCTTAAGTAGTCGATGAACACTTACTTACATGTGCTGGTGAAGAGAACCAGGTTTTTGTCCATAAAGTCCAAAGCAGACAAGTAGATTTTAAAGTGCTGTGTCTGTCTGTGAAACGGAGACAGTCTTTTACAATGTGAATAGTCTTACTCAGTAATTACATCCATGGAAGCTGGTTATCTGTAAAGCTCCTCTTAAGCAGTGTCCACAAAGGAATCCCACCTGCTTCTGACTAATGCAATCTCATATCTCCTTTTCTTTCCCCTCTCTTCTTCCTACAGACCTTGGCCTTACACTACCCTTGAGAGGGGCTATGACCTGGTGACGGGGGAGCAAGCCCCTGAAAAGATTCTCAGGTGGGTCGGCAATCCTGCTAGGGCATGGTGCTAGGGAATGGAGAAGGGTTTGACAGAAAGGCGTAGTCATGCATCCTTAATGGTGGAGCCCGTGAGCCTCTAGGCAGCAGTGAGGACAGAGTAACTCCCACTGGCAGGAAATGTATCATCATGGCCCACGTTGCTATGGGAATCTAATTCCCATTTATCTGGCACCTAGACCTACAGATTCAGATACTTAAACTGAAGAAGACATTACTGATTATCTAGTCCAGCAGTTTAAAAATATTCTGTAACCATAGACCCTTTTCCTGCCATCTCCATGAAATCCTGTGTGAAACTTCAATACTCAAGCTGATAAAGACCTACAGCAAACTAAGTGGCAGAACTGGGAATGAGATTTGGGTTCAAACTGATTGAGAGTCCGTGGTCTTGACCTTTGTGCAGACTACACACGCTGACTTCGCAGTTGCTTATGGAACTCCAGCTGGCTGTTGGGACTGCTTGGGAAAGCAGTTAAAGATTTAAACTGTCCTCACAGTGTACCAGGAGTTAGGACCTGGACTCAGGAAAAGAAAACTGACAATACAAAGCAATGCATAGACTAAATGACTCACAGATTTAAGAAATGGCCACCCAAGTCCGAGCAAAGTTGGCCAAAACTGTGTCTTGGACACAAAAAATGCAGGGGACTCAATTAGGTGGGGAAGTAGTAAAGGTTCCTAGGAGGGATAGAAGAGGGGCCCCTTTTTTCTGTTTTCTCTCTGCTTCTCAGGGAGATCCCCAATGGAAACTCTTACATTGCAGGTCTACTTTCAGCTTGGGCCAAGGCCTCTGGCTTCCTGTCAGCAAAAGCTTCGTGGTTCCGCCCGTGGAGCTGTCCATCAACCCCCTGGCCAGCTGCAAGACAGACGTCCTCGTCACGGAAGACCCTGCAGATGTCAGGTAGGGAAGGCATCTCCAGTAGTTTATACCAAGTAGCTCTTGGAGAACTGGAAGCCCCACTGCTTCAGAATCTTGAGAACTTCTGCGAAGAAGTGCTCTTCACGCTGTTGAAGTAGGCAGCTGCCTTGTAGATGGTATAAAGTAATCGTCAAATATGCCATGCTCTACACTCCTAAAAGTGTCCTCCATTGGTGGGCCTCAGTGCCTTCTATTTCAGCATGATTACACTACTTTTGGGTTTATAGAAAACATAATAGAGGATAACCCTCTATCTGGCTCATCCTGAGATCATTCATTATGAAAGACCATTACTTAATAGTGTATTGGCGAGTCATGAAGGTGACAGATTGGAGAATGAGATGCTTTCTGTTGTGACTCTGGTACTGGGAACAGACTTTGGGCTAATCCATAGGTTCTAAATATACAAGTCAAATTTACTTGTCTTTTACTCATGAAAGGATGGAGACTACATCTTATACATTTTGCACCTTGTAGTTAACTTCATCATAGACTTACTCTACTGTGTTCTAATTAGTTGCTTAGGTATCATTCTGGCCCATTATGTGGCAAGTCTCTCAAGGTCAAAGAAAATAACTTACTTAGCTTTTTAAGACCCAGTTCCCAGTACATATTCAACAGCTACTGAATGTTTGTTGATTTAATTAAACCTGTAGTCTTAGATCTGATCCTAGCACTGACCTGGAGTTTTTTAGCAGAGGCTGCTTTTTCCCCCCTCCCAATTTGATTAAGGGAAGCATTCTAGAAATTTAAATGTCACCAAACATGATTTTACTTTTGGAACTGGCTTACACGCAGCATTCTGACTTCTGGACTGGCATTTGTAGTCATGCCCCTTCCTCCTACTCTCGGTGACTATTATTCTACCACTGCGTAGCTGGCTTAGGGCCATTCTGAATTAATGCTTAATCAGTATATCCCTGGCACCTTGACTGGAAGCTCCTAGAACCCAGCTCTCCTGATTTTTGGTGTGTTTATTCTCACCTTCTCAACTTTTCATGGAGGAATGAAACTAACATGATTTTTCAGGATGTTAATGTTTCCCCAGAACGGTAGTTTTAAAAGGAAATAAAGTGGTAATTGCTAAGAACTAAGATGGTTCCATACACACACAGATTAATTCATAGCAGACTGCCATCATTTCCATTTTTGGTAGATTTGAAGTAGCCTTTAGTAAAACATGTGCTAAGGTTTCTCTGCATTACGTAATTTAAAGATGGTGCAAAGACAATCTGGTTGAAGGACTATTCTCATACACACCAAATGACCTTACTGAAATCAGCAGAAAGCAGAGGGCTTTGGTAGCTTTCCTTAGAGTTTTGTACTGTTGACATTAAATTAGTGATTTCAGTGAAGTTACAGGTGTCAGGCTGGCTCATAGTAACACCCACTCTGGAGTTGAACAGATCTGGGTTCGAATCCCATCTCTACTATGTATGGGCTGTTTGATCCTGGGCAAATTCAACTGGCTAACCTTTCATTTCTTTGTAAAATGGGAATAATGACAGTGTCTTCCTCACAGAGTATGATAATAATAATAACTCATATCCATTGATCACATCCTACGTGCCAAACACTTTACTAAGATAACCTCATTATATCCCTACATCAACCCAGAAGGTGATGATTTTAAAGATTAAAATCTTAAGGATTAAATATTATTTTCATTTTAAAGATTAAAAAGGAAGTGCTTTTTCTAGTATGTGATGAAGCTGAGCTTCAACCCATGATTTCTTCAGCTCCAGACCCCATGTCCTTAACTATTTCACTGAGGCACCTCCCAAGAGTTATTGTAATGATTAAATAACATAAGATATGTAAACACTGGTACATAACATGCTCTCAGCATTACATTATACCAATTTTAGGTGAATTCTCACTGCAGTAGAGTTGAAGTAGAAAATGGTGATTGTGGGGAAGTCAGAGTTGGGAAGGTTGTGTACTGTATCATGCTGCTCAGAATGACTGCAATCCACAGGATGACTCAGTTGCCTTTCTGATCTAATCTGAATTACATTAAATAACAAGCCAGCCACAGAGGGACCCAGAATACTGTCCTACAGGGACTGTAAAATGTCTTTGGAAATGTAAAAAAAAATTGAGAAAAGCATAAGTACTAGCATTCACTTCAGGGAGAATACTGTATGTAGTTGGAAAGAATACTACAGTAAGTTGAAAGGGGTGAGATCTCCTAGGGGCATGAGCCAATTACAGTTAGATACTTCTGAGCTCCTGCTAAGATGCTGTACCCAGTTCTGTAGAGAGAGTGCTTGCACCCAGGTACGCCCAGAGCAGAGGTGCTCAGGGTGAGAAATGGAATGATTTTCTACAGCTGTGGGTCCTTTTCTCAGCCCTTTCCCCATAAACCTCTGCTTTAAAGAAAAGTTGTACAGATATTTGAAGATTATTGGTTTGATTAGGGCACTAAATTATTATCCTGTTTGGGTTGCCCACAGGCCCTTACTCTGGGCTTGGAACAATGGCAGACACATGCTTAAGACTTGTCTTCATCTTAGTGCACACGTGTGGATTGGTTTCACTGCAAGAGGGATGAAAGACTGCAGTCATCAGCATTCAAAAGGATCTGTGCTATGTAGGTTGAATTTTCCAAGCTGCACTAATAAACTTTGTTTGACATGACATTGCTAGGCAAGTGCATCGTGAGTGTTTAAATAATTAATAAGTTCCAATCCCATGCAATGTTAGAAATTAATTAATAATAGATCATAATTATAGACAGCCAATAATAGGCCATAGAGTCGCAGCAGAGAAATCAGAGGAGAGACTGCAAGGAGAAGCAGAGTCAGAAGCAAAAAGATTAGCATTCCAGTAGAATTGGTGACAAAATGTAAGGTGCTTTCCCAGTTGAATTTTTTTTATTGTTTTTAGTCTCTGACAGATAATTAGGAAAATATGGAATCTCACACTATGGAAGGCAGAGTAATTTAGCAGTACAGGCTCTACCCACTTGGGTGGCTAAATTTAAAACAACTGATGATGACAACTGTTGGTGAGGATATAGAAAAACTGGAATTCGTGTACCTTAATAGTAGGCTTATAAATTATTATGATCACTATGTAAACTTATTGGGCAGTGTCTATTAAGGTTGAATGTCCACATATTGTTTAACTCATCAATAACACTCCTAGTAATAAATGTACTGCTAACAAAGCATTCGTTATTCTAGTATAGCATTTATTTGCACTTCCAAAAAGCTGGGGGAAAATCCACAAATGGCATCAACAATAACAAAGTAAATAAACATGTTATAGGATAATCTGACAATGGAATACTATTCATGATGAATATTAATGAACCCATCAACCATACACATGACCATTAATGAATCTCACAAGTAGAATCTTGAATTATGTAAGACATAAAAGACGCAAAAGCATATATATGTTTCTATAACAATCAGAAACAGTAAAAACTAGTATATGATGTTAGTAGAGAGGATAGAAATTCCCTCTGGGTGATGGACAGGACAGTGGCTCAGGGGAAGCACGGCAGGGTTATGTGGTGCTCATCATACCACATTTCTCAATCTGGGTGGTGGTTATATTGGTGTCCTCAATCTGTAAAATTTCCTTAAGCTGTACAGATATGATTTACACATGTTTCTCTGTGTATGCTATATTTTGATTAAACATGAAGTTTATTATATGAAGTAGTTCTTTTTTTTTTTTTTAAAGCATAGGCTATGGAGCCCAACTGAGTTGCCTGAGTTCACATCTCAGCTCCACCACTTGTTTACTGCATAGGCTTTTCTGTAGCTGTGTTTCTCCTTGTGAATCATGTGGATAGCAGCCTGCCAGGTGGGGGTATGGTGAGAATTAAGTGATGTGATGCACCGTGAGGCCCTGAGCTTGGCACGTGGTGAATTGTCCAGAAGCATTAGTGTTTCTGTTGGTCGTTATAGTACAGGGTAGTGTGTTTTTGTTCTCTTTCTCTTTTTAATTCTTTGTCTTTTGCTGAAAGGCTGCATTCAATCTGTGATGCATCTAAAAATCAATGGAGTCTTGACAGACAATCAGAGTATTGGCCACTCACATTAATCCCTTTGTTGTGGGTTTTGGAGAAGACATATGAATTTAAAAGTCTGGTACACTGTGCTAGATCTAGTGACTTTATGTACCAAGAAATATTTGCAGAATAAGGGAGCACATGTGCAGTATACATAAAGTGCCTTGTAGCACTGGAAAACAAAAATTCCTAAGCAAAGAAGGTAGGGAAGTATTTGCAAGAGAGAGGACATTAGCAATTAACCTTGAATTGTGGATAAGTTTTGGCTACGTGAAATCTAAGGTGGGAGGGAAGGCTTTCAAGTCTTGAGGTTGAAGGGCCAAAGAAGAGACTTCTCTCTTCTGACAGCTCCCATTTTCCACCTGCCCCAGCAGGAAGCTGCTAGAATGAGATTTTTAGCATTCGAGCCACTAATGATGTCGGCTATGAAGGTGGAAGACTGAGAGCTCTGATTAAACCGCATACGGATCCCTTTCAATTCTGAAACCTTAGCTGGGCCCCTCCTGTGTGCCAGGCACTGTGCCAGGGAGCTTAGGTATACAGAGATGAATAAGGCCCACCTCTGCTTTCAGGAACCCCATTCTAGCAAGGAACGTAAAACAAGACACTGACTCGAGAGATGAAATAAAAAGATGCTTGTGGAGAAACAAGCATGGCAAACAACACTTCCTGCTACACACTGGGCTTTCTTCACAATTTCACCTGGAGCTGGTTCTTCTCATGAGAGAGATATGAGAACAGCTATTATAGTTGGAATAATAATCATCCACAAAGCCCAGCTTTTAGAACCCCTCAGTGATTTTTCTATGATCTCAAATCAATGAAAATGAAATGGCAAAATACTGTTAATTCCTGCACAATTTTGAAAGAATAATGGGATATCAGGTTGCAAGCTAGCATGGCTCACTTGGTGACATTTTTCACATTGAATTAGTTCAGAGTAGAATTAGGAATGGTTCCTTGTTCTTTTGGCCTTCCAATTCCAAGCACTAAGAATTTATTGAACACCTACTATGTGCCAAGCTAAGTAACAGAGATATATAATGGCGATATGTTAAGACAAAGATTTCAGTGCTTTCAAAGAAATAAAATTACAAACAAAGATATGATATTCTGTGGCCACTGAAGAAGATAGAGGGAAAGTTCAAGGCAGAGACAGGACATGAGGGAAGAGGCGAATAAACTCATTGGGGGATGGAAAGGAAGGCCTTACAGAGGAGAGAACCTCTGAGCCATATTTAGAGGTATCAGCAGGGAGTCACTAGGTCACTGGTTCTCAAAGTGTGGCCCCTCAGCCAGCAGCATCAGCACACCTGAAAATCTGTTAGAAAGGTAAATACTGGGTCCCCGTCTGTTGTAGACTGATAATGACCCCCAAAGGGATCAGCTCCCAATTCCTAGAACCTGTAAATGTTACCTTATTTGGAAAATGGGATCTTTGCCGATGTGATTAAATTAAGAATCTTAAGATTGGTTGATTATCGTGGATTATCTGGAGGGGCCCAGAGTATCATCACAAGTACCCTTGTAAGAGAAAAGCTCTCCAAGTGCTTTACTGAAATGATCTCATTTAATCATCACCCATTATTTGCCTCATTCAATGCATAAGGAAGCAGAGGCGCAAAGCAGGCATATAAGTTGCCCAAGGTCACACAGCCAGTAAGTGCAGAGCTAGGATTTGAATCCTGAGAACCTGACCCCTGACTCCATGCTTCTCATCTCCAGGCTGTGATGCCTGGGCTTGGCCTGTTTGGGGACATTCGCCCACATCCCAGATCAATCTCTGAAGGCACAAAATGCTCTGATGAGCCAGACTTGGGTCACCGAGTCACCCCTGAAGCCCGCAAAGGTGGGGGTACCTTTGCCATGTGGATTGAGATTTCAGGTAGGATAGCTCCCCCTGGGGGAAACACAGGACAGGCAGCAAATGGATATCAGACAAGAAAAAAAGGGCCACAGGTGTTGTTTCTATGGACAAGGCATGAGTCTTGAAGTGGCCTGCCTGATGAGGGGAGTTCGGTTTGATGTGTCTGGAGTGTAGTGCCAAGGGGCATGCGGCAGAGGGTGCAGTGAGAAGAGGGAACAGAAAGTGTGGGCTATTTTCTCCCTCCTCCCCTCCTTCGCTCAGCTGTGGGCCACCTGGACAGCAAGGACTCTGAAGGCACTTGAGGATAGTGTTTTCACTGTGTCAAGGGTCCCCAGCAGGCACTCCAGTGCAGACGCTCCAGATACCAGAATCTGGCTTTGCCGGGCAGTACCTGCAGTCAGATACAGGGTCATCTGCAAACGAGGCCCGTCCGTCTCAAGGTGGAAGCCCCATCAGAAGCCGTCTCGGCACTTGCTTGTGGGACAGATGCTGTGCTGGCTCTAGAAATATAAAGCCCAGAAAAGGAAGGAATAAGACTAAGAGTATAGGCAAAAATCCCACAGACCTTGGCATATGAATCTTGGCACCAGTTTATGACCTGAACTTTGTGGGTCAAGTAACTTGTCTTCTCCAAGGCCCAGCTTTCAAATAGAAGATAGAGATCATTGTGTGTCCCTCAGATGGTTGTTAGGATTGAGTAACTATAGAATAACTAGCGCAGCACCTTACATGTAATTGGTGTTCAAGGAGTGGGATGTTTTAGAAGTTTTAGTAGGCACTGTACTAAAAGTAAGGAAGTAGCCATTCAACGCCGTGGGCTAGGTGGTAAAAGATGGAGTGCATGGCACAGCAATGACCTGTGTGTCCTTCCTCTTGATCACTTTCAGCTCCAGTGGCAGAGGTAAGGGAGGGCGAGAGAGAAGGACATCAGGGTACAGGAGCCAGGCAGGAGAGAGGCTCAGGAAGAAGATGATGCATTACACAGGGCGTCGGCATGGGAAGCCTCGGGCAGCCTCTGGGGGAATCCCTCGATGGCAGGCTCTGTATCATTTAATAACTCTAGATGCTTCCTTCCTATTCAAGGTGAGTAAAACTCAGACTTCCTGCCTTTCCCCACAACCTCAGCAGATCTTACTATCTTACTGTGTGTGTGTGTGTGTAGTGTAGTGTGTGTGTGTACTTGTGGCAGGCAACCTAGAAGTACATCCTAGTAGGGAGGATGAGACAGGTTGTCTTCTTTGGCCCTTATTATATAGAATCTCAACCCCATCATGCTTCCCCTGCCTTCCCCTTCTTCACCAGTTACTCACACATATGTTCCTTTCCCAAAGGCACCTACTTATCTACTTAAAACTCAGAAGACGATTGGGCAAAGGGAATGGTGAGGATTCTGGAGCCAAATTGCCCAAGTTCAAATCCCAGCTCCATTACTCACTAGCTGACCTTGGGCAAATTACTTAAACTTTCTGAGCCTCAGTTTCCTTACAAGCTTTCCTAAGCTTTTTCTTCTATAAGTATTATGGTTTCATTTCTTACATTTTGGTCTTTAATCCATTTCGAGTTTACTTTTGTGTATGGAGTTATATAGTAATCCAGTTTCATTTGCTTGCATGTAGCTGTCCAGTTTTCCCAACATCATTTACTGGAGAGGCTGTCTTTTCTCCATGGTATATTCATGGTTCCTTTATCATATATGAATTGACTACATATGTGTCAGGAGACATCTGGGTTCACATCTGGACTCTGTATTCTGTTCCATTGATCTATGAATCTGTTCTTATGTCAGTACCATACTGTTGTGATTACCATAGCTTTTTGGTATAGCTAAAGTCAGGTATAATACCCATGCGTTTCTTCTTTCTCAGGATTCCTGTGGCTTATTCAGGGTCTTCTGTACTTCCATATGAATTTTAGGACTATTTGATCAGTTCATTAAAAAATGCCATCGGTATTTTGATAGTGAGTGCATTGAATCTGTAAGTTGTTTTGGCAGGATGGCCATTTTGATGATATTAATTCTTCCTATCCTGAGCATGGGATAGATTAGATTTCCTTTATTTGTGTTTTCATTAATTTCTCTCATGAATATTTTATAGTTTTCAGAGTAGAGGTCTTTCACCTCCTTGGTTAGGTTTATTCCTAGGTATTTTATTTGTTTTGATGCAATTGTAAGTGGAATCATTTTCCTGATTTCTCTTTCTGCTGGTTTGTTGTTAGTATATAGGAATGCGCAACAGTTTTCTGTGTATTAATTTTGTATTAATCCTGAAACTTTGCTGAATCCAGTTATTAGTTTACAAAATTTTTTAATTTACTTGCCCAACATATTATGGTAGCAAGTGGCAGAAACAAGATTTGAACTCCAGCTGTTTGGTGAGAGCTCAGTGAATGTTGGCTATTGTTGATGCAGGGGGATTGTCTATAAGATTGAGGGTTAGGTTCACTGTATTTTCCGTCTTTATGTTTGTTGACCATTTAGTCCATTGAGTGTATATGCAAGTCCCTTCCATGCTAGTGGGGAAGAGGCAGACTGTGGGGCACCAGGGAGTCTGTCCAGCATTCATTCACAGACGGTCCTGAATTTGGGCATTAGCATTTGCCCTGTACCATATATCCTTCTCTTCTTTTGGGAGAATGAAGCCCCTCTGAGAAATGTTACTATACAGGCCTGTGCACTCCCTACCAAATGGATCTAGTCTGCACCCACATCTCTTCACATCCCTGCTGCCTGTCAGTCAGCCCGTAAGCCTGAAGACATATATACCCCCATTTTGGTTTTAGCAATCATAATAAAAGTGAAGTCTATTAGGATGAGTTTCTGCCCAGGCTCTGTAAATCTCTTCAAACACCATTCAGCACCAGATTTCTGTTAGTGTGTGCTACAGCCTCCCTAGTGGCAAAGACTAACTTGTTGGCTCAGGCAGAGGGCCCACAACACAGTCTCTGCTAAATGAAACTCAAATGGAGACTTTTGAATATAAATATTGAAGTGACCCAGGTTGGATAAAGAGGAACCAGTTAGCTAAGCCTCTTTCTTACATGTAGGAGATGCTAAATTATTAAAACTTTAATAAACGTAATAATAAATATTTGATGTTGAATTATAGAAGACTTTGCAGATACAGTGAAACTGAGAAACGACTTGTTATATCAGCATTAGAAGTGAAACACTTTTCATATGAGACTTTTGATGTTCAAATGGCCTTTAGATGAAAAGAGAGAGAGAAAAGAGAAGGTACAGAGAGACATGAAACTATGATTTTGTGGTAAGCATGCCAGTCTGGGGTCAGGACACCTGTGTTTGTGTCCTGACTCCACACTACAGACAGCAATAAGTGGCATTTTGGATGTGCCCAAGTAGGCAAGGGGCCTTCCACATAGCTTCCCATATGTGATCCTTACAGTCATCTGCTGAGGGTGATGCTGTTTTCAGCCACAGGTGAGGAAGCTGACATTCTAAGACTTTGAGCAACACAACTGGTGAGAAGACAAGTTGGAATTTGGATGCAAAGCTTCCTATCTCAAGATTCCACAGTATCCATCAAGCCACTGTGCTGCATGGAAGCCCTTTCTGCTCTTTATTAGTTGGGATGGTTTTGGTTTCAGGAGACAGAAACCTAACTCAATTAGCTGAATGACAACTACATTGGAAGGGTTCCCCGGGGAGGGTGAGATCAGCTTAGCCACAGGATGAGGGAGTTGATGAAATTCTATGGCATTAGGTGCCTGTCTTTCCTCGGCATCATTCTGATGGTTTCCTTTTCTCCTAGTGCACAGCTGCTACGTTCCCACTTCCACCCTGTGGCAGAGGTCGGGGAAATCATGACTCACCAACACTTCTGTGCTCTTACCACCAAACAGGGAACACTATCTTCCTTGAGCTGCAGTTCGAACAATCCTAGGGAAGGAATCTTATTGGCTCGGCATGGGTTACAAGCTCACCTCCAGATTAGTCATCTGTGATTACAAGGCAGATCACAAAGTACAGATACAGCCATGGAAGGAAGTTGGGGTGGGGGGGAGGCTAAACATCTTCTCCAACCTATGTCTTCAAAATCCTCCCGGGCTCTGTTTATCCACCTATGTTAGAAGTTAGACTAAATCAGAGATGGCAGATACCAGACATCTCACGTGCCAACTCAGATAAATGGGGTGGGGCTGCCTAGCATGTTACACTGGGAAGATTGCTGATGTTCTGGGCCAGACTCAGTTGGGAAAAGTGTCCCGATCAACTCATGATGCCTGCCTTGGGTACCAGACGGCAGTTGTGACAGAAGGGTCAGGTATTTGACACGGCTGAACTTGGTGGTACTTAGAAGGTCCTTCCAATTTTTCATCTGATGACTTGATGATTGTGTAGCCTTGTGAAATGAAAAGAGATTTTTGATTGCTGAGACGCAGGGGAAATATTATCATATGGATGGAGATATTAGGATGAATTAGAGATGGAGCTAACTTGGATACCCCATGTATCTGTTTTTATCCATCTATCTCCTATCTCAGGGAATATATTTGGATAATCTCATCTTGGTGCCAACAAGTTTCCTGAAATAAATTTCTGGCTTGAGGCAGAGTTGAGGCCTCCATATAGGTGCTTCCTCGATACTGTCTGGCACTATCATTGTCACTTATGTTAAAAATGGAACGCTCTAAACTATAAACAAAACACCCACATTGCAGTGGCCTTGAACTGCATCTTAGGGTTCCAAAGGCATGTTTAAACAATTATAAGCCTACAAACTGGAAGTGACCTATGGAGTCGTGTTTTCCATCCCCCTTGCCGTGCATCACAAGGATGGTTCTAAGTTGGTAGAATCCACTGTCTCTGCCTAAAGGAATCTCACAGCCTCCTGCCGTGTTGCCTGCCATTGTCTCACAACAATTTCCTTAGAAATCCTCATGCTGGTCTCACCACAACAGCCCAGGCTTTAGACTTTGCAAGCAGCAGCTCAGGGACAGTGGTCCCCAAGATAAGCTAAACTGAGCAATCATTTTTCTTCTAAGACCCACTCACCGGGGCTGATAGGACCTCCCATTTCCCTTGGTATATCTTTTTCTGCCAGATAAGTAGCAATCCCCCTTAGACCCAACATGCAGAGCAATGCAGTGTAGTCAGAAAGGCAATTTGGATATTTCACTGAAGAATGAATTAATCTGGATATTAGGTTTCCCCTTTCCCTCTCACTGACCAAGGAAACCAGTTTCAAAGAAGGTCCCAGCAGGAAGCAGCTGGCCTGCTCAGGCTGGGAGAGGCTTAAAAAGGGGCTGTTCACAAAGTTGGGGGGAAGTTCTAGAAAAGCAACAAGGCCTTTGCAGCATACTGTGGCTAGTGTCAGGGGGTCCGGGTGAGGGTGAGTCCTCCAGCAGAGCACGGAGGCAGGATTCCATAGAGAGTACCACCTGGCATCCAGGAGCAGGTAGGTCAAGGGACAGATAGGGAACAAGCCAGGGGAATAAATGCCCCAGTCTCATTCAGCTGCCTCCTGTTAGCCTTCTGCTGATGCCCCCTCCACCCACCCACCCACCCGTTGGCTGACGCAACAGAAACCCAGCAAAAGCACCCACTGAAGAGGTCCATTCCCATCAGCTTCCTGAAGCATGAAGCAGGGTAAGGATGGCCACTTGGGTGGTGAGGAGCACATGGAAGAGATTCAACAGAAACTCCAGGCCTTTCTGTCCTACCCTCCAGATATCCTCAAGGCGCCCAGGCCTCTCCATCTCCTCTGACGCTCCAGGCTCAGACCCTTCCTAAGATTCTCACTGCTTCAGTCCCCAGCACACTTCCATGCACATGCCCCATCCCACGTCCACACAGACTGGACCATGCCTGGGTCCTGCTGAACCCACTCAGGGCCCCCTTACTCCATCCCACAGAGACTCAGAAAAAGCATCCAAGCCATTTCACCTCATACAAATGAGCCTTTCCGAATCTGGCCATCATCCCCCCTGTGGTCTCATTTCCCACCATGTCCACGTTTGCCATCCCCTCAAAATGTCATACACCTTCCTGTCCCCATGCCTTTTCCAGTGCTGCCCCTCTGCCTGAAGGTCCTAACACTCATGCAGTCCCCTATGTACCTAGCACACTACTTCTCCATCACAGCCTTGCAGAAGTGTTACCTCCTCTAAGCAGCCCTTCTGGAACAATCCCTCCTTCCACCCACCAGGATCATAGCCCCCTGTTGCTTTGCTTATGCTGTGAGAATCTCTCTTCCTTAATTATGCAACAGCATATTGCCTCTCATTAGCGTTCATTGTTGATGAGTCCCTGCACTCTGCTCCCACCTGGTCATCTATGTGTTCCTGGAGGTTGAGGACTGAATCTTAACCATCTTTACATTCCCAGTTCTAGGCACAATACATGACTCAGAGAGTGGATACAGAGCATTTTGAGGACCCAGTTTTGTGTGGTTATGTTGGCAGAGTCATGAGGATATTTTGATGTTGCTAGTAAAATGCTCAACAAATATCTCGGTGCCATGTCTGAGCAGCACCTAACCCCTTACATGTAAATATCCGTAGCATCAAGCAGCAGCCCTATCAAAACTTCCTGCCTCACAGTGTTGCCTGTATTGTATTACAGGAACTCACACTATCTCAGGGTGGCTCCAAGAAACACCAATAATTTGAAGTTAGTAAATGTAACAAAATTTAAAAAAGAGGGCTCTGCAATTCGAAAGGTTTGAGTAATACTATGGTAAATGAAATTGCTACACTGATTTCCATGGTAGCAGCTTTCCCAAGCACATTAATATGTTAACGAAAGTCATGAATTTTAGGAAATAAAAGCTGAACACAGCAATCTTCCCAAAACTAGTGAACCAGGTGCAGGCTAAAGACCAACATTGCTTGAGACCCATTTCAAGTAATAGCATGTTAGCCCACCGAGGCTCAGAGGCTGCACAAGTTAAACCAAACATCAGAGAAAGGGATTTGGTTCCCAGTGGCCTCTTTCAAAGTACACATACAATTTTTGGGAAGGGCTTTTAAAAATGGTTAAGATAGTGAATAGTGAATTTTATATTGTATATGTATACATGCACACACACACACATGCTCAACAAATATCTTGATTCCATCATCCCCTCTGTGATTTGGATAATCTCATCTTGTGTGTGTGTGTGTGTGTGTGTATAACCACCATAAAAGAAAAACAGAGAAAAGAAATAATAAGAAAGTGGGAGATGGTTTAAGGGGAAGCAGGGGAAGCATGCTTGGCCATCCCAGTCAGTCCTAGCAAGCCCTGCCAGACACCTCAAAGACATCCCATGTCCAGAATCAGAATTCCTGGAACAGAGAGTATGGCTCCATAGTGTCTCTCTCCCCTCCTGCCCTCCAGGGCCTCCTTCAGCCCTGCAAACATCCTCCTGTGTACAAAGCTGGGGCAACCACCCTGCAATGAAACAGCCTGAGAGGGCACCTGGCCTGGATCTGGATTAGCACACGGACCGTGCCAGTGCAGGGGGGTGGGTGAACCAGCTGCCAGGGTGTCTAGTCCAGTGGGCATGAGCACAACATCTGAAGGCACAACGTCAGCAGGAAAGCACACGTTTCCATACATCCCAGCAGGGCCTGGTCTTCAGGGAAAGATTTTGGTTCCCGTGAAAGGTGAAGTAGGAGAGGTCAAAAGGGAGAAGCTCACTTCCCTCATCTGTAACTTGGGCTTTGAAGGGATGACTGCTCCCAGGGGGCGGCTGGCAATGTCTGGGAATAGTTTTGGTGGCCACAACTGGGCAGGTGCCCTTGGCCTCTAGTGGGTGGAGGCAGGGATAGTGTTAAGCAACCTCCAGGGAGGGATTATCTGACCCCAATGCCAACAATATCCAAACCCAGATTTCAGTAGTGCCAAGGTGGGGCAGCCTGACCTTGGGAGTTATATTAGACCCACTGAACAGATGAGAACATTGAGGCTCAGGAGACATGATTTCAAATTTGTGTTCATTCCATCGGACCCTTCTAGGGACCCATTTCTAAAGATGTTGGGGTATAGCTCAGATTATTAAACTGGAAGCTGAGGCATGAAGAGAAAAGCATGCATAGACTTAGCCCCAAAAAGAAAGGAGGAAGAACTGGTCTCAGGAACAAGGTATGTCCCGGCCTCTGGAGTGAGCACCAGCCTCAGGCCTTTGGAAGGGGGCTCTGCAGAGCTGGGCTGGCCAGCGCGGGCCTGCTCCCACATCCAGCACCCGGGCCATGGGGTGAGCAGAGGCCCTGACAGCAACCTGTTCCTCCAAAGTGAGCCAGAGATACCAGCCTTCCCCGGCTCTGACAGATTTCAAACGTTAAAAAAAAGTTTACAATCCCAGCCTGGCAGGCGTAAATCACAGAGCCTCTGAGCAGCAGCAGCAGACGTGACTTCTGGCCCCATCGCCATGGCAACGGCACACAGCCAGCACTTGCACAAAAGCGCTGCTCCCGCCCAGCAGGCCTGTGCAGGGCCCTAACGGAGAGACCAGTATTCCACAGAAAGGTGGTAGTCTCCAGAACTCTCTTCCCCTTTGTCTTCCCCCTGCACTGGAGCAAGGCCCTTGCTTTTTCTTTCCTCTCTCCATCCCCAGCCAACAGGTTGTTACCCACCTCTCTTCTGGGTGGAAAAGCACCTTCCTCTTTTAACCTCTCCTCCTGAAGATTTGCAGAAAAGACCCCAGTAAGAGCCTGCAAAAGATCCCGATGGGTCTGCCTGGCCTCCTGCCTGAACTGTGAGTTATGATGTCAGCTCCCAGGTGTTGAGCACCAATCCATGCAGACACTTCGCCCCCCAAAACGTTGGCAAACGAGGCCTTTTAGGTTTTCTTCTACCTCCTTAATCCAAACCATCCTCTGCATGCAGCTGGAATGGCTTCCTCGAGTTTAAAAGCCTATTTTTTACCCTTCTACCAGTCCCCTTGTTTGTTGTCAAGAAGATAAGCCCACACTTCTCAGGGAGACACACAGCCCTTGGGGATCCAGTTCTGCTTCTCTCTCCAGTCATGTCCCCACAGCACCTCCTGGAAGCTCCAGCCCTCTAGAGTGCTTTGTTTTTCCCCATGCTTCTCGCTCCTCCTGCCTGGCACACAGGTATCACCTGCCCCTTCATCTTCCTGCTTTTACCCCTCCAGCAGGGCTCGGCAATATGCCACCACCTCCAAGAAGCTTTCTTGGATCCCACCACCTTAGTGTAGGAGCCTTTCTCCATGTGTGTCCACAGCATCTGACATCCCCCTTTGTCTCACTCAGCCTCACACAAGTACTACTGTGTCTCAGGGCTGCTGTGTTCAGTGATCCCTACTCTGTTGCCCAGGTCACCATTTCCTCTCTGTAGACATAGGTAGGTAAGTAGCTCTCAAACTGCTGCATTCCGCACTGCACTTCCTACCTTTAGTCCTAACACTCTCAAATCAGTGCCCCACATGGTAGTCAAAGAGAGATTTTTTCCCGACACAAAAGTCTGGTTAGGTCATTCCCCTGATTGCACCCATTCTACAGGTCTGTCCTTGACCTTATAGGAAGTCTAAACTCCTTGCATGTCCCTGCCTGCACCTCCAGGCTACATCCTATGATCCTCTCTGTGCCTGGCCCCCCTGGCATTGGTATTTTGTGTGCTTGCTTGTCTCCAGGCCTATTTTGAACACAGAACATCTGCCCCCATCTTCCACTCCCAGTTTCTAATACCTGCACACTGAAGTATTTAGGATAAAAGGACATTCTGTCTTTCACTTACTCTCAAACAATTCAGAAAAATGTGTAGCCGTGCAAACACACACACACCACACACATTTGCGCATACCTATATGTATACAGAGAGAGAGACAAAGGGCATAGAAAACAGAAGAAAAACTGGGTTATGTGAGTCCTCCTACTTTGTTCTTCTTTTTCAAGATTGTCTTGACTATTTTAGGTTTCTTGTATTTTCATATGAATCCTAGGATGAACATCAAATTAAACAAATTCAACTGGGCTCTGACAGGGACTGCATAGAATCTGCAGATCATTTTGGGGAGTATTGCCATCTTAACAATATGAAATATGTTAATCCATGAACATAGGACATCTTTCCATTTATTTACATCTTCTTTAATTTCTGTCAGCATTCTTTTAGTTTTCATTGTACAGGTCTTACATTTCTTTGGTTAAATCTATTTCTAAATACTTTATTCTTTTTGATGCTATGGAAAATGGAATCATCTTAATTTCATTTTTGAATTGTTCATTGCTAGCAAATGGAAATTCAATTGATTTTTGCTCATTGACCTTGTATCTTGAAGCCTTGCTGACTAAAGCCCCCAGTGCAATGTTAAATAGAAGTGGTAAGACTTTGTACTTATTCTTAAATTGTTCTATAACTCTGCTATTATGTTAATGCAAGAAGTTTAGAAAAAGTAAATACTGAAGGCCCTGCTTTCAGGAATTCTGATTCATTTAGTCCAGGTAACACTCAGGCAGCAGCATTTTTTAAAAGCCTCCAGTGGGTACTAATGTACAGCTACGGTTGACAAGTTCTAGATCAACCTTCTGGGAAAGAGGCCTTTGTCCATCCCCATCATAGTGTGTATCCCAGTTGGCTATGATTTCTTTTTTAGGTTTCCAGTGAAACTGTAAATCCAAAATCCTGCACTAGCAGGGATGGTTTCTTTCTTGCTTACCATATATCCACAGCAATAGTGTCTGGTACAGAGGAGACTGAAAAAAAAAGGGCAATGTTTGTAACCCTCATATCAAGCCCATGTGATATGTAACACTGACCCATTTTATAGAAGAAAATACAAGTCTCAGAAAACAACTCGCCTAAGACCACACCCGTCAGATTATAGAGCAGAAAGGGGTTCAGACTCCTGCTCATCAGATCCAAAGCCTGTGCTTTTTCCACCTGCAGCAGAGCCTCCATCACACACAGGGAGGAAATGTGACCCATCCAAGCTCACACTGTGGGCAAGTCAAGAATGTGGGTTAGCGCAAAGGTCTCCGACTCTGAGCACCTGTCATGGCCCATTCCACTCTATCAGAATTGCTGGAAATATCCAACATACTTGGTGATGCCTCTGCCATTAATGAGCTGCATGGCCGTGGACGATCGCCTTATCTTCTCTGAGCTTGAAAACTGGGAACAACTAACCTTGTCAGGTGGTTATGAAGCCTCAGTGATCTAGGGTCAACCTCACAGTGCTGAGAATGAGCACAGGGCCTGGCACTCAGGACATGCTCAACACAGGGCACCAGATATTTTTGTTAAGAAAAAGAAATGTC
Source organism: Manis pentadactyla (assembly GCF_030020395.1). Lineage (NCBI taxonomy): Eukaryota > Metazoa > Chordata > Mammalia > Pholidota > Manidae > Manis > Manis pentadactyla. The sequence goes on along the minus strand of NC_080021.1, from coordinate 204,638,458 downwards.
CCAATGGCAGCAGCGGCCCTTGAGGACACTGAAAAGCCTCTCAAGAATGTTGAGAGGTGGCCAACCACCTGGATCCATAACTTGATTTCTAACTAGGGCTTGAAAATTCCAATGGGAAATGGGGAGATGCAATAATCAGTGCCTCACCCCAGGCTCTTCTGGGCCCCTGCCTTCTTCCAAGTAGGCATTGGGCCCTTACCATCACATGGTATCCACAGGACTATCAGGAAATTGGCTTGGTTAGCATATCTTAATGGCCTGCTTTCTAGCCAGAACAATTCCTAGTAGGAAGAACAAGGGTTTTGGAGTCATGCAGATTTGGACTCAAATATGACTCTAATGCAACCTCTCTGTGGTCTTGGGTACCTCACTTAACCTTCCTAGACCTCAGTTTCCTCATCAGTATAAAAACATGGTAATTATACCTTCTTCTTAACTGTGAAAAGTCAATGAACCTACTCACTGATGCCAAACAATCAGTAGTTAATAAGTGTTACTTGCCTCAGCAAATGGGGGAGTTAAAATCACAAACTGGCATTCCAGTAACAGATATTTGTGCAGGGCCTATTGGGCCAGAGATGAAGGAGATCTGAGAAATAGACACTTCCATCCCTTCTTTCTAGCCCAGAGAAGCTGGGGCACAGAGATGGCATGGGGCTGGCCCACTGTCACACTGGGACATGGAACAGGCCATCTGGGTCCTTGTCCAGGGGCCCCCCTCGTGTCCTTCGGCTGCACCTTCATGGCCAGCACAGATGTCCTCTTTCCAGAGTCACTGGTGGCTGAGCAGGAATCGTATCCTTCAGCGGAGGTTGTAATCAAAAGCAGCCTTGAGCCTTGGGGAGGCAGCTCCAAAGGCTATTGCTCTGCTGGCTGGGGCAGAGGCCTGAGGCCAATACTAGCAGCCCTGGGCTCCTGACAGCAGGTGTGGATGATGAATGGGCATCTTAACGTGATGGAGCAAATTGATCATTGCATCACCGACCACAGCTTATTTGTTTTTGCGATGAGGGCAATTTATTACCCTGCATGTCACACAGCCCATGTCATCACCAGAGATAAAAGCACAGGGCCCCACACCGTGTGCCTCTCATCATTTCTCATCTCTTCTTAATGGGAGGACAAGGATGCTGAAATAGAGTGGCGGATGCTCAAGGCTGCTCCAGGGCCCTTCTTAGCCTGTCCACCCATTTCTTCTTTACCAGGAAATGAATAGCAACAAAACTCAAGGGCTTTTAAGCCAATCTCCAATAGCAAATGAGTTGTGTCTTCCAGGCCAGTCTGGTACTCTCTGGAGCACAGTGTTGAGAAGGATTATGATGCTATGTGTATGCTCAATAAGAAAGAAAGCCAGAATCAATTAGTGATGTCTACATCAGGTCTAGAATAAATAGTCACACATACACCATGTATGTCCTCTATTCAATGATGGTGGCGATTGGCCTATGTCATACAACTCTGAGGTTCTGTCAAATGCCCAACAGCATTAAGAATAAACTAAAAGGCAGTTAAAAATAGAACATGCCATTATAGACAATTAATGAAAGTTTTCATCTTCTTGTTATTTCAGTCAATGCAGTAGCTCCTAACTATAATAGCATAACCCACAGTTTTGTCCTAAAAAGTTTTTGGGTAAGTTGCAAGATCTATAACACTAAAAATAATCAAATTACTCAAATTTCTCTGGTGTGTAATATTTGAAACTGCAGGGCCTCAACCCAGAGTTTAGATCAGTTGCAAGAAATACAATAGTAGTAGTAGTCATATTACTTAAGTTCAAAAATATTTCCTCCCTTAGAGGGATTTTTTGGAGTGTATTAGATTCAAAGTTGTAAGTAAAATAGTAGCCCTCACTTGGATCTTTCTTGAGTGGAAGAGAGGAAAGTGAAATCATTAGTAACCTGCTGGTGCTGACCTGCATACTAACACATCCATACTGGCCAAATCATTGGTACCTCCCTGAACTTCTGGCCATCAGATAAACAACGGGGCTTTATCTATTCTACCCGTCTCCTAGTGCTCACCAGGATATGGCCCTCTCCTGTCTAAAGCAAATTCTTCCAGCTGGGTTCTGGATCCCACACACTCCAGTGTATTGAAGGACCTGTGCTCTTGATTACACCCCCCCTCTCCTTTATCTTTGCAATAGAATCCAGATGATTACAGATGGCAGGGAGAGCTGGCATGCTTCCCGTCCCCTTATCTCAGCTCCTGTCTCTGTGTTGACCACATTATTTCCATGTTCTCCATAAATTAAGGGGCATGGGTACCAGGAGCTCAAGAAGCATTCTTACATCTGGAAGAGGGCACAGTGGAAACAGAGAGCATCTCTTTGCCTCTGTGTGTTGTGAGAAATCTCAGGGAAAGATTTGTGTCACCCTGGCCAGGTACATTGCCCTTCATTGGCACAAAGACTGCTAAAAGGGATCAGATGCTACAACTGGTCGAGTCTAGCATATGCCGTGGCCAGGATGGCAAGGTGCCTACCTCGTCCTCCCTCCCCCCATGGCCACGTGAGGGGAGAAAGAGGTAGTTCCCAAAAACAAAGGAAAACAAAAGAAAAGAGAACTGGGTGTTGTTACCAGGCTAAGGAGGAAAGGCATGCTTACCGAATGAAAACAACTGCTCATGATGCTCTTTAACTTCTCTTCCCATACTGGCCATTTATTTTTCAGGATTTAAACATGTTCAGCCATGCCTCTTATTAATAAGTAATGATAATTTAAAATAACAATCTGGATCCTCTCTTAACCATGCTCCTCCTTCAGCTCTCCACTTACCTCTCTCTCTCTGTCAATCTCAATAGCCAGATTTTTTGAATGAATAGTTTATTTTTGTCATTTCTTAGCCACTTCTCAACTCACTAGAAAATAGCTTCCTATAGCTTAATGGTTCTTAAACGGACAATTTTTGCCTCCTTCCCCTGCCTCCTGGGATATCTGCCAATGTCTGGAAACAGTTTTGGTGGCCACAGCTGAGAGGTGCTAGGGCATCTGGTGGGTGGAGGCCAGGGATGCCGCTGAACATCTTACAATCCACAGGAGGCCCCCTCCCTAACGGTGAATCAAATAGCTTCAAATACCATTGGTGCCAATGGTGGGCCCTTCTTCTGGAGCTATCTCCTTCATTCCGGATTGCCTTGTGTATTCTTTTATGGACCTCCCTCAGAGACCATCCAAACTGTCAACTGATGCTGAAATAACAACCACAACCAAAAACAGAAATGCCAATTATTGAGCATCTACCATATGCCAGGCAATGAGCTAAGGGTATTTCATGCAGCTGCCACATCTAATAAGATAGATACTATTATTGTACCTGAAGTCACACATCCTCCTCACAGGGCAAGCCAAGATTCAAACACAGATCTATGTGATTCCCAAGTCTGTGCCTTTAACCACTAAGTAATAAAGGTATAATCCCTCAAACCCTCACTGTATCCACCAAGAAGCTGTTCCTCCTCCTTGCCTGGCCCACTTGGGCATTAAGACATTCCAGAATTGGGCATGGCTTGCCCCTGCAGCCAGGCTCCAGCCCCTGCCCAGTCTCAGCGCATCATCTTGTTTCCCGCCCCTAGCCAGAAGAGAAGGAGACCTCAGCATTCCATGAAGCAGGGTTCTGTGAGGGAGACGGAGACAGAGAGAATCAGTAATTCTCTAGTATATTTTTAAACAGTGATGATAAATATGTTGCAGAAAACTCAAGTAAAACTTTTTTTTTTAATATTGGTTTATATCAGCAGCAGCAAATGATTCTAGCACTGGGGTTGACATATCATAAACAGATGCCACATACTCCATAGACTGAGGGGATGGCCACCAAGCCCAGGGGCATATTCAAGCCTCAGAGAAGTCTGGTGTCTGCCAGATTCAGTTGACATTGGATCTCTTTTATTTCCACAGAGTATTAACGGTTTACAGAATAAATTTTGAAAGGTGCTAAGGTTGTGACAACACCAAAGTAAACCAAAATATCCCCTAGTCTTTCACACACATGCACATGCACACACACACACACACACACACACACACACACACACCCCTCAGCAAAATTCTGTCTACTGAAGGTGTAGGGCCGCAAAGCAACAACCACTGTCCACCCCGTGCCTCCCTGCCCCTAAACAACACACAAACACACAACAGTAATGAGCATACCTAGTATCCAGATCTTGGCTTCTAAATACCACTTCCATTAAAAGGGTTCTGGGCTATGTAGAGAAATGGCTAGTTCTAGGGCTGGGACAAAGAAAACAAAACATCTTGTATCAGAAAGATGAGGGCATGTTAAAGGACACAGGAGCCAGCTTGAAGAAATTTCTACTGTTGGGGGAGTTGAGTTAATTTTCCTCAGTTCTTGTCTCTGCTGCAACAAAGAATTAGAGGGCAGAGACAGTAGTGAAGCAGAGTTAAGGTTTTATTTGAATACACTCCAAGGGAGAAGCAGGCCAAAGTCAAGGTAGACAAAGGCAGGTTTATGTGAATACAGCATAGAGGAAGGAAAAACACAGAGGAAAGAGAAGTTCATTGAAATGCTGCTCGGTATAGGCATAATCCTGCCAACTCCTAATGCCAGTATCACCTAGCCTCCAGTGTCTGCTTAAATCTGCTCAGCATGAGAACTAAATCCCTACAACCCCAGGAGTTGGAGCTGCAGAGCACTGGATGGAGTGAGATTATGTTCTGAGACCTTCCCGAAGGCAAAGAAAAGAGATTTTTCACACAGGATACTAAGGAGCATGATCGTATAGCTTCGGTTCCATCCAGGTCATCCAGGTGATGGGAACTTGCAAGCCCCAGTCAAAGCTCTCAATAGCCCCTCCCTACTTATCTGAAGTAGGACGGAGAGAGTGACCTCAGGGAGGGGGTGTGCTTAAGGGTTTGGGATCTGGGGTTTTATAGGGCTTTTTTGGGTTAGGGTCAGCAGAAGGCATGATGTGTACAGATGATCCATAATTCCTTTGGAGTTTTGTCTCAAGAATGGGGTTACTTAGCTAACTATGTTGGTTTGGGACTTCAGCATTCTTTCTCCAGATAGGTTTATTTATACTTCCGAGGTCTGTTTTCTGCCCTGGTTGCAAAGTTACTTGATTAGGGGCTGGAGGAAGAGGAAAAAACAGCATATAGGTTAAGTTAAAGGATAAACTGGGCCTTTTTGCAGGCTAAGTAGATTTTACAATGATACGATCTAACTGATAGAGTGAAGACACCAGCTGTGCTCAGATACTTTATCTGGGGAATATCCGAACATTCCAAGTCACTCCTAGCCTTTGAACTTCAAGTAATTAACTGATTAACTCTGAGTCCCTTCTGGCTCTCTGGTTTTATCTGGTTAACTCTTTGAGTCCCTTTTAGTGGGCTTTTCTGGCCTATTATCCCTCTACCCACTCATATCTATTTCCTGCCTAACACTACCGGTCAAATTTGTGTGACTTGAGCATCAAGATAAATAATTATGGTAACATATAACCCTGTCAATAAAATAGGAAATCACTAATATACATTGAATGTTTGATGAGGAATGAGATTTAGTTTCAAAGTACCTCCCCACAAAAGACTTACTGATTACAGAGGGATAAAGGGTTACTTTGGTGGACAAGACTGGCTGACAATACTTCAATCGAATGTGTAAAAAGAACATCGCCATAAATGGGACAAATCAAAATATGTGCCACCTGATAGGCTGCCTGGACAAAGAAACATGACTGCTGTGATATTCTTTTCCAAAGATGCATTTGCCTGAATCTGATCATGAAGAAAGATCAGACAACCCCAAATTGAAAGGGGATGATATTCAAAAGCTTCAAGATCATGAAAAATAAGAAAGAACTGATGAAATATTCGAGATTGAAAAAGGCTAAAAGGCATGACAAATAAAGATGGTGCATGATTCTGACTTGGACCTTTTCCCTAAAGGATATCTTGGGACATTTGGCAAAACTTGAATGGGATTTGAGCTTTCTATAATTGTAATGCACCAGTGTTCATTTCCTGATTTTGATGATTCTGTTGTTATTGTGCATGAGACTTTTTTCCTGCTTGTAGAAAATACTGCTTAAGGTATTACAGAGTAATGGGGAGTCTGGTCAGCAACTTACTCTGCAGTGGTTCATAGGAAAAGATTCCTTGGTCTGACCGGAATAAAAAAATAATGCCTGAAACCAAGTATTATTTGAGGATGAGTCTGTTTCTCTGCTCTCCAAATTTGGATCAAAGGAATCTCTTTCTGGATATCATCAAGAGTAATAAAAACATGCAGCCTATCTCACCTCCCTCCCTTCTTTTAGAAGAGTCTAGAGAGATGGGATGGATACACAGAGGCAGAGAAGACAGGGAGAAAGCCATTGGAATGGAAAATCAAAAGTTGTTTACACGTTAATTGCTCAATGAGATCTGCTATGTGGTCCCTTTGGGAAGCCAGAAGTATCTTCCCAGAAGAAATAACAACCTCATCAACCTAACTCAAATGTCTCTATGAGACCTGCGCGTTTATTATCCCATTTGTTCCTCAAAACGCCCATAGAGGCAGAATGCGCAGAGAATATGAATCCCATTTCACACTGTGAGAAACTAAGTCCCCCAGAACTTAAATGACTTCCTGATACCACACATATGGCAGATAGTGGTTCAGTGAATCAAGCCCAGAATTGTCCAATTCCAGAGAATCCTCTAGAGTTTACCTACTGCCTTCCAAGATACCTATCAGATTGTCTCCCTCAAAGAAAGAGCAATAGTTATTCTACACCTACTGGAGAGGCATCACTCCACTCCTTTTCCCCATATCCTGCCTTGGCTTAATTCATGCTGCAGAACTGTGCCCCACTTTTTCTCATCTTGAAATTTAAAGGCAGTGTCATTTTGGGCCAAATGCATATGTATGGCTGATTGTTCAAGCTAAGCTGAAGCCTGTGTTCCCAATTCCAAGTATGGAGGTCGGGGCTTGGGGGTGGGGAAAGCCTTCACAGATAAAGGTGGCACGTTAGTCCTCCGGCCTGCTGGGGTCCTGGATCACTCACTGCTCTCGTGTACCCTCCCCTCTTTCTGCCCCACAGCCTTCCCACCTCAAGACCACTAGAGGACAGGAGCCTCCCTTTCTCAGAGGCTCGGCTCCCTGGTCTTAGTGCGCACCACTACCAGAGCAGCCAGGCTCCAGCCCCCACAGCCACGCTGCTGTTTCTGTTTTATTGTCTTCCTCCTTCATTCCAATGCTAACAATTGAGGAACATTATTTGATTCCAAGAAAGTTGTGTGGCTGAAGAATTTATTAATTTTTCCCTTTGGCTACACAGAGCCAATAATCATTACCAGAGAATTTTAAAACAGCATGAAAGAAGGGGAGAGGGGTTTAGGTTGCTGTGTGTTGGAGGGGGGTGAGGAAGAAGAATAAACTATCTAGTTCTGAGATGCTTTTAATGTCCACAGAATCTCCCCCAAGACATCTTGCCATTTTCTCCCACTAGGTTCCACATGAACTGGCATGTAGCCTCAGGGATGGTGAAAAGTCATGATAGAAGAGAGACATCAATGGGGTGGAGGTGGGTGGGGAGTAGGGTGTTCATAAAAGCCTTCATGCGGGAAGAGGTGGGATGGGATGAGTTGAAGGGAGACAAAGGTTCATGGTCATATAAAATGCAAGAACTGTGGTGTGTGCTGCTCAGGATTGTGATTTCAGCACTAAGAATAAGAATAATATTGCACAAATTACAAACCTCCATAGATTTGTGTCCAATAGAAAGAAAGTGGGACCAAGGTAGGAAGAGAGGGAGGGAGGGAAGGAGGAATGAATGCAGGCTAGGGTGGTAGGGAGCAGTGGAAGTAAGGTTGAAAGATTGCTTGTGGACATCAGTTTGGTTCTGCACTGACTCTGAGTGCTGTGTTCTCCCCCAAGCCCACCAGCCGTCACTTTCTGAGCTTTTCTGTCCAACACTAGCTGCCTACTTGATATTAAGTCCCCCTTTCTTTGCTTACCAAACCCTGAGGCTCAGGGAGAGGGGAGCCCCATCCCTTTGTAAGAGCTAAATCATGATTTGTCTAACCCGGTACAGTGAATTCTCCTTACCAGGAATTGGTGAGGGTTGGTATGTGAACCTTAGTTCCGACCACTGAGATATGGGGGATCTTCTAAAAAACGTCCCCTTGAGCTTAAGAAGGAGACACCGTAAGTGATGATTGCTTTCTGATTCTGGACTTTGTCGCGACTGGCCAGGAAGCCTGAAAATGTTTTGTATTCTTGAGACCATGAAGCAAATCATCCTGAGAGATAAGCCAACTCTGAGCATCCCAGAGTGGACAGATGGAAAACCTGCGTCCTTGATAACATAATTGAGCTACTGAATTGAACAGCTCTGAAATCCCCCATCTCTCTAGACTCTAATATAAGCAACCATCCGTGTCTGTGTGGTTTAAGCCAATCTCAGTCTTGCTTTCCTACTTCTCTAAGGCAAAGGCATCCTAAGTGATACAGCACCTCAGCCTGATGCAGTCCAGTCCCATCTCCGTCCAGCACGGTGCCCGCCTTCTCCATTCCAGGCACTTCAAGGTGTTGATGGATCCCACATACACTCCACTACAGTGCCATCATATCTTTGCACTGCTCTTCATTCAGTCTCCCCCACCGCGTGTCTATAGGACAGGTGACCCATCCTCTCCCAAAACTGACTGAGAAGTGTCTTCCTCAGGGAACCTTTCTACCTCTGATCTGTGTGTGTCTGTAGCATGAAAGTTAGGAGTCTGAACTCAGGAGCCAGGATGTCTGGGCTTGCATTCGGGCTCCTCCACCTACTAGCTCTGTGACCTTGAGCATTTTGCTTAACTCTTTTGTGCCTTCATTTCTTCCTTTATAAAATGGAAATAATAGAACAACCCCCACCCCCATAGGCTAGTTTTTAAAAACTGGATGAGCTCCTACGTGGGAATGCACTGAGAACAGTGCCTGGTACAGAGTAAGCACTACGTAAGTATTGACTATTATGGTTCTGTTTGTCCTTTTTACATATCGGTCTCTGCAGTGAGCAGGTGAACCTATAAATTCTTTGCGGGCAAACCTTTTTCTTCATTGATTTATCCTCAACACCAGTGATAAAGCTATGCATTGGCAAAAGAAGCACTTAAATCAAAACCAACAACATTTTGTGGGATGAGATGACATGGAATGAAGTAGGATGGAAAGAAAAGGAATGTGCTGGAATGAAATGAAACATGCAGGCCATGTGGGAGGCCAGTCCATTAGAAGCAAAAGATACTGTACACAGCTAAGCCTTTCTGCTTACAGGGCTTTAAATTTCAGGCCAAAGGTATGGGTATTATCTTTAAGAAATTAGGGAATCATTGGCGATCTTGAGCTGCACAACTGTGAGTGTATGCAGGAGATGAGTCTGCCCTTTTTTTAAAGAACTTTTTGAGATATGATTTACATACCATAACACTCACCTATTTTAAGTTTACTGAGTTGTATAAAATCACCCAAATCCAATTTTAGAACATTTGAATCTGGCATCTCTAGCAGTATGGTTGAACCATAGATGTATTTATGGGAGCAGGCCGTTCGGGGGTCCAGTCATGGAGGTTAGGCCAGAAATGAAGGTGGTGGCATCAAGAATGAGCATCTGTCTCTCTTTACACAGAGCCTTAACCCTTGAAAGTGTGGACTGTAACCTCTGCAGTCTGTACCCACGGGCATCTCATGAGTCCTGATCGCTGACCCCTTCCCTCTCAGCATTAGGCATAATGTATTACACACTTTTTCCACTCACCATTCCCTCTCATCTGTGAGCTCCTCAATGTTTAGGGCCGTGGCTGATTAACCATTTTTCCCCAGTTCATACGTACTGACAGAAGGACCTGGCACATGGTAGATAGAGATTTAAGATGGGTAAACAACCCAAGCACATCATGAACTATAAGTCTGGCTTTTAGAATGCTGTGGAAGTGGGCTGACATTCATGTAGTATAGATCCATTCAGGAGAGGGTATGGGAATGGGATGATGAACAGGACTGTTATGAATAAAAAGGCTTTGAGTCGTTATGGCCATTTGGCAATTACAGGTCAAGTGCATCAGCCACCCAGTCTCATTGCCTCTGAGCTAATGCTACCTGGCTGTTCCTTGAACCTTTTTGCTTTGTGTTAGACTGAATTTGGCCTTTTATCATTTCCATTTTCTTCTCCCTGTGCGATATCTAGAGAATGTTTGCTAAATCTCACACCACTTGTCTCTGGCTAGCTTCTTCAGTACGGAATGGAGACCTGCTCAGGGAAGCCTTCACAAGCTGTCCCCGACAGGCAGAGTGTGTGTGTTTGTGTGTACACATATGCATCTGAGCAGTAAATCAGTGTCTCAGCTTGTGCCAGAAAGGCAGGAACATTCATTGCAGGCACATATTCCTAACATAAAAATGATGGGATAAGCAGTTTGAAGGTGGAGGCAGGGAGGGCCGGTATCCTGGACCCCAGAGGGCTGTCTGGCTCTAGTACTTAAGAGGTCTAGGATAAAGGACCAAGTCATGAAAACTGTCAGAGAGGATGAGAAGCCACAGACCCCAAAGGGAGGTTGGAAGGTCTGGAGTTTAAGAGGAGCATATCAGACAGGAGGCCCAGCTGTAGAAGTTTAGAGACATGAGTTCAGAGGAGTTCAAGGTGAACTGAGAGGGCCAAGACTTAGACCCACCTTCCCAGCATGGAGAACTGAGGACCTGAGCAGTAGTCGTCTTATTCCAAGTTGGCACATTCCACTGCCTCTGAGCAGCAGGAACACATTGAATCAGAGTGTGTGTGTGTGTGTGTCCTCCTTAAATTTCTTTAGACTTTTAAAGATAGATGGGACTTTTTCAGTTTATCTGGTTAGATTTTTTCTTTTTAATGAAGAGTCAGAAAGGTGCTTCAATTTGCACAAAGACCCAGAGCCTTCTGCAGCACGGCCAGGACTGGAATGTAAGTATTTTGTCTACTGGGCCGGTGTTGCTTCTACTCCTCTGCTCATGCCGTGTGGCTGAATATCTTGCTCTGTTTTGGTGCTGTATAGCCAACAGTCCCAACTTGGGTGCCTGGCCCTGATGGCATTTGTATGTGTACAGGCATTCTAGTGAAAAGGCAGTCGGCATCCAAATAAAGTCTCTAGTTTGTTAATAGTATTGTTTCAATGTTAATTTCTTAGCTTTGATAAATGTACTGTGGTACATGCTGGTTAATTTTATGTCTCAACTTGACTGGGCCATGGGATTCTCAAAGGATGTCAAACATTAATCTGGGTGTTTCTGAGGAGATTTTTGCACCTGAGATCAGCATTTAAATCGGTAGAACCCCAAGGATGGGACTCTAAGGAAAACAGAGTGCCTTCCCTAGTGTGGTGAGGCGCATTGAATCTGTATAGAACTGAATAGAAGAAAAGGCTGACCCTCCCCTGGGTAAGAGGGAATTCACCTTCTCGAAGGCCTTTGAACAGAGATGTCAGCTCTTCCTGGTTCTAAAGCAGCCTGCTGCCCTTAGAATTCAAAATGAGCTCTTGGTGTGCAGATTTTAGACTTGCCAGCCTCCGTAATCATGTGAGCCCATTCTCTGTAATAAATTTATTATGTATGCATAGTCTCCTGCTAGTTCTGTTTCTCTAGAGAACCCTAATACACGTGGTTATATAAGATGTAAGTATTACGGGAGCTGGGTGAAAGGGGTACAGAAATTCTCTGTAATATCTTTGCAATTCTTCTCTAAAATTATTCCAGAATAAGCCTTCAAAAAAGAGTAAATTAAAGAGTCAGTCCAGAATCCCAGTGTCCCAGATTATTGTAATTCCCAATAAAGGGACTTAAAAGTTCTAAGAGACCAAAGGGGTCAAATACAGTGCTAAACAACGTGCTATAACCGAGGCTTCTGGATCCCAGACGGCAGCCTTAGTTTTCTTCTATGTGCTACAGTGACCCATTGGGAAAAGTCATTGCAAAGACTGGATGCGATTTTTCCTTTCATTTCTCTTCACTGTGGCACTTTGGAGCCATAAGCTTTATGAGACCAGCAACTGCATTTTATTTGTCTCTCTGTCTCTGGCACTCAGCACAGGGCCCACGTGCAATAGGCTTTCACTACAGAGTTTTTTTTTTCATTTAGTCAATTTGAAAAATAAAGTCAGAAGAATGACATGGATAATTTCATTTCTGTCTATATGTGTAAAATGCACTCAGTTAATTAAAAAAAAAACTGAGAGTCCACTGTGTGATAAGCCCTTTGCTAGATATGAGAGAGATGGGGGAGTTACAAGGAAGAAAAGCACATAATCCCTGTCCTCAAGGGGCAGACGGTCCTGTGGATGCCAGAAGAGCTGGAAAATAGTAATGAAAGTCATTTTTATAAAGTATTTACTATGTGCTGGCTACTACACAGGATTTGCTCTATGTCATCTCCTGGCATCCTTAAATAGAACATTCGTGTTGGTACTGTCATTGTGTTCATTCTACCGGATGAGAAAATCAAGACCCTGTGATATTAAATTATAGGTCCAAGGATGTGATTCTAGTTAAGGAGCAGAACTGGGATTTGAACCCATGACTGGCCCACCAGCAACCCCCTAACCCATTTACCCTTGTGACATAGAATCTTTCTGAGTTAGAGCTGCCTCTTCACCCATCTTTTTTTGTAACAGAGTGGGTACCCTAATGGGAAGAACCCAGATTGTGTTTATCTTTGTTCCTTCAAATCCTAACACAGCTGGGCACAGAGTAAAGAAAGTAAATGCTTGTGGAGGTGAATTAAGGAAACCAAGCCTCGAGAAACAGTGAGGGACAGCCGGAGTCCCTTTCTGGGAATATTCTTTTTTTTTTTTTTAATAGCAAGAAATATCTCAGAGAGATGATCAATTCTCCTCCGGAATTACCTCCCCTGTGTACTTTAAATGATGAATTGCTATCAATCTGAAGAAAATAATATTGAGATACCATACTGAGGCTCAGATGACGTGCTGTCTTCAGAATGTGGTTTGGGCCCACGTGCTGGCTGTGGTCTCGAGGGCCCTTTCACTTATTCTCCAAAAGGGGAGCAATGGATTAAAGGCCGGAAAGCGGACATAATGTAAGTGTTGCTCAGAGACAGGGTGGGTTGTTGAGGAGCCCAGGGGCCCGCAGAACTGCCACCATCCAGGGCTAGGACAGTGCCATCCATCTGCTCTGAATAAGAAATGTCAGCATTTCTTGTGGGCAAAAGGAATTACATGTCTGGAGTTACAAAAGAGGCATGACTTTAGAGGGTTTATTTGTAAAGTGACAACAAAAAGGCCCCCCCAGCAAGAAACCTAGATTCTGTTTCATTTGCATTACTGTGTGACCTGGGCGCTTGTCAACCTAGCCTCCCAGGGTCTGAACTCTCTTATCTGTCAGTTGAGGATTGTAATAGTGTCCTTGTCTGCATCATAAACAGTGCTTTGTCAGACTGCACTGAGGTATATGCAGGAAAAAGACAGCAGATGTACTAAGTGATAGTCCAATGTATTAATGGCACAGTGGAGTGTGAGTTGGGAAGATAGTATAGTAAAAAGAATGCAGTTGTTAAGGAGTGTCAGTTCATATTTATATTGCTGCATGGTATGATTAGGCAAAGGGAAAAACTGAACTTCAGTTTCCTCATCTGTAACAATGAGCTCAGAGGTTACAGAGAAAATTACAAATGATATGTGAAAAAAGCCTGGCACAGGGTAAGTCCTCAACCAGCTGATACATGTTTTGGGAGCTTCAGTTTGGTTTATCTGTCTCCCCCATTGGACTGGGAACTTCTAGCAGGCAAAAAAGACATCTTGGCAGCTGAGTAGAGCACATTGCTTGACAATTCAGTAAAAGGTAACAAGTATTTATAAAATGATCTCAGTCTAGTACCAGGATCAACTAGGACTCCATTTGTACCTTTATGTTATCCTAAACTTTAGCTGTGTTTCTTTCTACCCATACTCCAAAAAGTAAGGTAGTTGTTAGTCCTTGGAAATGTTCATTCATTCACTCATTCAACCGATAAGCATTTATGGAGAACCCATCCACTGTGTGAGACTCTGAGCCAGGTGGTGAAAGACTATGTCCATCCCTGGACTTACAGGAGAGATACTAGATAGTGCCAAGAAATAAGAGGGATTAGGGAATGGACACATTTGAACTGCCCAGGCTGGCTTCTCAGAAAAGAGTAGAGTCCCAGCTGAGATCTGAAAGAAGGGATGGAGATGGAAGACCAAGGGGGAAACAATACCTAGTGTATTCAGGGAGATGCAAGTTGTGCTGCTTAATGAGAGTAAAGGTTGATGGAAGGGAATGAGGGAGGATGCGGGAAGGAAGTAGGAAGAGATTGGTTGATCCAGGGAAGGAAGTAGGAAGAGAGTGGTTGGTCCAGGGGAGAAAGTAGGAAGAGAGTGACTGGTCAGGGACCAACGATGAGGAGCTTGGTAGGTTATATTCAGGGATCTTTTTGCCTGAGGGCAACTGGAAGCCATAAAAGAATTTTAAGTAGGACAGACAATTACTGGATTTCCATTCTAGGACCATTATTTCATCTCAATATGGAAGGTGGATACAGAGGAAGGCAAGGTCGTGGTCTTAGAGTTGGCTGCACCCACATTCTCCTGTGAGATACTAGCCTGTGTTTATAATATTAAACCAGCTTAGAAATTATACACAGAATCCAAACAATGATGGGTCTTTCACGCCTTTTATGTTCAAGGTCCCTAAAGTCTTAAGAATGTGTTCTCACATCCAGCAATTAATTTGTCCAGGCCTAAGGACACAGGCAGGGTTTGACCACCCATCTTTGCTGATCATTCAAGACATAAGGTGCCAGGTCTTGAGCAGAGCCCTACTAAATGAGAGCAAAGCGATATATGTGTAAGTTCATTTGTTATTGGAAGCCACCAGATTCACCCTTCAAACTAGACAGGGGGAAAAGATTGATACTGATGTGCTCCTGGACTGTTAGAAAACCCAACCATTAATAGCTTGAAGATTCCTGGAAAAGAAAAATGCCTTTGGAGAGTGTCATATGCACCTGGTGATACGGTGGGCATATTCCCAGCTTCAACAGCTTAATGAGGTGCCTAAGGGCAGGGGCTTTGGGACCACCAGAGGGATCAAAATCAAGTGCAGCACTTGCCCCTGCCTACTCAGTGGCCTTCAGCACGTCACTTAACTCACCCCATAGCATTGTTGCAGGATAAAACGAAGCCATGTATGATGAACGTGGTGTGGTAGTAGTGCCAATCGTGGTGGGCAAAGCAGTGGTGACGGTAGTTGCCCCATGGCTTAAGACCACAATCGCAAAGCCAGAATATACTGGGATCAAATCCCAGGTCTGCCATTCACTAACCATGTGTTCTTGGGCAAATTACTCAACATCGCTCATTCAGTTTTCTCATCTGTCAAATGGGAATAATAATAGTGCTTATCTGGAAGGGTTGCAATGAAGATTAAATTTAATGAGCTACCGCTGGAGAGTGTCAGGACAACACCTGGAACATGGTAAGCACAAATGAGTGTTAAAGGAACACATAAACTAATTAATGCTCAAAACAAGGTAGAGCATGTATGCCTCCAAACAGAGGACAGGTTGTTTCCTTATCTTGTGGATGAGGAAACTGAGAGAGGTAAGGTGAGTTGCCTGATCCCATAGCCCATAACGGGTAGAAATGGAATTTGAATTCTGTTCTGCCAAACAGCAATACTAATGCTTTAGACCATTGGACTAGAAGCCTTATTCTTTTCCTGGATCATTTCCAAAGTCCAATTGTGATCTAAGAAGGAACGTGCTTCTTGAATAATATAAATCTCTTCAAAAGCTCACACTTACTGGGTGTCTTCCATGTGTTTGGCCCACCCATTAGGTCACTGAGTTCTCACAACAATCCTCTGAGCTCAGCAGAATGATTCCTGTGTTAAAGATAAGACGATGAGGCTCAGAGAGGTTTAATTACTTGCCCAAGATCACACAGCTATTGTAAAATAGCAGGGACTGGTCTCAAATTCAGATATATGAAACTCTAAAACCCGTGCTCTTGAACTCAGGGCTCTTTCAGTCTTAATCCCCCAATGTATTGAATAGTGGGATGTCCTTCTGGGAATTCAGTCCAATATATATTGTTTTATTTAAAGTGTGACACCTAGAAGTATATATTCAACCAGCGCGAACATGAATATTTCTAAGGGAATCACCACTAATTGGCTTCTTTTGTAATTATTCTTAATAACAACCTAGCAAGGTGAGTATTATTCCCCTAACCTTTTTACAGATGCAAAAATGAAAAGCTCAGAGAATTTAAGTAACTTGCCCAACTTTGCACAGTTAGAACAGGAAAACAGCTAGGATATGCATGCATAACAGCCTGACTCTAGAAAACTAAGCCTATTTTCCCAACAGCCACCATATACGGGGGTGCATATAAATGTCACCAGAGAATAATGGAACAGCCATCATTTGTCTGTGCCATGCCTCAGCCTATGGAGCTAAGTGATTTCAAAAGCCATTTTTTCTTTACAAGGCCATCACTTAGGTGTTTACCAGCCTGACTAACTTCATTACGCACCGAACTTACTTGGGGGTATTGCCATCTTTATAAGGTTGTCTGAATGGCACACTCAGCTCTGTTAATTGCCAAGTATTTTGTGCGCATTAGCTGCAGCTGGTGTCACTCTTGATGGCTATTCTAGGGCCCTTTAGGGGGTTTGGACCCAAACTCGCAGAACAGTGGCACCTCTGACGCTGTTTAAACAAGAAACAGGACTACTTTGATGCAGGACGGCAAGGCACATCTTCAAAGCAGTAGCCTCTCATTTGTGGAGATGGGACTGATATCCAGCAGCTGTACAATAGGACAATGTTATGGCTGCTAAAATATTGAAGTGCATCGGGACCAGTTCTCAAATAGCTGCTTCCTGAGCCACTAAGTGCCCCTGGCCATCCCAGGTCCTCTGCTAGGACTCCCCAGATGCCCCTTTGATCTAGAAAACAAAGGACTAATGCTTGTTGCAACAGAGGACCCCAGGATCCCACCGTATGCACATTGGTCAATTGGTGGTGCCCTCCACGTAACCATTGTTAATATTGTTGAGTGCTATCTCTGCCTGAAGATGTTATTTAGCTAGAAGACTGCAGCCCAGCACAGCCCAACCGACCACCCGTATCATCCTATCAGTATTATTTGTTGCTCTGTCTAATATCTTGCACCAATTCATATGGATTCTAACATAATCAGTATGTTCTACTTATTGCATTTCAAGGGAGGTGTTTTAGTCAATGGTGGATTTTGCTTGGCCTATTTTTTTTCTTATTAAAATTCAGAAACAATCTTTATTGATAATAGCTCCAAAAGGGTTGCCATCTCCTGTTTGGTAGGTTCTGTTTTCATCCAGGTTCCCTCCCAACTTGTGAAATGAATGTTCTGATTTAATCACTTAAGTGCTCTAGTTTCTAATCTAAACTTGTCTTGGCCTGCCTGTCTCATGCATGAGACAGAATCGCTGGACTTCTCTGCAGGAAGGGTCTGCCTCATGCCCCCCTTTGCTCTGGTTCCACCCTGTCAGCTTGAAGTGGGCCAGAGAAGAGGCAAGAGAGCATAAAGAAAGCCATCCTGAGGTCTCCGAGAGCCAGTCTTACCTATCATTTGCGGCATTGAGCAGGGAGGAGCGGAGTGCAGGTAGTGAAAAGAAACTAGGATGGAGGCTCAGAGGAAGTGTAGGCAATTTGTTTTAAAGGAGCTGGAATTAGTTCCTGTTTCTCTGAATGTCCATAAAAGTTCCCTTCCCCCCTCTATTAGTACCTGTAACTCTAAGGATGTAGCTAGTCTGCAATTACAGAAACCCAAAATAAAACCTGCTTCTACATGAGGTGGAGGTGTGTTTGTCTCTTGGGTGAAAAGTTCAGAGGTATCCAGGGCTGGAGTGAGAGCCCGTTACTCCAGGAGTGCTTAGACATGCAGGCTGCCACCAGCTTTCTGTCCCTCCATCTCTAAGATCCAGCTGTCACTGGTGTGCACCAAGATATAGCAATTGCTCTACACTGGAGCCGTAGGATGGAGGCAGGGGGAAGAGCTGCGGAATGTATAAGCAGCTGTCTCCCAAGGGGGAGCCCTGGAGCTGCTACAATTTACCTCCATGTCTATCCTGTTAGCTACAAAGTAATCTCATGGCCACACCCAGCTGCAAAGACCATCAGGAAATGTGATGTTGATTCTGGGGAGCCAGAAACCAAACTAAAATGTCTCCTACTATAGAAGAAGAAAAAAGCCACCACTAGGACCCACCCTCAGTCTGTCCTTACAGTGTATCAGATTCTTGGCGGTGTGTCCCCACCTTTCCACAGGACTCTAAGACAGCATTGCCTGTATCTACTTTACTGTTGCACACCCAGCATCCCGCTTCAGATTTCACCTATAAGAAGTGTCATTCCACTGCTTAAACCCTACAACAGCTTCCCATTGACCTTGATGTCAAAGCCAAGCTTATTAGCATGGCTATAAGGTCTAGTACTTGCAAGCTGTCAATAAGCATTTGTGGCATCAGTTGTCCAGTTAGCAAGGTGGCAAGATTATCTTCAGAAGTTAAAATCCATTCATTTCATTAATTACATTCCCCCACAAAGTTGCAAACTAAAACTAGAAATTAGCCTTAAAACCTGTATGAATTCACAAATCTGTTGCCCACTGCCCCTCCCAGGTTTGGAACCTGCCTTCATACCTTCTCCCATGAGATGGGCAGGAAATCTCTGCTTTAGGGATGGATTCCCCACTGTTGCCACGATGTTGTAGCTTTGCCATGCCAACCTCCGCGTCCTTACCTGCTGCCCATATCCACATCCTCATAAAGCAAAAAGATCAGAGGGATTGGCAGATGGACCCAAGAGTAAAGACACATCAGCTGGCATGACGTGGCTCAAGAGCTGGAACCCAGCACACACTGACCGGGTACTTGGCCAGATCTGTCACAGCAGCTTGCTGCTCTGCTTCAGAGGAGGTGGAACTAAAGCTCAGAGTGGAGGCAGGAAGCCTGGCTGGTGTGTTTAAGGAACAGAGTAAACTGGGGCAAGTAGTAGGAGAGGAGGTCGAAGAGGTCACAGAGGGGAGGGTGGGAGAGTGAAGATCCAGTAATAATTAGTAACCCAGCCAGCAATGGGCTAGGGAGAGAGAAATGGGCGTGTAGAAGAAAATGAATTCTTGAAGCACTGGTGAAGGAGAATCGAAGCCTCAGGAAACAGTCTAATGGAGAGGAGGTGGGGGGTATGGAGAAACAGAAGTAAAGGTCAGGGATGATTCTCCAAAAATGTCTGCCCTGAGAGTTTGCACAGGAACTTATGTCTTTATCATGCATACAGAGTGCTTAGTAAATATTTATTGTATCAAATCCAGTTTCTCTCCCTTCTCTGTCCTTCTCCTGAGCTTTTATTTTGTCCCAGACTGAATCTAGGGTTCTCTGATGCCCAACCTCCCCTCTTTGTCACCCCCAGTCTTGCTGGAGAAACCTAACAACTCTCTTGACCCACAGCATGGTCAGTTCTGACATCAAGGCTAAATCCCAAGACATCAGCCAGCATCCTAGGCTGAAGCTGGGCCATTCTGAGCCCAGATCAGCCGTCTTAAGATGTATACCTTCTTCTGACTTCTCAATAGCCATTTTCTCATACTTGGCAGCTCCCCAAAAAAACTCCAGACACACAGCCCTGGTGGTGAGTGGTCCAAGGCCAGGCTAGCAGTGATAAATGCTGAAGATCAACCAACTGGGCCACCGAGTGGTGCCCACCTACTGCCATGAAGCTGTCCTTGTGTATCACTGCCCACCCCTTTCTGTACTCATCATAAGTTCCCGTTAGCTCTAGCAACAGGAAGCCTCCCATCTTCCATGTACAGCCAGTGAACTGGAGCCCCTGGACCCCCAGCAAGCATCCTTCCCAGTACATCCCATTGGCCTCCATTAATATTCAGGGACTGACAGCTAAGATTGACTGCCTCATTAGCAGGCATCGTGCGGAACTCTGACAATAATTAACAACTCAACAGTCTCATTTGCTGGCCTATCAGAGAAGTATTCAATCAAAAATGTAATTTGCCCGATGCCTCCATTTAGCATGGGAAGACTATTCCTTCAAAGTTTTAAATAGTCTAATTAAGAGGGAAGAAATAGAAGGGGAAAAATTATTAACAGTATAGGTTTAATGTGAAATTGCTGGAGCGAATTAATAATGCAATAACCATTTTTAGCAGCTGTCTATCAGTTTGTGGGCCAGAGTAATTCAATTAGTCAGCAAAGGGCTGTTCAGATTAGATGGTAGGGAACAAGTACCATTTCGTCTCCGGAAGGTGCTGTGAACTTTCCCCTAGTTTTGAGAGGGATCCCTATAAAACACTCTAAGACTGTACAGAGGCAGTGTCTGGGGAACAGTGTGCCTAAAGATTGGAGCAAGTGGGCTTGTTTTTTTCTCAGGGTCATCCTTAAATAGTCTCAGGGCTTCTCAGGGTTTACTTCCTGCAACCAGCTCCACAGTGTCAACACCCCCAATTCAGAGCAAATGGTCTGCCAAGGTCAAGAATCCTAGCTGGGCAGGATTCTGGCCATAACCCCCGCCAGCAGCCACAGACACCGGGGGCTTTTTCTTTTGTCCTGTGCATGCCTCCTGCCATGCCTCTGCAGCTGTGCTCTTGAAGACCCTTATCTCAAGAATGCCTTCCCTGTGTCTGTGCACTAAACCCTATCAGCCCTTCCAGGTCCAGCTCAAATCTCATCTGCACAAACCCTCGCACTCCCATGCTAGTTTCCAGGTCCCTTCCAATGCTGAGGTTCTGTCCTTCCCTTTTTACCTGCAAGTGAGGATAATGTGGCAGATCCAGCTCGAAGGGGGGGAGTCTCACGTGAGGCAGGCAGTGGGTCTAGCAGCAGGAATACAGCCTTTGCACCCAGACAGACTTGGATTCTAATTTTGGTTCCGCCACTTCGTGGCTGTGTGCCCTTAGGTAACTTGTTCCATTTCTCTCTACCTCAGTTGCTTGGTTTGTAAAGTCGAGATAAGAATCCCTCCTCTGCTGACCTGTAAGGATGAGGGAAGATGTAGGAAAAGCCCATAGTGGGTCATAGGTGCTTTAAAATGGCCACCACTGTTGTTCTTGCACTTAATGCAGCAGCAGGCTTACAGTAAATGCTGGCTTTTTACCCTTCCCAGCACCTTGCTTTGCATCTCCACAAGTCTTTGTCTCTCAAGGATTATTTGAACGGTCTACTCTTTGAATATAATTTTCTTTTTCTTTTTTTCCATTCTTTTTCCCCTTATTTCCCTGTTCCTTTGTAAACTCATAGCGAGTATGATTTATGTCAT
The DNA here is from genome assembly GCF_030020395.1 of Manis pentadactyla. Classification (NCBI taxonomy): domain Eukaryota; kingdom Metazoa; phylum Chordata; class Mammalia; order Pholidota; family Manidae; genus Manis; species Manis pentadactyla. Next base: position 204,617,154 of record NC_080021.1, on the reverse strand, counting down.
ATACAGTTGTCATCCTGAGCATTGCCCAGCTTTCTGCCCTGTACAAGGGAGGCTTGAGAATCTGCTGCAGAACCTGGGAGTATGTAGAAGGTTAGAGGAGGAAGGGCTGCTGCCACGGAGGCTTGTGGGTGAATGCAGGTTCATGGGTGTGAGACTGCCCATGAGTAATTAAATTTGTACATGAAATTCCCTTGAGTATCTGAAAAAGTGAACCATGCACGTTTCTATAGGAAGATAGGGTATGTTGTAATTGCTAAACTGCTGGACTCTGGCATTAGGCACAGCTGAGCTTGCATTTCAGCTATTTCTCCTTGACTTGTAAAGACCCCTCTCTGAGCCTCAGTTTTCTCATCTGAGAAACAGGTAGTAATAGACCTACTTCTTGTGCTATTGTGAGGATCCAGTGAGGTTTTGCTTGTAAAGCATCTGCCGCATAGTAGGTACTCAGGAAACAGGAGCTGTTTTTGCATGACTTGGAAGAGAGAGATGGTTGGGAGGTCAGGGATGATGACGGGCAGGGAGCTGAGGTGTGCTGTGGGGTGCCACGGCAAACGCTCAACAACAGCAAGTTGAAAGCAAGGAGGAGGGAGATACAGAGGGTTGTAGCACAAGCGTGAAAGGGTCTGTGGCCAAAGCTAAATTGTGGCTTCCCAGGGAAGGAAAACACACCACAGGGGCTGTCAGCCCTGACAGCTGGTTGTATGGAGCAGCAGGACGGTACAGTGCTGTTTTCCAGCGTTCATTTATTCCAAGAACACACACTAGGCACTTGCCACAGTGATCCTCAGTTAGGGGCTACATGAAAGCAAAGTTGCTTCAGGAAAGACCCCCACCCTGAGGTGCTTATGTTCACAGAAGGAGGTAGCACTCAGGTAGACAAAGGGGTTAACCCTGAATAGAGCCCAGGCACTGCTCCTTGGGAGCCCACAGGTGTCACAGGGAGGGGTCTCTGGTGCAGATTGCTGTCCTAACTATAGATTCACTGGAGCCAAGACAATTCTAATAGACGGAGCCGATCAATCTAAAGCAGTGTGCTCTATGAATACTCATGAATGTATTGTTATACAAGTGAGTTACCGGAGCTGGCTGGAGAAGGAATCTGTATGCCAGAGGAAGCCAGAGAAACAAAACCTACCCGTTTCCCGTTAGTAAAAATAAATAGAAAAAGAATAAGAAACCCCATGATTGTGAGGCTTAACACGGCTCTGCATTTATGGCTCCATGACCATGTGACAGGTTCGCGTGCTAAGGTCTCCACATGCATTATCCCCCTTAACAGTAGAAATCGATCTTTGGGGAGATAAGAAGCCTTGCACCCTAAAGAGAGGTTCTGATGAGGGAAGTGGTGGAAACTTGGCCCAAGGAAAGCGGAGGTGCTGGTGGAAGGAGAAAGAGACGCTCTGCCAACTACACTCCTCAACTAAACGTTCAAGGTTTTCTGAGCTGGCCACAAACAATGAAAATCAGAGTCTTTGGTACTCCTGCTGAGCCTGCTCAAGGATGGACTGTTCAAAGTGACCTCTTTGCTCTATTCCAACTGGCTTACACAGAATGCAGAAATCACTATTCATTGTTTTTAGACTGCCTGATCAAACCATTCTCCTTTCTTCCTGCTGCCCTACAAATCCTGTTTTTGCTTTTATTTCTACAGAGTGGTCTCATGTGTCTCTCTATCTTAAATAGTAAACTGCATAAAACTAACTGAATATCTCAGAGTAATTCTCTGATTAAAGAGCCTGGGTGTTAAAGTCAGCCACTCCTGGGTTCAAATCCCAGTTCTGTTATTCCGTGGGTGACCTTGCGTGAGGAAGTTAAGGTCTCCAAGCCTTGGTTTTCTCGTCTTTAAAATGGGAATTTTAAAAAAAAGGGAACCCAGCTCACTGGGTCTGTGAAATAGTTAAATAAATCAATACATATAAAGCCCTAAGGGCAGTCCCTAGAGCTCAGTATGCAAATGTATTATTTAACTTATTATTATCCACATGGCCAGACAGAAAATGCTGGCCCAACATTTCTTACAACACCAGTGAAAAATAATAGTGATGCCAAACTACCTATACTTCTTTTATGTGTAAACTTGAAATGAGACCTGATGACACTAAGGGAACAGAAAGCAGCAGCAAGAGTGACTGAGGGAGCAGACAGACAGAGCTGCCAACGCTACAGGATGTGCCAGAGAGGAGAGTGCGCCAAAAGGAATCTCTGAGCTGGTGGGTGGGTGGTAAGAGTTCAGGCACCTGCATACATTTTTGGGGATCAATGCATGTTTTGATGCAATTTTTGAAAATGATCTGAAGACCTCTGAGGAGAGAGAAATCATTCACGGGAGGAACATCATTGTCAGTTTCCTGGATGTTGTGGTATTTGAACTAGGTGATGGGACAAGGGGTGGCATTCCAGCCAGGGGACAAAGGACAGCAGGCCACTTTGGATAGAGTGTGACAGAGAATGGAGAAAATGAGTTTTAGAAGGAAGAATGGGACTTAACCATCCAGGACCTCATTCTTAGGCTAGGGCATTTCAGCTTGGCTCCGTGGGCAACGAGGGGACATCGGACACTCTAGAACACGTATGCTCATGTCTAAGTGTGCACATCCATAGGTGTGTGCATGTGTGTCCTTGTGTATGGAGGGAGAAAAGCAAGGAGTGCCAAGAAAGAGAGGTATAGCTGATCCAGCCTGGGCACCAGGAAGCTTGGTCTTCCTTTATCATTAATCATGGCCTACGCTATGTACAGAAAACAAAAAAAGGAGGAGCAAAACCAGGTTTGGGTCTGAGAAAACCGGAAGAAGGGCTGAGGGACTGCAGGTAATTCCAAAGGAGAGGGCAGTTCCTGGAGCCAGTCCTGAGTTCCCTTTAATCTGCGTGTGTGTCAGGGAGCCAGTGTGAGTATGTGTGTGTTTGGGTGCACACACGGACACCTGCATTTCCTTTTAGGCAGAGGAAAAGCAACCTGACTTTCTATTGCTCTGAGACTACAAGTCCCAGGTGATGAGATCTGACAGGAATAAGCCCACCTTCTGCTTCATTAAAAAACTACTTGAAAGATGATTGTCAGGAGAGATGGGCATTCTTCTTCTTACTGGGAGGTTCCTCACCTCGCCTACAAGGTTCTTAAGAAGCAGCTTCTAATGCAAAACACATAACAGAATGCCTAGCACATAGTAGACGCTCAGTGCAGAATCACTGTTGCCATGGTGATGAGATGAAGACCGTGATGATGGTGGAGATGGTGGTGGTGGTCGTGGTGGTGGTTAAGCAGGAGCCATAGTTGTGAGCAAAATATACTTAAAAAGAAATGTCTAATATTTTGGTAAGGGGCTAAGGAAACGATGGCTTTGTTTTTTTAGCTGAGGAAGTGAATATAAGTGTATTTTTTGAACTGAGGGTCAAGATACTTGAATTATAATAAAATATCCACTCTCAGGACCTCATTTTTTCTATCTTCGATACAAGGAATTCGATTCTAAGGCTCCTGCATACCTTGAGTAACTTGTCCCAAGCCCTCCTTGTCAGGGGTGAAGCTTTCAGTGTCTCGACTCTGAATCCCACTCTCTATGCCATGGGATGAACTGAAGGGGAGACAGGTTCGGTCACCCCCATGTTTGCTCCTAGTGGGACGTGCTCTGAGCAAGGCATGCTCCCTTGGGAGGTGGTGAGGGCGGTGCGCTCCCTGGCACCCTGGCAGTACGCCCCAGGGAGAGCTCTCCCTGGGTCAGAAGCTGGACTAAATCACCACTGCTAAGATTCCCACCCAGGTCCAAGACTTATGGATTCTACTTTGAATTCTTGGCTCCCACCCTCTGTCTGCTTTTGAGGTGTCCCCACCCCCACAGCAGACCCGCCAGGCACCTGAGGCGGTTACCCTCCCCAGGGTTGAAAGCTGGTGGGCAGCTCTGCCAGCCTGACCCACGAACACTGGGTCTGATCACAGGACAGTTTCCACAGGTCCTTCCCGCCGCTCCCCTCTTCTCAGAAAATGTAGAGGGCGCTGCTTACCCAGTCAGGATCTGATTCTGCCAGAAAGACTCCCTCTAAAGACAACAGGGTCCAGAGAAGCCACGTAAGTGCTGACTTGGACCCTCTAGGAGTGAATGTGTTATTGTAAAAAAGTGATTGGCCAATGTGGAGGCCAAGGAGTAGAGAGCAAAGCCCCTGACCTACAGAGAAGGGACTGCCTGGTGGAGGTGATGGCCGCTGGATATGAGAAGCAGGCCAGAGGGAGCGGCTGCCTGCTGACGTGAAGCTGGAGGAGCCCTCCCAGGCCTCCAGGTTTTCATCCACAGAGCGGACTCTGCTTAGAATCTTAGTGCTGTACTCTCGAAGGAGGCAAGCCCGCTGCATTTGAATGTGAACTTGAATGTCCCCGTCTGTAAAGCAGCATTGCTGATGCTTCTCTCTTAGGACTTGTGAGGTGTAAGTGAGGAATATACAGGAAGGGTGCCACCCCAGCTCGGGCAGAGGCTGACTGCCCAATGAGCCCAGCCTTTTCCTACACTGCGTCTGCCGCTCTTCAGGTCCTGTGACTCTGTTGTTTTAATGCACCAACTTTTTAAAAGAGCATTTTCAGTAAAACAGAAATCTTCACTCACCAAACTGACAGCCCACCACAAAAGCACCCACCACGGAGCCGCTTGTACAGACTTCCAGAACAGTTGCCATGTGTTTTCAGAGGTAAATTGTAATCCAAATGGGATCACACTGTGTATTTTTCTGCAACTCGCTTTCTCTACTTAATACGAAAGTTTAATGAAGCCTCCATGTCAAGTCACACAAATCTACAATATTCTTTCTCATAGCTGATTAACATCCCATAGTACAGATGGATCACAATCCAATAGTGGGCCTGGAAGGTATCATATTTTGTTTTAGTATTGTAAAAATGCTACAATAAACAGCTTCATGTCTGTATTTTTATAGCTGTGTTTGATTGTTTTTAAGTCTCTTGAAGCAGGATTATGTAGTAAAAGGGAAGTTACTTTAAATTTTGATAGGCACTGCCAAATTCCTCCCAGAAGCTCTGATTCCAGTCATTATTGAACATTTATTGATCAAAAACCCACTGCGACTCAGGCATTCTGGCAATACACAGCATGAGTCAGATACAGAGACTTCCTTAAGAAGCTTGTAATTTGTTATGGGCATCCACTTTGCAAACAATAACAATTCCAAGTGGACTTGGGCACGGCTCAGAGTAGATATTAAGGGACCTTCTGGGAAGGTACCTTTGGACTTGGCAAAGGACAGGCAGGCTATGGGTTATGTCATTCCTGCAGGTTATGTCCTATAGGAATGACATCGCCTTCTGAAGAAGTAATCAAGGAAGACTTCTAGAAGGAGGTGTTGCTGAAGCAGCAATATAAAAAAGGAAGGAGGCTTGAATAGGAAATAGAGAAGGGTGGGCATTATCCACCATCACAGGATCTAAAGTAAGGTCAGCTTTGAGGTCAGAGAGACCAGAATCTTGGACCCAGTCCCAATGAGCTGCATGACCCCAGGCAAGTAACAATGACCAGAAACTCCAGGTTACTCATTGTTGAAGTGGAGGTAGTAGTTCTAGTGACCTCAGAGAGTCGTCGTTCATTAGCATTGGTCTAGAAAGTGGAGATACAACAGTGAAAAAAACATAACCCCCACACACACGAGACACTGTAGTTGAGGGTGAAATGTGGCAATGCATGGTCAACAGTGCAACACAGCACCTAAGTCATGATAAAACATCTTCATTTAAGCTATGAAGGCAAGAGGGTATCACAGGCTGAAGATGGCTTGCAAAAGACAGAAGGGATGTGGACCCAGGACTTCGTAAGGGATCTTAAAAGTTGGTTGTTCCCATTCTTCCCTCTCTTTTTATCTGTCAGGGTGCCTCATCCATGTTATCCCCTTTAAATTAGTCACCGTTAACATTGCCTCTTACAGGAGCTGGAGAACAACTCTGGCTCTTATGCTGTTAAAATAATTTAGAGCTTCCATGTAGAGCAGAGCCAGCTGTCCTGGTTCCTCTGTGCCTGGCATATTGGCTGGGGGGACAGGAGCTGCTTCTGAGATGGAGCCACATGCTGAGGAAAAAGGTCCTTCATTTGTGGAAACTGCTGCCGTTCTGGGGAGGAGGAGACTAGGGGAGCTCAAAGCCACTTTCGAGAACTGTTAATCCACCCTTCTGCCAATATTGCACACTGTTGGGAGGGACGGGAGTCAGTATTTGAAAAAAGACTTGGGAATTTTAAGAACTGAATTACAAAGAGCAAGAAACGGTGTGCAACCCAGCCACAGACTGGAGACCACCACACTCCAGTTGCTAGCATCAAAATGGCATTTTAAAAACAAAACAAAACAAAACAATTGACACAATCTAAGAAACTTCCAGAATTGCTTTTTGGTCTTGTTGCTCTTAGGAAGCAAGTATGAGACCTCCCCATACAAAAACAGACCTTTATTCATGGGTATTTATTTCCTGTGTCATTTTGGGCAAGTTTGCTATTTATTCCTGTGTCATTTTGGGCAAGTTAGCTAAGGGACATTTGCAAGAGGTCATAGTATAGGTCCAGTAGAACTTTTTAGGACTATTAAAGCATTCATAGTGTGAATTCCAGGGAAACTGCGATACTATCTTTTAACCACGTGACAGGAAGTGCTGTTGACGGTGGAAGCTATGTTCCTCTTCAGCATTTGAGGAAACAAAATCCCAGAGGTGGGAAGAGACTTAGCAAGGTCACATAGCCAGTTAGGAGCAAGATTAGTTCAAAGTTCAGGGCTTCTACATAGTGACCTCCTGTCTCCAACCTCCATCCCTACCACATCAAATGTGTTCTGTTCTTTGATCTAAAGTTGCACTGAACAGTTCAGTTGGTAACTGGTCACTGACAATGATAATAATTGCAAGAGCTTAACTTTTACACTCATTCAAGGCTCCGTGCCAAGCACTTAACTGACACTATCTCAAAGCAGCCCATGTGGGAAAATGGGAAGCACAAATCTTGGTGCCATTTTAGAGGTGAGAAAACCAAGGCTCAGGGATATTAACAAACTTGCCCAAAATGACACAGGAAATAAATATCAGCAGTTTAAAATTTTTGGTATTTATTTTGCCATTTATAAAAGAAATCCCCCATCATAAAAAAAAAAGGAAAACAGAGAAATTTTCAGTGAATGTATTTTAACATGAAAAGATAAATATTGGTTGATACCTTCTGGAGTTTTGCTTTGTTATTTTGTTTGTGTTACTATGCATAGTGTTTTTATTGTTGTTATAGTGCAATCATATGTCCATAAGATTTTGCACCCACTTCCTGTTATAACATAGGCGTGTTCCATGTTATTACAGAGTCTTTGTAAACCTCATTTCTTATAGTTGCGTAATAGCACCTGTAATGAATATGCCAGAGGAAAGCTATGAAGGGAAGTGGTAGAAGGGGATGGAAGAGGAAGATAAGAAGGTAGATGATTGACTTTTGGAGGAAGGATGCAAATGAGAAAAGAGCAAGGGAGGCTTTGACCATGGGATTTAACCATTATTTGATTCACAGGGTATTTTAGTGGTGGTGGGGGGTTGCAGAAAAGCATCTGCATGCAGAAGAGAGCTGGAGAGGGGGAACATAGATCTGCTTGCATTTCTAACCTGATTATCACAACAATATCCTGACCCATCTACAGACTCAGCCTGTTGACATGTGACAGGAAGTTCCCTTGAGTTTGAGGGTGAACCTCTCTGCCCATCACTCCCAGCCACCACCTGCAGGAAGCCCTTCCTGCCCCCTAGGCTGATGAGCACCTCCTCCCTCTACTGCAGTAGCTCTGAACGCCTCTCCCATCTAAGCAGGTATGGGGCACGCACCATAGCTACAGTGCTCACACCAGATGTCCCAGGGTCTGACAGTGCTAGGTACATAGCTTGTTCTTGAATAATTCTACTGAATTAATTGGTTAACCAATTAGCTGGCTAATTAACTTGGTCACCTCACTCTTTTACCTCCCACCTTCCCTGTCCCTTTGAAGTGCTGAGAAGTCAGTCCTTATGATGCACAAGAATTATCTGGGGACCTTGTGAAAATGCAAATTCTGATGTTGAAGGTTTGAGTGGAGCCTGAGATTCTGCATTTCTAACAAGCTCCAAAAAGAAAGTTATGCCTCCTTAGAGCACAAATTAGGAAATTCTGTTTTCTCCAGACCTAGACATATAGGCATCCTGTGCTTTAATGCATTTATACATCCATTCAGTAAATACTGATTGAGCATCTACTATGTGCTTGGAACTGAGGACTCAGTCATGATCAAGTAGATATGGTCCCTGCCCTTCTTAGAGCTTATGATGTAGTGGGAGCAGCTGGCATGAATCCAACAACTCCAAATTGATAAATACTTGCAAACTTGAGCTATGTGCCTGCCAGAAAGTAAAGTAATATAATGCTATGAGAGTTAACTGGGATATGTATATGTGTTTTGGGGTGACCTCAAGGGGGGTCAGGGTAGCTTCTCTGAGAATGTCATGATTAATATGAGATCTAAAGGACAAGCAGAGTTAAAGAGTGAAAGGGGCAAGGGAAAAGCATTTCAGACAGAGGGAATAGCATGTGCAAAGACTTGGTAGCAAGAACCATGTCCCTGGGGGTCTTTGTAGTCCAAAGGAGCCTGCAAGAATTCCTCATCACTTGAGAAAAAAAAAAAATCTCCTTAAAGAAATTAGCACCTTTGCTACTCAAATGGATAGAATAATGACATTTCCTAAAGTGTTGAAAAATCTTGAATCAGTTGAGAAAGGTGAAGAAGGCAGTGAGAGAGAAGAGAGCCAAATCTAATTTTTCCTCGTATAGGAAGGTACATGATATAGCCAAAAAGAGTACAAGGCTTGATATTAGAAAAAACTAAAGACCTAGATTCAAATCTTCCTCCCATCCCTTACCACTTATCTTACCACTTTTCCTCATTTGCAAAATGAGATGATAATTCAGTATCTACCTTGCAGGGCTGTGATTTGACATTTTTGAGCTAATTTGTATAAAGCAGCCACACAGTCAATTTCCCTTCCTCCCTCCTGGCTTTCCAACCACAGATTCCCCAAAGTGATGTCCAGAGGGCTTTGCCAGCCCTTTTCCCTGATGGTGGATCATCACTGTTGGGGAAGCAACAGTATGAAACCCCAAAGTACAGAAATAAAGTGGTCCTCTGATGAGCAAATGGTGAAAAAATCAACTTCTAAAGCTTTTGTTGATTTGATAGTCTGTTGGTCTAAAGACTTTTCCCCAAGGAGAAGGCTGGTCACAACCACAGAAACTCTTTGGCCTTCTGGAAAGTCTAAGGCTGCTGCTACAGATGAAGATGTCAGCCCAGATATTCACCCAGTGGCAATGGCATTGATGTGTCTGTGCATAGAATGCTCTGCAGGGCGGGAAAGGGCAGTCTGGACGCTTGGTGAAATGAAGCATCCTTGAGAAAACAGTTAGTGAAGCACGTCCCATACTCTGGAGGAAGAGCCATGGGGCTGCCCCTCATCCTGGTCTCCCCCTCTGTGAATCTGAGCACAGAAACATCCCAAGGCAGCAGCCAGAGCTTGGATACCAGGCAGACTGGAGGCCAAAGCCCAGCTGTCACAGGCTGGTTTTATGACTTTGGGCTGGTAATTTCTCCTCCCAGAACCTTAATTTACTCATCTATAAAATGGGGATCACAGGATCTACCTTGAAGGACAGTGGAAAGGACTAAATCATCCAGTGAACACTGAGTATCTCCGAAGTCCTCTCAGCCTTAAGGTGCCACTATTGCTGTGGCATTAGAACCAGCAAGAAGAGGACAGGTGCCAAAGGCAAGCATGACTCTTGGCCCTGCCACTCAGCTCTGGGTGACACCAGCAAATCCAGTTACCTCCCTGAGCCTCAGATGCAAAAGGGGTGACGGTCTCCGCATGACGGTGCACTGATGACGATCGGGATTGAGATATGCTGACAAAGCACTGTCCAGTGCCTGGAGCAAAGTGGGCTCTGAGTAAAGGGCAGCTATATTATTTTACTTATTTCACTGTTATGGTTATTATCATTATTATGTTTAATCAAACAATAGGGACTAGGATAAGCTTAGTTTAAATTTTACCTGCATGGCCAGAAGAGAAAAAAGATTCAGGAATTAGGTGTATTCTGCCAAAGTTCAGAGATCATGTCCTTAAAGCTACAGAAGATTTGCTTGGATCATACACTTTATTCCCACTTTATAGATGAAGAACCAAGTCCCGGGACAGAGAAGGGTGTTTCTCATGTTCACATAGTGTAACTGCCTGAATGGGACCTCCTGACCGTCCAGGGCTCCCTCTGCTACATCACAGCAACTCTCAGTGAGCCGCTTTCTTGGCATTCGGGAACCTCATCACCGTGGCCAAGGTCTTCCAGCGATTTCCTGTATACCTTCCTTACAAAGGACTCTGTCCCCCACCCCCGGGCTGCTCTGCTCACAGCTGATTGAAAACACTCCATATTCTGCAGCCTCCACACCTTTGCCTGTGCTGTACTCCCCATCCAGAAGGCCCACCCCACTCTTTACCTAAGGAGACACTCTCTACCAATCTGTTCCTTTTCTTGCCTTTGGGGCCCTGGAGCTAGAGAGATGCACCATGGAGCCATGCCATGAGAGAATTTTCAGCTCTTCCAAGGCGAGGCACCCCCTCCCCCAATTTCTGTGAGGAATGGATACAAGGGAATTTGGTCCACGTGGCTACCCTCACCTTCTCGCACACACCCAAGAGTTACGAGCAGTATAGATTATTTTAACAGCAGTCTTACTTCCAACTGCATCTCTCCCATCTGCTATTCCCCAATTACAAATGCAGAAACCCAGCGTGTGTCTCCATTCTGGCAGTAGAGAATGAAATATAAGTGCTATAAAAGGGAGTATATTCTTTGAACAATACAGTTGGCACCTGTGAAGCTTACCTTGGAGTTCAGACTCTTCCTACATCTACGAGACGGAGCCAAAACCACCTCCAAGAAAATGCCACAGCATGCCCAGTTCATCCCTCTCATTCCGCCAAGACCAAGGCTACTAAGAAATGACAGAGGTGGTGTCTAAAAAGTGTTTTGTCCAAGAAAGAGCCTGGGGTTCTGTGGAAAGGGCCCAAACCAAACTGAGCAGAAAATAGAGTAAAGGGGGAGTCTGTTTGCCACACCAAATGCACAAAGTAGGGACTGGGTCTAGGAGAGACTAGATAAAGCAGATTCCTTAGATATTGGCAGAACTTAAGGATCCGGAAGCATATCAGGGAAAGCAAACTGAGAATGTTATCATTCTCATTTCTGTGCATAGGAAGTAAAGGCTCAGGAAGGTCAGGTTACCTGTATGAGCTCACACAGCAAGGAAATGGCCGACCTGAGTTCTAACCCAGCTCTAGTAAGGAAGTCAATGTTTATAACTGCTGTGCAGAGCCCAACAAGTGAACCCCCCTCTCAAGCCTCAGCCACAGGCAAACTGATGTCTCTATTGGCACATGCATACCTACCAAGCAAAACCCAAGCTGGCAGCCCTCACCCCTGCCGCAGCCATCGTCAGGATCAGACGCAGAAAAGAAAATAAAGAAAGGGCAGCCAAGTCCTAGATTTCAGAAAACAAATCATTCTCTGGGCAAAATATACTTCAGGGAGGGAAGAAATCCCTAAATGTTTTATTAGAGGAATTCAACAACTACAAATATTAACAGCAAGGCTATGAATTATTTAAAATCCAACTACCTAAACCAGCCTATAAATTAAACATGAAAAGTTCTTTTCAGTAAGAAAGAGGCCCAGTCTGCTCTCGGTTCTTAGCTATTAAGAAGAAAGAAGGCTGACCCCGTATGTACTGAGTACCTACTATGTGCTAGAGGCTCTGCTTTTCTCTGCTTCCATTTGTAGGCTCACAGGAAGCCAAGGAAAGGGAGAGGTTATCAGTTGCATTTTACAGATGCGGGAAACGAAAGGTTTGAGCCCGAAAGTGATTTCTCTCCAGACTCACGGTTAGTCAATAGGGAAGCCAAGGTTGAACCAGAGTTTGCTGGATTCAAAGCCAGCTCTCTTGCCACTGCACAGGCTGCCTCTCAGCTGGAGGACACATGAGGATGAGAAAAACAGGAAGTGGAGGCCTTAGACACATCCCAGTGAATGCAGGGTGATGATCTGCAGATCCCAGTGCCTTGAACACAGAAGCCAAGTGCCTAGAGTTCGAATGCCAGGGAGTTAGTCACATCATTTTTATTGTTGCTGGCACTGCTATTTCCGCTGTTAGTGTTGTTTGTAGATAAATTTTTGTTTTGAACTAATTTCGGATCCACAGAAACATGGCAAAGACAATACAGAGAGTTTCCGTTTGCACCTCGCCCACTTTCCTCTGATGTTAGCATCTTACCTTACCCTGAAACGTTTGTCACAGCTAGAACCCAACATTCCCTGCATTACTATTAACTAAACTGCGGACTTGATGGGAATCTCATCAGTGTTCCCAGTGATAGCCCCATGCTGTTCCAGAATCAATCCAAAATATGGCCTTGCATTTAGCTCTCATGTCCCCTCAGTCCCCTCTGGTCTGTGATGGTTTCTCAGTGTTTTCTTGGTTTTCCTGACCTTGGCAATAATGAGGAATGCTGGCGAGGCATTTTGTAGAATGTTCCTCAATTTGAGTTATGCCCTTTCTACCACCTGTGTGACAGTGGATAAGGGACTTTCTTAAATTCTCTTCTTTTGATGTGATATGAAATACAATGAAGCATGGAAACCCCCCACCCAGGGCCAATGCCCTCAGCCATCACAGCCATTATTTTACAGGACTGATCTTACTCTTAAGAGTGAAGGTGCCATGGAGTAATTCAGCATGCTATATTCTAGGGCATTAGGTTGTTTTGCTGTAAAAAATCATGGAATCCCAGGACAGGAAGGACTAGTAGGATGACTTGGTTTGACCTGCCATTGCTGCTTGAATGTCTATTAGAGGGCAGATTGCTCCATAGAGGAGATGTGCACTGTTTTATAAGGCTCCTGTGCTACCCTCAAGTTACTGGAACTGGTCTCTCTCTGTACCTCATTTTGAGGCTCATAGGAATCCTAGTCCACTTCCTCTCCTACTCTACGGAATGACTATGTCATTCCTTCCCTCCCTCCCTCCCTGCAAAACTCAACATAGCCTCCTGCCATCCTCTCTTAATGGTGTCTTTCTTTTTATTGCCCTGAGAAAATCCAAGTAATGAGAAGATTGAGGTCTGTTAGCTCACTGGTATCCATATCCTCCACTCTGCCTTGCCTTCTTCTATGATGAGTGTGCTCCCTCCTCTAATGTGTGTGCAAGCCCTCAACTGGAGCAGATGTGGATTTATCGGAAGCCAAAGAAGCCTAAACTTCAGAGATCTTCATTTGCCTGGCCCCTGTCAGTCCCAGAGGTTTCTGGGGATCATAGAGTGTTTGAGATGGGGATTGGAAATGTTCGAGAACATTTGTATGTTAGCATTTCAGGGAAATCACGCAAAACATGTAAGGTGGTGGTAGGCGATGTCTAAAGACATTTTGGTTGTCACAATTTGAGGGATGGATGCTACCAGCAACTACTGGGATTCTGCAGACCACATTGCATTCCACAGGACACACCCCTACAGCAAAGAATTATCTGGCCCAAAATGTCAATCTTGCAGAGGCTGAGAATTCCTAGCCTAACGAAATCTCAGAAGAAAGATGCATGCATGTTTAAAGTGCTGTTTATTCATTATGATTTCTTTTTTCATACTAAGTAAGTATTAAATTCCATATCTAATAATGAATGAATGGCTTTGAGCTATTTTTCTCAAAGAAGTCTCTCCAAATTCCATCAGCTCAGGCCCCACAAACTTTGGACTGTCCCTGCACTGCATGCAAGCGCCAGACTCCCTTTCCCCCATTAAAGACTTTGCTCCTGCAATTTCTCCCTTCTCCTGGGTCATGTTTTAAGACCTCTCATCTTGCAAGGCAATGCAAAATGCTCTCCTTGACCCCTCTAAATGAACTTGCATCCATTCTAATTCTCTGCCCTCCCTTTATAATATAACCCCTCCAAAGAGTTAGCTTATTCACCAGCACCAGGCCCTCCCCTTCCTGCTCTTGACTCCATTTCCACCAGGCTCACCACTCCCTCCCTCCTAATGACAGGCTAAAATCTCATTGTCAGAGTCCCCCATGACCTCCATGTTGCCCAGTTCCAATGGCCAACTCCCAGTCTCCACCCCTGGACCTTTATCTTCTGTAACAAACCTGGTCACTCCTTTCTGCCAGAAACCTCTTTTCTTGTCTCCTAAGACAGTACTGGCTCCTCATTCACTGCCTACGTCCCAGGGGCTCACTGTCCTCTTCTGGATCCTCCCTCCTTCCCAACATCTAAGTGTTAGAGGGTGCCCCGGCACTGTGCTCCGACCTCTCACTCCTGCAGCTTTTTCACTCAGTGCCACGGTTTTAAATGCCAAAGAGTTCCAGCCTGGGCTTCATAAATGCCCCTGTTTGAATGGCTAATGGGCATCTCAAACATTGCATGTCTGAAACCAAACTCATTACTCCTCCCACCCGCTCCTCCCACTGTCTGTCCCACCCTGAAAAAGGCACTAACATGCACCCTATTACTGAGGGCAAAACACTGGGAGTTTTCCTTGACTAGTTCTGCCTGCTCATATCCACATCCAAACTGTCAGCAAGTCCTGCCTGCTCCACCTGGAAAATATATCCATTATTCAATGCTCAGCACCCTCCGCTGACCTCCTAACTCAAGCCAGCATCATCCCTCACGTGGGAGATGCACTGGTCTCAAGGCTGCTCTCAGTTTCCCCTCTTCCTCATCCCCACCAAGTGCATTCTTCACACAACAGCTAGGATGGTCATTTAAAATAAAAATCAGACCATGTCATGCCGTGCCCAAAGGCTACCCCCAATGGCTGGTCCAGCGCACTTAGGGTGAACACAACATCCTCTCCACCAACTAGACCATTTCTGATCTGGCCCTTGCCTGCCTCTACCATTTCCTACCATCCCCTCCCTCACTCGCCTCTGTCCTGGCCTGTGTGAGGTCCTCCTAGAACTCCAGGCTCATCGCTGCTTCAGGGCCTTTGTCCTACTGTTCCCTCTTCAAGGAATACACGTCTCCCAGATTTTAAGTAGCTGGTTTTATCAGTTCATCCAGGTCTCTTGAATCCACTTCATACATGCATTTGTTATTAATGTATCATAGATATAGCACTGTAGTATTAGGCATTATATATTTACATTGTATTCAGTTCTGCGTACCCAGCCCCTAAAACGATAAACAGGGGCCACTTTGAATGAGCGAGAAGGATGTGCCCCACATGCTGGTTCTCAGCCTGGAGATAACATTTTCCCGCTTCCTCTGTTTAGTTTATGCTTGGTGATCCCAGCTCCCCTCCACGGCTGCAGGGAACAGGGCTGTGCTGCTCTGTGAGAGCCCTGAGAGAGATCAAACCACCAAGAGGAAACGAGAGAGCGTTTGCTCGTCCAGTCTGCAGGTGGCACCGATGGTGGCGAGGATGCGGATGATTTTGGTGATGAGAAGTATGTAGTTGATGGTCTCTATGGATTGAGTCAGTTGTATGCCAGGCTCTGTGCCAAGAATTTATAAATCATCATTCCCCTTAGGTACTCAGAATAGCTCTCTGTGGTGGCCCTTTCTCCATTTCATAGATAAGGAAGAAGGCCAGCTCAGGAAAGAATGGCAACCTGCCTGGCTTTACAGAGCAGACATATGGCAGAGCAGGCATCCTTGCCCTGCTGTATTTAGGCCCAAAGTCTGGGTTTGTCTCATCCTGGGTCTTTTCATCATTCTTTCCCTTCCTGAAAGTGTCGACTCCAAATGGATTAACCTATAGGTGCACTGAGACAAAGGTCAACCCAGCCCCATGACCTGTGTCCTTTCCAGCATCCCCCATGTCTCAGCCTGCATGCCTTTATGCTTCCGTTTGGAGGGTCCGTGGCCAGAGGACCCTGCCTCTCAAAAAGGGGTGGGGGGAGCTGACCCCATCAACAGTTGGCTAAATACTCAGTTCTGGGCATCCTCAGAGGCTCATCTCATCTTTTCGTTGGGTGTGGTTGCCTCCAAACAGTGCCTCCTGCAGCTCCGGGTGCCTGAGCAACACAGGACCTTCACAGGCTGTCAGCTTTTTAAGAGGGGAGCCTGAGATCCGCAAGGGACGACTCACCCAGCCTTCTCAGTAGGTTAGCGGCAGAGCTGAGCTTGCGAACCTGGCTTGTGGTTCCAGGCACCAGCTTCTGCAGGGCAGCACTTTCCTGCAGTGCCTTAACTTCTGCACCTCAGGGTCACCACCCCCCACTCCCATTCTTCACCCCCTCCACCACATTTTGTTTTCTAGTTCAAGTGATAATAATCTTGCTCTTACATAGCCCCTTTCTGCCAAACAGATTCCTGTGCACAGTACAGGTGTTGGTAACGGATATTACCCGCCATCCGTCTTTCTTAATCACACTGTGCTCCTGAAATGCAGCCACTTCTCGGGTGAAATATGGCCCCTGTTTAGCCGTGCTTAACACCGATGGGAGAGCCCATGAAGGCTGGTCTGCTTTTCCAGACAAAGCTGCAGCATACTCCAGAACAGTGGTTGGCAGATTTCCCTTGGTCTGAGCTTGCTCAGAGACCTTTCTGTGGGGCTGCAGCTCATTCTCTGGACCCCTTCAGGACCTGGACTGAAGACTGAGGTGTCTTGATCCCAAGCAGAACCTGGAGCCCAGGTAGCCCAACCTCAAGTGTCTGAGCTGCAGTGAAAGAAATACATGATCCAGCTCCGGGCCCACAGGCCAAGGGAAAGGAACTGCTCCTCCAAACTACTGAATCTGTCACCTACTCTTGGTAAATAATCAGTGAATAACATACTGAGGGTTCCAGTGTGCATTTCACCACGTCATGGCTGAGTGATCTTGGACAACCTCTTAACTGCTCTGAGTTCTCAAGGTTCTCATTTGTGTAAAGCAAATCATAGTCCTAGCTGAGAGATTCTGATGAGAAAATGCAAGCAATGCTCTTATTAAGACTACATAATAGTGGCTCAGTAATGTTAGCCATTGTTATTATATGAGGATTAATGGAGAAATGCTAATAGAGAAAACAGAAAAATACCAAACAGGAATTTTTTTTGTTGTTATCATTAATCTACAATTACATGAAGAACATTATGTTTACTAGGCTCCCCCCATCACCAAGTACCCCCCACATATCCCATTACAGTCACTGCCCATCAGTGTAGTAAGATGCTGTAAAATCACTACTTGTCTTCTCTGTGTTGCGTAGCCCTCCCCGTGCCTCCCCCCACATTATACATGCTGATCATAATGCCCCCTTTCTTTTTCCCCACCCTATCCCTCCCTTCCCACCCATCCTCCCTAGTCCCTTTCCCTTTGGTAACTGTTAGTCCATTCTTGGGTTCTGTGATTCTGCTGCTGTTTTGTTCCTTCAGTTTTTCTTTGTTCTTATATTCCACATATGAGTGAAATCATTTGGTACTTGTCTTTCTCCTCCTGGCTTATTTCACTGAACATAATACCCTCCAGCTCCATCCATGTTGTTGCAAATGGTAGGGTTTGTTTTCTTCTTATGTCTGGATAATATTCCATTGTGTATATGTACCACATCTTCTTTATCCATTCATCTGCTGATGGACACTTAGGTTGCTTCCATTTCTTGGCTATTGTAAATAGTGCTGTGATAAACATAGGGGTGCATCTGTCTTTTTCAAACTGGGCTGCTGCATTCTTAGGGTAAATTCCTAGGAGTGCAATTCCTGGGTCAAATGGTATTTCTATTTTGAGCATTTTGATGAACTTCCATACTGCTTTCCACAGTGGTTGATCTAATTTACATTCCCACCAGCAGTGTGGGAGGGTTCCCCTTTCTCCACAACCTCACCAACATTTGTTGTTGTTTGTCTTTTGGATGGTAGCCATCCTTACTGGTGTGAGGTGATATCTCATTGTGGTTTTAATTTGCATTTCTCTGAGGACAAGCGATGTGGAGCATCTTTTCATGTGTCTGTTGGCCATCTGAATTTCTTTGGAGAACTGTCTGTTCAACGCCTCTGCCCATTTTTTAATTGGATTATTTGCTTTTTATTTGTTGAGATGTGTGAACTCTTTATATATTTTGGATGTCAACCCTTTATCAGATCTGTCATTTATGAATATATTCTCCCATACTGTAGGGTACCTTTTTGTTCTCTTGATGCTGTCCTTTGCTGTACGGAAGGGATATAGTCCCACTTGTTCATTTTTGCTTTTGTTTCCCCAAACAGGAATTTTTAAAGTTCATATATATTTATCACACTTATTAATGTAATAATAACGTAAGGCACTCACTTCAAGATATTTTAGCTTCCTACTGATCCTTTTTTCTCCCTGGTTTCTGTCTCCTAGGCTTCACACCCGTATTTTTACTTGTTTTTCTAAAAAAGACTTTAGGCATCCTACTAACTGAATGACCTCACGTAAGTCCCTCCACATTCTGATTCTGAGCTGGCATCTCTCCTTTAATTCATTTCAACTCACACCCTCTCAGCAGCCCCCATGTGCCAGACTCCAGGGTACAAAAAAGAACAAGGTCCAGGCTGCACTTCCTAGAGGCTGACAGCGTGCAGGGGGTGATGGGCATGTGAGCAAATCATTCTCCCTCTAAATAAGAGGTTGCACCAGAGTAACAGGATTAAAAATAGGGCTGCCCAGACCCCTGGCTCCCCATGGGAGAGAGAAGGGAGGGGAGTGTCTGGAGTTCAGTGTCCGGCCCCACCCTGCTTCAACCCAAGAAAGAGGTTCTGCTTTCTTCAAGTCTCCTGTGTCCAGATCCTCCTACATAAAGTCATTTTGAATTGAAGGGTCTGCTGCTATTCTTTTTTCCAACATTGAACAAAAAGGTTCATCTGGTCTCATTGTCCAGGACTTGTTCCCCAGATGTGTCTGCTTGACACATCAGCCACTTTGAGCCCTACCCTGTGTGTTATTTAGTGAGCTCACGTGGGCCTGGCTACTCCGTGTCCCCTATTAACCTGTGAGCTCTATAGGGGCAGAGTCAGTGCCCCCTGCCCTGGTTACCGCCAGTCTCCAGGGCAGCACCTGGCACATAGGAGGTTTCTCCTGGACTTTGGCAGAAATCCAAGGCTTGGGTAAGAAGAGAGAACAGAGATCTGCTTCTTCTGTGTGGCTGTGAAGGGCGGGAGTGGAAATCCGAAAGGGTGATAGAAACCTCTAGAGAGACAAGCCCAGGTTCAAGGGCAGAAAGCATTTCCTACCTGTCTCCACATGAGGACATGTGATCCCAAGGCTCTTACAGCTAAAAACATCTGGGGACTCAGTCTCAGGCTCCCCATGCCTCTGGTTGCATTGGTCACCGTGAACGTTGGGGGGGCCATCCTGAGGCCACCTTGCTCTTCCAAGGCCATCCAAGAGAGCTCAATTTGAGGCTTGCCTTCCGGTTGTCATGAAAGTATACTTGTCAATTTAGGAGGATACAAGACTATCTAAAGTCTTATTATTTTACCATACAACTTGTTCACGCCTAGTCTTATTATACCTGGGTTTCTGTCTGTGCTCTTGCCCTGGGCCCTGGGAATGTTGAGGGCAGGCCTGTCTGCTGAGGGAGACAAAGGCAGTGCCTGCGTGGGGAGGGCACACCTGGCCTTTCACACCGCCTTCATTCAGACGCTTCCCTCCATGCCAGAGTTGCCGGTGGCATCTTTGAGAGCATAAAGGCTGTGTGTTTGGTAGAGTGTAGGGCTGGCCTGCATTCAGGGCACGTCACCTTCCTGGCAGATTCCTCAAGCCCTTTGTCTCTTTTTATATCCTGCGCATGTCTTGGTAAAGTGCTAAGTGTTTTGTGCCATTACAAATGCCCCTTTTGTATCACACCAACTCCTGCTGGTGGCTCCTCGTAGCCTACAATACGTTGTACATTTATTTCCGCTAGGGCTTTTCAAAAGGAACACGCGCTCTTCTGTACAGGAAAATCTGCCTCCCCCGTCCACCCCCAGCGCCCTGCTCCCCAAAGTGAAGCCCAAGATTAGCTCCCTGGGTACTCTTTTCCACTTCCCAAAATAGCCGAGACTCCAAAGAAGGTGGCAGTGGCATGAGGCCCCCAGGCGGAGAGAGCTCTGGAAGGCTGGGCCTTGTCCCTTTCTCTCTGCCAAAGACAGGACTACAGAGGGGACTTCCAAAGGCTTGCGGGGAGGATTGGGGGTGGGGCGGCGGAAGGCAGTTGGCCTGGGCCTCACCATCACAGACTGTAAATGCAGAGCTTTGCCATTACCACCAGACGAAAGTTCTGGAGCATACAGTAACCCTGGGGGTGGAAAGATGTTAGTCACCAACCTTAATCCTGAGTTTATTTTTATAATCCCGTTTGTCATATGAATTTTTTAGAAATGGAAGTGGCCCAGGCCTTTCTGCTGTACAAAACAGATACAGATCCTGTCCAATAGGCAGATGAATAATAGACACTTTCGTAGCCCTCAAATTATGCCAAACACCATTGTAGTGCTTTGCACATATTAATGCACTTAAACTCTGCAATGCCAACCCTCTGGGATAGGATTCCCATTTCACAGGTGAGGAAACTGGAGCCCAGGGGGCTTAATTGAATTGCTGGAGGTCCCACAGCTAGTAAGTGGCATAGTCAAGACTGGAAAGCGGGCAGTCTGGCTCCCGGGTGAGGTATTCACCACGATACAGTATGCCCTCTAGAAGATGAACAGCCTGACTGGACTCCGAGTGGAGTCCTACAATCCCACCTGTCATCTCAGGACTATATACCTCAGGCTATCTGGGTCCTAAGAAAAAAACAGCATGTGGCCTTATGGGAATGCCTGCCCTGCAACACAGGAGCTTCCTACAGCCTTAACCCTTCATGCTCCTGTGTCCTAGGGACACCCATTTACCAGAGTTATCACATCTACCCTATGCCAGGCCCTGTGGTGTGCCCTGGAGCTGCACCAAATACGAGAGAATCCCAGCCCCTATCCTTTCGACATGCAGGCACATGGGGATGGAGGGGACTCACATTCCAGAGTGATGCTGATCAGGATGGTAGCCGGTCGGGCACCCTGGGTCACAGAGCAGAAGTCCCAATCATGGGAGCACCAGGGGAGGCTTCTAGATGCAAGTAAGACTTAATCTGAGACTCAAACAACCAGCAGGCATAGTGACGCCAAAAGCGGAGTGGGGGGAGGGAGAACGGTGTTCTTGGCAAAGATCTGGAGGCAAGTGCCAGTCGCCTCTTGACCCCAGCTGTACTCGTCCTCTGTGAGCGCAGCTGCACGGTGCCTGCCTGGACACACAGGTAAGGAGGGCATTGCAGACGTGTTTCCTTTGGGCTCCAGACCTCTGCGTGAAAGGAGAAGAACACCGAACTTCAATCTGTGGCTGTCACATGCCACCCCTGGCCTGAGCTCTTTCACTGTGTCATCTCATTTAATCCTTCCCCCAAGGAACCTGAGGCCCAGGCAGGGAATCTGTCCCATTCAGAAGGAGGAGGAGGTGGGCTTAGCCCCGGGGTGGGGATGTTTCCAAGTCTGAGCCTCCCCCACCAGCACCCTAACATCAGACCTGCCTACAGGAATTGATTTAAAAAGCCCTGACTCCAGAGTTAGGCTGGGCAGTCTGACGGAGGCAACACCATTTTCCTAGTCATTAGGTTTGTTCATAGGTCTACAACTGGCCCTAGGAATGTTGCTTCTCAATTCAAGGCTGTTAGAGTGGGTCACCTGAGGCTAGAAGGTCAGCTTTCAAGGTGGCAGATCTAAATAGTGGGCGAGCTGGTTCTAGCTGCCAACTGGAAGCTCAGGAGGGGCTGCAGGCTGAGGGCCACAGTCACCTCCTAACCACGCTTCTCCATGGACTGCTCGGGCCCTCACACAGTATGGTGGCCAGGCTCCAAGAGCAAAGGGTGGGTGTGCATGGCATTTTTATGACCTAGCCTTAGAAGTCACCGAGGATCACTTCCACTGTACTCTATTTATTGAACCAGCTGTATGCAAAAATCCAGTTTCAAGGAAAAGCGACAGGGTTCCTAACACCCAGTGGGAGGAGTACCAAGATCACATTGTAAGAAGTGCATGTGGCATGGGGGATATTGTTGTGGTTTATCTTTGGAAAATACAACCATACAACCTATCGTAAATACCTGCTATGGGCTAGGCACCACTCTAGATGCTAAGAAATAAAAAAAAAAAAACTGCCATCATGGAGCTTATATTCTGGAGGGGAAGACAGATAATAATATGGTAAATAATTAAATTATGTAGTAAACCAGAGGTGATAAGTACTATTAGGGGAAAAAAAGGGTAAGAGAGCCTGGAGTACTAAGGCTGGGCAAGAGCAGCAATTTTAAATAGGATAATCAGGGGGTTCCCAAAATGGCACTTGAGCAAAAAATTGAAAAAGAGAGAATGAGCATGTGTTTATCTGGGAAAAGAGCATTCTAAGAAAAAAGAACCACCTGTGCAAAGGTCCTGAGGCACCAAATGCCTGGGGGTGTTTGAAGAATGATGAGATTAGTGTCCCTGAGAAGGGGAGAGGGGAGAGTAGTAAGAGCTAATATCAAAGAACAAGTAGGTGATTCAATAGATCATAGAAGGGCTTTAGCTTTTATGCTGAAACAGGGAGCTATTGGAGGGCTCTGAAGAAAAGAGAAACGTGATCTAACCTAAGTTTCAAAAGCAATACTATGGCTGCCTTGTTAAGAATAGGTTGTAGGGGAGCAAGGGTAGAAGTGAAGAGAGCAGGCAGGAGGATATTGTAGCAACGCAGGTAAGCGACCACGAGGGCTTGGATCAGGGTGGTGGCAGTGGAGGTGGGGAGAAGGGTTTGGATTCAGGAAGCATTTTGAAGTTCTGATCTCCTTAGAGCTTAAAATGAGAAGGACAGGTGTCCAGCAATGCCCTCTGATCATCCTGTGAAACTGGCTAGTCTTCACAGAGGGAAGAAGGTAGGCTTCTTGTCTTGGCTCACCCTGGGCCCTCTTTGAGAAGTGGTTCTTACTTTTAGATAATTTCCTTGGACTATTTCACCCCCACCCCCTGACTTGCGCTTTAAGCACCCTATCCATTTCCTGTGGAATGGTAGCCCTGTGCAGTCCTCTGGGACTGCAGTTTCTATGGGTACATAAATGGGGAAAATGCTACCTTCATTTTTTCCCTTTTGAATATTTATGAAGTGCACTTGCTCTACAAAGTCCTGAAGTAGAAGACTTTGCTTCACTTAGTTCAGCACAGCATTTCTCAGATATATTCTACTCCAGGAAATTTTTTCACCAGCATATGTCCTTAGAACAATTTGAGAAAGGCCTGTCTTCAATGACCTTCTTCCCAGGAGGGGATTAATGCAGCCATGTGTGTTATCCATGCAATATGGAGGCACCTGTCCCAACCCATTTGGGGCAGCTGCTCTGGCCTTTCTGGGGCCTTGCATGCAGTCTCCTTGCCTTTGAGGACCTGCAGATGCTGCCCATTGCTAGGATAACGCCTCCCCCTCCACATCGCTGTCTGCACTGAGATGCCACGTTACGGCAAGCTTAGGGGTCAGCACACCAAGGCTGTCCCTGGCGCTTCTGTTTGTCCCACGACCCTTTACTGGCACTTAACCCTATGCCTGGTATGATGCTAACTAAGCATGCTGGAAGATACACAGATGAATCCAAGTTGGGTCCTGCTCTCAGTGTGGTTCAAGTACATCAATAATGGCCGTCACACACACGCAGTCCATAGCTAAAAGAGGGCTTTGTATTCAAACTTGCTTCAAATTGCTGCTAATGCCACTGTGTTTGACCTTGGGCAAATTTCTTCACATTTCTCTCTTGGTTTTCAAAAAATCCAGTCCAAAAAAAAATCTTTAATGTGGTAATTAGTTTTATCCCCCTGGCAAGCCTGGAGCAAAACCTAAGACCAAGAAATCCTGAAGAACAGAGCAGGCTCCTGGCTCCTTCACAAAGCAAACTGTCTCTCCCCACGTACTTCCTGTGGAGCCCAGGACCAAAGGGAGGTGTAGGGGCGCAGGGACAACAGAAAGAAGGAGAGAGGGGCTTCGAGAAAGGAGGAGGACCTGCTTAGAGACCTTTCCAACAAGAGAATTCACCCAGACAGACAGAGGAAATGCCCCAAGGGACCTTCGGATGCAAACTGTTCTGGAAAGTGCTGGAGGCTCCTGGTGACTAGAAGTCCTGGCTCCCTCCTTATACATTTGGTTGGACTAGTTTGAGTGAGTGGTGAGCCTCCTGCCTTGTCCATGGTCAGTCTCCTGCCATTAAGAATGGATCTTACTTCAGATCATTTCATAGGGTTCTATTTTTCTGACTTGTGCTCTAACCTTTAAACCGCCTGTGTCTGAGGGTTAAGCCCAAGGAGTAAAGCCCACAACCAGGAAAATCTTTGAAAATGATTTCTCTTTCTATAACACAGAAACCACAGACCCCAAGAAGCCGTGATCACGGTAAGGGGGAGAGGCCTCCAAAAAGCAGAGCCTCTGGGAAACCACAACCCTCTCCCCCAGTCAAGCCTCTCCACACCCACTGAGCCTTGCTTTCTTCATCCATAAAATGGAAATATCGATGGTTAGTTCTCAGGGTGGCCATGTGAGGATTAGATGGAACGAAGCATGGTCCCTGGTAAATAATGTTGCTCCTTATAAATACTAGCTGTTAATCATCGTCGTCATCACCATGATCATTGCTTTGGGGTGGGATCAATGAAGGCTGCATGGAGAAAATGACGTTAAGAAAAATAGCACGTCAGCCTGTGAACACTGGGGGAGAAAACAATTCCAGGTGGAGGACTAGTCTAATCAAAGCACAAGGTCCGAAGAACTTAGATATTGTCAAACACACTCCTCAGCCTTGACAGTGTCTCCTGTTGGACTTGACCCCAGCAGCCCTACCTCAGAGCCGTCAAGGGACCCTTCGACTTGGAGGCCACCCCCTGGTGGTGTCACCCTGGAGTGGCCCCTCCTCGGTAGTCACCAGCACTCACACAGAGAGGCAAAAGGGCACGTTCAGGTTCAGCTGAAACCTTGCTCAGTTCCAAAGCTGACCGACACTAAGACACTTAAGAAAACATTAAAAACCTCCTTAGTTCTGAGTCCATTAAATTACCTTCTTCATTCCGCAGAGATTAGGCAGAAATCTCACCTTTCAACTCAATAAAGGAATGGTTTTTGTTTAAGAAACACAGCAAGAAAACAGGACGAATGGTAGATGAATGTGAATTATGCCCCAGACAGAAGACACTACAGGTCACTTTATGGGTGCTCAGCTTTGTGAAGTCAGTATCTCGTGTGTATTTTGAAACTGGGGAGTCAGGCTGTCTTAGCAGAGAAGCCATTACTAGGTCTGATAACATTTTCTGAGCTCTTTCCATGTTACCATTTAGTCTTTGATATCAGGCTGTGTACTAGACATCTCTTATTTGTTTTGAGTATACTTACAAATAAATGCGTGAATCAGTTTTGTTCTTAAAAATTAGAAAAATACCAATAAAGCTAAAAGCACTCCAACTATCGCACCTACATTCATCACTGCTAGTCCTATCCTTCTCCCGTCCCTATTTTCCCCTCCCTGAAAGTAATCACTCATATAAATGTGCTTTTTAATCTTTCCACATCTTTCCAAAATAACTTTAAATGAGTTTGTGTTGCCACTTTTCAGTTCTTTAAAAATACTTTTCCATATATGTAACCTACCCGCAGGAAAGCTATAATGTGTGCATGTTATCTTAAATGGTGTCATACTATATATAACATTCTGCATCTTGCTTTTTCCTTAAGAAACACTTTTTTGAGCTCTACCCATGTCGACACATATAGATTCAGTTCATTCCTTTTAAGTGCAGGAGAACATATGAATATACTAATTTTATACAGTTGCACCCTGATGGAAGGGGGTTAGGTTGTTTCCAAGTTTCCGCCTTTACAAACTGTGTCAGTGATCATCTTGCACATACATATCTCTGTGTGTATGTGCAAGCACTTGAAGTGATCACACTTAAAAGCTAACAAGTGGAATGCTCATTATAGATCGTTTTTATCCGTGTGCGAAGCAGTTTCCTGAAGGGCTTCTAAACCTCCGTTCTTTGTTTGACCATCTGGTTTTCAGAGTTACTGACACTCAGTCTTGGAGGGAATATAAAGAACCAAACCTCAGTCTTTAGAGTTAGATTCTCATGCCCCATGAGGTGAAGGGACTTGACCGTGGCCACGGTGCCCAGAATTCCTTCTTACATTCCCTTGACCAGCATTACTGCTTGCCTGTGTCCATTCTATCTCTGCATGGCCTTTGGCAGGCGGTCACCTGCAGCTTCTGTAGTGGGTTGCACCTGAATCTTTCTCCCTTCGGGTTAAAAAAAAAAAAACAGAAAAAAATTGGACCACATGTGGTCCAACCCTCAAACAAATCTGGTGGGAAATTATCCCACGTTCCTTGCTCCTTGGTGGAAAGATCCTGGCTGCCTCCTATCCTGTCTCTCCCGCAAGCCTGAGCCCCTGTGACCCAGCCCCATGGTGGCCCACTCACCAGCATACCCTTGTTGACTTTCTTCTCTTCCTTGCCTCATTCCCCCATCCCTCACCTGCCTCTGGGGATCACCTACCAGATCAACTACCTGTACTTAAATCCTTGATCAAGATATGTTCTTTACAGAGTTCAGTTAAAGACTCCATCTGTCTGCCAGGGTCTGGGCTAGGCAAAAAGGATACAAAAAAATGAATAATATATAATATTGTGCTCTTAACAAGTCACAGGCCAGTGACCAGGTCTTCTGACTCTCAGTGCAGTGCTCTTTCTGCTGAATAATATCTGTGCATTTGAGTCAATGGCATTCTTTTAAAAAAAAGGAAATCAATTGGTCTTCCCAGCAATAAGTCTGACTAAATGAAGTTTTATTGTAATAACTTAATTCCACTGTCTTTTTTTTTTTTTCTGTAAAGGCCTGACTAAAATATTAATCCTTAAGCAGAGACTTTAACTGGAAACCAAACAGCTGCCCTGATACTCTTATTGGCATCTCCATTTTTCTGATATATATGTTTCTCCTCCCTCTGCTCTTAGTAAATGTTGATGTTTGGTTCACCCTGATCAGTATTAGCTCTTCTGGTCAATTTTTCTTATTTATTGACCTAAGCAGAAAATCAATATAGTCTTCATTTGCCATCCTGTTCGGAAGAATTTGATTCTGTAGAAACTGTCTGGGTTACTAAGGCCTCGATAGGATACCACAGACTCCAGAAAGCCTTCCAGGGCCCAGCCATAACTGACCTCCCCCCATCCCGCTGCTTTAAGAAGAGAGTGAACGAATGAAGTTTGCTTTTTAGAATGTGCTAGATCTCCAGGAGCTCTGCCCATACGCTCCTTCATGCAGGGTCACTTTCATAAATGCACAGGGAGGTAAAATGCCCTTACAATAAATAAATAACACGACCAGGAACACTTCTGAAAAGCCAGTCGCTTTCACATCCTAGCGACTGCTGAGTAGTCTCAAGTCCGTACTTGCCCAGGGAGTTTTCCTGTCAAACAAACCTTGGGCTGTAATCCCAGTCCCCTCCCTGCCCCCACCCCCACCCCTGATTAACTGAGACCTTGGGTAAATTACCTGCTCTCTTAGAACTTCGGTTTTAACTTGCCCGAAACCTAAGGATTTAGGATTGTTTCAGAATTACAGGTAATGCCAGCGAAACGCACAACAGGGCACCTGGCTCCTATTATTATGTGATTGCCACCATTGGGCTTTTCCTTTTCTTTTTTAATTGTGAAGGAGTCATTGTATTTTTTTAAGAGTTATTTACAGGTCTTTTGATCACTTTCAAATACCAATTCTCATTCACCTGCGTCCCTACCTACCCCTCCCTTTGAAGGATGGAGAATGCAGCCCAGTTTAGCGTCAGGGCTGGGGCAGATAGAGGCCCACGTGTTTTCTTTCTAGAACCTGGCAGGTAAAGGGCTGTTTGTGCACTGAGATCCCCCTCTGGCCTGCACGTGAGCCCGGCCAGCTGGCGGAGGCTCTCCCTCAGGATCTCCCGGGAGGGAGAGAGCAAGAAAGGATCCCTGTCTGGTGCCACCCGGAGCTGCGAGTGAGAGGTGCGAATGCCCGGCAAACAATGAATAATCGGAAGATATAGGACTTGTTTGTATTAAAAAAGTGTTTGCTGTTTATCTGGAATTCAAATTTAACTGGGTGTCCTATATTTTTATTTGTTGAATCTGGTGACTCCAATATTAAGCGGTCATCCAGTGACATTGAGCAGGTGACATCTGAGCCATGAGACTCTCTGGGGGCCCAGCACTCCTGCTTGGATCAAAGAGAGCAAAACAGCCGTAGCGCTCTCCGGACAGCGGGATCCATGCATTTGTTTCTCTTCTCACTTTTCAGTGTTGTCTAAGTACCTTGGCGGCAATGTAGGACTTCTCTAAAAAAAACAAAGTAAAAGTGGGTGAGCAGATACGGTGCGGCGCATGCGGAGCAGGTACAGGACTGGCATTTTTAGCGCCAGCCTCTTCTCTCCTTTGCTTTTCCCCACTCCCTCTCAGGGCTTCCAGCCACCCCACCTGTACAGCCAGCCTCCTCCCCTTTGCCCGTTAACAAATCGTACACTCTCAGGCCCGTGAAGTGTCGGTGCCTAAGGACAGCATTTACTCTGCAAAGCGACCGGTCTGAAAAAGCCTGTCCCCGTGGGCACGGCTTTCTCACACATGAAGGATAGTTCCTCAACTCATGTGTTTTAAGCAGCAACTGCTTGAGAAGAAGATACCTTAGACTAGATCAGAAATTATAGGTGAAGAGTTGGGATAAAGTGGTTTTAAACAAAAGCGTGAGCAAGAGCAGAATTTATACATGTGTTTTATTGCGAGCGATACATGATTTTAAGTAGGTATGACTATTAGTAGAGCAATAAATGAAATGCTTGAAGTGGATCTATGACTGATCCCTTTACATTTTTAAGCAAAGTTTATGTATTCAGACAGATCAAACAACTCTTAAAGTCTTCTCAGGAAGATGGTGGGTGGGTGACCTTATATTCAGGAACAGTGGGGAAGGCCCGTTAGATATTGAGCTCAGGCTTTTTCATCTTAGCTGTTAAAATAAATAATAGCTAACAGGCCTTGAAGACGTACAGCAGCCAGTTCTAAATGCTTTGTCTGTATTAATTCATTTTATCCTCACAGCAACCCCGTGTCGATGGTGGTGGCATTGTGAACCCCCGCTTTGCAATTAAGACCCTTAGGCTGTCTGGCTCAAGAGGGCCTGTACTTTAAAAATAAATAAATAAACACACACATATACATAATGTATATAAAATGTCAAACATACCTAAGATACAATATCAAAAATATATAAAAGAAAAAAGATTACAATGGATCTCCATCTCACCATCACCCAACGATAGTAACATCACCTCATGGCCGAGAGCCCACCTGTCAATTAAATGACACCATCTGGCTCCCCACAGCCCGAATTCAAATCTTAGATCCTCCAACGTGCCTGCTGGGGCCACTGGGCCAGTCCCTACGCTTCACTTAGCTTCAGTTACCAGCTCTGTACGATGAAGGTAAGCAACACAGTTGCTAACTCACAGGGATCGGGGTAAGGCAGCACACGTTTCATGTGCCACACTCCCCATTTGACGCACAGGAAGCAGCGTTATCAGATTAGCGTTCATCTGCCCTGCTCTAATGGAAGAGGCGACGGGGTCACGGCCACTGAATACCATGGACCAAAGGTATTCTATAAACATCTCTGAGTAAATGAAAGCAAAATGTCTTGTGCTTCAGCCCCAAAGCTCCGTCACCTATAGCACATTGTCTTTTAATGGAGACATTTTCTTGCCCAAGTTAATAGTTATAGCTCAAAACCCTTTCAAAATATAAACGTCTTTAAGAGGAATTATATTCTAATACAAATGTCAAGGTACCTCTGGCTACTGTTAGCAAAACTGAGCAATGAATACCTTAGATACGTCAATGCCAGGCATTTGGGTTCTAAGATTTGCTTTGATGACTCAGAGCATGCAGAATCATTTCTAGATGGACTGGAAGTGCTTTGTTTATGTTATTAAAAAAACAAAATTCAACTGAGTAAATCTGAAGATCTGATTGCTTTTATTTAACAATTCATGAACCAGGGAGCATCCCATCTAGCTGCAGAGAAAGAAATGTTTTTAAAGGCAGAAGGAAGTCAGAAATGAAGATGAAAATAAAGATTATTTTGGGCAAGGTCACCTTCCTTTGGGGGACAGAGGGGCTATTAGGTAGATTACCTCACTGATGCTGATCATCAATTCCATACTGACCAGTTAAGATTACATTCCTGAGGGAGCCTGAGCCTGCAGTTAGGTTAGATATTAAGTTTTGGTTTGGTGACTTGGGTTTAGCACATGTGACTCCATTTTGGGCCTGTTATCTCTTTTTTTAACAATGTGAAGGCTAACAGAGAGCTGAATCCTTCCTATGCTAATCTTGAGGCCCCTGGCAGCAAATAGAATATTAGACCAGATGCAGGAGTAAAATTGCTGATAAAGATTAATGATAAAATCATCTTTCTGTGAGCTGCTGCCCCAGGCAGAGGTGGATTCACATTATACCTCCACCTCTCACCGGCCAGAAACAGTTCACCTTCCATGTAGAAGGCAGTGTTTGCTTGTCTGTAAAATGGAATTGGCAGTCATGACACTCATTTTGATACTTAGTGAGATGCTATTACCAGTTTCCTTCCACTCTACAGAGCTTTAACAAGTTCACCTCTGTTACCTCGTGTCTTCTTTACCAACAATGCCATTCACAAGGTAGCCCCCTTTTTCAGGCAAGAGAACTGAAGCCCAGAGGGGTTAAGTGACTTACTCAGATTCACACAGCTTCTGCTGAGGATTTATTTTCAATTCCCCATGCCAACAAACTCTTCTATAGAAATGCTTGAGTATTATTTATTTAAAGGGCAGCACAGAGGTGGCGGGCAATGAATGAAATCTTTAGTTCTGTGCCTGGAATTGAGATGCCTGAGATGCCAGGGGAGGTGGGTTCTCTTGATTATATCATACAGAAACCCAAAGATTTCCTTTAACGACCGTGTTGAGCTATTGCTGGCAATTGGAAATGTTTATGTGAGGCCCAGGCAGCCAATCATCTGAGTGGCAGGTGCAGTTAGAAACATGGAATAGGAAGGGAGTTTATTTATAAAGGGCCTGATGAATCCCCAAAATGAACTTGTCAGTCAACCCAAGAAAAGTAACTGTGGAGGATCAGGAAATTAATGATTGTCCTCCTTGGCATAGACAGGCACTCCAGTGCCAGGGCTGTGAGTTGCCTAGCTATCAGCACATTTCTCTCTCCCCCAGGCTGCTTGGTAGTTATTTCTGTCAATAGAAACTGAGTTCAATACCTCAGAAATGTTGATCAATAAACTCAGCACTTGCTGGTTGAAATGAGCTTTAGTATTACCTGGAAAAAGAGGAGGGAAGACTTGGATTCCTTCCCTCTTTCCCTTCCTCTCTTCCTCCCTTCCTGTCTTCTTCAAACATTTAATGGACACGTGTCAGGCTCTGTGCTGATCACTGAGAAAACACAAAACCATGAGAAGAGTCAGTCCTGAACGGAAAACGTACACATGTGCCCTGCCATGTGCCTTGGAAGAGATGCATCCAGGATCCAGGAAGACGGACAGGCACGTGACAGCAACTCAGCCTAAGTGGTGTGATGGCTGGAGGGCTTCTGGCCTCATGGAGGAGGGGATAAGTGAGCTGGGCTCTAGGAAATGAATAGGAGTCCGTCAGGTAGTCACAAGTGGAAGGCCATAACATATTCAGAGATGTGGTGACAATGACAAAAGAGGTATATCCTTGCTCTTGTATTATATTATTTCTTCCAATTCTTTTCTCTTTTTCCCCTCTGCTGCTTCCTTTTCCTCAGGAATGAGCTTCTGGTAGCTTTTTAACACTGTCACTTTTGGGGCAAGAGAGATAAAAATGTGAATGTTATGTTATGTTATTCATATCAAGTGATAATAATTTATTGAGTATCTACACTGAGCCTCTAAAACCATCAGAAAATCCCTGTAGGGCAAAAAGTAGTGTTTGTCTCTGTCTACACTTCTGTACCCAGCAGCCTACACATAGTACGCAAGTGATGAATATATTTATTTTAGAATGCATGTCAGGCACTTTGCATGTATTACCTCTGACCTCATGATACATCAGGATGAATAAGATGATATATAATGTTACCGGTATGGAGTGGTCAGAGTAATCCTTTAAAACTGCATATCAGATCATTGCAGTCTTTGCTCAAAACTGTCCAGTACCTGTTCTTTATACCTATAGTAGAACCCAAAGTCCTTACTGTCACTTCCATGATGCTCCACTATCTGGCCCTTGCTGCTCCTTGCAGAGTCAGCCCTGTCCCACCTCTGGGCCTTTGCACCTGCTGTTCTTGCTACTTATAACATGCTTTCCCCAGACTGATTCTCTGCAACACTTCCTGCTACTGATCACATCTCTTCAGGCCTCCAGTGGTCCTTTTCTCACCCGTACTCCAAACCTACACAGCCTCTCCCGCAGGAATCTCTATCTCAGGGTCTGCCTTTTTTCCCTTTGTTATCACTCTGACATTTTACCATCTGTTTGTATGTTTGTTTATGCCTGTTTCCCCTGGAACATAGCAGGCTCTCAAGAATTGCTTTGTTGTATTTGTCATGTAAATGTATTTTGTATTATATTTCCACATTTAATCTACTCATAAGTAACATTACAAAATAGGTGTGAATGTCCCCATATTTAAATAAGGAACATAAAACATAATTAACAATAACAACAGCAACAAATTATTGAGCATTTGCTCTGGCCAGATGCTGTGTTAATCATTCTGCATTCATTATCCCATTGGATTATCTCAATAACCCTACAAGCCTCCCTGACCACCTTACAAAACCAACACAGGACCCCTCAGTTCACCCCAGCACTCCTTGCCCCCCTCCTGCCACAATAACTGCCCCCCACCACCCACCATTTAACACTTAGTCCATTTAACTCCTTAACATTTTGTCATTTGTCTGATGCTTGAGCCCCCACTAGAATATAAACACCATGAGAAAAGGGACACTTTTTATACACCGCCTCCTTTGTGGCATGCAGAACAATGCCTGGCATGTTATAGCTGATCAGTAAGTATCTTTAGATATTTCTGAAATGTCCACTTATTTCCCCCATAGGAAAAGGAACTAAATTTGCAGAAGAGGTCAGTTCTCCCATACTGTTTGTCATAGTCTGCATTTGACTACTTCATAGTGTGATTGGCTCATAAGCACTGTCTCCATCTGCTTCCTCCCCCACACTGTCTTTTCCAACCCCCCAGCAGTCCCAACAGCGGCCTCTTCTAGAACAAGAGGGCAGAGCAGGCCTGTGGGCAGGTAATTGCATCTCCTCCTCTGCTGTGAATCTCTCGGACAGCCGTCTGCAGCCAGGACGAGACTCTGCTGGCTGTTGCTGCAGGTCTGCCCAGATCCTTAAGAGGTGGAGACAAGGGGCTAAGCCCAGAACTAAGGAATCCACAGCGACCCATCCTTGCTGTACAGTTCCGCAGATAGCCCATCCCATCTTTCATTGACGTAAAGAAGAACCAGTTTTCCTTACTTTCCTGTATAAGCCTAAACTAGCATTAAAGATAGTAATAGGTACTCAGTAGACACTTGTGGAATGAATGGATGAATGAATGAATGGAAGAAAGAACATGCTTGCAAATGCATGAAAAAAAAAACCCATTGAAAATAGGGCAATTGAGGCTCAGGGAATAGAAGCAACTGTCCAAGATCTCTCACATTATAGCTGAGCTAGGGACTTGAACCTACTTCTGTAGATTCCAAGCCAATGACTTTCTTCTGTACCCCATGGCATCCAGGCAGTGCCAGTCCCCAAACGAAGGTCCTGGATTTGTAAGACACAGGCTTCTACATAAAGCTTGATTGCCTGCCTACCTGCCTGCCTGCCTGCCTGCTTCCCTGCCTACCTGCCTGCCTGCTTACCTACCTGCCTGCCTGCCTGATTGCCTGCCTGCCTGCCTGCCTGCCTGCCTGCCTGCCTGAGTTTGAATTTACCGAGCAATCTATTAATGTGAGCCCGGAAGCACATTTTCTTCTTCTGTTTTGTTTCCTCCTACTTGCTCCATGCTCTTCCAGATAGACACAGGGCCATGCTGGAGGCGCCTCCCTTGCCTCCTGCCCTCTGCTGATCTCTCTGCAAAGGCAGAAGACAGTCACCCCTCCTGGTCAGGATTGCCTAAAATGCCATATTCTCTCCCAACATCCTTCTCCAAAACCCCTGAATCTTCATCTGGCTCTTCTGTTGGCAAAATCCAGAACCAAACCTAGAACCTCTGGAAAAGATATTGTAGGAAAAAAAACCCCAGGGACTGTCTGCTCCATAGTCTCAGCCCCATTGCCACACATCCAGTTGAAGGAAATGCCACCTCTTCCTTGAAGTTTCTATTCCCTATTATATATGCATGTGTATCTGTGTATGTGTAATTTTTAATTGCTTTTTTGATATGTTATTGAAATTTTCCATACAATTAGCTATACCTGGAAATAATGATTTGTAATTATCACATAGTGTCTTATTGTATGAATGAACCATAATGTTCATTACCATTTTGTCACGGTTGGATATCTAGATCAGTCCCACCTTTAATCCCATTATGAATGGTATTGTGATGAACATGTTTGTGCATGTATCTTTACCTGCATTTCTCTTTTTCCCTTTAAAATATACTACTTTGATCACCAGCTCAAACTGTATGAACACTTCAGGAGTTTTGATATGTTTTGCCAAGTTGCTTTCCATAAATTTTGGCTATTTATACCTGCAGAAGTAGAATAGAAAAAAATCATTTCATTGTACTTTGTTAGTACTGAGAATTATCATTTGCCAAAATACTTGCCAGCTTGATTTGTGAAAACTACCTTCTTATCAAATAAATGAAAATTAAGACTAGCTTTGGGAGAATAATTGAACTTACGGTTTTCATTTCTTCAACCTCACATTCTTTCAATCCAGTCTTCTTTCTCTTTGCTTTTTGCCTTACCACTTATGACACAAGCTCAACTGTAATGACTTATTTTCAGTCCATAATTTCGTCTTCCTTTTACCTCTCTTTTTATTTCTCTAGTACCATCACTTGCTTTTTTTAAATGAAATATTTATTTTTGAATAAACATATAAATATACACAGCTCAAAATTCCAAAGATACAGGGAGATCAAAGTCTTTCTTGATCCACTCACCCAATTCCCACCCACTCCCATAATCCCAGATTAAAATAAACTGCCTCCCTTTCTGACCTTCCATGTCTTTTCTGCTCTTCAAGATTGTTGACTTGCCTGGGGGTAGAGACCCTGGTTTACTCTTGTCTTATTTCTGACTGTTCATAGCAGAGGGATAGGCATAGCAGGTGTTCAGTAAGTATCTTTATAATGGATGAATAAATGGAATGATAGGTGGGTAGATAGATGGATGGATGGATCAGTAGATGGATGGATAAGTGGAATGATAAGTAGGTGGCTAGATGGGTAGATGGATGGATAAATGGAATGAAAGGTGGATGGATATATAGATAGATGAATAAATGGAATTAATAGGCAAATGGATGTATGGATTGATGGGCAGATGGATGGATAGTTATTTTGTTCCTAAAGAAATTAGGAACCATCCTTTCAGGCTTTGAATACCTAACAGTCTTATAATTATTGATGATCAATGAGAAATTACCCAGTGATTTTCACTACATAAAAACCCCATTTATTAAACTGTGCTACAGATAACCCTGATGCTTCAAAGCAGAAATAATTCTTGTTCAGCAAATGAATTAACCAGTGTTTAATTACCATGATTCACTATCCACTACTAAACTTTTTTTTTGAAAGTAGCTGATAGAATGGACACAGCCTTTTCCAGACTGGAATTTCCACATTATAAAGTAATTTTTTATAGACATGTAGAGTGTGTTGGGTTCTATATAAGCTGGAGTCTCTTGGGAAATTGCATTTTCTTCTACCTGTCACCACCATGCAAAGACAGCAGCTGTCCCAGGTGCTGACTGAGAAGTGCAGTAAAAGGGAATTTAACACTGGCTGGACTCTCGCTCTGTGCTGGCCAATGTGTGGGATACTTAGGTGGCCTGTCTTATTTTGTATTCCTGTCTGTCCGGAGAGGTAGGTCCTAAAACCTGCATTTGACAAATAAGGAAGCCGAGGCCAAAGAGACAGAGTGGCTCTCTGGAAGTCAGTTAGTGAGGTTCCAGACAGAGCTGGGATTTCAACTCAGCTGCCTCTCCCTGGGATGCTGAATGCTTTCTGATGTCCCCAGCCTGTATCTTTCATATTTCCTTCTTTATTCTAACACCACTTGGAATTTAACTCCTCCCTATGCCCATATTATAGAACAGATTTCCCTACATTATGGAATAGAATTCCATTCCACAGGGTTCCTGTCCCTCTGCTAACATGTGGACCCCTCCGCTCCCCATACACACTGCCCTGGATGCATTCTTTTCACCCTTCAACTGCCCTCAAAACTTCTCTCCTCCAGGAAGGCTCCCTTGATCACTGTAGACCATGGATGCTGCCCAAAGAATCGGGGGATCTAATTTTGAGGTAGCCATTCTACACGTCCGGGACTCAGTTTGTTTATCTGTAAAATGGAGTTAACAAGACCAGGAACAACTGCGACAGCTGAATGTGTGATGTGACACCACTTTGATAAGGATGCCACACTGCACGTATGTGAGGGATTATTAAAACAAG
This sequence comes from Manis pentadactyla, assembly GCF_030020395.1. Lineage (NCBI taxonomy): Eukaryota > Metazoa > Chordata > Mammalia > Pholidota > Manidae > Manis > Manis pentadactyla. The sequence goes on along the minus strand of NC_080021.1, from coordinate 204,580,368 downwards.
GAGTTCTGGGCTTGTTCACACTAATGCGGCAGCCCCTCACAGGCACTTCTGCCGTTAGGCCATGTCTGTGTATGTCTGCAGTACCTGTCCACTGAAATGGACGTCTTAGGGGACCAGGGCCACCCTTGCACATCTCCATATGTATTGGAGGGTGCCTGCTACACAGTGCTCAACAAGTATGGCTTGAATGCAGAATGAGCATGGGGGCAGGGCTGGAGCCAGCCGAGCTGTGGGAAGGAGGCCTCTACTTCCTGCACACCTCAGAACCTTCTAGCCCCTGGTTCCAAGGCAGCAGGAGTCTCCCATCAGCCTAGGGAATTAGGACACTTTCCCCCAGGCTCTACAGGGCATTGGGGCATGACAGTCCCTGACCTTCCTCACTCAGGGAGCTCTCCGGACTTTTGAAAGCAGTTCACAATGAAAGAAATCTGAGGGAGCCTTCAGTCCAGCCCTCACTTCACAGATGTGGAAACTGAGGCCCAGAGAGTAGCAGGGACTTGCCCATAATCACATGAGTGTCAGAAACCAAATTGAAACCCGAGGCTTTAGACTCTCCAGTACTCTCCTCAGTAGTCTGATGCCCTGCCAGTTTGCTCAGGCAGCATTTGGGGATCACAGGGGAGTGTCTCATTCTGAGAGTGTCCCTGTTACTGCACACCTGCCACTCCCTTCCTGGGCTCTGCTGAACCTCTCCCTGCACCCCTGCCCACCACATGGAACCTGGCCATGTCCAGAATACCAGAGAGCACAGGGCTGTGGCCATCTACAGGGTCAGGAGGTAATCAAAGGCAGGCGGGGAAGTACGTGGAAGCCACTTGAAAGGACACATGCAGGGAGAGAGCTTCCAGACTGGTGCACTGTTCCTCTAAACGGGAAGTCTGGGGAACACCATGACCTTTTCAGTGGCTTGGGATTCCAAGATGTTTCTTTGTATTTTAAGGATTACTGGCTGTGTTGAAGTTGAACTGATATACTGCAAGTACTGCACATATTTAATGTATACAATGTGATCACTTTGGACATAGGTATATACCACCATCAAGTTAATAAACTTACCCATCACTTCCAGAAGTTTCCTCCTGCCCCTCTGTTTGTTTTTGGCTTGTTTGTGACAAGAATACTTGACCCGAGATTTACCTTCTAAACAAAATTTTTAATCCAATGATACCGTTTTGTGAACACCAGGCCCATATGTTGTGCAGCAGCTCTCTAGAACTCACTATTATGTGACTGTAACTGTATACCCTCTGAACAACTCCCCATTTCAAGCAGTCGTAGAAGGCAGAGAGTTTCACATTAATCTTTGTTTGTATTTTCTCCTCTCCCCACAATTGTGGTGCTGGATTCCCGCCAGGGCAGGCATGAAGAGTAGGGGGCCTTGGGCTCGTGAAAGCTCAGATTTATTTAGAGACCAATTTACTAGGGAAAGGGGCCAGCGGCTCCATTCTTTTCTCTTTCCCTCAATGAATTCTCATGTTGTTTGTTTACACATCCATCCATTCATTTAAACATTCAAGTAAAACTGTGCCACCTCCCTATTAAATGTCACTGTACCAGGCCCTGCAGGGGCAGAGTCCTGCCTGCGGGAAGTCACAGGCCAGTGGGGAAAATAAAACCTGCCGCTGCTTCTCCCGTCCTATCTCTCCTGAAGCCCCGCTTGCCTTCCTCCTTCATTTCCTGCCCAAATATCCACCAGCCCCTTCTCCAGGCCAAGATCTGGGCCGCCCGGCGGGTTGCTCATGGAGGAGGAGGACCGTTAAACAGTTCCTGAAATGGTTGCAATCGGTGGTAGGAAGGCATGGAAGTTAAAAATGCCTCCAGCTTTGAAGTAAGCTAGGGCTGAGTTTGAAACTGATGAGTTCTGTGACCTGAAGCAAACCTCTGCACCTCCGTCGGGCTCAGTTTCTGCATCTCTAGAGTGGGGCTGCAAATGCCGCTCTTACAGGGCTGCTGGGAGGATTGCAGGCGACAGTGCAGGTAGAGAACCCAGTGCCTTGGCTATCACTCTGTTATTAGTAATTAAAAGCATGCTCAGCATTCAGGGAGGCCCCAGAGAGCATGAGTAATTTGGGTGGGATGAATGAATTAAGCCTTCAGAGACAACGGGATTTGTCAGCAGAGTGTCTGACGTGCCCTGGCTAAGGAGAAGCTTGTGAGGTTGGAAGACGAAATTGCTGCCTGTCTCCAGTACTCCAAACACTTCCCAGAGATGCATTTCCCTGTCCCGGCAATAGCCAGCAAGTCTGTGCTGTAGGATTCACTACAGGCCGTTGGCCTGTACCCTGGGAGGGAGGCGGGAACTGGCTCACCCCCACCCCTGGGCTGGCCCTGGGAACCTCCTGCCAGCAGTGGCAGAGGCCAGCCAGCCTGGCTGGGAGCCAGGCGCAGAAACTACTGGCAGGGTGGGGTGAAGTGGCCAGGAGAGAAGCTCTTTGGGCCCAAGTCAGCCAGGCTGTAGGGTGACAGCTGTGTGGAGGGCAGGCAAGAGTCACTACTGTGACTGCACATCTCTGTGTTCACTCTTGCCTAGGCGCCCCCTACAGGCTGGTGGCTGCAACTGCCAGGAGCCCAGAAGGGAGAGAGAGAATGTTCAAGGCCAGGGAAAAAGCAGCACTTTCCCTGACAGCCAAAGTCCTGTTCTAAAGCTTTTTGGTTCCTGATTCTGACTTGGGGTGAAATTCCCAGGAGCACAGTCTTCTACACATGGCATTTAGTGCCACCCTCCTGGGGAGAATGTGGACTTTAGAGCACAGTCAGATTCCTGTGACGGCTCTACTTTTAAGGTATCAGGGGGGTGTACATGGCTTCATACACTGAACCTCGGTTTTCTATCTGTAAAATGGGGTACTGATCTGCCTTCTGAGATTGCACAAGAAAGTCGTCTAGAAGACACATTCACCAGAGCCTCCTTTACTTCTTTGTCCCCTGCCTGTCCCTCTCCTTTAATCATGGGCTATCTGCCTATCTCCCCAGCACTGACCTCCTCTTCCCCTCCACATTTTAGTGACTCTCTTTGTGCCATCCTCTAACACCTGTCCTGCCTTTCTCCTCCTTTCCTCTTCCTTCCCTACCCATCTTCCTTCCCCTCACTGTCCTCATCTTCCTTCAAGACCCGATGTATCGCTACCACCTCCAGGTCTTTACCGACCAGCCCAGGAAGAATCCATTGCTCCCTTTTGGGGACCTCGTGTTTATTGATGTATCTGTGCTATAAGTGTTCCCTCTGCTTCATATTATATCTTATTGCCTCTGGCCCTAGCCTGTGTACTTCTTGAGGGTGGAGCTTTATCTGGGCACCTCTGAGGGCTGCGTATCTAGCAGATGTCCTGGTACCCAGTAGGTGTGAAGCAATACGGAAATGTATCCCCACCACAGTACACTGGGCAGCCCTATAAGCATGGACGGCTGCAATAAACTTGCATCACCCTAGAAGGAACAGACTGAAGACAGAGAAAGGCTAGCATTTGCATCTTTGCATAAAGCTACTCTGCCTCATTTATTTCACCCAGTCTCCCAGCCACCCCATGAGGAGACTTAGCAAGGATGCATTTGCTGATGAAAACAACAGTAGCTCAGATGGAGGTCACTTGTGTGAGGGCACAGCCATGAGAGCTTTTCAAAAATTGTTTTCTGAAGCCAAAGGCTGTTTTTCTTTCACTACACTGCATGTGCCCCTCCAAGTAGGAATGATTTGGTTTTGATCGTAGTGGAGTTTTAATTTCCTGTCTCTTCTTATCTACACCCAAGATTCTGGTTTTATTCCCAGACCCACAGATATGCAGGGAGAAGCTTTCTCCCCACAAGTGTCAGCCCAGTAAGAGACTCTCATCTTGGGGTCCATGCTGGAGGTCCATGAAATAACACACAGAGTAACACATTTTTACTTGTGCCAACCTCACATTGAAATTTAGCCTTTCCTTCTGTTACAGACACAGGTATGCTAACAGCACCTGTGATTCTGTTCCTAATAGAAATCACACGTAGTTTTATATCCTCTTCCATTTGTTGCAGATGTCTTAAAATGTAGTTTATGCTCATCACCAGTTCCAACGTGTGGTCATTATTCCCTCTGTTACTAGACCTTTTAATGTGTCAATGAAGAAGCATATGTAATATTATATTACAGTTGGCTTTTAAAAAAATGTTTTGGAAGTGGTTTCTTTGGTAATACATTTTGCATTTGATTTTACGCATTTTAAAATGTGGCCCATTGGCTTCTGCAACTGACAGAGGGGTCTTGGGCACCAAGTTTAGAACCTCTGTTCTCCATGCTTGAGTACTTTTTAGAGTTAATGAAAGCAGACTTCTGTTAGTAACTACAACCAGAACAATAAAAGCTAGTGTATCTGTGGGGCGGTTCACATCATTTTGCATTTATTCAGTTACTCATTTGTTCATTTGTTCATCAGTCCAGTAAAAATCTAGGCGCCTGTGCTACGTTCCAGGGACCAGACTGTAGTGAGCATATCAGAGCCCCTGCATTCATGGAACTTTTATTGCCTCATGTAATCCTCATGGTGACCTATGACTCAGATATTATTGTCCGTGATTTATGCATGAGGAAAACTGAGGCTCAGAGAGGCTGAATGAATTGTTCAAGTTTTCTGAGCTAATAAGTGGCAGGGCCTGGGTTTAAGCCAAAAACGGCTTCACGGTAGCATGATTATGTCTGATTTGCCTGATGATTGTATAAGTCTCTTGATTTCCTTAAATGCAAAACATTGAAAACAGTAGATATCCTCCCCACCCCCCATTCTTTCATTTCTACCTTTTTTTTCTTGGGAAGCCACATAATGTTAGAAATCTGAGCCAGTATCATTGTGTAAGTGCAGAACCTGTAGCCCAGGGAGGGTAGAGGGTCATCTGGGGACATACAGCAGAGCGAGGCCGAGCTGGACCCCCATCTCACCCCCGGGGTCTCCAGCGGGCACTCCTCCTGCTCGGGGTCCCAGCCACGTTGGCCATGGGATGGTGGCCCCTCCCGGCTTCAGACAGCACCCCCTGCCATCCCACATCCCCAGGGTCCCCCACCTCCCTGGGCAGCAGGCACACTCCCAGCTGGGCTTTCTGAGCAGCTGCTCCCGAGAGCCCCGGGCCCTCCCACCTCTGGAGCCCATCCTAATGAGCTGCTCTCTGAAGTGAGAGCTGTGAGGACCTCTCAATGTCTCAATGACTCTGTGTGGGTATTTCATGAATAAATAATCCTCAGGCCTCCGCTTTTGTCACTGAACCTTTTTTTTTTTATAATGTTTCATTTTTAATATGATGGTGGATTTCCAAGGGTCAGGAGAAGGGGGGTGGGTGAGGAGGAGAATTTCTCTGAGCAATCAGAACAAGAACAGGGAGGAGGTGATGGTTTTTTGCCAAGGAATAATGGCCTCAGAGATCAGATGGATTCCACAGTCATGGTGTGTATGTTGGGAAGGGAGGGGGGTTGTCCACACATTCTCTGGTCACTCCTGGGGAAAGCCAGGTGGGACAGAATGTCCCCAGGCCACTGGCTGGTGTGCTTCAGGGCCTGACACTCTGCAGGAAAATCTGTTCCCCCAACCCTGATGCCCAACTCCCTAGATTAGATTGGCCCCTCTGCCCCGTGCTGTCACAGGCCCCCGTTCCATAGTTTGTGATTGTAGATCCAGGGGTAGCCGTAGACATGGAGACAGGGATATAGAGACCGGCAACTGTGTTCCACTAGCGGGACTGTAAGTCCAGGAGAACAAAGCCCCTGTCTGTTTTGCTCTTCATGTATACCCAACCTCCAGCCCCCGCTGTGAGTGCTGGGTAAATATTTGTGAAATGAACAAATGCATTTCCAAATTAACAGCAGCCCCTTATGGAGGCCCTTGTTTGGGTCTGGTGATGATGAGGGCATTTTTCATCTTTTATCTCATGGCTCCTGGCCACAGCCCTGTGAGCTGAATAGTATTGTCCCCATTTCACAGAAGGGCAACAGACACTCACAGTCATTTTCCTTTTGTCCCCAAGGCCTCACAGCTGGTGGGCCTCATTTGTCCCTCCTCTTCTTCCTTCTGCCTTTGCTTATTCAGTGAACAGCTGCAGTACACCCAACACTCTGGGGAAAGTGAGGGAGGCGGAACCTCAACACACAGGAAGCTTGCAAGCTACTCAAAGACACAGACAGTCACAGGAAGCTGTGAGACCACTCTGCACAGCGGTATGTGTTCTTGACCTAAATTAGTGCACACCATAATTGCCGGAGGAGGGGAAATGGTAACTGTCAGCTGCGACATCAGTCCCAGACTCCCCGCGTGGGAGGGCATCTTAAGGAAGTAGGCAGGATCCTGTCGGGATGGGAGCCAGACACACTGGAGCAGAGACCCTGGCTCTGCTATGACTGCCTGACATGGGGCAAGCCCCTCAGAAGCACCAGGCCCTGCCTGTCGTGTGTGCATTTCTTTTTTAACCAACAAAATGGGGGTAAGAATGGCACTGTCTCATAGGGCTATGGCAAACATTAATGAGATAATCCACATTAAGTCCAAGTTCACACATCTTAAATTCTCAGTAGTATCAGCCAGTGTCACTATCACCATGGTATTTACAGCCCTCCTGGGAGGCTTGATTCTCCTCTACTATGATCCCAGAAAATGGCCATCCCTCCTCAGTGTGCATCTCTTCTGTGGCCCCCAGCGGGACCTGGGGGGATGGTGTCCCCATTGCTCAATCACTCTGACTTTAGAAAAGCCCAAATCTGCCGCCCTGTGGCTTGTGCCCACTCACCCCTGCCTGGAAGCCTTCTACCAACTCATCTTGATAAAGCAGGTGCCACATGCCCACCACTCTCCTAACACTACCTACATTATCTTCAGCTGGTCTCAAAACAGCCTTAATCCTCCACATGGTGCCTCAGTTTCCTCTATAGAATGCTCTGCTTCTATAAAAGATGGTCATATGTTTTATATCATTGTGTTTTTATGAGGATTAAGTACATTGATACATGTAATGCTTGAAACATTTCAAGCATATTATGATCAATAAGCTTTAACTATTATTGTTGTTTTTATTGCCATCATGATTTTTATAAAATACTAATCTATGTCATCCATCTACATCAAAGCAGGGTCTACTTTTAGAACAGTTTAGTGGCCACCCATAGTTTGCAGCGTGAAGTCCAGAATCACTCAGGCCTAGCACGCAAAACCTTGTCTAGCTTGCCTCCTGGCAGCCCGTGCTGCCTGTCCTTGGCCACTCTCCACCTTTGCTCAGCACTCCTGTCTCCTTGCATTGACTGAAGTTCCTCCAATCAGGGTATACCCTCACCTACTTTGAGGCCTTAAGATAATTCTGTTTCCTCTGCCTAGAATACTCTTGTCCCGTACCACCCTCCTTCATTTGGTTAATTCCTGTGGGCTCTCCATTTCCAAGATCTGACTTGAGGGAGGGGTGCTCTTCTTTATGGTCCGAGGGTCCCAGTTATATAGCTATGCTAACTTTTTATTTGTTTTTCTGCCTGCCTAGCACACACTTTGCCACATCTATTCCTATGCCTCCCAGAAACCAGCCCATAACCCAAAAGAAATAGTTAGGCAACAAAGAAAACGATTAAATGAGTAAAGGGACAACATGAGGTCCTCCTCTCCTTCTCTTACATCCTCAAGTCACAGTTCTTGCAAATGTGAGGGATACTCAGATGGTACCAATGGCTACCAGTTATTGGGTACTTCCTGTGTAAGGGACATTTTACATATATTATCTAATTTATTTCACATGCTAACTCTGTCAGCTAAGGTATTAACATCCTCATTTTTCAATAAGAAAATGGAGGCTCAGAGTTTAAGGGATTTTCACAAGGCCACCTTCTAGTGAGTGGAGCTGGGAGACCAACCTGTCTCATATCCACTATTCTACATTGCTGCTCATGCTGCTGGGGGCCAAGACTCCCTAAATTCCAAGGCAGGGGGACAGCGTGATCCCCATCAAGCAGCTGTCCTTGGTCCCTCCCTCCCTTGGAGCTCAGGAAACAAGGCTGCCTGTTATCAGAGAATGATTAGTCTGTACCTATGGGGGGCTTGTCACTGCCTGGGCCCTGAGTCATCCATTCACACCTCTTTATGAGTAACACAGACCTTTCCTGGTGTTTATTAACAGTGGGCCACATCAGCATCTGTTCCCAGCTGCCCTGCCTAATGCTCACCCTGTATGGGGCTCAGCTGTGTCAGCCAGTAGACCCCAGGTGATGCATCTACGCTTGAGCAGTCAAGTGGGGAGGGGATGACTGCCACACTCAGCCTGGTGGGGTATGGCTGACTCAGTTTTGAAACCAATATTATCAGGAAGAAAAAAAAAAAAGAAGAAGGATGCCAGAGCTGGAAAGGTACATGGAAAACATCTTGGACAGCATCTGGACTTAGTAGGTACAGAAACAAAGACAAAGGAAAGACATAAGAATATCAGTTCGCAACTGGCATGCAGTAGGCACACAACTGTTTGCTGAATGAATAAACAAAGAATAGATTCACATTGAGTTGTAGAGTTTAGAAAACACGTTTATATGCATCATGTTATTACATTCTCACAAAAATCCTACATGTGCTATTCTCATTTTACAGATGGGAATACTGAGGTTCAGAAGAAATTTCATGTAGGAAGAAGAATGTGGGTTCTGGAGTTGGACAGACCTGGGTGCATATCCTAAATCCAACACCGACTTGCAGGGTTTTCCCATGTAAAACAGGAAATAGCCGTGTAGCCTGCAGTGTCTTACTGTAAATACAGTTTGATTGAAACATAGCCATGCTCATTAATTGCATTTGGCATATTATCATTGCATATTCTCTATGGCTGCTTGTGCACTATAAAAGCAGAATTGAGTCATTGGGACAGAGACTGGTTTACAAAGCCTAAGACATTTTCTTTGATTCCTATATAGAAAAGTTTGCCAACCCCTGTTCTGCCTGAGGTGTGTTAGGTACTTAACTAATGGTGGTCTTTTCTCTCAGATGAAGGAGAAGTGGCTTTATTATGGTCCTTTTTCTAAGACTTTACAGGCCTTGTGAATACCGCAGTGTGACCTGCAGTGCCTGGAGTTGGAAGAGCTGGTGTGGAGTTAGGAGCACTGAAGGAAGAGCCAGGGAACAGGGTGTTCTAGTCCTGGCTCTGTCCTGTGTGAGCTTGAGGACACCCCTCTGAGCCAGGAGTAGTGGCTCGAGTGTCCCCCCAAGATTCACGACTACCCAGAACCTCAGAATATAACCTTGTGTAGATATAGGGTCTTTGCCAATGTAATTAAGGTAAGGTGAGAACAGATTAGGATTGGTGCCAAATCCAGTGAATGGTGTCATTGTAAAAAAGACAGGCAGACAGACACAAGGAACAGAGCCATGTGCCCATGGAGGCCGAGACTAGAGTGAGGAGCTACAAGCCAAGGAGAGCCAAGGACTGCCGAGAGCCGCGGGAAGCTCTGAGGAGGCAAGGGCGGATTGTCCCCCAGGGCCTACAGAGGCAGGCTGGCCCTGCTGACACCGTGACTGGGACTTCCATCCTCCAGAACCGGGACAGCGTAAGTGTCCGCTGTTTCACGTCCCCCATTGTGTGCTGCTTGTTATAGCGTCACCAGGCAATCAAGGCACCGCATGTCCCCCCGTTTATGCCAGCGCGGGTGAGGCTGTGTGGCGTGCGCATGGGCAGGAGGCCGCGCTGGAGGTTTGCAAAGGGCGCACAGTCTCCGCCCCTCCGGTTCTTCCTCTAAGATACAGAGCGGCCGGGTACAGATTTCTCCCGGCTTTGCTGTTAGGAGATCTCTGACTTGCTCTGGGGCGCAAAGCAAGTTGGGAATGAGAAACATGGCATGGAGACGCTCAGGGCCGGACGTCAGGTGCACTTGCATGCCGCCCTGGCCTCACAGCTTCAGACCCGAGCGAACCAGGACAAGCGACGTAACTCCCCACGACCCAGTTTCTCCACTTGTTCAATACGAGTAAACGTGTATATACACCTCACCAGGGCTATGGTGACAGTCAGAGGAGACAGCACAGGAAAGGAAGCCGGCGCAGTTCTCTGTGCAGAGCGGGTGCTCCGGGCCTCCTATACGGTGATGGTGGTGGTGCTGATGGCGATTCCTGGAGAAGCTGGGGCTCCCACCGGGATCTCCCTGTCACCCCAGTGCACCTCCACCCCCAGTTGCTCTTCCCTTGCTCCCTCTGCCCCTGCTATTGGGGCAGCTCTAAGCTCCAGCAGACCCCGAATCCTGGGCCCAGCCCCTGGGATGACGGACTGAGACCTGAGTGAAGAAAATGCCAGCACCTGCCTGGAGCCCCTTCTCTGCCTTGCGACGAGACTCATTTTCCCAGCCTGACAGTCACTCCAGACTCAGTTACAGCCCCTGTGTTTTAAATAACGTTCCTTCATGTAACTGGTGTTTATGCTGAATCAATCCTCTTAAAAGCTAGCAGCCTGCTTATTTGTACAGCCGGAGCTGTCTCCAGGCCCCGCGGGAGGGTGACAGGTTTTGCTTGTTTTTCTCTTCTCTCCCTTTGTTTCTCGTCTCGGCTCGCCTGTCTCCCGTCCACTCACACAGTCTTTTTCTTCACTTGCATTCTCTTTCTGAATCTATCCCTTCCCCGTCGCTCTCTCCCCCTCTCCTCTGTATACATTCGTTCTGTTACCTTGATGTGTTTTCCTTTGTGAATTTCTGCGTTTCCTGCTCCTGTTTCTCTCTTTTTCTCCTAATCTTGTTCTTCATTTTGCCTCATTCCTTACGCTTTCTTGGCCTCCAACTTCCTCTCTTTTAATTTCCAAGTAACTCTCCTCTGCGTCTTTCTCTATTTGCCCATCTGTCCATCCATATCTATGCGTCTGTCTCTGTCTGTCCACCCATCCATTCATCCACCCATTCATCTATCTTCCGTGTTTTTGCCTCTCAGTTTCTCTTCTTTCTTTCTAGTGTTTTCTGTACATGTTTATCTCTTTTCTTGCTCTCATGCTTTCTCAGATGATCTCTTCCTCTGTCTTTTTCTCATCCTCTCGCTTCCTTCTCCTCCTCCTGCTAAGGATATTAATATTTTAATAGCCTTAATCTCTTCCCAGGATTCTCGCTCCTTTCATGATTCAAAAGTGGCAAACCGCCCAGAGCTTTCAGCCTAGTAACTGTTAATTCTCTTCCCCTGTCCACCTGTCACCCTTATCTCACGTGTACAAAGTTAGGAAGTCAGGGATAATCCGGCACCTCCTTGCATCTTCTCATTTGTCCCCATACTATAGCTGTGAGCCTGAAGGATTTGCGGTGGGAACCCGGAGGCCGGGGTGGGCAGGGGAGTGGACTGTTGGAGAGACTTTTGATAAAACTACTCATTGATGGAGACTTCACCCAGGCCTTCTGGTGTTTTCTTTGTTTCCTTTTGAAAATATTTACTTGCACAAGTTCTTACCAAACCCTGTGCTGGAGGCTAGAAAGAGGTGTGTAAGTTTTGAGCCCTTCCCTCAAAAACTCTCTGGGGAACTGAAGAGCTAATGATTAAGATCAATAAGATAACAGATTTACACAATGAACTCGAAGGGTAAAGGAATTATTTCTGTTTGGGGGAAGTAGAGAGGTTTCACAAAGGAGTCATAATCCATTCTTGGGAGGTAAGGACTGCCCAGTGTCACTGCTGCATCCATAGGACCTAAAATAGTGCCTGGTACATAGGAAGCACTCACTAAGCAGGTGCAATATATGAAGGAATGGATGGATGAAGAATGAATGAATTTGAATAGTTCTGAAGGATTCTCGGCATTTTGTCAGGGAGAAAAGGTAGAGAGGAGCATCCCAGATAGAAGAGCAGGACAAAGATTCAGAGAGATGAGGGTCAGACTAGTATCCCCTCTCCAAGGCTGACCTACCCATCTCCCAGATAGTGCCTGATGGCACACGGCTGTGTCCTTCACTGGGCATTGCCTCCAGCCACAAACAACCGTCTCATCGAGTGAAGCCCCCTTCCAGATGGCAGCCCTTGGCCAGTGGCAGGCTGATGTGTGGCACAGAGGACTGGACCCCTTGCCTCCATTCAGGGCATCCCTAAAGGGCTATGCCAGCTCCAGAGCTCCCCTCAGGACCGACTGAGGCTTCAGAGCCACATGGCATTAATCACACTGGAAGTCAGCCTCTCCCTTGCCCAGTCCTAGCTTACTCACTTCCTACGAATGTCCCCCAAAAGGGCTCCTCCATAAGCCTGCCATATGCAACTCTCTGTTTCAGAGCCTTTTTTCAGGGAACCTGACTTCAGATGGCCTGTTTAGGGAATGAGAAGGGGCCTGTGACCAGCAGATAGAGGATATGAAGACAGAGTACAGATAGGTAGGCGGGTAGGTAGGAAACGATTATGAAGGACCTTGAATGCCAAGGAAAAACTAAATTAGATTTTCTTCCCTAAAGAATGGAGACCTATTGATCACTGGGGTGTCTGTCAGAGCTGGGATTTTACCAAGTTCACTAGCCGTGAGTATAAAAGGTGGAACAGAGCAGGTAAGCGTGGAGAAAGGAAATAAGCTAGCAGACTTATCTATCTGGAGCTGCAAGCCAGAGGATGGAAAGAATGGAGAAGGGATAAAGGATGGTACAGAGACATGACCAGTTGTGTTTACTGGCCACTTCCTGTGCCAAGTGAATATCCAGGAAAAGTCCTTCTTTCACAGTTTTCTGTTCTCTGAGTCATCTATCATGGAAGAATGTGGTGCCCCTTATCACCGCCTTGGTGCCACTTTAGTATCTTCAGCAATTGTGGGCATCATAGAGGTTCCATTGCTGATATTCCTTATTTGGAGCCCTTTCTCCAGAAAACAGCATCTCAAAACTTCTGTCTATACCTCTCATCAAATAGAATCTTAGCAGATCCATGGATCATGATATCTAGTCCAGGCTTATCTGTCAGGAGCCTCATTTGGGAGATGCGATGTATTGGCCTAGAATCCCGTGGCCTTTCTGACAGCTGTTGCTGCTGATCTTGATGGTGTGACTTGCATGCAGTAGTCTGAGATGTTAAATTCTAGGGCACAAGAGTCAGACTGTTCTGTGTGTGTGTGTATTGGTTCTGCAGTCTGTAGGCTGTGTAACTTGGGCAAATCCCACACCCTTTAGAGTTTCAATTTATATCCACAAAGTCAGAATGATAGCAGTGTGCCCATTTTGCAGAGTTGCTATGGAGAGGTCTGGAATCTGTAGAAACATACCATTTCAAGTTCAGAATTGTGTAACGGGAAGATCTTTCTCTTTGGACTCTGATGGAACTTGGACAGAAACTTCAATTCTTCCACAGTACAAACTTGATGGCCTTCAGCAGGACACTTCTCCATTCTGAGCCATAGTTCATTTACTGGTAAAATGGAAATCTCATGCCTACCTTCCAAAATTATAAGGATTAATGAAATAAAGGGAACAAAGTTCCAAGTACATTCCCCTTTATCGTAGGTAGATATACATCATGTCATATCGTGACAGACCTATTGAATTTTTTTCTTCTTTTCATTTTAAATATGTGCTTATATCATATTCTTGATTATAAACATAATGATGTCAAGCATAATGGATGCGTATTTAAATTGTTTAAATCCTAATGATACATATGTCCCTGGGGTTTAACCATGCCCTTTCTTTCAAAGGGAAGAAGCGATGCTGTCCACATACTTTGAAACCATCAATGACCTGCTGTCCTCCTTTGGGCCAGTCCGCGACTGCTCTCGGAACAATGGGGGCTGCACGAGAAACTTCAAGTGTGTGTCTGACCGCCAGGTGGACTCCTCGGGATGTGTGGTGAGTGATGCACAGCTCCTTGCTGGAGGCCCCTCCCTGTATAGGAGACGTGGCCAAAGGGGATCACACTGCTCATAGCTCCTGCCTCTGTGGCCTCTGGCACCCCAGGCTGCCTTGATTTCCTCATCTGTAAAGTAGAATAATTAAACCTATCTCATGGAATTGTTGGACGAATGAGATGAGGTCTTAACTCTTTAGTGCCCAATAGATAATAGGTCCTTGGGAGCTCCTGACCTCAGGAAACTTACGGTGCACTTGGGTGTGAGATAGGACATGCCTTAGCTCTGTGAACGCAGCGGGGAGCATGCCAGCACCATGTCCAGCAGAGAAAGTTTCTGCTGAGACCTGAAGTTTGTAGGCTTTCTGGGAAATTTGGTGTTGGAACTTACCTCAAAAGATGAGTTAACTGATGGGGAAAAGAGTGTGGATGGCAAGCTCTTCTGTCCAGGCAAAGGCATGGATAGGAGATGGTGGCCTTGTTTGCATGGAGCTTTAGCATATCTTGTGGGATAAGGACACAGAAGATAATGTGGAGATCTTTGTTGCCTGTAGAAAATGGTCACAAACTGGATGATTTGTTTTATAGGAATGACCTAGGGTGCTTGTTTAAAATCTGGTGTTCCACACCAGTAACTTTGATTCTGTAGAGGGCATTGGGTCCCAGAGACCTGAATTTGTAACCATTTAATGAGTGTGTATATGTGTGTGGGGGTCAGTAATGTCTTGGAAGCACATGTGGGAAACATTGCCCTATCGGCTGAACCCCTTGGTCTGGTATTCAGTGCCTTCTTGATGTGGCCCTTTCTAATGTGTCCATCACTTAACTTCACTCTACAGTGTAGCCAGTGGGGTGAATTAGATGTAGTTCTCTGAACACACTTACCTGTTTAATGCCTCAGAGACTTTATTCCCACCATTCTTTTGCCAGCATGGATTGCTCCCCAAGCCCATGTAGCAAATAAGTGGCCCTCTTTCCAGACTCATTTCCTTTAAGAAGCCTTTCCCATCCCCCATTTGCAGAAGTACCATGATCTTCAAAGGATCATGCTCATGTTTTCCTGTACTCACATCTGTCCCCTGTGATGATTGATAACACAAACTGACTTTTTTCAGGGTGATCTCACCCAGTAAGCTGAGGGAGAACCCAGAGCATCTATTGATTTAACTCAGCACCCCATTAGTACCCATCTCAGTAAATAAGGAAGGGAGGAAGGGAGAGAGGGAGGGGCAAAGAGGTCTGGGATGGGAATTCCTGCTCTGGGCTAGGCTCTCTGAAAGAGACCAAAGGAAGGAGAATACATAATTGGCTCTTAGTTTGCCAGGAGACCAGTACAAAAAGGAAGCTTTAGAGAATGAGGTAATGCAATGAAGTTGTGTTTTAGACTGAAATATCAATATATCTTCAGAGGTGGTTGGGCAATTAGAGATTTTATTGATTAGAGTTCTTAGGATTGTAAGTGACAGAACCTCAACTCAGACTGGTTTAGGCAAAAAGAAGAAATATATTGGCTCAAATGGAAGTCTAGTCACAATAGGATTGAGGGACTCAAACAGTGTCATTGCGATCCCTCTCTTCTTAGTTCTGCTTTTCTAAGAAAAGCATGCCATGCTCTGGCCCACCACACTGTCCCCACTTAGTGAGTCCTGCAGGACAAGAACATCTCTTTCTAGTTCCTCCAAATAAAGTCACAGGATTCCATCTCATTGGTCCTACTTGGCTCTCATGCCCATCTCTGTACTGATCACAGTGGTCAGGAGGAAGGACTAGGCTCGTCCCAGCACCAGTCATACCTGGGGCTTGGGCCAGGTAGCAGCTGCTCCTAAAATTCCTGCTAATGAGTTGGCACAAGGCATAGACTCTCAAAGAAAAATAGGGTGCTTGCAACAGGAAAAGAAGTTGTAGATACTAGGTGGGTGTGCATCAGCAGCTGTTTGTTTCAGAGTGTCGCAACACCACCCTTCATTCTGCATATTATAACACTGAGGCTCAGGGACGGAGAAGAAGATTCCCCCAAGTCCTAGAGCTCAGTGGCCAAACAACTCAAAAGGACGTCCCAGAGCATCTGTGTGGCCTCCAAAACATGTGGCTGGCATTTCTGAAAGGATTAAGTTGTCTCTATTCACTTTTCTATCTGTTCTCTTTCCTGAACTAATTAAGCTCCTTGCCCTTGACGACAGAAGTTCCAGAGAATGAAACCTCAGAAAGCAGAAGGTGTGTGTGTGTGTGTGTGTGTGTGTGTGTGTGTGTGTGTGTGTGTGTGTGTGTGTGTGTGTGTGTCTAGGCAGGAATCATCTCTTTTTCTCCTCTTGTTAAAGTAAACTAGGAAAATGAAAAGAGAAAGAGCATTCATTCCCTGGAGGTGAAGAGAAAATTTCAACTGATGAGGTTGTCAAGAACTTTTCTTTCCAGATTAAGGATCTAATGTGAAAGCTACAACTTCAGGGCTTGACGGACTTAAACTCTCCTCCGTGCCTTCAGTATAGACAGGGTAATACCCACTTCTACACTGAAATTTAATATCTCACCCATTTCTGTGTAGATTCCACATCATGCCTGCAAAGAGAAACTTTTTCTTAGAACCCCTCTTCTAAAAAGCTCTATCTGGCAAAAAAAATAATAATAATACCTTGCATTTTTAGAACATTTTAGAGTTCTTAAGGCATGTCTACGTCCAATAATAACTCACCTTCACAACAAAGCTGAAGTAGGTTCCCTCATTATACGGGAAGCAGGGTGATATTCCAAGGTCTCACCACAAGGGGGCAGGATGGAGGCCCAAGAACATGCCTTAATCGTGTTCTTCATGCGAGACCCACTTTGGTTTGCTCTCCAAAGGAGCCGAGAGGATGTGGCAGCCCAGCACCTTGGAAAGAAGGCTCTTAGTCTGGTCTGAGTGAATCGGGCTAAGCTCTGACTTGGTCACTGGTGAGTTTTTGAGTCAACATTGGCCTCAGTGGCCTCGGTTTCTTAACCTTTCAAAATGGAGCAATAGCTCTTGATCTCGTAAGTTTTTTGAAGAGTCAACATAACTGGAAATGATTTGGGACTTACAAAGTGTCCTTTAGTGTGTGAATGATGAAACCACAGTTATTGACTTTTTATGTAATAGATATGATATTTAGGGCCACAAAAATTCAGCACCACAGCATATTTGATTTTCTGTGTTTCTGTAAATGAGTTTCATTTCTGTTATACTCCACCCACTGGTAATGGAAACTTGATTCTGGTCAGTTCAGGTTTTCTGTTCCTGGCCTGTTTCTGAACATCTAAGTTCAAGGGGGCTAATGTCTGCCTAAGGCATGGGGGAATCATTACCTATTAATTCTAGCACCTGCTATTTCATCTGTCCATCACTCTCTTTCCTTTCTGGTATATTCCAGGACCTCTCAGTTCCCACATGATTTATAAGTGTGTGGTCTATCCTGGCTTCTGCTGCCATGTTGGCTTCATCCACCTTGAAGTCATTTGAAGACAGTTGGGTCTGCCTGTCACATAGCTTTGCCACCCCAGTGAGGGCATGAGGGACGTCTAACAGCTCTTCTGCACCACCCGAGGGCATGAGGATCGGATCTAGGCAGACCATGAATCATTTGTAGCTGGCTGCTTTCATGCCAAGGCAGAGCACTCAGCCATGCTTGCCGACGCCACATGCCCTCTGGCAAATGAGGCAGAGACCCTCCTTGCCTTCAGATCCCTCAAACGCATCTGACTTGCTCCAGCCCCATCCTCTTCGACCATCCCAAGTAACGGGTCTGGTGGGAAGAGAGCACGGGTCTCTTTTAAGGACATCCTGTTTGATTTCCAAGATCCCTCTTCCCCAGACTCAAATGATCTTTCCTGGAAGTGTGGAAGGAGGACTGGCAATCCCCTAACAGATCACAGATGCTTCCATTCTTTTATTATTATTTTACCTTCTATTTAGGCTTCAATTTCTAACCTCTCCTCTCCAAAAAAAAAAAAAAAAAGAAAGAACAATGAAGAAGGCTCATTTTGCTTGGCCTTCTGGTTCTGCTGTGCAGTCTTCCCCTGGGGTCATGTGGTCCTCGAGTTGACAGCTGCCCAAACTGGGGAGGATCGTAGGGCGTGTGGTAGGGCAGCATGGTCAGTCCACAAGGGTGTCCACGACCTGATGCCTGGAACCTGAGGGTGTGTTACCTTAGGTTCAAAGGGGGAACTAAATTCACATGTGGAATTAAGGTTGCTAATAAGGTGACTTTTAAAAAGGAAGATTGTCCCGAGTCATCAGGGTGAGCCCAATATAATCACAGAGTCCTTGGATGTGGAAGAGGGAGCCAGCAGAGGAGCTCAGGGGTGCAACTAGCTAGCTTTGCACATGGCGGGAGGAAATGACAAGCTAAGAAAGTCTCTAGAAGTCGAAAAGGCAAGGAAATGAATTCCCCCCTCGAGCTGTCAGAAGGGAACGGAACCTGCCAGCACCTTGAATTCAGCCCAGTGAGACCTTTGTTGGACCTCTAACCCACAGACTGTAAGACAACAAATGGATGATTTTAAGCCGCCAAGTTCATGGTAATTTGTTGCAACAGCAGAATAGAAAACTGATACAGAATGAACAATAATGTGTAGAGGGAGGGTGATCCGGACAGTATTTGACAGCGATTTATCCTGTTATTTTGATGTTCAGTTACTTCCTGGGATACCCTCACCTGTGACCAGGGACGGGGAAAGTAACATTGAATGAAGCGTCAGGAAAGGGAGGGAACCTTGTGTTCCCCTTCAGTGTGCTAAAGAGTAAAAAATTGTTATCTATTAGGTATGGTACAAATCTGACAAGAGTAATGATGTCAGGAAGGTGCAGTTTGAAAAGTAAACTATGGCTCTGTTTATTCTGTGTGGCAGTATAAACACTGAAAAATGTTAATCAAGATAGAGGACAAAACCAAAGAAAACTGTAAGCACTTAATCATGATCTTGTGTGGAGCATATTTGCGCCATCTCTGAGCAGCTGCTGCACCCTGAAGCATTCCGCTCATGCTCTTCCTTCGCGTTATCCCTGCTTTCCCAGCTCAGGAAGGGGGCCTTTTGATGGACTCAACCCCGGACAATCCTGTGATCAAAATCCATCCTCCTCAGCGCTTTTGCAGTGTCAGGTCACAGATCCTCTTCGCTGTTCCAATTATTATCTGTTACTGCATAACAAACCACCCCAGAACTCAGGGCCTTAAAACAACTGTTTTGTTTTGCTCACAACTTTGAGGTTCAGGAATATGGGAAGGACCCAGCTGGGTTAATTGTCTCTGACCCACAACAGGTGGGTGTCGGGGGCTAGAAGATTTGCTTCCAAGGGGACCCCTTCACTTAACCTGTCTGGTGCTGGGGCTGGAACAGCCTGTAGTTTATCTTGGCTCTGCCGGAACTCAGCTGGGGTATCAACCAGAGCATTTGCCCCTGGCCTTTCCATGTGACTTGGGTTTTTCAGTCCGTGAAGGCTGGGTTTGCAAAGGGAACAACCCGAGATCAAGTGTTCCAAGGGCATAGGCAGAAGCTGCAAGGCTGCTTAGCACTAAACCTCAGGAGTCCCCGAACATCATTTCTACCATATTCCATTTGTTAAGCATGTCATTGACATCAGTGCAGATTCAAGGGGTGAGAACTGGATTTCACCTGTCCAGAGGAATAACAAAGAATGTCTGGCCAACCTTGATCTACCCATTTACCTACAGGATGGACTCACAGACAAGGGCTACCAGAGCAGGAAGGGACTCTGAAAATCTAACCAATCCAGCACTTCTCCCATTATATAGACAGAAACACAAAGGCCTGGAAAGATACATAGATTGCTCAAATTCATGCAGGGAGGCAGAGCTAGAATCAAGATTTGATCCCAAGACTCCTTCCTCCCAGTCACACCTTTGTGTACAGTAACGGCCTTACAGCATCAGCTTCGCCACAGTAGAGGCCCAAAGATTTATGTAGCGATACTGCTGTTTCCAGCATGGGAACAAAATGCGGGATACAGGAACATGAGTCCCACCTTGTTCTATAACCTAATTCAGAAGAGGAAATGGGTTTAGCAGGGCTGCAGTGTGGCCTTGAACACTTCTTTGTCTCTGCCCAGAAATATCTAAAGTACTGATGTGCACCTTGGAGAGAAGAGACATGGTGCAGGAGAGAATGGACCCTCACTAAGCATGTGCCGTGTGCCGGTTCACTTACGTTCATGGCAGTTAATGCGCATAACTATCCCCCTAGATGGGTATTCTTATATACGTTTTACAAAACAGAAAAGCTAGGCAGCCATGCATAGAGTGACTGTGCCAAGCATGAGTCTCAGTACTTCACTCATGTTAACCAAATTAATTCTCACAGTCATCCTATGAGCTAGGTTGTATGGTTATCTCCACTTTGCACACAGGGGAGATGAAACTAGCAGGAAATGAGGGCATGTGAAGCAGCATGGAGACAGGGACAGGAGGGGCAGTGCTAGGCAGTTGAGGGCCTTCATACAAAGTTAGCAGTGGGGAAGGAGCAGCCATTTGCACACTCCCTGTATGCTGTGGATGACAGTATCTTTTAGAAGGTGTATCTAGTGCCAGTTGCCGGCACTGCCTCCGAATTTGCAAATTCCAAGCCAGTCCCACTCTGCTCCACCCTCTACAAGCCACGCAGCCACATTCTTCTTCTCCTTTTTCTTTTCCATTTTGACCTAAAAAGCCATCTGGCCTTCCTGCTATTAGGAGCAACTATAAAATCTCTGATTGCCCTGAGATGCTGAGAGGTGGCAAAAACATGCTGCCTTCTGAAAAGTCAAGGTGAATAAAGATAGGAATTTTCATTGATTATATAGGCCAGAAACCTCTGTGGCACCACTGAGAAGGAGCCAAAAACTGGAACCTGGTTCAGTTAGGGAGAGAGAGGCATCTTCTCTGCATTCCTCATCCTTTCTTCCTTTAATGACTCAACTGGACTGTGCTTAAAGGGAACAAAACTTAAGAAGAGAAGGGAAGACACATGAAGAGAACCAGCAGAGTGAGAAATCACTTTGGAGCACGGCCCGGGCCCTGCTGGCTAGGGGAAGCCCGGCCCTGTCTGCATGGTGTCCTGCCCTCCTGAGCGGCTGGAGCAGGGGGGGAGCCTTGCAGGGGTTCTGGTCCTGGGAGGGGGTTCTCCTCCCCAAATATCCACTCTCGAGGCTTAGTCCTTCACTGCAGATCAGCAACAAAGGGCGTGATGGGCTCACGGTACAACCAGGATAGGTTGTGCCAGAGTCCAAAATAGGAGGAACGATGCTTGCCACATTTTTCTTCTAAAATCTTTTTAGGAATATGCAAATTCAGGGGGCGAAGCATCTTTCTGGAAACTCAGAGTCTCAGGATGGGAAACCGTACTTAAAGGGTTGAGCGTCTCCAGTGTGGTGTCCTCTTCAAAGTAACCTCTGATGGAATAGGTCCATAGACAGAGAATTCTCTGTATGCAGCTTCCTTAGTAATATTAGTTACTGATGTTACTACTGGAATCATTACTTAGCTGATGCTGTTGATAAACAAATTAGTACTATCAATAGTATCAATACTAGTATTACTGATAGAGATACATAACAGGAGTTTATGAAGGCTGGTTATGTGCCAGACCCTGGGATATATGCTTACAGTTTATCACCACATTAAATCCTCACAGCTACCTTATGAGGGAGCATGATTATTCTGTGATTATTTCTATTTGATCCGTGAGGAAATGGGTTTAGAAAGCATGAGAAACTTGCCCAAGTCCAACCAGCCAGATAAAGGCAGAACAGAAATTTAGACCCAGGTCTATCTAATGTGAAAACACATTCACTTAACCGATCCGATGGCAACTTCCAGAGGCTAAGGATGGTTCACCAGGGGTAAAGCAAATGTTCTTGATGTCAGGGAGTACAAAGGCAGGAGACACTGCTTTCTCTCCCCCCTCCCTCAATGTCCAGGGTTCCTGCTTGCACCCTGCACATCTGTAAGATCTGCACCTGATAGAGAAGGACCATTGGCAAAGACGTAGGATAGTCAGAAAAACAGGGAGTTGGAACTGTGCCTCTGGACTGTGCTTCACGCAGGCGCAAACTTTGGGGACTGGAAAGGAAGGGAATTGCCCCCCAGTTGGGAGCTCTGTGAACCTGTCCTCTGTGAACTTCCAGTAGAGCCCTCCACCCTTCTAGGTGGGGGCTGGGGTGTGATACGGGGCTTCCAAGATTATAATGTGTGGCATTCTCATAAAGCCTCTGCACCCTTTTATGACATTAAATATTTTATTCTTCCCCTGACATTTGAAGCTATTTTTTTACCCTAATTTTATTTATTTGGGACCTGGAGTTGCTGGCTCTGATGGTATTTCTGGGAAGCTGGTTTTAGTGTGTGGAAGTCATTATCCGTTAAAGTCAGGGAGCAGCCCCCGCCCTTCCAAAATGGTGGGTTTTACCCTTGGATTCGGAGGGGGGCAGGGAGAAGGAGCCATAGTCCTGGTTCTGCACCCTACTGGCTGCAGGTGTGGAATAACTCGTGTCAGGATGTGCAGCGGCCACCTGGGCGCACTGGAACCTGGAGAGGGAGCTTAGGAAGAGCCTGGGGAGGAGCCCATCAATTGCTAAATTTCCTTTCAGTTCTAGAAATCTGTGACCTCCTGACACGTGTTCTCAGAAGGCCGTGGTTCTTGCACTGTGCAGGCCTGAGGGCAGGAAGGGAGGCACGGGGTGGGGCTTCACTCTTTGATTGGTGGGAAAGCACATACATGTACACCTTGTTTTATTGTGCTTCACTTTACTGAGCTTTGCAGATGTTGCATTTTTTAACATATTGAAGGTTTGTGGCAGCGCTGCATCAATCAAGTCTGTTGGTGCCATTTCCCCAACAGCATTTGCTTACTTCCTATCTCTGTATTACACTTGGGGGTATCTTGTTTCAAACTTTTTCATTATTGTATTTGTTATGGTGATCTGCGATTAGTCATTATGATGTGCCAAAAGCTCAGATGAAGGCTAGTGTATTTTAGCAATGAATGCTTAATTAAGATATGCACATTGTTTTTTGAGACATAGTGCTATTGCACACATAATAGCCTGCAGTGTAGAGTAAACATAACTTTTATATGCACTGGGAAACCAAAAAGTTCATTTGATTTTTGCTTTATTGCAACATTTATGTTATTGCCATGGTCTGGAACCAGGCCCACAATATTTCCGAGATGCGCCTGCATACAAGGGGAAGATCACCCTTTTGCCTCCCTTTGGTAGGCATCTCTGGAGTGAGTGTTCACATTTTCATTGTGGGTTTCATGCACCTGTCTCAAAAACCTTTTTGGCTTTGGAAAGGTGCTCCTCTGAGAGAATGCATTTACCCCCTACCCCATCATCCTTGCCTTCAGGAGGTCACTATAGTGCTTAAGAGCACAGTTCCTGGCACCAGAGAAATCTGGGCCAAAAACTCACTCTGTAACTCACAAGCAGTGTGACCTTGGGACAGATTCCTTATGGCCTCTGATGAGTCTTGGATTCATGTTGAGTAAAATGGAGATAATACCTGGCAAAGCTACTATTAGGACTGAGATAGTGTGCACTGGGCCCATGCCTGGCCCTAAGTAGGCAGGAAACATGGTCGTTATTGTCATTATCTAATGTTTCATGCAGAGATGCTGGTTGTCTGAGTTCCTGCAATGTGCCACCACCTCTAACGTGGGTCTCATTATTACTCCTTTCTTTGCAGACGGGGAAACTGAGGCAGGGAGCACTTAAGTAACTCACTCGGGTTTGCACAGCTTCTAGGTTCTAGAGCAGAGAATTGAAGCCAAACAGCCTAATCCTAATGCCAGAACCCTCATCCTTAACTGGGGCAAATGCTTCATCAACATCATTTGCAGTAGTTGCCTAAAAATTCCCTGGAGGGCAATATCCTGTCATTTCCTAATCTTATTGTTGGACATTTTGAGTGTTTCCTGTTTCAATCTGTTATAAACAATGTTGCTCCATGCACAGATGTCTCTGTCCGTGTTTTGAATAGAATATATTTTCCAGAGTGGATGACCAGCAGTCTGTAAGGACAGTTCTCTTGCATGAGTGCTCCGTGATTGGGGTGAAGGTGTAGGACAGATGAAAATAAAAAGGAGCAACACTGTCTCTGGTTTTCTGGACTCTCCCTGTTTTAGGGTGCTGACTGTCTGTCAGGACACAGTACAAGGCTAGGCTTGGTTGTTGGGCGGAACGGGTCCTTAAGGAGCGGAGTGAGAAAATAAAAGGACCTTAGGGGGTCAAGCCCAGTGAAGTGTGCAGGCTGCATGTGGGAGAGGGTTCAGCGCAGAGGAGCTGCGCGGATAACCAGAAATGAGACGGCGGGGCTGTTGCCTCCTTGAGGACATGAGGGGGTCAGAGGCAGGGACTGCAAAGTGCTTAGTAGCTGTGCTGAGTGCCTGTGAAGGACTCCATAGCTGCTGGATAATTAGATATCTTATTTTTCTTATCTCTGAAATGAAAACCTGGAGTAATTGTGTTCATCTTAATTACAGTAATACAGTGGTTGCATTTCCAAGGTATTTTCCCCCATTCATTCTTCAATCTCTTTATTAAGATTTTTTAAGTAGCTTATGCCCATTGGAAAGTGAAATAAATTCCAACACTGTTAAACTGTATAAAGAAAAAGAAAGGTCCTCTTTCTTCATCTTTCATTTACTTTAAAGATAATTGTGCCACACTTTGGTCTATATATATCCGCCCATACATTTTATCCCTCTGTGTATTTAAATATAAGAATTTATATATATAAGCCTAAAAATGGAATATAAAAGGCACATAGTTGTGTTTCTTTAGGATAACTTTCTATGTCAGAGCTATGTATCTTTATACATACTTTTCAAAGAGCATTTCATTTTTTGTTTTTTTTTCTTTTTCTTTTTAAGACAGCTGTCTCTCTAACTTAATCTTAAACATATGTAAACCTTCTTCCTTATGCCAGAAAATAAAGATGAGCAAATTGGGGCCAAAAAGTATAGGAACTGTGCTTGGCTTGACCCCTGTATCCTGATTCAGACCAGTTCAGGACTCTTCTTTCCATATCTTGTGGTATTGTTTTATCTTTTTTGACCATTCTTTTACATTTTATCATGGGTCTTAGGGATAAGTGGATGATAAATATCATTGTTGTTATTATTAATTTGAAAAGTTATTCTTTTCCCTGTGTTCTCCAGCTTCTCCTGAATCCCACCTTAAATAAGTGTCCACCTACCAGTACAGATATTCTTGGAGACTATAGAAAGTTGTCCAGGGATGGTAAAGAGTTAGTTTGCAACACAGGAAAAAAACAAAACAAAACCTGGTCTCCCATCACCAGAGACTGTGAAACCTTTTAGCCATGAGGAAGCAGCAGTGAGAAGGTTTCCTAAAACCCTCACTAGCCTTTCTCTTCCCTGGGAAAATGGACCTGAATAGAGTTCTATACATTTGTAGGGAGGTGGGCTGGTTAATCAGAATTCGGCTCCAGTGGGAAGGGCAGACTTGACTGTGATCCAGGGTGGGTTCAGATCCCACCCCATCACTGGGAAGTTGTGTGACTGTGGCCAAACTGCTGGTTATCTTGTCTGTAACCTGCGAATGATCCTTGCACCTTATGAAACTGTTGACTGAGCCCAGCGTGCATAGCCAGACCCGAGCTGGATCAGTTCCATAACCTCTCTTCCCAGAGCCAGTTTCTGTCGGAATCAGAGGCATTTGATGAGCTAGGAAAGAAGGTCCAGCACATGTTTTACAGCACTACCAAGCAATTCCCCTGTTGTCAGTGGATACAATCCTACATTGTATGTGTCCTACAATCCAGAAAAGACTACAAAACTGCACACCACACATCCCACACACCCCCACCAACTTCAGATGTCAATTGCAAGTCCAGGTTATCAACTGTGCTTCTGACTGACAGTCTGTAGATTGGAGGTTTCCATGATCCTCTTCTTGGGTTTGATTTATTTGCTAGAGTGGCTCACAGAGCTCAGAAACACTCTTTTTAATTTAATTTAATTTTTATTTATTTTATTTTTAATTAAGGTATCATTACACAATCTATGGAGGTTTCACATGAGCAACATTGTGGTTTCAACATTCACCTATATTATTAAGTCCTCCCCACCCCATGGCAGTCACTGTCTGTCAGTGTAGTAAAGTGCTACAGAGTCATTACTTATCTTCTCCATGCTGTACTGCCTGCCCCATGACCCACCTATACTGTGAGTATGAATTATAATGCCCCTTAATCCCCTTCTCCCTCCCTCCCTACCCACCCACCTTCCCCCTCTTTCCCTTTGGTAACCACTAGTCTCTTCTTGGAGTCTGTGAGTCTGCTGCTATTTTGTTCCTTCAGTTTTGCTTCATTGTTATACTCCACAAATGAATGAAATCATTTGGTACTTGTCTTTTTCCACCTGGCTTATTTCACTGAGCATTATACCCTCTAGCTCCATCTATGTTGTTGCAAATGGTAGGATTTGTTTTCTTCTTATGGCTGAATAATATTCCATTGTGTATATGTACCACACCTTTATCCATTCATCTACTGATGGACATTTAGGTTGCTTCCATATCTTGGCTATTGTAAATAATGCTGTGATAAACATAGGGAGCATATGTCTTTTTGAATCTATGATCTTGTCTTCAGGTAAATTCCTAGGAATGGAATGACTGGGTCAAATGGTATTTCTATTTTTAGCTTTTTGAGGTAGCTCCATATTGCTTTCCACAATAGTTGAACTAATTAACTTTCCCACCAACAGTGTAGTA
Organism: Manis pentadactyla; assembly: GCF_030020395.1. Lineage (NCBI taxonomy): Eukaryota > Metazoa > Chordata > Mammalia > Pholidota > Manidae > Manis > Manis pentadactyla. The sequence goes on along the minus strand of NC_080021.1, from coordinate 204,553,878 downwards.
GGGTTCCCCTTTCTCCACATCCTTGCCAGCATTTGTTGTTTCTTGTCTTTTGGATGTTGGCCATCCTACCTGGTGTGAGGTGATATCTCATTGTGGTTTTAATTTGCATTACCCTGATGATTAGGGATGAGGAGCACCTTTTCATGTGCCTGTTGGCACATGAAAATCTGTATTTCTTCTTTGGAGAAATGTCTGTTCAGTTGCTCCACCAATTTTTAAGTCAGGTTATTTGTTTATTTGGGTGTTGAGGCATGTGAGCTCTTTATATATTTTGGATGTTAACCAAAATAAGTTGTTTATGAATATATTTTCCCATACTGTAGGATGCATTTCATTCTGCTGATGGTGTCCTTTGCTGTACAGAAGCTTTTTAGTTTGATGTAGTCCCATTAGTTCATTTTTGCTTTTGTTCCTTTGCCAAAGGAAATGTGCTCAGAAAGCAGTTGGTCCTGTTTATATTCAAGAGATTTTTGCCTAAGTTTTCTTCTATGAGTTTTATGGTTTCATGACTTACATTGAGGTCTTTGATAAATTTTGACTTTACTTTTGCATATGGAGTTAGACAATAATCCAGTTTCATTCTCTTATATGTAGCTGTCCAGTTTTGCCAGCACCATTTGTTGAAGAGGCTGTCATTTCTCCATTGTATGTCCATGGCTCCTTTATCATATATTAATTGGTCATATATGTGTAGGTTTATATCTAGTTTCTCTATTCTGTTCTGTTGATCTATGGGTCTGTTCTTGTGCCAGTACCAAATTGTTTTGATTACTGTGGCTTTGAAATAGATCTTGAAGTTGGGGGTGGTAATCCCCCCAGCTTTTTTCTTTCTTCTCAGGATTGCTTTGGGGACTTTTGTGGTTCCATGTGAGTTTTAGAACTATTTCTTCTACTTCATTGAAGAATGCTGTTGGTATTTTGATAGGGATTGCATTGAATCTGTAGATTGCTTTAGGCACGATGGCCACTTTGACAATACTGATTCTTCCTATCCATGAGCATGAGATGTATTTCCATTTATTGGTCTCTTCTTTAATTTCTCTCATGAGCGTCTTGTAGTTTTCAGGATATAGGTCTTTCATCTCCTAAGTTAGGTTTATTCCTAGGTATTTTGCTCTTTTTGATGCAATTGTAAATGGAATAATTTTCCTGATTTCTCTTTCTTCTAGTTCATCATTAGTGTATAGGAATGCAACAGATTTCTGTGTATTAATTTTGTATCCTGCAACTTTGCTGAATTGTTGTTCTAGTAGTTTGGGGATGGATTCATTAGGGTCTTTTATTTACAATATCATGTCATCTGCAACCAGTGACAGATTAATTCCTTCCTTACCAATCTGGATGTCTTTTATTTCTTGGTGTTGTCTGATTGCCATGGCTAAGACCTCCAGTACTATGTTGAATAAAAGTGTTGAGAGTGGGCATCTTTGTCTTATTCCCAATCTTAGAGGAAAAGCTTTCAGCTTTTCACTATTAAGTATGATGTTGGCTGTGGGTTTGTCAAATATGGCCTTCATTATGTTGAGGTACTTGCCCTCTGTACCCATTTTGTTGAGAGTTTTTATCATGAGTGGATGTTGAATTGTGTCGAATGCTTTTTCAGCATCTGATGAAGTGATAAAGTGATTTTTGTCCTTTTTGTTGATGTGGTGTATGGCATTGATGGATTTTTGAATATTGTGCCATCCTTGCATCCCTAAAATAAATCCTACTTTATCATGATGGATTATCTTTTTTATTTGAATTCTGTTTGCCAGTATTTTGTTGGGTATTTTTGCACCTATGATCATCAGGGATATTAGTCTGTAATTTTCTTTTTTGTGGTGTTTTTGGGTGGTTTTGGTATTAGAGTGATGCTGGCTGGCTTCATAGAATGAGTTTGGAAGTATTCCCTCCTCTTCTACTTTTTGGAAAACCTTAAGGAGAATGGGTATTAAGTTTTCTCTAAATGTTTGATAAAATCCAGTGGCAAAGTCATCTGGTCCAGGGCTTTTGTTCTTAGGTAGATTTTTTATTACCAATTCAATTTCATTGCTGGTAATTGGGTTGTTCAAATTTTCCGTTTCTTCCTGGGTCAGTCTTGGAAGGTTGTATTTTTCTAGAAAGTTGTCCATTCCTTCTAGGTTATCCAATTTGTGAGCATATAATTTTTCATAGTATTCTCTAATAATTCTTTGTATTTCACTGGTGTCCATAGTGATTTTTCCTTTCTCATTTATGATACTGTTTATGTGTGTGCACTCTCCTTTTTTCTTGATAAATCTGGCTAGGGTTTATCCATTTTGTTAATTTTCTTGTAGAACCAGCTCCTGGTTTCATTGATTCTTTCTATTGTTTTATTTTTCTCAATGTTATTTATTTCTGCTCTGATCTTTATTATGATCTAGAATAAATCCCACTTTATCCTTCTGCTGACTTTGGGCCTCATTTGTTCTTTTTCTAGTTTCATTAATTGTGACTTTAGACTGTTCATTTCAGATTGTTCGTCTTTCTTGAGGTAATCCTGTATTGCAATATACTTTCCTCTTAGAACTGCCTTCCCTGCATCCCACAGGTTTGGGGCTGTCAAGTTGTTGTTGTCATTTGTCTCCATATATTGCTTGATCTCTGGTTTTATTTGGTCATTGATCCATTGATTATTTAGTAGCATGTTATTAAGCCTCCATGTATTTGTAGGATTTTTCATTTTCTTTGTGTAATTTATTTCTAGTTTCATACCTTTGTGGTCTGAGAAGCTGGTTGGTACAATTTCAATCCTTCTGAATTTACTGAGGATATTTTTTGAAGCCTCATATGTGATCTAGTCTTGAAAATGTTCCATGTGCACTTGACAAGAATGTGTAACCTGCTGCTTTTGGGTGGAGTAGTCTATAGATGTCTGTTAGGTCCATCTATTCTAATGTGTTGTTCAGTGCCTCTGTCTTTTTGCTTATTTTCTGTCTGGTTGATCTGTCCTTTGGAGTGAGAGGTGTGTTGAAGTCTCCTAAAATAAATGCATTGCATTGTATTTCCCCTTTTAATTCTGTTAGCATTTGTTTCACATATTTAGGTGCTCCTGTGTTGGATGCATAGATACTTATAATGGTTATATCCTCTTGTTGGACTGACCCCTTTATTATTATGTAATTTCCTTCTTGTGTCTTGTTACTTTGTTTGTTTTGAAGTCTATTTTGTCTGATACAAGTACTGCAACTCCTGCTTTTTTCTCCCTATTAGTTGCATGAAATATCTTTTTCCATCCCTTCACTTTTAGTCTGTGTATGTCTTTGGGTTTGAAGTAAATCTCTTGTAGGTAGCATACAGTTGGGTCTTGTTTTTTATCCATTCTGTTACTGTATGTCTTTTGACTGGTGCATTCAGTCCATTTACATTTAGCATAATTATTGATAGATATGTACTTATTGCCACTGCAGGCTTTAGATTCGTGGTTACCAAAGGTTCAAGGGCAGCTTCTTTAATATCGAACAGTCTATCTTAACTCTCTTTTTATGGTATTTCAAACACAATCTAAAGTTCTTTTTTTCTCTCTGTTCGTCTTCCTCCTCCACTCTTTATATGTTAGGTGTCATATTCTGTACTCTTTGTGTATCCCTTGACTGACTTTGTGGGTAATTTATTTAATTTTGCATTTGCTTAGTAACTAATTGGTCTACTTCCTTTACTTTGGTTTTATTTTCTCTGGTGACAACTATTTAGTTTTAGGAGCACATCCATCTAGAGCACTCCCTTTAAAGTACACTGTAGAGACAGTTTGTGGGAGGTAAATTCCCTCAATTATTGCTTATCTGGAAATTGTTTCATCTCTGCTTCAAACTTAAAATGCTAATCTTTCTAGGTAGAGTATTCTTGGTTAGAATCCCTTCTGTTTCATTGCATTAAATACATCATGCCACTCCCTTCTGGCCTGTAAGGTTTCTACTGAGAAGTCTGCTAATAGCCTGATGGGCTTTCCTTTGTATGTGATATTTTTTCTGTCTCTGGTTGCTTGTAATATTCTCTCCTTGTCATTGATCTTTGCCATTTTATTTATTATATGTCTTGGTGTTGTCCTCCTAGGGTCCCTTGGGTTGGGAGATCTGCGCACTTCCATGACCTGAGACACTATTTCCTTCCCCAACTTGGGCAAGTTTTCAGCAAGTATTTTCTCAAAGTCTATCCCTTTTTCTCTCTCTTCTTTTATACCCCTATAATGCACATACTGTTCCATTTGTATTGGTCAAACAGTTCTCTTATTATTCTTTCATTCTTAGATATGCATTTTTCTCTCTGTGTCTCAGCTTCTTTGTTTACCTGTTCTCTAATTTCTATTTCATTTACCATCCCCTCTACCACATCTAATCTTTTAAATCCCTCCATTGTACGTTTCATTTCAGATACTGTATTTTTCAAAGGTTCTATTTCTTTGTTGAAGTCCAACCTGAGATCTTGAATATTTTACTGTAGCTCTTTGAGCATGTTTGTGATTTTTATTTTGAAATCTTCATCAAGAAGACTGTTTATTTCAGTTTCACTTAGCCCTCTTTCTGCTCTCTGTTGAATTTGTACAAAATGTTTTTGCCGTTTCATATTTCCACTGATTCCTATGGCATAATAACTTTGTGTTGGCAGTAGTTATTATGTTACTACTAATATAGTAGTAACATATTATATGTTCATCTGGGTGTTTTCTCTAGTGTCCAGAAGCTCTACCCTGGAGCTGCCCAGCACCTGCCTCAATGGCGGGGATTGCAGGCATGCTGGCAGTGGCACCTGCTGGGAGGAAAGAGATCTGATCTTTTCTGCTTCCTGGCTTCAGTGCCTGCCTCCACTGCCAGGTCCAGTGGGCTGAGTGTGCAGGGAGGAGCCTCTTTGTTATGTCCCTGTAGCTGCGGTAGGTGGGCCACCCTCTGGCTGTCCTGGCACAATGGGTGGGGGGCAGCAGGTGTGTGGACCAGTGCCTGTAGGGAGGAAGGTGTGGGCAGGCTACGTATTACTGTGGAGGGCCTCAGGGCTACATTGCCAGCCAAGGGGGATTGAGTGTCTGAAGCTCCTGAAAGTTCCCTACCTGCTGGGCTGAGTGTGCCGAGACAATTTTGTCAGCCTGTCCTTTCTCCTGAGCAGCAAGTTCTGTGTAATCTTTGCCCCTTTAACACCCCTCCCACTGTTGGGAAGTCTTTCAAAGTGCCCACCTTTCTTTTTTCCTGGAGCAGCTGCTTATGTCTACCTGTTCTCCACAAGCAGCTGGAATCTCAGCATCTCTGAGTATTCTGCCTGTCTTTGCTTTCCAACCCCACTAACCTCCAAAGCACCATGTTATGTGGGTTTGTGTACCAGAGCAGATATCCAGGGCTGGGTGTGTAGCAGTCCTGGGCTTCTATTCCCTCCCCACTCCATTTCTCTTCCTCCCGTCTGTGAGCTGGGGTGGGGGCAGAGCTTGGGTCCTGCCAGCCTATGGCTTTGCTACTTTACCCTTTTCTGTGAGGTGTTCTCTTTTCTCCAGATGTAGGCAGTCTGTTCTGCAGTATTCGAGTTGCTCTATTTGGTGTATTTTTGTGTTATATGTGGTTTTGTGAGGAAATTTCTGCCTCACTTCTCATGCCGCCATCTTTTTCCCTGCCTCCTCAGAAAAACATTTACTTGTGTTCACCAGTTTATTATAAAGGATATTATAAAAGACACAGCTGAACAACCAGATAAAGAGGTACACAGGGCCAGGTTTGGGAAAGGGGTGTAGAGCTTCCATGCCCTCTCCATACCTCCTCTGTTTGCTAACTTGGAAGCTCTCTGAACTCTGCCCTTTTGGGTTTTTATGGAGGCTTCACTTCATAAGCATACATGATTAAATCATTGGCTGTTGGCAATTGATTCAACATCTAGCCTCACTTCTCTTTGTGGAAGTCAGAGGGGTGGGACTGGAAGTTCCAATGTTCTTATCACTTGGTTGGTTCCCCTGGCAACTCTCCCCATCCTTAGATGTTTTCTAAAAGTCACCTCATAAACATTAACTCAGGTATGCTTGAGAGGGGTTTTTTGTTAACAAAACAAACAAAAAACAAGACACCTTATTTGCTCTTATCATTGAGGAAATTGCAAGGATTTTAGGAACTGTCTAAAAATGAGGATGAAAGCAAAATACATATATTTCTTATTATAAATCACATTATCACACATGGGAACTTTTTCTGGCTTTCACTGATCTTCAAGAATTTTTCTCACCATAACTTAAAGGCAAAATCATTTTAGAAGCCTACTGTCATGGGGATAATATAGACCTAGGCAATAAAATGACCAGGTTTCTTAATATAGTTCCTATTGTATATTCTTAGCTAAGTCCCTTGTGCTTTCTACAAATTCAGAGAGTTGAACTTGAACTTCATTTATTCTCTCTCGGGCTCCTCCTGTCCTTCAACACTCCGTAAGTCAAAGCTGTACTTGGGTCCGTAGAGGGAAGACCCTAAAGATCAGCCTATATGACAGCCAGTGGGACTTGTGCTCCCCACCCCACTTTCCCAGAGAGCCGTTCTGTCCTGCACAGTAAACCTTAGGGAGAAGACAGGGTCTCCATATGGCAGAATTTTAGGCAGGAGTGTTGTAACCAACCTCCGTGATTTTGCCACTGCCTTGTTTAGATCATGAGGCATGTCAATGAAAAACTTGATTTTTTTCTATTAGAATATTAGTATATAGATATATATGAATGTTTAGAATATAGAGAGAAGAGGGAAGAAAAAGACCACTGTTGTTATTCTGTCTCCAGGACCCAGCATTAACATTTTGTTATTTTCTTTTACTAGTTTTTCTCCATGTTACATATTTGGCAATGTCATTGTGAAATATAATACAGATGTAGAAAAATGTATAAAATATTATATACCATTTCATCAATAGTAATTAAATGATACCCATCTAACCATCAACCAGGTCAAGAATTAGAATACTGCCTGCATTCCAGAAGCCCATCACACCCATTGTGCCTCCATTTCCCATTTTAGTCCCTTCTTCCCCTCTAGAAGAAGTCACGACCCTACCCTGACTTTTGTGCTAATCGTGTCCTTTATTTTTTTCTTTATACTTTCCCCATCCATGTGCACATAGGACACAATTTTATTTTCCTTCGGCTTTTCCACAGTGGATTTTTCAGCATTGAGAACATTTCACTAAGCTGGGTAAAACTGATCTCCTTTGGTGGAAGCAAAAATAGGTTATCAGCTAGTCCACAGTTTCATTCAAATTTTAGCTGCATTCGGAATGCAACACCTAAGTGCTGGCTATGGTCAGGTACTCTGCTAGGCTCCAAAGTTTCAGTGATGAACCGTGTCCTAGCTAGCAGGAGCTGTCAGTCTATGTACCTAGCCAAAAAAAGGGTGCCTCGGATCCTGCCCACATACACAGGAAAACACTTTTCTCCTTTCCTAATGACTCCCTCTGGTGTAGACTCTGGACTAGGCTGCTGCTTCCTGCCCTTTGAATTTTGGGCTCCCATATGAGCAAGCTTAATTATTTTTTCCCCCAGCTGGTCTAAAACCTTGCAGGCTTTTGCTAGGGCATATTTTTAAGTGTTACATCCTGAGTTTATCCTGAGTGAAAGGAAAACCTTTTAGGCAAGGGGTGGGGGTAGAGAAAGAACAAATGTCTCTTGAGCTGATTTTAAACGTAACTTTGCATCTTGGAATCCTCACAGCACCTCAGCCAAATGGTACTGCTGTCCCCCTTTTGTGAGTGTGGAAGCCAATTCAGGAAGGAAAGTGGCAAGCCCAGTGTCACTCAGATTGGGATAAATGGTGGTGGGATCAGAACTCAAATCTGAGGGGTTCCAGTAACCTGGACGGAAGAGATGAGAGCGTTGGTCTGGGAGAGGCTTCCTAGAAGCACAGATCCCTGTTACGCTTGTTGATGACATTGAAAATCAAGGCTGGAAGTACCCTGCTCTGGGGCTGGATAGTTAGTGTCTTGTAGGTGGCAGGGATGTGAGAGGGTCAGAGTTTGTGCTTAATTCTTGGTGCTTGTGAGTTTCTTTCCACCATCGCCCCTCCCAAAACACTGGACTTGGGAACCTCAGAGCCCAACATATATGACATCTGTCTCCATGGAGGGGCAGGTTTTTATTTTTTTCCTTTCCCTTAAATTGTTCTCTGTGACCAAAAAAATTAAATATGCAAACCACCCCAAATTACACTCGACATACGCTGAATAAATATATAGCCAGAGAAGCATATGTTCAATGGCTGCCGCTCCATGCTTTTCAAAGCCAGCGAGCTTATGAAATCATTCCTCACGCAGAGTCCGGGTGATCGATGAGAAGGTGCAGCAGGAGGAGGCAGCCTCCAGCTGCAAATTGAGTTTTTAGTTCCAAAGGATGGAAAAGGGAACCAGCCAGTGACACCCAGCAGGCATTGAAAAGTCCATGTCTCCAGCCTGTTCTAATGGCTGGCTCTGGCCCCTGGATCTCAGTCTCATTACTAGGCATAATAGTAGGTAAGAGGGAGTTCTTTGGAACCAGGCTGTATGGCTTCTATTCCTGGCTCTGCCATTTACCAAGGAATTTGGGACAGGTTGCCTTGTATTATGCCACTTGGTGTCTAAGTCTTCTGGTATCAAAAAAGGGGTAAAATAATAGGACGTACCTTACATATGTGGTTGTTGTATGAGGAAGCATAGCCAAAGGGTTTCCTGGCTCTGCCGCTTACTGGCTGTGGGACCTTGGGCAAGTTAACAACCCTCTCTGTACCTCAGATTCCTCATCTGTTAAGTGGGCATGATAATGGTATCTGCCACCTAGGATTGCTTTGAGGAAGGGATGATAAGTAGTGTGTGTTCAGTTACCATCCTTAGAATAGGACCTGGCCCCATAGGAATCGCTCAGATAATGTCAGACAGACATTTTCCCCCAGGGCCCCCTTGCACCCAGGTCTGTAGCATACATACTTTGTCAAAATTCTCTCTGCTCTGTACCACTCACAGAGAGAACCTCTGAAAACTAAAAGAAATCTAAGCATCTATAGTGTTGACCCAAAGCAAGTGATCTTCCCTCTCCAAGCCTCAGTTTCCCACCTATGAGTGATGAAAATAATAGTATTCCCTTTTGTGAGTTGTTGGAAAGTTTGGATAAGATAGCATAGCTGCGTAAAGTCTGGCATGTGGGGAGTGCACAGTCAGCGCCCGTTTCCCTCCCAGCACCCTGAAACACAAAGTGCCTGATCCCAGGGGAAGGTGGTTAAAGCTCCCACCTTGGCAGCACAGGGCTGCTTCGCTCAGTCTTGCCATCAGCCCAGAGGGCCCAGCTTTGGAGTGGCGCATACCTGAGCTGAGCCTCAGCTGCAGCCCTTACCTGCTCACAGTGTGTGGCCTTGGGAAGTCTCCTGATAGCTCTGTAGCTCAGGATTCCCTTCTTCCAATAGGATCTGAGTCTATCAGGCACACAAAGCTGCAACAATATAACGCATGGAGGAATACTTTGGAAACCTTAGCACGTATTTTATAAAAGGCAGCGCAGCATGATTTGATATCCCAGTTCTGCCACTTACCTGCCCTGTGGCCTTGGGACAAGCCACTAAAGCTGTCTGGGCCTCAGTTTCCTTCTCTGAAAAATGAGAATAGTAGTACCTATACCATCAAACACTGGTTAATATTATGAGTTAATATTCATAACACATTTAGAACAGTGCCTGGCACATGGTAAGTGCTATTAAGTGTTAGCTATTATTATTATTAACGAGCTATACAGAGGCTATTTATCATCATCACCAGACAGTCATTGAATAGACATTCTTCAGGACTCCTGGCAGAATTTCTTGGGAAAGTGTTCCCATTCTCCCTTCCCCCAGCCCTCAGTGCTCATATTTACAAAGCCAGGGAGCTTTTAAAAATCCAAGGACTGTAAGAATGTTCTTACTTATATTTTCCCTCCATTCGACTAGATGTTCCTTGAGGGCTGGAGCTAAGGATTTGTAAACTTGATGACCTGGAAAGAAGGAGGCTGTGAATAGGCATTTGCTGAATTGAACCCCCACTCCCTACGGGGTCCGGCAGAGCTCCAGAGCAACGCAGGAGGCTTGACCACTGCCACCAGGGGGATGATCAGCCATTTGAAGAGGCTGTCGGGGTGAGCTGCAAAGTGTTCTCAAGCCACTCCCACCCTTTATGAGCAACCCTTCTCCATGGTTCCCCAGCTCAGGTGCCACCTACTCCGGGAAACTACCACCTGACCTCCCTTGGAATTTCTATTAGCCTCCTGCAGAGAACTAGAGGGTGGCCAAACTGTCAGGCCCTTGGAGACCAGCTGTCACCTTTCTCACTGAATTATAGGAAGACTGAGAGCCAGAGAAGGGAAGTGCCCAAAGCAGGGCTCATGACCTGTGTCTCCCCAGTGGCTTCTCAAGGAAAGACAGGTGGCCACAGATTCAGATGGCTATGATGGGTGGTGATGAGCATGTGAGCGAGCAAACCAAACCATGCATTTGAGCACTGTTGCCATTTCAGCCTGATTTTTTAACATAAACCATCTTGATCCATGACTTGCCCCCCATCTGGGATTTGCCCAGTCCCTCCAGTTTGTCTAGATTCTCCTGGTGTTCAGGGACCACCATGCCTTCTACTCCTTTGTGACTCCATAGGAAAGGGGTGGTGTGGTGCAGTAGACAGAGCGTGACTCCAGAATCACACACACCGTGTTTGCACACCCACTCTACTCCTAGAAAACTTGAGTGGCATGGCAAAAGCACTTCTGGCCTCCAAGCCTGTTTCTCCCTGTGCAAAATCTGCAATAATAGCAAATTCATGGAATTCTGGGCCTTCAGTAAAGCAGAATAAGGAAAATACTGGGTACAGTGCCTGGCCCACTCTAGGTGCTCAAAACATTTGAATTTCCTTTCTCATGTCTTCAGTTGGTGCATGTTGAATGCTGCACAGATGGCTGGCATATGGGAAGAATGGCCTGTTGGTATTTCACTGGAGCTTAAGCCAAAACTAAGCAATGTAACCAGACATTTTATTGAATTCCAAAAATATTTATCAGGCATCGAATATTAAAGTGATAATACTCATAATGGCAACCCTTCGTAACAACTGTCATTTCTTTGTGTACTGGGCACTATGCTCGGCACATTAAATGTCTAATTTTCCCCCTCAGCAGTTCTTCTGAGAAGATGTAATTCAGCTCATTTTATATTGAGAAAGTTGAAGCTCAAAGTGTTCATGAAGTGAATGGCTAGTCAGTGGCAAAGCCAGGTGGGATTCAAGCCCAGGCCAGCCTGGCTCCAAAGGCCACACAATGCCCCCTTCCCTGTGCTGGGCACTGGATGGTGCTGAAAAGAGAGAGCTGTGTGTCTTATACTCTGTCTCCTCAAATAGCCTGTAGACTCCTGGGGAGACAGACTGTGAACCACAAACTGTCTTGCCTGGAAGAGTAAAGTTTGTGCTGGAAGAATAACTAACATGGGAGAGAAGGAGAAATGATTCTTGCTGGGCATCAAAAGGAAGTAGGGACTTCCATGCAAGGAGTCCTTATCTGTGATGGCAAAAGCATTCCCAGCAAACCTAGGATTTTTTCTGTTGCCAAGTTATTTATTATCAAGATCATTTGAAAATGTGGAAACCAAGATCAGAAAGGTATGGTAACTTGCCCAAAGGCACACAGCTAGGTAGTAGCAATGTCTGAATTAGACTTCATTTCTTTCTGTCTCCTCAGTATCCCTCTGCTTCCAGAGGTCAAGAAGGGATCCACAGAGGTGGGTATTTGAACTGTAGTTTACAGGATGCACAGGATTCCTAAGGAGGAGGAGGGTAGGCCAGGTTGAGGGAAGAGCATGGACCAAAGCACTGAAGTTGGACCCCACCCAGGGCAGGTGCTGTTGGGTTCTTGTCTGCGTGGCTTCCAGACCAGGTGGAGGGACAGAAGAGACAGGTGGCAGATCAGGGACTGTGTCTGGGAGCCCTCCAAGGGACAGGCTCTGCCTTCCCCGCTCCCAGGTCCGAGGTCCCTGCTGGTGCCTATGGCTGCAGTCCTATGCTATCCGGGACTGTTGGTCCCTGCGATCCTTTTATCCATGCCCACCTGTTTCCTCCATGTCAGCACCAAATTGAGCAGCAGCTGAATTGGCATGAGTTGATTAAAACTCCCAGTAATTATGGGCTCCTGACTGGCCCACCTGTCCAAATCAATGTCGTCAGTAATAGACGGGCCAGCTTGCCTTATTGACAGAGTGAGTCTGAGGAGGGACATGTATGGCGGATGGGGCTCTGGCCTTCCCTTCTCACCCCCATTCCAGGCAGTACTGCAGAGGCCTCCTGGGACAGGGAGAGACAGGCCCACTCAGACTCCACAGCCCTTACTTTGCCTGTGTGATGCTCGATAACCTTGCCTGTAAAATGGCCATATCCTAGAGGTAACTCTGAATTTTGTTGTAGGGATTTGAAGAAATAGCATATGGGAAAATGTCCAGTGCCTGGTAGCTGCTCAAGAAATAACCATTTCATCTCCTTCATTGCTTCCTTCTGTCCATTTTTTGCTTCCTAGAATGCTGTGTCTGATCTGTACATCCAAGACTATGCTGTCAACAACCCCTCTGAGCCCCTCATAACCCATCATAGTGACCTTCCCACAAAGTTCCCAGAGTTCCTCTGTAAGCCCTAGCCAGTCTGAACCATTTGCGGCAGTACAGACAGGCCACCTCCCGGCAGATCAGGGAAAGAACCCCTTTGCAATCGGGGGCCTTCGACTGGGGGCACAGTCTGCCTCTCACTTGTTGTGTGACCTCAAGCAAGTCACTTGGACTCTCGGACCTTTAGTTTCCTGGTCTGCAAAATGGGCAGGATGATTCGGGTCCTGACTTAGCATTGCTGAGAAGAGCAAAAGCTGCCTGTAGCATATTCAGCCTACCCTCTGCATACATGCAGTCCCCTTGCATTGCTCCCTGAATGTATTTCCTATGCGGGAAAAAGTAACAAGGAGTTCCCAGTAGCTCCATTTTTTTTTTGAGCACCTGCCATTGCAGCAGGCACACGTCAGATATGTGATTTTGTTTGGTTCTCTCATAACCCAGGGAGGTAAGAGTAACTCTCCAGTGGAGAGATGTGGAAACTGAGGCTCAGAGAAGCAAGGGCACAAGGCAGGCGTGGGCAGACTTCACTCACAGGTGCGGGATCCTATGTGGCTCATGGTGTGCAGGACCTATCCTTCGTGGACGATCTCATCACTGCTGCACTGTCTCGCTTAATCCTTCCCATGATCTTATGAAGCAGTGCATTGTGGGGAGACAGTACTATTATTACGTTTGTACTGGTGGTGACAGAGAGACTGAATACTTGCTGAGACCTGGGAGGAAGACAAGGCTTTGCCCATAGTTAGGCAGGTTTCGAGGCATCCTTCTGATTCCTTAAAGCATGCCCAGTCTGTTCAGAGGAAATTCTCCATTTTCTTCTGAAATATTTTAGAGCTAGTTCCCCCTTTTCACAATTCATGGTTGCTTTGATAAAAATAAAAAAAATAAGCAGCTCAGAGCTCAAAGACTTCTCCAACTTCCTATTGGCCAATTCCATCATTTTAGAGTTGAGGAAACAGACTGAGAGAGTGGGATGTGCTTGCCTGATGGAGGCCAGGCAAAACTGGAACTCAGCTCTCTGGAGAGCCAGTCATATGTATTATTTGAGGGCTTGCTAGGATCTGGCTTCTTATCTCGAGCTTCCCATTTTCCCACTATACCTACTGGAAGGGTGATTTTTTCCGGCTGGGGAAACTGAGGCTCAGTGAAGGATGGCTAGCTCAAGGTGTCCACCAGTAGGAAGCTGGCCCCAAAGCTGGAGTTCTTTCCATTATCCTACCCTACCTCTCAGGCCAAAGGCTGTAGAAAAGAATGAAGATGCCACACTAATGGTCCCCAGGGCCTGTGGGAGGGATGGGGCTCTTCCTTCAGCCCCACTGGGAAACTCCCCAGGCTTATTTACTGTGTGAGTCACTCAAGCCCTAAGAAACGTTACTCCGTTTGGTAAATTGGTTGTGTTTCCTTCTTCTCAGAATAACTTTTCACCTCCTAGACTTAGGGGTAGGGTGGTGGAGCAGCTCATTTCAAATTTTGCACTTGGGAGCAATTTGCATTCCATAATTAATGAACATTAAAATGCATAATTACAAACAGAAACAAATGGCTCAGTGATGATAAAAACAGGATGGGAAGGAGTGAGAGCAGGCACGGGATGGAGGACGTACGTAGGCTGGGGTGCGCGAGGCAGGGCCAGAGGGTTGTAGGAACGCTGGGAATCCGCCAGGCTCATCCTCCCTCCCTCAGATCCGAAAGGCCTGAAGGCTCAGGGTCTTCCTGTGGCTCCTTCTTTACCTGGCGTGGAGCAGACTGGAAGCTGTGAGACTCTGGAGTCCAGCCGACCTGGGTTCCTCACCCACTTACTGTAAAACCTCAGGCAAAGGAGGCGGCCTCCAAGGAATGTGATGATTATCCGACGGTCCTGCCCCTTTTCTCCCGCCAATTCCCACAGAGCCTGCCTCCCAAGGCTCCTCTTATAAGTGCTAAGAAAGTGCTTACAAATAACTGAATTCCCTAACTTCAGTCATCTCTTCAAAGCAGCAAATCAGATCACTCCTCTGCCAGCCACCCCCCAGTGCCTTCCAGCTGCATTTGGAATAAACTCAAGATGCCTTCCCATGGCTGAAGTCAAGGGTCAGCAACTTTTTTGTAGTAACTAAGAACCATGTAGTGGGCTTTGCAAGCCACACATGATCTTTTTTTGTTTGGTCTTATATGCTTTCTTTAAAAAAAAACTAATGTAAACATTCTTAGCTTGGCAAAACAGGCTGTGAGGGAATCGACATCTTTCCTGTATTCCTCCTTAGCTTTGAATGCAACTAAAAACCCTGGAGCAGGTTTATATAAATAATATATGAAACAAACATGAGACTGTAGAAGGTGGAGGAAAGCAGACAAGCAAGGGTCTTGGGGACCCAAGGAAAGATATCATGGCCAGTGCTTTGGGTTCTCTTTTTGCCTCATTGTCCCAAGCCGAAAGCTGAAGGAGCCAGCAACTCAGAAATGCCAATAGGTGAGGACCGAAAACAAAACCCCAAATCCCAAAGCCCGCTGCTGTCTTCAGCCAAAATACCAGGGCAAGGGCGGCCTAGCAAGATAAAAAAAGTTTTAAACAATACCACTCTAGCCGAACAACACTGAATAAAACACAGCCCCTCCCCTACCCATGCTAACACAGACCTAGTAGGGAGCTAGACGTCCATCCTTACCAATCTGATCGTCCAGTCCTCCCTTCTCCCTGATGGGATAGTGTTAGAAAAGGCCAAGTGGGGAAACCTCCCCTGACAATTTTCTGTCTCCCCTGACAATAATGAGGTATGTCTCCCCTTTCACCTGCTGAAGCAGTCTCAGAGGAGTCCAGATCAAACAGAAGGTTTAAATAAAATCTAGACTTAAAACATAGTAATATAATTCCCCAAATGTCTGGGTTCTATTCAGAATCACTTGTCATACCAGGAACCAGAGAGATCTGAAGCCAAATGAAGAAAAGACAATCAATCAATGTCACCACCAAGGTAACAAAAATATTAGAATTATATGGCAAGCATATTAAAATAGCTGTCATGAAAATGCTTAAGCAAGCAATGACATGCACAAATTTTAAAAGCTCTCAGCAAAGACATAGAAGATATGAAGGAGAAGCAAATGGAAATTATAGAATGGAAGAATGCACTAACTGAAATTTATTTTAAAAAATGAAAATGTATTCAAAGAAATAGTGGCTGAAAAATTTTCAAATTTGGCAAAATGCCTAAATCTACATATTTAAAAAGATGACTAAACTTGAGGATAAACACAAAGAAATCCAAATCAACACATGAGCCAAATTTCTGAAACTAGTTTTAGTTTTTCCAAGGAAAAAAATATTGAAAGCACAGAGAGTTGTGGCATCCTATCAATAGGGGAAACACAATTTGAATGATGTTGGAATTCTTGTAAGGAGACATGGAGACAAGAAGGAAGTGGTGCATTTTCCAAATGTTGAATGAAAAATAGCTGTTAACCCAAACTCCTATCTCAAATGAAATATGTTTTAGGAATGAGGGGTCAATCAAGACATTCTTACATGATGGAAAACTAAGAAAATTTATTGCTGGTAGACTTACTCCAAGAACTAGCTAAAGGACGTTCTCCAGAGAGGAAGGAAATGATAAAGGAAAGAACCTTGGAACACTAGGAGGAAAGAAAAGAACAACTCAAAAATATGGGTAAATGCAATAGAACTTCCTTCTTCTCTTGAGTTTTATATATTATGTTAATTGGCTAAAGAAAAAATAATAGCACTGTGTGATATTGTTCTAAATGTATGTAGAGGATTATTTAAGTAAATTATAGATGGGAGAAGACAATGGGGCATAAAGGGAGGTAGGTTTCTATACATCACTTAAACAGGTAAAATGATGACAGAGTAGACTGTGATAAGTTATGCATACCTACAGCAACCAGAAAAAACTATATAAAAAAATTTACTCCAAGACACTACAGATGAATCAAAATTCTAAAAAATGTTCAACTAATCCACAGGAAGACAGTTAAAAGAAAACAGAAACAAAAAGAAAAGATCAGAAAAAAAAATAAAACATCAGACTTAAGCTCTACAATATCATCCCATTAAATGTAAATGAACTAGAAATACAAGTTAAAAGGAATTGGCAGAGTAGATTAACTTACGTTGTCAACAATAAATTCACTTAACATATAATGATTTAAGCAGTTTGAAAGTAAACAGATTAAAAAAAAGACATATGTAAATCAAATGAAAGCAGGAGTAGCTATGTTAATATCAGATAAAGTACGCCTTTGAGCAAAGACAATTATATAATAATGAATCATTTAATAATAAAAAGGCCATCCAATGTTATAGAATAACTCAATAACATAATCAACCAACATGATCTAGGTAACATTTATAGAACACGCTAACCAGCAGCAACAGAATATACATTCTTTTAAATGCCTGTGGAAGATATACCAAGATAGACTATATCCTGGGCCATGAAAAATGTCTTAACAATTTAGAGAATTCAGACAACAAAGTATGCTCTCCAGTCACAATAGAATCAAGCTAGGAAGTAATAACAAATAACAGAAAAATCCCCAAATACTTCAAAACTGTCACAATACATTTCTAAATAACATGGATCAAAGAGGAAGTCTCAAAAGGAAATAAAAATACACTGAATTGACAAAAGCAAAAAGACAATATATATCAAGATTTGTGGAACACAGCACAGTGATGTTTTCTTGTAATTTTCTGTGTTTTTATATTTAATGAGAAGGAAATTTATAGCCATAAGTGTAGACATCAGAAAAGAAGATATTTCAAATCAATAATCTAAGCTCCCACTTTGAGAACCTACAAAAAGTAAAGCACAGTGACCCAAAGCAAGCAGAAGAAAGGAAATGAATGCAAAACAGAAAAACAACAGACACAAGTCAATGAAACAAAAAAACTGATAAAAAAAAAAAAACTGAGTAGTAGAAAACTGAGAAAAAAAAATCTAGCAAAGCTAATGAGGAAAAGGGAGAGAAGACATGGTTACCAATATGAGGAATGAACTATATGATACCACTATAGACACTTCAGACATCAAAAAGATTAATAAAGGACTGCTACAGATAACTCAATACACATATTCCTTGAAAAATGCAAAATACCACAACTTACCCAATATAAAACAAATATTTGAATATTCCTATAACTACTAAGGAGATTGATATTGTAACTCAAACACTCCCCCCAAAGAAATTTCTAGGCCTGTGTATATTTTCACAAAGTATATAAAGAATTTTTAAAAGAATTAACACCAATTCTGTAATATCTTTTGGAAAATCAATGATGAAATATTTCCCAGTTCACTTTAGGACAGTAGCATTACTCTGATATCAAAACCAGAAAAACAGTGAAAAACCATAAAACTTCAGACCAATAGCTCCATTCATTTAGTGGCAAAAATCCTTAACAAAATACTAGCAAACAGAATTCAATATAAAAAAAGAACTAACTCACAATGACCAAATGACCAAGTGGAGTTTATTCCAGGGATATAAAATTGGTTCAGTAATTGAAAATTTATCAGTTTATTAACAAGCAAAGAAGAAAGTCCCATGATCATATCAATTGATACAGGAAAAGCATTTGACAAAATTCAACATCCACTAATGATAAAAAAAAGAAGAGCAAAGAAATCTGCAAACTTGATAAAGAACATCAATAAAAAAAACCTATAGCTAATATATTTATGATGAAAGACTGAATGGTTATTCCCTAAAATCAGGAACAAGGCAAAGGTGTTCACTCACAACACTTATTCAACACAGTGCTAGCAGTTCTGGCCATTACAATAAGGCAAGAAAAGGAAATAGCATGGAGATGAGAAAGGAAATACTAAAATTGCCTCTATTGGTAGGTAGATCACATGATTGTCTAAGTAGAAAATCCGAAGGAGTTTACATAAAAACTCTTAGAAGTAATGACTGAGTTCAGAAAGGTCTCAGAATAGAAAAAAAATATGTGACATCAATTGTAGTCTTATATACCTGCAGTGAACATGTAGACCCTGAAATAAAGAATACAATGCCATTTGCAATGCCTAAAATTAATGAAATATTTATATATCTAACATAACCTGTATGTGGTATGTATGCTGAAAACTGATAAAGACATCTTTAAAAAACCTGTAAATGAAGAGATAACCCATGAATTAGAAGACTCCATTATCTTCCAATTGATATAAAGGTTTAATATAATTCCTATTAAAACCTCTGATGATTTTTTTATAGATATAGACATGAATTTTCTGAAATGTATGGAAGAGCAAAGGAAATAGAATAGGCAAAACTCCTTTTGGAAAAGAAGAATACATTGGAAGAAGTCAGTCTACCCTATTTCTAGACTCATATAGCTGCAGTAATCAAGGCCATGTGATGTCAGTAGGACAGACATATAGATCAATGAACACATTGACATGTAGACATATAGAACACAGTAGAAAACCCAGAAATGACCCATACAAGTAAGCTCAATTTATTTGTTTAAAAAGAGGCAAAGCAGTTTAAAGAAGGAAAGGGAGCTTTTTCAACAAAGGTGATAAAACAATTTCACATTCATAGGCAAAAAAACAACAACAAAAAAAAACTTCAATGTAAGTCTCACGCCTCATAAAGAAATTAACTCAAAATGTATCACAGAACTAATTGTAAAACATAAAGCTATAACACTTCTAGAAAAGCACAGGAGAAAAATCTTTCAGATTTGGACTTGGCAAAGACTTCTTAGATTCTAAAAGTATGATCCATAAAAGAGAAAATGATAACTTGGATTTCATCAGAATTAAAAACATTTGCTCTGTGAAAGCTCATTTGAAGAAGATGAGAAGACAAGTTATAGAGTGGGAGAGAAAACATTTGCAAACCACAAATCTGACAAAAGTCTAGTGTCTAGAATATATAAAGAATTCTCAAATCTTAACAGTAAAAAAAAAGAAAAAGAAAACAAACAAGTTAGAAAATGGGCAAATTCCATGAAAAGAAGCATGTCAGTGAAAAAGATATACAGATGGAGAATAAACACAAAACATATTCAGCATCATTAACTATTAGGGAAATGCAAGTGAAAACCACATTGAGATATTACTACGCACCGATAGGATGGCTTTAAAAAACGTAAGTACATATATATAGAGACAACATATGTCTCTATATATATATAGACAACATCAAATGCTGATGAGGATGTGGAGAACTGAATCACTCATACATTGCGGGTGGGGACTTAAAATAGTATAACCACCCTGGAAAACAGTTTGGCAGCTTCCTAAAAAAAATTAATTAAAAAAAAATTAAGCACGCAATTGCCATATGATCCAGAAATTGTACTACCTGATGTTTTTTCCAGAGAAATGAAAAGTTATGTTCACACAAAAACTTTTACAGAAATGTTGATCACAGCTTTGTTCATAATAGCCAAGAACTGGAAACACACATCCTTCAAAAGGTGGACGGTTAAACAAATTGCGGTACATCCATAACATGGAATACTACTCAGCAATAAAAAAGAAATTAAACTGTGATACATGCAGCCACCTGGATGAATATGAAAATTATGTTGCATGGGAAGAAAAAAAAATCCTTAGGTCACTTACTGCATGATTTTAGTTTTGTTACTTTCTTAAAATGACAAGAATTCTATAATGTATTCTGAAGAATTCCATAATGACATTCTATAATATATAGAGATGGAGAACATATTTGTGGTTTACAGGCTTTATGGAAGGGAATCAGGTTGAGAGGGAAGTGGGTGTGGCTTTAAAAGGGCAACAGAAGGAATCTTTGTAGCGATGGAAATGTTCTGTATCTTTATTAGCAATGTATACATCCTGGTTATGATATTTTTACTACAGTTTTCCAAGATGTTAACATTAGAGGAAACTTGTCGAATGATACACAAGAGCTCTATTATATTATGTTTTTACAACTACACGTGAACCTATGGTTATCTCAAAATTTAAAACATCAACAACAAAACACAGGGCTCGGACTGGATTCGTCCTGCAGACTGTAGTGTGCCAACCCTAGCTTAAGTGATTTGGTCACTGCCTACCTCTCACACCTTGCCTGTGCTAACCTTGTCTTCTCCTGTCTTGCTGAGCTTCAGCCTCAATGGCCTCCTTTGTTCCATGGACAGGCCAACACTGTAACTCCCTCAGGACTTTCATACTTGCTATTCCTTCCTGGATAACTCTTCCCTCTTATATGCCCCCAAGAGACTCCACTTTAAAGGACTTAGCGCAAATGCTCTGTTTACACCTCATTCATCCATGCCTGTTCATTTGTTTCTTTCTTCATCACACTAGTTTACTCTATGAAATAATCATTTTACTTTATTTTTTTACTTGTGAACCACTTGTCTCCTCTCTAGAACTTAAACTCATTGAGAGCAGGGTCTTGTCTGTCTAGTTTACTACTACATTTAAGGCGCCTGTGCATTTGAATAGCACTAAGTTCATGCTCAGTAGATATTTGTTAAATGGTCCAATGAAGGACTTCTATAGAGGGGAAAGAAAATATAAGCTAGCAATTTCAGTTAGGCTTCCTTTTGGGGGGTTGAGTTCATTCATTCATTAATTGCTCATTTATCCTTCATTTATTGAGTGCCTACTATGTGCCAGGTCTGAGGCAGGCACTTGAGATGAGTTTTACAGAGTCTCCAGAAAGACCTTCAAGAGAGACACTATAATTCCCATTTCACTTATGAGGAACCTGAAACTCTCCCTGAAGTGAAGCACTTGCCTAGACGCACAGGGCCACAAAGCCTGTTTGGCCTGCAGGCATGACTTCGGTCCCCATGTTCTTGTCTCCAAGCTGTCTGCCCCATATAAAGAAAGGAAACTGAGGTCCAACTGGGCTCAAGGACTTGCCCAACATCACAGGGCAAGTGAGCGGTAGTGCTTGGGCAGGAGTTCTGGTCTTCCTCTTGTCAGGAAACCAGGATGTCTCCTTTTTGCTACAACGACATCTCCTCCTTCTAAGAAGACATCCCTGACCGAGGCCTCCCTACCCCAGTATTATTCCCCAACCACTCACATTTGGGGAGTTTTTATTTTACCATTCACATTACACAGTGCTTCTTCATGTCTACTCTATACCGAGTTCTCTGCCTGACAGATAAATATATTGCTTCTCTCTCCAGCTAGATTCTAAGCTCCTTAAAAATACCCATAACAGCAGCTACCATTTGCTGAGCACTGTGCTAAGCACTTGATACATGTATATCCCTGTATGAATTATCTGTTGCTGTGTAACAAATCATCCCCAAATCGAGCAGCTTAAAACAGAAAGCATTTATTATCTCACACAATATTTAAGGGTTAGAAATTCAAGATTGGCTTAGTTGTGTGGTTCTGGCCCCCTACATGGTTGTAGGCAAGGTGTCAGCTGGGACGGCAGTCATCTGAACTGGCTGGACTGGGGCCAGAGGATCTGTTTGCAGGCTCATGCATGTGAGCTGTTGGCAGGTCTCAGCACTGCTGGCTGTTAACCACGGGTTCTGTTTCTTGCCACATACGGCTCTCCATAGTGCTACTCACAACCTGGCAGCTTGATTTCACTAGAGGAAGTGATGTGAGAGACAGACAGACAGACAGGCAGACAGACGGAAGACTTCAGTCTTTTATAGCCTAATCTCGGAAGTGATATGGCAGCAGTTCTGCCATCTGCTTTTAGTCATACCAGTCATCCCTGGTACAGGGCGGGGGACTCCATGGAGGGCTCGTTGGGGACCATCTCTGATGCTGGATACCACACTGTTTACCCTTCACAGTACTCATATGAAGACAGGTAAAGTTTCATCACTGACCAAAGGTTACACAGCTTATAAAAGGTATAGTTTGCGTTCAAACCCTCATTTAACACTTAGTCCCATTAAACGTCCTGTCTGGCACCCAGATGGTTCATTCAAAACCTAGCAAACAGCTACTATGTGCCAGAAACTATTCTAGGTGTGGGATACAGCTGAGGACAGGCCATGAGGGTCCATAGTAAAGTCCATTATAAAGTTTATGCTTTAGTAGGGGAGGTAGATGATGAACAATGAAATAACTGAAATAATATGCTATGCAAGTAACCTCAAATCAAGGCAATGCTAGGGCTCACCTGGGCCGCCTCTCCCCCAAGGTCTCAGAGCGGGAAGTCCATGCTGGGTGAAGAAATGACCATGTGGGGCTCACTGGTGAATGCACTCCACTTACTCAGAGCACCTCCCCCTTGTTCACAGAACGAATGCAGGTTTGGTTCTAGTTTGCTGTGTTATGTTAATCTAGTCCCTCCCCTTTCTGAGCCTGTTTCCCATCTGTCAGTCATCTTGGGGAGAGAGACTAAGGGATCTGTTTGTTGTCAGCTAGAAGATGCTTGAACACATGGGGTAGTGAGTGTACCGGGCAGAGCACCACACGGATGAGGGGCTGCTGAGGGGCTAGGGGGATGGACGCCCTTCCATTCTCTGGGCCTCAGGTGCAAAGTAAGGAAGTTAGGTCAGCTCTAAATCCCTGTTGGCTCCGCCTTCCTAACTGGAAAGCCATCAGTCAGCAAGCGGCAGGGAGTGAAGTCCCTTGCCTAGGAGTCAGTTAAGAGCTACAGCGCCAGAAAGCATGAGAAGCCCTGCTTCTGCCCCGTTTCCTCAGTTTCCTTTTCTGTAAAATGGGTGTACTGAGGCTACCTACCTGTATTAGTTTCCTGGGGCTGCTTTACCGAATTGCAACAAACCAGGTGGCTTAAGATAACAGAAATGTTGGAGGCCTGAAGTTCTGAATTCAAGCTAACCGTCAGCAGGGCCAGGCTCCCTCCAAGGGCTCTAGGGGAGGATCCTTCCTTGCCTCTTCCAGCTTCTGGGGGCTCCAACATTTGTTGGGTAGTGGCCACATCTCTGCAGTCTCTGCTCTGCCTCTATGCAGCTTTCTCCACTGTGTGTGCAATCCCTCTGTGCCTCTCTAATAAGGACATTCGCGACTGCCTTTAGACCTACCAGATAATCAAGGTAGTCTCATCTCAAGAACTGCAGTTTATTCACACCTGCAACAACTTGATTGCGGATGGTGACAGAGGTTCCAGGGCTTGGGACAGGACCTATCTTTGGGAGCAACTGTCAGCCTACCACACTGTCTCATTGGTTTGCTATAACAGTTAACTAACTAAAAGCAGGTGAAGTGCCTGTCGTATGCCTGGTTGATAGAACCTACTTTTTTTTTTAAAGGACAAAAGTGGTAGCGAATCAGTGGGGGATGAGAAGAGCCACGATAATGCCCTGCCCAGATACCTCCTGTTACCTGGTAGGAAATCAGCTGTTCTCTCCAGCGCTCCTCCCGGAGTCTCTGCAGACAGACAGCCCAGCCCCCAACACCAGCTCCTGTCTCCTAAACGACCCGTAACCAGGTGCCCTCCTGTCTGACAGTGAATGCTCAGAGACAAGCAGGGGCTTCCTCTGAGCTTGTATTAATATGTACAGTACTTCACTCACATGGGAAATTGATTTTTCTGTTTAAGCACAAAATGTAGCCAGCTTTATAACCTTTCTGTGGCTTGACAAAGGCCATTTATAACCTATTTTCTCTGTCACCCTTCCTAGCGCCAGTCCCAAATGTCTAGAAGAACTCTCTCATGCATTTGCTGTGATTATGAATTCCACTTAGGCAAAATTCAATTTCCAAGAGGATTGACCTTTTTTTGTTATTTTGGTTTTGTAAATTAATTTTTGTGTGTGTGTTTTGTTATTGATGTCGTTCAAGGTGATGTGCTGGGGAAGGGACTGTGGAGCTGGTGGGGGGAGGAGGGAATGCAGTTTTAATCAGTGACGTCCAGTGACGGATGAGGAGGGCTGAACCCTGGGTGTTCATCTTTGTGGACAGGAAATGCCAGCAGGGTGACTGAAATTAAAACCTAGTACCTCATTTTCTCTCCTGAATACTGGAGAGTTAGAACTGCTTCTCCATCTGCTGGACTGGAAAAGATGAGCCCAGCCTCATCACATGATGGAAAATGAAGTTCCATAGCCAGTTGTCCCTACAGTGTAAGATCTTCCATTCCTGGAGCATGAAGAGGTGCCAGAGCTCTAACAAGAGCATTTTGCTGAGGTCACTCGAGATGGGAATTGTTGGGGTTTTGTAGGGACAGGAGGGCAGCCATTTGGTTCCTGGAGGGATATGCACATGGCTGGGCAGAGGAACAGAAATCATCCACAGAGGACCTTAACAGTCAGCTTAAGGGAGATTCAAGCAGCTATTGTTGAAAATGCATGTGTTTCCTTAAGCTGAGGAGTGAGGATTTGGAAACAGCACCCTGCTGGTCCTGAGGAGGATGCTGTAGAGGACAGGGGACTGGCAAGGAGGCCTCTGTAGGCTCCTGCTGTGGGTGTGCAGGAGTCTCCTTAATACTCCAGGCACAAGAACAGAGAAGAGACCAATTTAAGACATGAAGGAAAAAAATGTCACATTTGATAAGTACCAAATTGTGTGCTGGATTCTGGAGTATGGGATAAGCTCCCATCGTCCAGTTAAAGCATCACAACAAATCCATAGGGGTAGGAGCTGTGCACGTCTAACAGATAAGGAAGCTGAGGCTCAGAGAGGGTGAGTAACTTGTCCTGGATCACAATGTAAAAAGAGGAAAAACGGGAATTTAAACTTGTATTGGTAGGAGTTCTCTAAAATATATCTGACTGCTCTCCAAAGTGACCTTTATTGCAGCAGAGCCTATTGGACAGTCAATATAAACACATGGTGACAATGAGCCCAGCAATGTCAAGATTAATAGCAGCTAATGTTTGCTGTCTGGCTGCCATAAAAGCTGCAGTGTTCTAAGCACTCTGCAGACACATGTCCTTTGATCTTCACAAGTGCCCTAGAAAGGTTCTGACAGAAGTCCCATTGTACAGGTGGGCTTGCCGCATGGGTCTGGTCCATGGGGTCTGGTTTCCCTTCTGGAGCCTATTTCAGGGTCTCCCTCTCAGCCCCAGTTACACTGGGGGCTGCAGGCACCTTTGAGCAGGTGTTGGAGCGACTCACTGGAGGCCCTAGATGTTCATCAGTAAAATAAGGTTCTTATTAATTGGCCCAACAAGACTTGGAAACCATCTCTGTGGTACCCAGCACTGCCCATGTCCAGAAGGTGGGAGGAGAGGGCGCGAGGGGACCCACACCTCCTCAGCCCTAACTGCCCCTTGCTCTCTCTCTGAGCAGTGCCCCGAGGAGCTGAGGCCCATGAAGGATGGCTCCGGCTGCTATGACCACTCCAAAGGCATCGACTGCTCTGATGGCTTCAACGGCGGCTGCGAGCAGCTGTGCCTGCAGCAGACGCTGCCTTTGCCCGATGACGCCACCTCCAGTGCCATCTTCATGTTCTGTGGGTGAGTGTCCGCCCTCGAGGTCCAGCCGCCCCTTCCCAGCAGCAGGGAATGCAGGGAAAAGATCAGGAGATATAATCCAGCCAGGCCAGAGCTGACCTTTAGCAAAATGGTCTTTCTCTGTCTGCTTTTCCAGCCCCAGAGGCTAAAATCAACAGTATGAGCTTCTGTTGGGTTTTGGGAAGAGGAAGAAGAAAAAAGACAGAATTGGTTACTAATCACAGTAAGTGGAATCCCTGCTCAGGCTACATCCTCGGGTCAGATTGTTTTTCTGATGAAGCCTCCCGCCCCTCCTGATGATTGCATCCTTGGTCAGTGGAGTTTGGAGACAAGAGCAGGCATCCTGACGGTGTCCCTCAGAAACGAGCAGGTGTGGTTCTTAAGAACACAGGCTGAGCCCAAGCTTTCAACTCTGTTTCTGCAGGAATTCAGCAGTGCAGGTTTAGAGTTTAGCCTCTTGTCTGTAGGGTAATGAACTGCAGAGGGGAGGTGGAAAGGAAGTCATGCAGGCAAAGGCTAAGAACAGAAAGGGGTTTTAAAATTAGTCTGAGACTGAAAGAAGGGGCACATTGGAACTAACTTGCTGAGTGGCCTGGGTCAAACCACTTCCCCTCTCTGGGCCCCAGGCTGGCCACTTGTGAAATGAGATCTGTGGACGAGGCTGCCTGACATTCCCGTCTACCCTGTTTCCCACACCGGGACCGCAGTAGGAGCTACGGCTCTCCGTACAGCACCTAGCATGGTGTTTCTCAGGGATCACTCACGGAAACAGCAGACGTTTTCCTTTTTTCTTTCTTCCTTTTTGATGATGTCTCCATATTGAAAAATATGCTCATCCTTTGACACTATGTGACTCAAACATCATCCTGTGCTCATGAAGACTGTTGGTCATGGACACATAGTGAGTGTTTTACTTAGAAAAGCAGAATAAAGCATTTAACAACTTCTTCTGTCCTAGGTACTATGAAAAGGGGAGGGAGACTGCTTATGTGTTGAGTCTCAGTTTAACAGAAAATTAATTTTGCCTGCATGGGTCTAGTCCAAGGAGTCTGGTTTCCCTTCTGGAGCCTATTTCAGGGTCTCCCTCTCAGCCCCAGTTACACTGGGGGCTGCAGGCGCCTTTGAGCAGGTATTGGAGCGACTCACTGGAGGCCCTAGATGTGCATCAGTAAAATAAATAAGAAATAAATTAGCGTATGCAGACCTGAATTTATAGTGGTTTCTCCTCAGCTTAAGTGACTGCAGGGCAGTGTTGAATAAATTATGCATGGGTTTAAATCTGAGGCTTGAATACAGAATCAGCTCTGTTCTTATCATTGTTATTTTTCTCTGGATGTACTTGGGGTGAGGGCTGGGGGTGGTCCTCTGTTGCAAATAACAGCAGAGAGACAGCAGCAATGGACTTTGGCACAGGAACTGTTCCCACCTTCCATCCATAGCACAGTGCAGCAGTCTAGTGGGATCGACACACTTGGACTCTAGCCCTACCCCTGCTTCTTAGTCTCTTTTAGACCTAGGGCTAGCCTGCCAGGATCCCCGATCTTCAGTTTTCTCATCTCTCAAATCTTAATATCTACCTCAATCTAATGGTGGTGGTGCTGAGTGCAAAGTACTTAATGCTTGTTACTCCATTAAGGTAAGGCGATGGGCCCAAGGTCACGTGGCTAGTGATGTAGCTCACTGCCTCCTTGTGTGACCTTGAGCGAGGTACTTAACTTCCCTGTGCCTCAGTTTCTTCATCTGTAACAGAGATAATAATAATACCTCTCTATGGAATTGTTACGAGGATGAAATCCATTACATTATTTACATCATAATTTACATTAGTATTTGTAATGTGCTTTGGAATGATGCCCTGTGGAGAGTTACCACTATGTGTACGTATGAAATAAAACAACTTGAGTGAATGATGTAATGACAATAGTGCCCTTCCCCCCCTTGCTCTGTGACCTGACATGCTCAACCTCTTGGTTCTTGGTCTGTGAGACAGGCAGAGCTGGCCTCTCCCACCAGGAAAGGCCTCTGAAAGTTTTAAGTAAGAATGAATGGGCGGGAGTGTGTGGTGAGTTGAGACAGCCCATACAAAGGCTGATAGAACACACAAAAAGAGGAAATAAAACCCATGCAACTGCAGTGTCAGGAGCTTTGAAAATTGGCTATTAAGGATGCAAATGAAAAGTTACCCACACTTGTTAGAAGCACTATAAACAAAACAATGGAAGCTATTAGCAGGTACTTGTGTGAAAGTTGGTTGAAAGAAGTGGCAGGCTATTGAATGAGCAAGGAAAACAAATCCTCACGCCAGGGGACCTTCTCAACTTGCTCAAAGCTTTGTGGCCTTCCTAAGTATTTCCTGGGTAGGCGTAGGTTTAATAAACCTTTTTGCAGCCAGGTTGGCAATAGCACCTAATACGTACTCAGCGCTTCCTACATGTGCTCACTTGTGCTAAGTGCTTTGATTAGATTAGCCCGTTTAATTCTTCTAACAACTCTATAAGGAAGGTACTGTTGTGATCTCTACTTACCATCAGGAAAGTCAGGCAAAGAGTGGCTCAGTGACTTGTGCAAGGTCATACAGCTAGTAAATGGGGTCGGGGCATCAGGGTTCAAACCCAGGCCTTGTGCCTCCAGTCTCAATCAAGACAGATCTGATGTCACTCCTGGCCTCTGGCCACTTCTAGCCGCATGGTCTTGGGCAAGTCACTAAAATTCTCTGAGCCTCTCCGTTCATGTAGGATTGATGTGATCATAGCACCATTGTAAGGATTACATGAAATTATACATGCACAGGGGCTGGCAAACCTAGGGCCTCAGTAACTGGTAGTTATAACTTGTCTAAGAGGTAGAACGCCATGTCACTTAACTTCGATGACTGAATTGTGTGCCTGCTTATCATTCTATCTCCAGGGTCTATCACAGTGCCTGGGACATAGCGCTCAATTTGTAAATGTTAGATGAAGTGCCTCAATGAACGTGGCCAAGGAAGTTGTTCCCCATCCAGTCTTTCCAGCTACATTTTCAGTTATTCCCCTGTCCCTGAATGGAGTCTGTTGGCTTCAGCTTCAGGAGTTTTCACCACATTGTTCCCTCTCCTCTCCTCTCCCCTCCTCCTCCCCTGTACCGCCTCTGCTCTCCCACATGCTCTTGGCACATTAGCTTAGACAGCTCTGTTTCATCTTCAAGACCTGGTGGTGTCCCCTTCTCCGAGCCCCACAGATGTGCAGTGACCCTGAGGCTGGGTGTAAACAATACTTCGTCCTTTCAAGTGCTGCTACTTAAATATCAGCTCAGCATTTATCAGGTGGGGTCAGGGCATGCAAAGGAAGGACTTGTTTTCTTGTCGTATTTTGGCTTGTATTTTTCCATTTCTACCCACAAGAACCTCTTACAAGAGAGAGAGCCAGCTGTGGGGAGCCCGGAATTCTGATTGACCCCAGTGAAGTCTTGCCGCCTCTTGCAGGCTGGACCTCTTGCTGGCTGCTCTGCTTGTCAGCCCCTAGTCAGGCCAAGTTCCCCCAAATGGAGGAAAGTATCTTCCTCTGGATCACACAGCACCCTGGGCTGCTCTCTGTGGTGGCCCCATTACTTTGTGGACTTACCTGCTTTGCTGTCTGAAGCCCATCACACTGTAAATTCCTCATGATCAGGCACTGGCTCCTAGTCGCCTGTGTGTCCCCATTGTCATCCCCCACTGCTTACCCCAAGGACTTCTTCAAAACCATGATAGGAATTCATCTGCCTGAGATTTGCTGCACCTCCCCTGTGCTTGGTCTTTCTTGGGATGCTGAGAATGCAAAGAAGCATTGACTCCAAGTCCTTGCCCACCAGGGACAAAGGGGACACTGAGGACTGGTGACTGAGCCTCACTTGGTCCTGAAGGATGTTGCCAGAGCGTGGGTAACAGTACAGTAAAGAGAATCAGGTAAATCTGAAAGAGGAGGAGAAGGTCACTGGAAACTAAGCTGAAGCATTCAGAATGAATCTCAGAGCTAAGAGAGCATTACCTCCCTGGAAGCCTTGATGAGTTACCTAGCAACCAGGTTTGTATCATTTGTGTGCATGTGTTTACAACGCATATGGTACACTCTTCCAAGAGAACTTAGTATTATCCACTAGTTATAGCCCAACCTATAAACAAATGGATGATACAGAGGTAAGGCTGATCAGAGACATTTGTAAGAAGATAAAGGGAAAGGGAGAAAATGGTTTCAGGAGCCTGAAATAGGAGAGTTAGTCACCATGAGATAAATTTAGCTCCGTGTGCTTCTTGGCAACCAAACTAAACAGAAAATAAACGTGGTGGATTGTGTAGGTGTCCTTACTTGACAAAAGGTTGGTTGCATTTTTTTGTGGTCTTATTTTGTGTTCTGTTTTTTGCAAGGGTTAGACACCTTTTACTGGTATCATTTGCTAAGAGAGATGTTCTCTATGTATTCCCCAGTAAGAAATCGTGATCAGTGTCATCAACAGTTTTGAAGTTTCATTATTTCCCAGATCATTTCAAGGAGGAAACTGAGGCCCGGAAGGGTCTCATGGGCAGTTAGGAGGTAAAATTGGGAGAGAAGATATCCCAAGCTTCTCTCCGCTGAGAGATATTGGCTTCTCTAATCTGAGTATGTTTAAATTATTTAAATGTCTTTTCATTTGAAATATAATGAAAATGGATTTAACAACCTGGGCTCAAAGAGCATGTCCAGCCTTAAATCATCCTTGCTAGCCCCTCAGTGTAATGCCACTTTCATGTGATTTCAGGAGGAAGAGGAGATAAATACGTGTGTTTAATATCCATCGTTTACTGGAAGCTGCTTATCTTCATGGTCCAAGCTCCAATAGCAGAAAACACTGACCTAGAGAATGGAGACAGCAATTGTAAATGTGCTTGTCAGTAACTAATTGCAGGGGGCGGGGGTGGGGGTTTTATTCAGGCACTTGTTTTGTTGTGATTTCCAGTTTTTAGCCCTAGGATGGGAGCTTTCTCCCCTCTGACTTCTGCCTGAAGGGCTTGGATTTTACCTCTCAAGGCTGACACAGAACATCAGCTTGCCAGGTTCTTGTCAAACATTACAACCTTACAAGTGTCTGCTCTTTGGAATATGTGCCAAAGCTCAGACATGAGACATATTCCTGGACAGTTGATGGAAGCACATGAGGTCCATTCATTCATTCAGAGTTGCTTTCCAGGGTGGGTTCTGTGGGACATTAGTTCCCTGGGCAGCTCAAAGATAAAAGTGGAAGCTCAGTGTTCAGGCCCACAAGAGAAATTCTGCCCCCCTGCAACCTCCTCTTGAAGTGCAGTGTGCACAGTGAAGGCAGAGTAAAGGGGACAGTAAAAGCTCTGACAAATCCTGCAGCAGTGAAACACATAAGATTTCATTGATACTAAAATTCTCATATATTCTACATTTTTAACACCTCTAAAATGAGGATGCACTTTACTATCAGTGGTTTGATAGACTTTAATTTTTTTCTCTTAATATTAAGTGAAATGCTAGTATCCTTACAAGGTTGAAGGTCTTAGAGTAGATGCCTTATTATACTATTTAGCCCAGAGTTCCCCATGGAATTCTGCTTTCTTTCCTTTCTCTTCTTTTCTAAAAAATACCCTTGAGTACATTATTTTCAAAATGGCTTTTCTAGAAATACTACATGTTTCCCTTTAGTGAAACCTTCAGATGGAAACCACCCTGAGAACAGTTTTAGTAACCTTCATTTTGATTAATGGTGGGACCATCTGAAGGGCCTGCATGGGAAAGACCTCTGTGACATTGGTTAGAGGCATTCATTGGTTGACCTTAGAGGCCAGATCGCAGAGGGTCCTGGCCCTGATGGACCCCCGGGTGGGATTTCTCACAGGTGTCAGGATCAGTACCACTAAAAGAGCACCTGCTTCTCACCTGCCTTGGTGTGAGATGCTTAGATCCATCCCTGACGTTGGTCCAAGCCTACGTGACGTGCAGCTCCTTGAATGCTGCTTAGCCTTACCTTTTCTTTGTTCCTACTTTTTCTCCCAGATTTGATTCCTTTCCCTGTCATAAACAATGGTATCTAGTCCATATGTTTCAATATGTATTTTTATTGATTCCATAAACCCCTCAGGAATGAATGAATGACTGAGCAATTGAATATGTGAATAAAGAAATACTCTGCTTTGAGAATTTGTGTAAATGCCACTTCTCTATAAGGTCCTAGTTTCCTCTTTGAAAAGCACACAGGTTGGAATAAAGCATTTGTGCAGAAGAGAACAAGCACTAGATTTAGAGCAGGAAGACCAGAGCCAGGGTCCTGGCTTTTCCAAGGCGCCAAGTTCCTTGGTCAAGGAATTTCAAGTGCCAAGCCTCAGGGTCCTTAGTGGCAATGTTGGGATGCAAGTCCCCATCTCACGATATTGCTGTAAGGATTAAACAAAACCTGCTCTCGGCTAAACATATATAAGATTATGGCGCAATCTCTCAGGTCCCATCTAGGTCTAGTATTCTCTGTAATGTGATGGGTGTGTTAAGGGTAACACATTCGTTGCCTTCAGCTATAATGCCCAGTTTGTATCTTTGTACTTATTTTATGTTTTTGATTTTGGCATATATATAAATATAGTTTCATGCAGATCTTGGCTGGTTTCCTGTGAGCCTACACACTAGAATTTCTATAAGAAAATCTCCCAGACGACAAAATGTTCTAAAGGAGCTGTATAATTATGTTGCATGGTACAAAAATAATATAAAATTTAAAAAAGCCAACAACTAAACAGACCTTTGCATAAATCATCCATCCTGTGCCCTGAGGTGGCTTGGGGGAGAGAGTTGCTTATCTTTCAAAACTCAAAGGACCATTTGCCTTTATGAGTTCCTTTTTTTTTTTACTTCCTGCATCTCTGAGGGTCTTACTAAGCTACTCCAGGCCTTTTATCCTTGTCCTTCTTCTCCTGCTGAGCCACAATCCTTTCCTACCCCAGGCAAAAAAAAATGACCTTAAACCTACAATTGTAGTATGGCTAAAATCACACACACATCCATGCTCACATATACACTCTATACACACCCCTTGAAATGTGAATTTCTGGGTTTACTCCTAGCACCACTGTTCACAAGATTTATCTCCACAGGCAAGTCACCTAACTTCTCTAAACCTGTTTTCTTATCTGAAAATGGGACCATTTCCTCCTTGTGAAGGTTAGGTATTAGTTTCCTAATGCTTCTGAAATGAAGTACCACAAACCTAGTGGCTTAAAACAACACCGATTTATTCTTTTATGATTGTGGAAGTCAGAATCTAGGCATCTGTAAGACTTCAAGGCCAGAACAAAGCCTTTCTGTCTGTCTCCCTCCCTGGGTCTGTCTGTCTCTCTCCCTCCCTCTCTGTGTCTGTCTGTCTCACTCCCTCCCTCTCTATGTCTGTCTGTCTCCCTCCCTCTCTGTGTCTGTCTGTCTCTCTCCCTCCCTCTCTCTGTGTCTGTCTGTCTCCCTCCCTCTCTCTGTGTCTGTCTCTCTCTCCCTCCCTCTCTCTCTTCCTCCGTCTCTCTCTCTTCCTCCGTCTCTCTCTGTGTCTGTCTGTCTGTCTCTCCCTCCCTCCCTCTCTCTCAGCATCTCCTCTGCTGGTCTTCAAAGTTGGACTTCTGCTGACACTGAACACCCTTGTCTACCTCTCAGGCTCTTTTAAGGCCCATTATGATTACATGGAGCCCACCCAGATAATCCAGAATAATCTTCCCATCTCAAAATTCTTAATCACAATTACAAAGTTCCTTTTGCCATGTAAGGTAACAGAATTATAGGTTCTGGGGATTAAGACATGGACATTTTCGGGGTACCATTATTCTACCTACTACAGATTGTCGTAGGAACAGATCATATATAAAAAAATATTTGACTAGACCATGGAATCTTGAATGCAAGGCTGACCTTTGCATAAATGTGTGCATGTGTGTATATGTGTATAATGTGTATAGAATGTATGTATCTAGCTTATGTGTAATAATTATACATGTATAAATGTATAAGTGTATGTGTGTGTGTGTACTCTTTGTTTCCAATGAATATAGAAGAAGTTCCTGATTATGTAGTTTGAATTTAAAAAAAAGGAGAAAAGGGTCAAGAGCAACTCTGTTGGCTTTAAGAAATATGGATCTAGAGAGACAGCAGCAGCTAGTGTCTGAGAACCACTGGAAATAAATTTATATTTCCTGGAAAGTGTAAATGGGTGATAGATCAAATAGCGATCATAGATAATAATAATATAGTCACAATATTAATAATCATCACAATATGATGCATTAATTGGCTACTATGTGATAGATAGTATTTTATGCTTTATTTCTAATTCTCACATCAGCTCTGTGATGAGCCTTGTTATTACTTCCATTTAGTAGATGGTGACACCAAGACCTAGGGATGTTGATAGACTTGATTAGGGTCATATATCTGGTAGGTGGCACAGCTTTTATTTGAACTCAGGTTTAATTAGGTCCAAAAATCTGAACATGACACCTTATGTCTCCCTTAAGCAAGGGGACATGGGATCTCAATAAATTTGCCAAAATAGAAATTACACATGCCTCATTCTCAGACTAGAATACAATAACATTAGATATGAACAACAATCTAGCTAGCGAATGACTCTGTTTGCTTGGGAATGACAAAATAAAAACATCCTTCTCAGTAAACGTTGGGTAAGGAAAAAAAAAACCAACGCAAATTACCACCTCTTCAAAAGGAACAGGAACAGGAAGGCTGTCTGTCAAACTTGTGGAATACAAGCAGAGCAGTAGTCAGAAGCCTCCCAGCATTTATTAAGAAGCAAGAAAGATTGAAAGTAAAAAAATGAAGCATTCAACCCAAGAAGCCAGGAAAAGGAATTAGAAAGTCAAAGAAAGCAGTGGGAAGGAATTAATACAAATAAACATTGAAATACATGAAATAGGAAAAAAAAAAAAAAGGAGCTTCATCTATAAAATGCAAAAGCCTGGTCAAAGGAGAGAGAGCGTGCACAAATAAACCCATCAGGAGTGAGTGAGGGACATAACCACAGAAGCACAGAAGATAAAAAGTTTAATGAGAACCCTGTGTACAACTTTATACTAATACATTTGGAAGGCTTAACAAAATGCATTTTTTCTTAGAAAATATAAATTACCAAGTTTTAATCATGATGCTGTAGAAAATCTAAATACACAGACAACATAAAATAAAATGATAAGAGAGCTAAATATACAATTGAAAAGAAGACATCTAACCCAGGGGATTTATAAGCAGGTCCTACCAAATCACCAAGAAATAGATAACCTCTGTCTTATGTAAACTGATCCAGAGAAAATAATAAAAGGATGTTTTTCTAATTTATTCTAAAACCCTAGCATAATCCTAATACCCAAACTGGGCAAATATATGCTCATCCATCTACGTATATCTGGTAGACACATTAGAACTGATAAGCTCTTTATGTGGTACGGTGAAAAATCAACTTAAAAAATCAGTAATATCTCTCCTCAGTATCAGCAATAAATTCAAAAATATAAGGGGGAAACATAAGTGAAAAAATGATCTTATTCCCAATGTGGAAAAGAGTGTAATAAGAGAAGGTATCACTTTATGTTTGGACACACTGCATTCCAGACATAAATCATTTAATCCTCACAGTGGCCCTATGAGGTGGGAACTCCTTTATATATAAGCAAAAGAAGTACAGAGAGCTTAAGCATTTTGCCCAAGGTCACACAGCCATTAAGTGATGGAATCAGGTTTTGGACTCTGGTGGTCTGGATCCCAAATGCATGTTTGTAACCTCTAGAGCATGTGCATTGTATAAGTACCTATGAATAGGCTCTCACAAGAGACACCCAAATTTTTTATGACCAAAAATCTAAAACTTCAGTGCAGTGAAGGTTTTTAAAGGAACACTTAATAAGTGGAGATGCAAATGATGTCTCTGAATTAGAAGACTCACAACTGTAAAGATCCAGTATCAATCAGTTAGGATAAGGTACACCACATTGCTACAACAAACCAAAAGTTTGCACATGAGTTTCTTTTTTGTTCATGGAAAGTCCACTGTGACTGAGGCAGCCCTCTTCCATCCTGCAGTGTGTAGCTGGAACATGTGGTCTTCAAACTTGCCACTGAAAGAGGACAGGGCTTGAGGATCACACAGGATGACCAGAAGGGCTGGGTCTGGCCATAACTTCTATCAGCACAGATTCCATTATTCAGAATCCTGTTACATAGTCCCTCCTTCCAAACTGCAAGGGAAGCTTAGATCTCTAGTCTCCAGTGCGTGTCCAGTGTGGTCAATACCCAGTTAGCAGCAGTGCCCAGCACAGAGTCAACTCTCAATACATATTTCTTAAGGAAAAAAATACCCACCCCCCAATTTAACCTAAAAGTTCAATGCCATACCACCAAGAATTCCACTAGGATTTTACATGGAATTTGCAAACCACCTGCAAAATTCATCGGAAAGGAAAAATGAATAAGAATAGTGAGGAAATTTTGGAATGGAAAGCTAGTTATATTTTACTGTATCCAAACCACACTGTAAGGCTATGGTAATTTAAAGTAGTATAGAAATCTTGCAGGAATATACAGATAATAAAATAGGGAAAAAATCCAACCATGTATGCATGGTATGCTTTGGGATTTAGTGTATGATAAAATAGTGTTTAAAATCAGTGAAAGGATGGACTTCTTAGGTATTAGCCATTCATTAAAAAAATAAGTTACTACTCCCACCATGCAAAAATAAAATTCCATACAGAGTAAATAAAGGTGAAAAATTTGTATAAATACTAGAAGAATCTGCAAAAAATGTATCATTTTGTGGCTTCCTAAGCATTGCACAAAATTCAAAAGCAATAAAGGACTATAATATAGAGGTTATAAGACATCAAAAGTGAGATTGAAATGCAAGTTCAGACTGGAAGAAAATTTCAATATATATGGAATGTGAAGGATAACTATCTAGAAAATATACAAGGCCTGTGTAAGCCAATAAGGGATGAAGCGCCGTAATAGGAAAATGGCCAAAGCACATGGATGGACAACCTACAGAAGGACACGGAAACATGACTGCAACATGAAAAGGTGGTAGACCTCACCAGCCATCAGGCAAAAGGAAAATGAGGCAAAAATGAGTAATTTTTTTTCCCATCGCAGACTGGAATAATGAACATGAAAGATGTGGGGAAACAGGCTCACTTGTTCATCAGTGTTAGTGTTATAAACTGGCAGAGCTTGTACAGACGCCTTCTAGTAGATCCATCAGAATTTTTAAACTCCTAAAACAGTGACCCAGCAATTCCTCTTTTACAAATCTCTTTTATAGAAACACATACATGTGCATAGTGATATATACACAGAGATCTTCATTATGGCACTATTTGTAATAACAAACGGTGATAAACAACCAAAATGCCCATCAGTAAAGATTAGGTAAAAGCATTATGGTACATTTATACTGTGCAATGCCAAATAACCGTTAAAAAGATAGATCTATATGAATACTGATTTGAAAAGATCTCCAAGAAATAGTATTAGGTACAAATACCTATCTATCTCACAACAAAATATAACATAATTCTGTTTATTGGTTTATTATGAAAAAAATCATATGTATATATCTACACATAATATATACATATATATGTGTTATATGGAATATGCACACTTTATATATATACATACACACAAACACACACACTGTATTACAAGCAGTGCCGTGATGAAGATCTTTGTATTTGTATCACTTTGCACTTGTGTGTGTTTCTATAAAAGAGATTCTTAAAAGAGGAATTGCTGGGTCAGTGTTTTATGAATTTCAAAATTTTGATGGATCTACTAAAAGGCTGTCTGTAGAAGCTCTACCAGTTTACAATTCTATCACTGACGAGTGAGAGAGCCCATTTCCCCACATCTTTCATGTTCATTATTCCAGTCTGGGATGGAATGTATAAAGTGTAGATATACATTGTGTATAGTATGTGTGTGTGTGTGTAGATATACATTGTGTATAGTATGTGTGTGTGTGTGTGTGTGTGTGTGTGTGTGTGAAGTGTATACCCAAATACCTTGAAACAACTCTAGAAGAATACATATTAGTTAACAGTGATGACCACTGGAAAGGGAGAAAGAATATGTGTGCAGTGGGAAATGAAGCAATTCTACATTTTAGTCTATAGATTTTGATAATGTTTAATCATTCACAACAAAAGCGTATTTGTTCACTGGTGTGTGTGCATGTGTGGAGAGAGAACTAGTTGATAAACCATTTCTCATATTTGTTGGGAACCTTCAGGGACAAATGGATGGCACTAAACTTCCTCAAGCACTTAGTGTATACTGGTGCACAGCCGTACAGCTCACTGTATCTGTACTGCAGCTTTATAAGGGGAGTTACTTACATTTACAGATGCAAAAAGAAGGGGGGGTAAACCTGACCAAGGCACCAGGATAGGCCTTCCAAGGACTTCCCACTGCACTCTGGGCAGGAGCATGGAAACATTAGCCGCGTCCACGCAATACACTGGTGTTTAGAGGAGATCAAGGAAAGAGGACAGCTTGCTTCATAGGTGCAGCATTCCTGGCTTTTCACCGGAGTGACCTTGGGTCAAGTTTATCAGCTCTGCCTTTTATGCTTTCTGACCTTCATTTGGGCTCTATGTCTGTAGCATCAGCTACTGTTTCCTGCAACCGGGGAATGTTTTCTCCCCAAACCATCTCACAGATGAGACCATCTCTCTCATCTTCCACTTGAGTTCCTGAGTCTCTTTGCAGTCGGATTCAATACATTTTCACTCTGCTCCGTGGAGGAAAGGCAAATAAGAGACTGCCTTCTTGCTACTATTTCAACTGGCACAGCCTAGCTAGGGTCATGTCATGCAAACAGAAACAATGGGATCTGGAGAAGACAAGAATAGAAAAAGAGGCTTTTGTTACTAAACAGACCTTAATTTGAATGTCAGCTTTGCAACTTACAGCATGAATGCTTTATTTCTTGGCTCCTCGTTTTGCTCTCTGTAAAGCAGAAATGATGATGGTTAGAAAATAAATATACAAAATGCCCAGCAGGTAATACATGCTTACTAAGTAGAAACACCACCATTGCTGCCATTTCTACCATTACTGAATTATTTTTTAAGTACCCTACAATTCCTGTTTTTGTGGTCTATGTTTCACAAGGCCTCATAACAGCCTAGTGTATTAAGGTGGGACAGGAGAGTCTACCCATCTTACATACAAGGAAACTGGAGATCAAAGATGTTAAATGACTTGCTGGTGTTCACATAGGTCCGAAGGAGCAAAGATGACGTACCGGTGTCTTTAGTCGTTCTGCCTGTCTTCTTGTGTGTCTTGTTTATTATGAACACCCATCCCCAGTGCCTAGCAAAGGGCCACGAACATGTAGATACTCAAAGGATTCTAGTTTCTGGATTGATTTTTCAGGGGCTGAGGCTTCTACTTCCTCCCCTCCTCTCATGCCTTGCTAAGAAATTTCTCTTCCCATTTCAAATATCCCCAAATTGCAAATATTATTTCCACACTCCATTCAGATGCCTCTTTGGTCATAGAGGAGCCTGCCCCTGCCTCAAAGGCATGTCAAGGGCCCTTCTGCTGTCGGGATTGGGTAGTTAGAGGCCAACAGAGGCCACTAACATTGCTAATTGAATAGTAGCAGTGGTTCCTGGTCTGTGTGCCGTCCGTAGTCCTGAAACAATCATCTCTAAGCTACAAGGGCAATAAAAACCTTGATTTTGTTACAGTCTTCAACCTGGGTCAAACTTCTATACAGTGGGAATAGATTCTGATTTGGGACACTTGTTGATAATTCCCTGTGAATTGGTCTGTCATGCTTTTTAAAGTCTGTGTGTTCACAGAAAACAGTTTTCAAATTTGCTTTGCGTGTGGATACACACTCTGGTTTTCCCCTCGCTTCCTTCAAAATGTCACAAATGACTTTCTTTGCATTTACCAATTTGCAGGATTAATGTGCTTCTCTCTAGACACCTGTGCCCTAGATAGATTCCAGCCAGAATCGCTGTCTCCAGTCCTAGACTCTGACCTGTTTTGCAGGCAAAGGAGGCCTTGGTTTTAGGTCACCCCCCATGGGGGCACCCAGCATGTGG
Organism: Manis pentadactyla; assembly: GCF_030020395.1. Taxonomy (NCBI): domain Eukaryota; kingdom Metazoa; phylum Chordata; class Mammalia; order Pholidota; family Manidae; genus Manis; species Manis pentadactyla. The sequence continues at coordinate 204,513,863 of NC_080021.1, read as the reverse complement.
AGCTAACTGTCGGCTCTGTTTTATCACACAGTTGTGTGGAGGAGTACAAGCTGGCTCCGGATGGAAAATCCTGCCTCATGCTCTCAGACGTCTGCGAGGGCCCCAAGTGCCTCAAACCCGAATCCAAATTCAACGACACCCTCTTTGGAGAGATGCTACATGGGTACAACAACCGGACGCAGCACGTGAACCAAGGCCAGGTCTTCCAGATGACCTTTAGGTATGGGGCAGACACGTGCGCTTCAGTGGTTGAGTTACTGTCCCAGATCTGGGCACGGGAGGAAGCCATGGGCATCCATGGACCACAGTCCTGTGTGACTGGCCAGCACCTCCCCAAGCTTATTGACGCCTATCCACGAGGCGTTAGAAGTCAGCCAAGTTCATTCCATGAGGTTCCTTTCCCACGACCTAGCCCTTATTTATCCCGCCCTTCCATTTTTCTAATTTTATCCACATATTTTAATCCAATCTTGAATTACCCTATAAGTACAGTTAATGGAATTTAAAAATGTTTTAATTGATCTATCAGCCTATTAATAAATAAATATTCTATGCAGGCTATTCAGGCTGTTCAAAAATAAAGACATTTAATGAAGTAGAAAATAAAATCCCCATCACCCAAAAATACACCAAATTTACATTTTTCTGAACATTCTTAAAACACCTTTTTCCCTCTCTATCTGCACACACATGCGTGCACACACACACACACCCCAAAACTCAGTAAAACTATTTAGAAATTCCTTTTTTTTTTTTTTGCTCAAAATATGGCCAAATTTAACCTTTCCCTTTTAGTAAATATAGAGGTATGGGAGGAATTAAAAGATGAATCTACATTCACATAAGATCGAACAAAATGGGAACTGGGTTGGCCATATCATACGAAGATGAGACATGCCTCTAATTGTGAAGGGCTTCCTGGGAGAGTTGAGGACACTGAGGCTGTTTGGTCTGGAGAAGAGAGACCTGGGTGGATTTATTCATGCTCAAAATCTGGAGAATCCTAAAATGGTAGAGTGAGAAAAATTATTCCATATACAAGAAATATTATCTAAAAAACCTGTATTTGTAAACAATTTTGCGTGAAAGTATAATAGGATATTATCACAAGGCAGGATTCTCCCTACCATTTGAAGTCATGCTAATGAAGGTCAGAACTGATAAGACATCTCCATTATAATCATCATCATCCCCATCCCATCATTTAATTTATAATAGTAGTGACTGTGTGAAGTGATAATAACCATTATTTTATTAAAGAATTACTCTATATCAAGTCTTTACTAAGTATTTTTAATATTAATAGTAACGACCACAAATGCTGATATTAACTGAGTACATGTCAGGACTTCTAAGCACTTTACATCCATTAATTTATGTCATCTCTACAATTGCCCTGTGCAGCAGGGGTTATTAGCATCCCTTTTAAACACAGGAGAAATGGAAGTATTAAGTGTTTTCCCCAAATTCCCCTTCTAGGAAGGGAGAGAACCAGGATAATGCCATTTTAGCATTTTTATTAAAACCCTTGGAGGCACAATGGCCCCCATTTTACAATCAAAAAATTAACACCAGAAAGGTAAATTTACTTTCCCAAGGTCACCATCTAGTTCAGAGGGAGAGTGAAGATTCGGGTGTAAATTAGGCTGATTACAAAACCTTGCTTTTTGTTTTCTAATCCAATATACCTCATCATTTCCCATTCAATAGAACTAGAATGGAATATGAATTCCCTAAAATCATTCATCTGTAGTTATAAGATACTTTTAGAGCACCTAGTACGTTCCAGGCACCATGCTGGTTACTTGGGATACAATGGAAAATGAGATAAAAGTGGCACCAGACCTGTGGTGCTTAAGTATAGTGTGTGTGCGTATGTGTATGTCTGATCTTATGTGCTTATGTAATTTGTGGTGGGTACTATGAGGTAAACCTATTGTGTTCCAGGAAAGCGATTAACAGTGGGGGCTAATTTAGTTGGAGCAGAGTGGTCGAGGAGTGTCTATTGGATTAGAAAGCAATAATGAGGCTTTAAGGCCTACTTTTCAGACGAAGTGTTATTTAAGTAATAACCTGAAAGATGAGTGGGTGTTAGCATTGGAAAAGGTTTCAAGCAGAGACAAATGTTGTGAGGAGGAAATGAATGCAGTTGTCTTTAGGAAAAGAAGAAGTCTGGTGCGGTTGAAGCTGAGTAGTAAGGGGAAAATGGTGAGGGGTGAGGTGAAGCCAGCACAGGAAGTAGTGGCCAAACGTGAGGACCTTGCAATCCAAGTGGTCATTCTAATAGCAAATGAGAGAACTCTAAGTAGTTAAAGGAGGGGAGGATGTCAGGACTGCGTGGTATTTTTCAACCCCGTGGTGGCTGTGTGGGAAGTAGATTGTCATGAGGGTGTAGAATGGGAGTCATTTAAGTGTTTACCTTGGAAGCTATGTGAGAGTATTGGTGGCTTCAACCAGGATGCTGGGAACAATTTAGAAAGAAAAAGGGATAGTGGGAGATAGTTGGGAATTATAATGGACAAGGGCCATTTAGCAGTTATAGGCCTTTAAGGATATAACCTTTAAGGATAAGGTTGAGGGAGGATTCAAGGGTTACAATTCAGTGGCAGAATTGAGTCTTCTAATTCCCAGTAAAGGTTCTTCCTACTACTCAGATGTTCAAGTATTAGCTGCATGCTACTTCGTTGGAAGAACTCTGGGAGAAATTTAAGGACACTCTGGATGAACTACACAATGTTGAGATTCTACAATGCCAGCTTTCTGTAGTTTTAATAGTCCATGAAACTATCTTGAGCATCATGATGAACAGAATAATTCTGAGTGAAATCCAAAAGGAAAAAATTAAGAAATTTTCCCTTGCCTTCAAGAAAGGAATTTACAAGCTTGCAAGATGACACACACAATTGAAAAGATATATGAACATTTACTTTGCAAAGCAGTGGTCCAAGGAATGTGAATGGTTTCTAAAGAGTTCCCATGTTAAACCTTTGGAGAGGAATTAGAAGGGATGATAAAAGGGCTTCTAAGAGGATGAGGCTTGTGAACTAGATTTTGAAGAAGTAGCAAAGAACAGTGCCTCTTGGGAAGAATATAACAGCATTTTCCTGTCTAGGAAGGAGCGTGCAGAAGCCCAGGCATATGGGTAAGCAGGAGTGGGAAGGCTCCAGATAGACACAGTCCAAATCCTGTCCCCACCCATGACAAGCACAGTCTTACTGCCTCTTCTTTAAAATGGGCTGTACGATCAGATGCCAGCCTCTGTAATAGGCACCTTTCATGTTTCATGTAGTTTGATTTCTCACAGCAATTAATACCTGGAAGATGAGTGGCTGTTAGCATTGGAAAAGGTTTCAAGCAGAGACAGAATGGCTAGCGTGTGAGAAATGATCAAATGTACTGGCTCCCATTTTCTTGTGTGAAGATTAGTGTGGTCCAAAAAGAAGGATCCAAATCAGATAGCATGATGCTAGATCCTACAGGGGTTCCATGGACTCCCAGGATCTCATTTATACATGGGGAAAGGACTTGGCTAAAAGCACATGATCTCAGATCTCCTGATTGCCCAGCACCTTGCTTTCCCACAACCATCAAAGTGGTCAGTAAGAAAACATGGGTCAGTAAGGGAGAGCCTTAAAAGCTGGTCTGGGAGTCTCCTGGCTCAGACAGAATTTTAGCCCCATCAGGCATCCTCCTTCTGCCTCAGACACTGTTCATTGTTCCCAACTCTTCAATCTTGAGTCATATCCGAATAGCCAGTGTCTGCCCATGCTGTGCTCATAGAGTGGGTATTGTGAACACACCATGCTTTCTCTTTTGACAACAGGCTCAAGATTTAGGGAATCCTGCAGACTGCCATTATGTTCGAGTGGCCCATTTCACTTAAGCTCTCTCATCCTTGCCTTCAGTTAAACTCTATTTCCATCCCTAGACCGTATCACCTCTTGGAAGCACATGCTAAGACAGTTGACTTCTCACCGTGGGAAGCCAGTGGCCTCACTTGAGTCTAAATTTATCTCTTTCAAGTCTCCCTTTCCAAGCCCCAGATGAGGGGAGGCCGCGTCTCTTTTGTCCTCCAAGCTCCAGAAGGCAGGCCTGCAAATTTTTCAGCATCAAAGGCAGTTGTCATTTCTCGCCTCCCCCCCTTTCCTTCTCTCCCTCCTCAAGTAATCTCCGGTCCAGTCCCCCAGAGTAGCCAGAAGGCACCCCACCAGCCATCCTGCCATATGCCTCATTTCCTGACAACTTCCTGGCCTGGAATTTCAAACCCTCTCCTAGTTGAGTGTCCCCTGTGTGACAGCTCCAGGACCCTGCTTTGTTCTCCTCCCTGCCCCCTCCCAGATCCCCACACCTAGAAGCTGCTGGTGGAAGGGAGGTCTGCATTCTGATTTCTTCTCTCACAGCTCTGAAGGTGCAGCCTGGATTTCTGCTTTACACAGACCCTCACATTTCAAGTCTCCAAACAGGACACAACACTTAAAAGATTAAGCAGTTCAGACCTAACCCTTTGTTGTACCCAAAGACGAACAGCCCATCAAAGGATGGAACTTGCTCAGTGCTTACTGTGATATGGGGCTTCTCTGAGGCTGAAAGAGTGTGTGACTCCCAAACCGGTGTCCCCCTGGATTCTGGTTCTGCTGTAGGGGACGTATGTAACTTCTTGATAGCCTGGGATAGCATGTGGTGAGAGGAGCCACCTGTTCCCTCCCTGCTGTCAGCATAGAGGGGGGACTCAGGGCTCATAGGGGAATGCTGATTCCATAACTGAAAAGGGACCTTAGGCAAAGGCCACCCCCAAGTGCATGATTCCGCAGGAAGTTGATCCCATGCCTGGCCACCTCTTCAAGTTGTCACACGCAGGCTGCAGCCTGTCTCTGAGAGATGAGCACGTAGAGATATTTAGGACCCAGACAAGGCCAGGAGGCACCCACCGTGTGTGAAGATGAAGTGTGGCACACACTCTGAGAGCCCCACAGAAGGTTAGAGACAGGGCGGGAGCTTCAAGAAAAGCAATCATGGCCACGGAGGAGGAGGACCAAGAAGGGACAGACCATGAGTGTCTACGTGACAGAGCAGGGAATGACAAGCACAGAAAGAACTGGAGGAGTGGGGCAGCAACAAGGGCTAAAGAAGCCAGGAGACAGATGGTGAGGGGTCAGGGAGCCGGGGAGGAGTAGCAGGTGGAAGGGTTGGAGGGAGACCTAACGGGACAAGGAAAGAAGGGCAGAGTTCATCCTAAACTCCCAATGGCTTTCATTCCCAGGAGGGAACTGGGGTTGTTTTAAGGGACTAGGTGGTGCCTGGAGAGAGCTCTGTGTTAGGAGTCTGGTGGGCATGAATGGACATGATACTTGGGTAAACTTTCAGGTTCTGTTGAAACATGAAGAGTCAAAGATCTCACATCCAAGTTGCCCCGAAACCCAGAAAGTGATGCCAAGCTCTCTGGCTCTGAGCCCGCTGGGTTTAGACCATGTCGGGCTTAGTGGCTCATGCAGGGTCACTATTAAAATCCCCTCCCCTCAACTCTTGACCAATGAGGGAATTGGCAAAGACCGGTGGAGTGAACTAGACTTACCAATGGTTGGTGGTATTTCATGTTTCGTTTGTCTTTTATTTCCCTCCGTCTCCCATCCTCATCCACCCTACCTCAGTCCTGTAAGGAAGAAAGGTCGTTGTTGGTTACAGATTGCAGGGACTTAGATGAACATCAGTCAAGAACTACTTTTGAGCCTGAAGTCTCAGAAATTGCAGTGAGAAGTTGCTTGGGTACGGTGCTGAGCGAATTGCAATGGCAGATTTCGCAAAAGCCTCATCAAAAATAAGCCGGTTCTGCCAGCAGCCGACATTTGCTCATAGGCCTTAAAAAATGACCTACAAAGAGTGTGAGGAGCTCATGAGAGATTTGCTAGGAAACCACTTTTCAATCTGGTCTGCTTATCAGATGTGCATATTGTATAGCATAAGGGGACAGTTTTGCGTAAGATGTGGGATTTCAGGATGAGGCGCTACCAACCCACGCCAGGAGAGACATGAGAACTTTCTTTAAGGATATGAGGAAATCCAGCTTTCATTAGTGGCCCCCACTTATTCCCCTGCTGAGGGTCCTGAGTCAGATCTTATTAAGTGGCCTCGCAAGCCGTAGTTTTTTCCTGGAAGATGGTAAATTATACATGCTGCTTCCGGAACCTTCCCTTCCTTCTCTTCCCCCTCATTCTCTTTTCTCCCTCTTTAACCACATGTGTATTTGTTTTATTTGCCAGGTCCTGTACTACATACTTTATATAATTTCTCATTCAATCTTCTCAATGCCTGTTTCAAAATAGTCCTTAATAAGTTGATTTTATAAAAAGGGAAATACATGTATTAACCAGAGTGCATTAGGTTTGTGCCTTGAAAACAGCTTTAAAATCTCAGTGGCTTGGCCAGAAGGTATGTATGTGCTGCTCATTGCACATGCACCACTCAGAATCACAGGCGTCCTGCTCATTCTGGTATTTGGGAATCTGGGCTGACAGAGAAGCATCATCTTCATGTGCTTCTGTGAACACCTTACTAGTGGGAAAGAAACTTGTTTCTTACGGTTTCCTCCCGGAGGGGACCCTCTGCTCACATTCCTTTGGTCAAATTAAGTCCCAAGGTTAGAGCACCCTGCAGAGGGTGGAGCAGAGATGTACCCTCCTGTCACGTGCTGAGAAGCTGAGATCCTGTTCACTACATGGGGGCACAGAGCTGTCAGCCCAACTAGCCTAGCAGTCGTACAGCTAAAAGCTGGGAGCACGTGGGCCCAGCAACAAAGCCCACTTACCAGGGTGCCTCCCAGGATTCTCCTATGTCATCTCCACCTCTGAGAACTGCAATAAAACCTTCTGTTCTCGTCAATCTCCTTCATTCAATTCCCGAAGAACCATAGATCTTATAGATGAGGGAACCTCGGAACAGTTTGTACACTCCCCTATTTTGTAGATGAGATGCTGATGCTAGAGGCTCACTGTATTTAAGTGGATTATCTAAAATCATATAATCAGTAAAAAAGAATAATCCAGGCTTCCAACCCTCAGTCTACTGGGCTGCACTGTCTCCACCCTGAAGGCTAGGAGATGCAGAGTCCAACCCCCACGCTATACAGATGGTAACACCAAGGTCAGGGTTCTGTAAAGAATGAAGGCAGAGCTGGGCCTGGAAGCTGTTTTTGTACATTCTCAGGCCTGGATATTTGGTATTATACCATGACCTTATTGTAACAAGATAGAGCAAAGGAGGCTGGCAGTGGAGAAATTCCCATTTAGAAGAGGCATTAGCTTCTGATTTTCAAGGCCACTTCCCAGCCTCTCTGTGCAGTACTATTCCAGCTCTTAGCAAAATCCTCCACTTGGAGACACAGCTATATGCTACCATCTCCGAGGGATCGGTTGGCGAGATCTTGGAAGGGGACTGAGGATAGAAATGGGAAGCTGGATCACACGAGTTAAGGGGTGATTTTTCCTGGGCTGGCTGCAAAAGAATCTTCTGTGTCTCCATTTTTCCAAGGTTTCTGGACATCTGCAGAAGTCAGGGTCAGTGTGTCCCATGCACCATACCCCCTAGAATCAAAAAAGCCAAGTTTCCGTTCCTGTTCGGCCGCTTGCTGCCATTCGCCCCTTTGGTTTCTGCTGCCTTTTCTGAATGCCTACTTCTGTTGCCTAATCTGAAATTAAATTTAGGGCAGAGTTCAGAGGAAGACTGAAGACTTCTGACCCAGAATACAGCCTCTTTCTAATGAACCCCCATAGCCAGGGGTTCCCTACTCACCTGATCAGAAAAATCACCTAAGGCTACACCAAGACCTACCAGTCACTGTTTCCCAGATACGGAGCCTGGGAAGGTGAAGAACTATCACCATGTTCCCAGGTGGTTCACATTATCAGCAATTTGGGGGAGGCGGCGGCTGGTGTATTGACTCGTGTCCAAGATGTCAGGCCCTAGAGTCTGAGTCCTAGCTTGCCACTTGTCAGCTGTGTGACTTTGGGCACACTTTCATTAAGACTTAGTTTCCTCATCTCTAAATTAGGAATAATAATAGCAATAGCCACTCCCTGTTGGTGTTGTGATGATTAAATGAGACTGGTGTTTGTTCCATTTCTGTTCTCAGCAACAGGGAGAACTCAGGTGCCGTGGGGGCTGCCAAATCAGTAAATGAGGAAGAACCATGGGGAAAAGGCCATCCTTATGGGCATGATTCTGCAGGAACTTAATCCTATTTCTGGCTGGGACTGAACTGAACACAGGGGTCAGGGTGTCACCATGAGAAGAGATGAGGTCCAAATCCCACATCTGACATTTCCTAGCTGTGTGGGTTTGGACAAATCTCTTTGCCACTGTGAACCTCAAGATCTTCAACTGTATCCTCAAAATATCCTCAAAGGGCTATGGTCTTCCTCCCAAACTCCTCTAACCAATGTATGTTTTGGTGAATATATTGCTTTGTTAAAATACCCAGGGTGGCAGAAGAAAGGCAGCCCTTCATGCTCTGAGGGTCTGTGGGAGCTGGACAGCTCAGCCGTCAGTGTGGGATGTGCTGCAGCCCCGGGCCACCTTCTTATGGCCTTTGGTAAAGTAATGTCATCGAGGGGTTGCAGCACTTGTGTCCTATCCGTAGCTCCTTTGTTTCTTGGCCTTCAGTGAAGTACAGTTGACCTTTGAATGATGTGAGGCATAAGAGTGCTGACCCCTTGTGCAGCTGAAAATATGTATATAACTTTTAACACCCCAAAAAGGTAACTACTAACATTCTACTGTTGGCCAGAAGCCTTACCAATAAGTTAACACATAATTTGTATGTGTTATATACTATATTCTTACAATAAAGTAAGCTAGAGAAAGGAAAATGTTTTTGTAAAATTGTCACAAATCTAAAAAAAAAAAAAAATCCAATATATTTATTGAAAAAAGTCTGCATGTAAGTGGACTCAGTTCAAACCTGCATTGCTCAAGGGTCAGTGGTACATGTGATTAAGAATGTGGCATTTAGATGCTCAGGTGTGCTCTGTGGAATTTGATAATAGGCCTGGGCCCTTGTCCAAAAGTTCCAGAAGGGTATTAATCTCCCACTTCTATGGTGATATTAAAAATATTTAACAATTTGTTTACAAGTATTACTGGTCAATAGGAACAGATGTTTGTCAAACAGAATGAAGGTTAACCAGTAATTGGTCTGCACGTCAGTCATGCTCACCTCCTACCTTTTCTGGATTCCCTTCCCCTCTTATTAATTCATCACATCCTCTGGTGAATTTGCTAATATTCTTACCCATGATTGCTATTATAAAATCATTTTTCTTTACTTTTCAAAACCTGTCTTTGAAAGGCATAGATAGACGTTTCTCCCATGACACATGTGGGCAGAGTAGGTTGACTATCATACTATTGACATGTGAAGGCTGAAGCTCAGACATGAGAAATGGCATTTAGGGGCAGACAGCTGGCACATGCTAGAGCCAGGAGTCAAGGCCTGCCCCCTTCCCCACTTTATATAGCACACAGATAATGTGTACACACATGTGTGCATATGGTCTCAAAGAGGATGATGCTCAAAGAGCAACAATGCAAATAATAGTACACAAAAACCCTACCTGAAGGTAGGAAGTGTCCATATGTCTGTTTATAGCAGGAACACAATACACATGAAATACCCCAGTGCTTTTCAAACTCTAATATGCATACAAATTGCCAAGGGATCCTGCTAAAATACAGGCTCTGGTTCAGTGGGCTGCATATAAAGGCCCGAGACTCTGCATTTCAAATGAGCTTCTGGGTCTGAGGGCCAGCTTTGAAGAGCAAGGTGTTAAATCCACCTTATGTTAGATGTGAGCCTGGGTTATGCCTGAGACTGGAGAAGGACTGTTGTTCCTTCATTTTCCTGTTTGAAAGCAGAAACCAAGCCCCAAGACCACTGGCACTAGAAGACTGGTGTCCCAAAGGAATTGTGCTCCAAAGTGACCAGTGAAGAGATGGTGCTTTGGATTTGCAATAGCCAGGGCAGACAGTCCTGCCCTTTAATCCACAGGCCCCAAGTTCATAATGTAGCTGTGTAAGTGTATAATGTATATTCTGTGCATCCATCCATCTGTCTGCTCTCTTACTGATGGGTACAGACACTGTGAGCATCAGGGCCAGTGGGGGAGGCATTAACTATCCAGACTCGTGTCCCAAAGCCCTGCCTGGTGCCCAGGTCAGAGCCTCCTCTATGTGCTCCTGCTGCAGTTTCAGCTCTCAGCAGCCATTAGGTGCAGCAGAAAGTACTTTCCAGGGAAGACCTGGGCTGCAGTCAGCTCCAGGTCAAAGATGGAAGACAAACTCCTGGAAAAGTAGCGAGAAACCAATTTGGGTGGTGACATGGGCCTGACTAAAGCTTTATGATTGTTAAGCACTGAGACAAAAAGCTCACACCATCCATACTCATTAGTTTAACTGGGGACAAAAAGAAAGTAGAAAAATTAAGACCTCATGAAAGATGCCTTTTATTTTTGTGTGTGAGGAGGAGAGAATTGCAATCTGTTTAAGACCTCTCTAATCTTTCTCCCTAATTATAATAAGAGAAGAAAAATAGACCTGTTAATTCTTTAAAAAAAATTACTCTCAATGGTCACATTTCTAAATATACCAAACACGGTCATTTTTTAAAAGGAAAACAAAGCATGCACAGCATATTTTCAATGCTCTCCAACGAACCTGAAAGTGTGTCTCTTGACTGCAAAAGGTGCTAAGACAACAAAAGCAACCAGGTCCATTTCCTTCTCTTCCCAGTGCTCCTCCCTCAAGTTTTTGGTTTTGTTCTTAATTTTCTGGCTTCAAAATCCCTGACTGCATTCTTTTTCTAGGAGGGGGAAGCCTATCGGAACCATTGAGCCCTCTGAAGCAGAGACCATTTTTAAGGAACTGCAATTTCATTGCACTCAAATGCAGGCAGTAACTCAGGCTGGTCTAAGTGCTCAGAAGAAGAAGTCCATAGGGAACCTATGGAAAAGATAAGGATAGATTGTAATTAGCACAGTAATTGTAATTAGCAGAGCAATTGTAATTAGCACAGTGATTGTTTGTTCATAATGGGTGCTTCCAAAATGACTTCAGGCAGTTTGTTCTCTTAAGTATCTTCTGCCATTTTCCTGGGTGATCTTGTTTACACTGCTAACGTACTAATGTGCTTAGCAATCTCTTTTATAAATAAACACTCCAAAGGTATAAGCCAGCCCAGCCCCTGGCCAAGTATTATGCATCCTTAATTAATGGTGTCCACAGCACTGAAATTTTACTAAATTTGCATTATGCTAAGGCAACATTGGTATATTACTCTCTGAAGAAATCCTTCCTCAGAAGTCATTTGTTACTGTTACTGTTGTTTTGTTAATTACAGGAGCATGGGATGAAGCCAAAGGCTTGCACTTGAGGTCAGAGATTCCAGTCCTGGCCTTAATACTTGCTCTCATTTGTTATTTAGCATGTTTCTGGTGCACACCTGTGATGTATGTCTTAAGCATGGGGGTGAAAAGAGGAAGGAGACAGGTCCCCACTTTTACCCAGACGGACCACTGGCCTAACCTTGGTGTGGGTGAGCAGCAGGGAAGACTTCCTAAAAGAGATGCTGGCTGAAACCTGGGGGGCATGACTAACAGGTAGTTCAGTGGGACAGTGCTCCAGGCAAATAAGAGCACAGAGCCTCTGCAGATCCGACCATCCAGTGGATCATGCGGAGGGTGAGCAAACGGGATTGTAAGGATAAACCGTGGTAAAGGAGGGGCATTGGATCGGAAAGGGTTATTTAAGCATCACAGTGGTGGGACCATTACGGGCTGAAAGACTCTGCACAGCCTTACAACCTTTCTGAGCTCAGTTTGCTCACTACTAAATCAGGGAACATAATAATACCAACCTCCTGGGAGAATTATGGTGGGGAGGGAGAGGTGATGAGAAAAGTCAGGTTAAAATGCTTTGTAAAGTGTAAAGTCATGTGCAAATGTTAGTGATATTTTCCTAACATGAATCTGAGGATCTGTGAGACACCACTGACTCGGGGATTTGTGCTGGACTGCCCATCCTGGCACAGTTGAGATCATGGGAGATGCAAATTCACCAGCATTACTTTGTCTTCCTTCCAGAGAAATGAAGAAGTAAATCTATCTAAGCTTACATGAATAAGCCTATGCATGTGTAGAAAGAAAATTAAATTTTAGGGAAATATTTCCATTTCAGGGAGATGCCCTGAATAGAAATGTATTTAGTAACAATTCTAATGAAAGATATGATCACAGTTTATTGGATGTGAGTTAATACAAAAACTCCTAGGGCAGTGGCTGGGGTTTTATGTAACATCACTACTGAATAATTACTATTAATGATAATCTAGTGGAATACCTTAAAGGTGGCTTTTAAGAGTCCAAAATTAGCATTTATTTTTATGTCTCATAAGATCTTCAGAGGAGCCCAGTAAGTGGGCAATTAATTAGCAGCCACAAGCCAGAAGCTGAAGGTGCAGGTACTCGGGTAGCCCAGTCCTGGTTAATTCAGTGTATCCCTTACCACTCTGACACAACTTTAAACCCCCAAATCAGTGGGCCATCTCTCTCTTCTCCTTAAGGTTCTGGTGCTTGCTGTGACCTTGAAGTTGCTTCAGGTTGTTTTGGATATTTTCTTGAGTTGGAAGAACAAGATAAAGAAATTAGTTTTCCTTGCCATCTCATAGTTCATAGAACTAAAGTTACATGCCTCCAAGTTTATTAATTCCCGGCCTACTTCTAAGGAGTTAGTGAGACCCCAGCCAATGGCAATATATAAACCTAGAGGCCATATAGGGTTCCTGCAGCTGTGTTTGCAAAGGAGGTGGAATCCTAGCTTGAAATTAAACTCAATTGCAATAATTAAAATTGTCCTTCAGCCTGTGTTCAGCCCATAAGTATACATTCAGTACTTTGTACGTGCCAGGTTCTGGAGATGCAAGCTGACCAAGTCTCAAACACTGGTGTAAAGGGGAAAAGAAGATAATTCTTTTTGGTATTATCTAAGTCTATCTTCTTAACTTTGTTCTTTCTCAAGGACCTGTGATCCATCTCTGAACTGTAGTCATCAGTGAAGATAGCAGAGAAATATATTCATAAATTCACAGAATAACTCAGTGTACTGAAAATGTCCCATTCTTCAGCCTCCAACTGAAGTCCTTTGGTACCTTCCCACCACTTGCTCAATCCAGCCTTAAAACCCATCCTGCCCTTTGTTTCAGTGCAATTGAGGGCAGACCTCTCTCCCCTATTGCAATGCCCTTGAATAAAGTCAGTTATTCAGGTTACCTTTATTTTTGACAAATTCCCCCACTGCTTCTTTTTTTCTGATTCAGGATTTCATCTGATGCCAGGACTGTGAAAGCAAAAATTACCGTGGACAGTTGCACTGGAGGACTTCAGGGGAGGTTGAGCAGTGGGATCTGTCCAGCACACTGTTATTCTGAATTTGCAAATGTATGTCTCTTCTATCTTCCTTGACTACATTTCAAAGAGATGGCTCCCAGGTCCTTGGGAAAGATATTCCTAGGTTGTAAAATTGGCAAGGGGCTTTTAAAAAGATTAGCATGTTAAAGAGGCGGAGAATGAATTTACAATAACACATTGTCTAAAATGAGTGCTCTAAGAAAGGGAAAGGTAAGTCCTAGAGTCAGAAAACCTGTCTGAAGTTTGATCAAGATGTAGGAGTTTTAAGAACAGCTTGGTTACCTTACCACCTGACTTTCAGTTGTCTGTCTCCTTAGACTCCTCTTTGCTGTGAAAGTTTGGTAGGTTTACTTTTTTCTAGGTATTAAATTCACAAAGCTCAAAAACAAAATCAGTAAAAGGACATCCAATGACAGTATTACTCCTTTCCCTGTTTCCTTCCATCCCTCTCCCCTCCCCCTACCTCTCTACTTCTTAGTATGATAAACTTCTTAACCATGACACAGAGAACATTCTAATACAGGGAAACCACTGGTGAATCCCATGCAACCAAGGAAAAAGTAGGAGCCCTGGGTTGGTGGGGAGAACTGGGTTTTGGACCTCTTGAATTGTTGGGCCTCACACAGGTGATTCCATGTTTCTCATCCTCATCTCTTTATATGTACAATAAATCTCAGTTGTGTTGCTGTGAGACACCTAAGATAAGAAATGTAAGGTGTCTAGATCCAGAAAAAGTTACCAGCACTAATAGTAGCAACAATAGTAACAATATCATTGAGAAACCTACAGCACCATGTACCACTGTGTCTTCATTCAATCAAAAACATTTATTGAGTAACTATTATACCCCTCTCACTGTTCTAGGATACTGGGAATACAGCAGTGAGCAAAACTCCTAAAAACTCTGCCCTTGTGACTTACGTTCTAGTGTGGGAGACAATCAAATAAATATATCCTATGTCAACTGTATATACTGTGGAGGAAAGCAGGATAAGAGAGCTAGGGTGTGGTAGGCAGGGAAGACTTCTTTGATAAGGTGACATATGTGCAAAGATCTTAACACATGAGCATAGCTCCAGGAGTAAGGGGGTTCCCCAACTGGGGCAAGTGTCCTGTGACTCTGATGAAACCAAAGTAAGATAAGGGAAAGTGCAGGTTGGGAGAAAGGGCTTATTGCTCACAGCTCGCTCTGTCTCATTAGCCAGCCCTTGCTCCAGCTGTCCCCTACAGTCACCGTGCGTGCTCCCCTCATGCCTCCCACCCCTTCACCCCTTCCAGGAGGAACTCCATGGGTGGGTCCCTGGTGACTGGCAAGCACCAAACCAACTACATACCAGGAATGGAGAGGAGGAGAGAATGGCTGTTTTCTCTTCACCCCTTGGCCCAGCTGTGGCATTTCCATGGCCTATTGATATGCAAATAGGGTGGGAAATTCTGGGTGTAAACTTCCACTTACCCAACAGTAAGATAGTAAACCTTGCAGATATCTAGGGAAAAGCTTCCAGGCAGAGGGGAGAACAAGTTCACAGACCACTGGCATGTTTCATGAACAAAAAGGGCCCAGGTGGATGGAATACAGTGAAAAAGGGGATGAGTTGTAGAAGACACGGTTAAATTAAAAAGCAGTGGATATTGAGTGGGGCAGTGTGGCAGTTGTGTAGCGTCCTGTGAGTCATACAAGTACAGTACTTTGGTTTTACACTGAGAAGATAAAGGCAGCAGTGCATAATGTGAGCAGAAGAGAGTTATGATCTCACTCAAATTTTAAAAAGACCACTGTATTTGGGGAGTGAAGAAGAGATTTTGGTGGAAAGGGTGGATGCAGAAAGAGCCGTCGCAAGGCTTTTGCAGTGGTTCAGGTGAAAGAAGATGGAGCCTGATCATAGGATTCAGCACGGCAGGAGGTGGGTGTCTCCTGGCTGTATTGTCAGGGCAGGGCAACGGGATTTAGTGGGGATTTAGTGACGAGGGGGAGGAGGTGGGGAGGCAGAGGTGGCTCCTGCTTCTGGCCTGAACAACTGCATCGATGGAAGTGCCAATGGCAGAGACAGAAAAGACCATGGAGAAGCAGGCATAAGGGAGGGTCATAGAAGTAGAAATGCAGGGTTGACCATATTAACACATGAACTTGTTTGTGGAAAATTCTAGCCCTTTATAAAAGTAGACATAGTGTAATACAACTCCAGTTGTCATCATTCTGCTCCAGTAACTGTCGCCTGGTCATGTCTAATATCTATCCTCATGGAGATGTCAGGAAGCCAGCTGTATATCCCAATCCAGAAGAGAGACCAGACTTGAAATGCAAATCTTAGATTTAGTATATAGATTATTGAAAATAAAAGAGGGGAGAAAAACTCACCAGGAAGTAGAGAACAGGAGAGTCCAAGCCAGAGCCCAGGAGCTCCCATACTCATAGGTCAGAGAGAATAGACACCAGCAAAAGAGAATGAGAACAAGCTCCCAGGGATGTAAAAGTTGAACCCAGGGAGGAACTTCACCAGCTTAGACCAGTTCAGTTCTTAGAACAGAACAGTGTGGTGTAGAAACATGATGCTATTTTTCTCAATGCCATTCAGCTCGTAAATGGTGGAGCCAGGACTGGAATGTAGGCGATCTGGCTCCAAATTCATACTCAGATATCCATTCCTCCCCACTCTTCCACCACACAGTCACACATTCTGCTTGGCTGAGGGACTTGAGGGATGTGACAGTAGGGGAGTGGGAGAATGTTATAAAAATATGCCCACGTTAAAAGTTAACTAACTACGCAGGGCACTGTGTGTGTGATGGACCACCAAATTATCTTAGTCAATAATTCAGTGCAGCCTAATAATATTAACAATGGATCAGGCACTCTGCAAAGTCCTTCAAATGTTGTATCTCCTTCAAGCCTCACAACAGACTTAAGAGATGAACAATGTTTTATCCATTTTGCACATAAAGACATTGTGGTCACAGAGCTTAGAAAGTGGTGACAAGGGATTTACTCTGTTCTGCTAATGGTTTTATGATCAAATTGTTCAGAAGGAAAGGAGGAAGGAAGAACAACATAGGCTTTGAGGTCAAGTAGATGTTAGCTCAAATCCCAGCTCTCTGCAATGTGATGATTTTTCTTTTTTAGCAATAAAGTATTTCCATTTTATTTTTTAGATTTTTTTAACTGAAATATACTTTATATACAGTATCATACTGGTTTCAGACTAACAGTTTAATGATTCATTAATTATATACATTATTAAATGCTCACCATGATAAGTGTAGTTACTATCTGTCATCATACAAAGATTTAACAATGATATTGTCTACATTCCCTATGCTACACTTCAATCCCTATGACTAAATTATTTTATAATTTGAAATTCAGACTTTTTTCTCCCCTTCACCTGTTTCACCTATTCCTCTTTCACCCCCATGGTAACCAACTATTTGTTCTTTTTATTAGTCTACCTCTGCTTTGTTTGTTCATTTGTTTTGTTTGTTGGATTCCACATATAAGTGAAACCCTATGGTGTTCATCTTTCTCTGACTGGCTTATTTCACTTGGTATAATACCCTCAAGGTCCATCTATGCTGTCACAAAAGGTGAGATTTCTTTTCTTTTTTATGGCTGAATAATATTCCATTGTGTATGTATACTATGTCTCTTTATCCATTCATCTACTGATAGACTCTTTGGTTGCTTCTATATATTGGCCATTGTAAATAATGCTGCAGCAAGTGTAGGGGTTCATATATCTTTCAAAGTAATGATTTCATTTTCTTCACGTAGATTCCCAGAAGTGGAATTGCTGGGTCATATGGTATTTCTATTTTTAGATTTTTGAGAAAGCTCCACGCTGCTTGCCTTAGGGCTTCACCAATCTGCAATCCCCCCAGCAGTGTCGGAGGGTTCCTTTTTCTCCACATCCTCACCAACACTTGTCATTTCTTGTCTTTTGGATAGTAGCCATTCTGACTGGTGTGAGGTGTTGTCTCATTTTGGTTTTGATTTGCATTTCCTGATGGTGTTGAGCATCTTTTCATGTCCCTGTTGACCATCTCTATGTCGGCTTTGGAAAAATGTTTCTTCAGATCCTCTTCCCACATTTTCATTCGATCATGTGGGGGTTTCTTTTTGGTGTTGAGTTGCATGAGTTCTTTATGACTGCAATGAGCTCTTGATCGTTTATCCACCCAGCATCAGTTTCCTCATCCATGAAAATGACAATCTAAAAAAAAAAATCCAATATCTGATTATCATACTATTTTTCCTCTGAAATTTTTGTGAAAACCTAAATTAAATTGATATTTATATGATTCTTCATTTAGTATCTTCCTTCCGTACAAACATGAAACCTGAGACTGTCTTTGACTGTTTGTCATTGTAAATCCCCCAAGTCATAGCAAACTCTCTACACAACTAAGGTCCTGGCAAATGGTAGCTGTAAGTTAGAAGTTGCTTTTTTGTTTGTTTGTTTGTTTGTTTATGTATAAAGTGTATGAGATATGCAGGTCATAGAAGCTTTTATGCCCATCCCCAGATTGGGAGCCTCCCTCAGTCATAATGCTTTGTATATTAGTTTCCCCTAAGATGCTCTGGTAGGAGCATAATTTAATGATTGAACCACAGCTTTGGATCCAGGCAGACCTGGAAGTAAATTCAACGTCTGCTACTATAGCTGTGTGACCTTGGTCGAATCACCCAGCTTCTCTGAATTTCATTGTCCTCACTTGTATAAGGTGGATGTATCAACTACCTCATGGTTCAGGTATGAGAATAATACCTAGTGTTTAAATCAACTGAGCCATGATAGATGCTCAATATATTCTACTTATTTTCCCTTCTCACCCTCAAGAGAGAAACTATGCTTATTTGGCCAGTGACAAAAATAAACAGGGCTTGGTGACCAGAATATAACTAATAAATTGGAAGGCAGAAAGAATGTAAAGGAAGGAAGGGGGAACAGAATTTATATAAACTTAAAAAATATCAACTTCTAACATAACAGCTACCATTTGTTGAGACCTCAGTTGAGGAGACACTTTACTAGGATTGGGGATTTACAATGATGAGCCATCAAAAATGGTCTCAGATTTCATGCCCATAGAAAGGTAGACATTAAATAAAGAATCACACAAATATAATTAAGGTTTTTACTAGAATTTCAGAGGAAAAATAGTATGAGGACTAGAGATAGGCTCTTTTTTATTGTTATTTTCATGGATAAGGAAACTGATGCTGTGTGGATAAATGATCAAAATCACATTGCAGAGAGCAAGGAAGTAGAGAAGGGGGGAAGGAAGTCAGTAAAGGTTCTGTGAGCTTCCTTAGGACTTGCTAAAGGAAAAGAAACCATTTCATTCATTCATGGAACAAGTTTTCTGAACCCACTAAATTGTAATCACTGTACAAAGTGATGGAGATACGAACAGAGCCAAACAGTCTCAGTGTCTGCCCTGATTGGTAGCATGACCACACATCCCAGTTTGACTGGGACAGTTCTAGCTTATGCCAATTGTCCCAGAGTCCTGTCTACTTTAGCATTCATCTCAGATTAAAGTCACCTCATTAGATGATAACTAACCTAGTCACTCTGCCTACTGAACTCATAGGTAATGAAAGATGCCTAATTAAGTGCAGCTCCATCACGGAGCTATGCAGTGTGACATGTGGGAGTCCAGGCGCTCTATGAGCAAACCTCATGTTTGAGAGGGGGAGACATATGGGGTTTAGGTGCTGCTCAGGGAATAATGTCTAAGCTGAGATGTGAAGGGTGTGTAAAAGGTTATCAGGTGTAAACGGGTAACTGTTGAACTGCTGTGTTGTGTATTTGAAACCAATATAAGATTGTATGTCAATGATACTTCAATAAAAAAATGGAAAAATGAAAACAGACAGACAAAAAAGGTTTTTATGTGAAGGGAGAGAAGAGAACAAACAGGCTGTGGTAAGCTGATAGGAGTTGGCAGAGAGCATATTGTTCCAAACACAAAGACTAAAGTGGCCAGTATGTAGGGGTCTCTCTCTCCTGGTCTTCATTCACCCAGTAGGTTCCTACAGGGGAGCAGCCCCTCTCTGGCTGATTTTGCCAGCCTTCTGTGGGTGGTAGTTCCCTGGGAGATGGAGGAAGAATGGCAGTTGATGAAACATTCACTCTTGGGTTGGCCCAAAGGGACAGGCACCAAAAATGACAAAGAGAAGAATGCCTGTTCTCCCCAAAATTAGTTTCTCTTGAAAAGATAGAGGGGAAGCTTTTGTTCCAACAAAGTTATGTTAATATTGTCAAGTTGGTGCACTGGGTCGCTGAACTGGTACTTGGGGACTGTCACAATATTGATGGGGAGTTTGGCAAGTTAATTTTAAATCTGTCACTTCACTCTTCTACGATTCCTGCTCCTTAATAAAACTCCACAGTGATTGTGGGCTCAGCTGACAGCTGGAGAGTGATCTTTGAGTCTGAAAATGGCATGAAATGATTTTCTCCCCTCCCTTTCTCCTCTTGCCCCCCCCTTTTCTCCTTTCCCCAAATCCTAGGTTGCCAGCCTGAAGTGAGGAATCCCTCCTCTTACAAAAGAGGCCCCATTGTTGGGGAGAGCCTGGGGCTCTGGAAAGGGTGTAGACTTTGCATTAGACTAACTGGGGTTGGAATGCTGATTCTGCCTCACACTACCTGTGTGACCTTGTGAAAGCCACTTGAGGTCTCTGATCCTCTGGTTCCTGTGGCCGTTGTGATATAAAATAATACACATCAAAGCACCTGCTGCAATTCACCACCTGCCAGGTCCCTCTCTTCCTTTCCACATTATGTAGGACATGAACTGCAGGTATATGGCCCTGGACTCAAATGACAGGTGAGCCACAAGCTATGCCTCCCTACATAGCTTTAATTGATCCACTGCTCAGACAGCATCAAGAAACCCATGGAGAAAACCAGAAGGAATGTAATTATAGCAAATGTGCAACACCTCTGACAGCCCCAGTGAGTCCTAATCAGCTTTTTGTACAATAGACTAGTAACAGTCTTAATAAAACTCATCCCACTGAAGCTAAAATCTTCATTTTCTGCACACCTGTAAGACTGTCTTCTCTGCTGGAGTTCCTAATCAGTGCAGATCACCAGGAAAGTGTGCAAACATTCGAACAATATAGGCATGTGACATTTGCTCCCTGGGTCTGTTTTCTATGGTCAGTGGCCTGTCTACTCTAAGGCAATCCTGCCTGCCTACTCAAGGCTTCATCTTGGATCCCATCCCCTGCTTATGCATGAATTCAACTTTACTCTGTGTTTGAATCTACATTTTCCTCATTAACTTTGACCTGGCTGTTTTTCTGGCTATCACAGTCACTCCCCCTCTTTATCACCAGCCTCCCAAGTCCCAACTGGTTCCACTAACTGCATGGTGGGCAGCCCTGCTCAGCAGACCAACCCTTCCCTCCTCTCTACAAAGTGCACATCTGGGCAGTGTGTGAATCCACTGTAGAGCATTTGGCATTCATTCTGTAGTTATTAACTAAGCAACTATGTTACGGCAGGCTCTGTGCTAAGTCCTGTTATTTATAGAAGTAAATGAAATAGCTCACAGTTGTGGTGGGGGGATGACAGGAAAGAACACAACTAAGGGAAGAGAATGGAAGAACCCAACAATGAGGATGCGTGTGCTTGTCCTTACTCATGCGTCTTCTGATGCCCTGTCTAGGACTTGGTCCTAAGCTCCTCTTCAGTTATGACTTTCTCTCTCCTCCCCTGAAGGACACACTCCTTGAGAGAAACTTATAGTTTCCACTTCCTCACTTTCCAATTACTTCTCACACCTTTCTAATTGGATTTCTCCCATATCACTCCCTCGAAATGCTCATCTAAACTAAGGTCATCACGGATAACATTACCAGTGAAGAGAGCAGAGTGGTTAGGAGCTTGGGGAGTGGAAAGAGAATGCCTGGGCTCAGATCTCAACTGAGTCTATTTACTGAGTAAATTTGGTTTTAGCAGCTGTTAAAAGGAAGGAAGCATTTAAATTAGAGAAGGCATGTAAAGTGCTGGGGACACGTGGGCCTGCAGTTATCACTCACATGTCTTTTCATCTTCCTGCCCTACTCTGCTTCCCCCTGACCACACAGCGTTGCAATTGGATGTTCGTGTCTTTGTCTTCTCGACTGGCTTGTGAATTTCTCATGCCTTCTACAAATCAGTGTCAACGGCAGATCTTGACCCAATGAGCACCCAGTAAGCGTTGTGGGTATTAAATGAATGAGTAAGTGAATGAATGAAGGTATGAATGAGAGAATTGGTGTGAATGAAAAATGGGATGGTGTACTTAGTGAGCAAATATATATAGAAAGAGTTATGAATGTATATTCATATATGATTAATATATGGATGCATATACGTGAGAATATGTGTTAATCAATGAACATACAGATAGATTGGTGAAGTGATGAGTGAGTGGTGGAATAAACGAGGAAATGGCTGAGGGCAGGAATGTCATTGAGGAAATGAAAAAATGACTGAATGAAAAGGTAAATAAATGAATAAATTAATTATTGACCTAGGTGGGCATGGGAAGATCCTGGAGTTGATAGTAGCCTAGGAGGGCTTTAAAAGGCATATAGCTTTGGGGGAAATGTGTGTTACTCTGGGAAAATGGGGGAAAATAGAGTCTTGGAGATGAGCAAAATTAGTGATATCTTTCTTGGAGTTTGAGGAACATTAAAAAATAAATCTATTTAGAATCTGCTGTTGTGCTAGGCACTGTGGTCAAGAAATGCCAGAGGAAACAGGAGAAGTAGGTGGGAAACCACACAGAGGTATGGGTGGGCTGGTAGGAATTACTGAGGCTGGGAATTCATGTGGGGTTGAGTTCCATTTGTTACAAGGTCCTTAAATATCACATGTAAAGTGTAACTGTTTATTTAGTGTATAATAATAGCAATCGCAACAATAATTAGCCATCTCATTCCTACTCTACCTGTCTACTCTGATTTCTCTTTGATCTCTCTGTTGAGTTTCCCAAATGCCTCAAGAGAAGGCTGGGCAGGAGCCCTCACTCCTTCCGTTTGCATTCACTTAATCAATAGTTTAGATGTAGGACTTTTCTGCTCTCCTAAAGGACTTTAGATAAGTGGCAAAAAAAAATTGCATACACATATAGAGGTATTCAAAGCAGAGAGGTATATTTTATTTTAAATTTGCTTAAGGGGGTGATTCTAGAACTCTAATAACATCACCATAAGTGGGTCCAGGGAAAGTTTTGACAAAGAGGGGTATTCTGGGTTCTACTCGCCTGTAGAAAGAGGGATAGTCAGTCATCAGGGAGAGAGCACCCCAACTTGAGAACAGTTTTATCCCTGGCTCCCCACACTGGAATGTTGAGCAATGCCATGGGGCATGGCTTCAGCTATCGTTTGAGTCCTCAGGTATTTTCTCTATGGACTTTTTCTTTTTAATTGACTAGCCATAAAAGTCCTGGTGTTAAGGAATACTTATCATTGCAAGAAGAATACTAAGTATTACTTTGAAAATAGGCAGACTATTGCCTGAAGAAGTTGAAAAAATTCCTCCAACCATGAAGCCAATAAAGGAAGTTATGGCCACATTTTGAACTCAGATCTTCCAAATCATGTCTTTTCTACGGCTCATTGTTCTCTGTTTTAAGACCTATTGCCTCTATGTTGTTGGATTCCAGGGTAGAGTCTTAGATTGTGGTGCTGTCTTTCTAGATCTCTCCATTTCCCAACACCATGGTTTCAGTATTTGCTGTTCCAGGTGTGGTTTCATGCAGTAGCATGGGCCTCACCTGGGAGCTTACTAGACATGCAGGATCCCCCATTCCTAGAAGATTCACTGAGTCAAAATCTGCATTTGAACAAGATCTCCGGGTGAGTCATATGCCCGTCAGTATTGCAGAAGAACAGGAATAGAGAGCAATGGTTTTTGAAGTGAGGTCCTCAGACTAGCCATATCAGCATCACCTGGGAACTTGGTGGAAATGCAAATTCTCAGGCCCCACTCCAGACCTACTGAATCAGAAACTCCGGGAGTGAGCCCAGCCTCCTGTGCCTTAACAACCTCCATTCCCACCCCTGTTCCTGGTGATTTCAATGTATGCAAAGTTTGAGAACTGCTGGGCATAGAGGAAAGTACGCCAGTCATCAGAATTGGTCATGTTGGATTTGGAATCCCAGGAGCCTCCACTCCCTGCCTATGTGGTCATCCACTCCCTCTCTGACCCTCAGTTCTTTATAAGCAAAATTATGATGATGAGGAGGATGGTAATGACACCTGCCCCATAGGGATCTTGCGATATCGAATCATCTCTAAGATATGCCTTTCCTCCTGACGCCCCAGTGGCCCCTGTGGCACTGCCTTCCAGACCACAGATCAGGGTGAGAAGGTCTCTGGACCCAGTTCTTTGTGCAGCACTTTGTGTCAGCTCCTGATGGCTCTGTACTTCAACCAGATTCAGTAATAGCACTAATCCATGTAACACAGCTTGAATCAGAGGCAATTTGAATTAATTTGGCAAGTTGAACATCACATGTGGCACTATTCAATATTTTGCTAGAGCTCGGATCCATAACCTAACTGCATCTCCTTCAGCCACTAATTTTGTAATTTTGTCAGGAAAAGCTATCAAGTTGTCCAAGATGATTTGTTCTGCATGAACCTCCAGTGCTCCTTATCGCTCACTATTCCATTATCTCTCGAATGCTTGCAGATTTTCTCTGAGCACATTTGTCCAATTATTTTACTAAATATTGACACCAGGCTTACTGGACAGTGATTTTCAGGATTACCTCTCATTAACCTCCTTGGAAGACCGGTTCTGCATTTGGTCAGTTTCCCTGCCACCACTCCCCGACCTCCTGCCTCTTCCTACACAGACCCATCACCTCCTGCCACGTGATGCATCCCCCCCACCCCCGGTTTCATTTGGACAGCAATAATACTCCCTCATCCCCCCACCCACCCCTGACTCTCCAATAGCCCCAAGGCCATTTTACATATAGGATCACAGAAAATGAGAGGTGGAAACAGCCTTAAAGAGGAGGCATGTTGTGGGAGGGCTGAGACACACTTGGATTGCAAACCTGGCTTCTCCACTCAAGTGCTTTGTGACCTGGGGCAGGTGACCATCTCTCTTTGGACTTTGCTTTTCTTTTTTCCCCTGACTGTAAAATGGGACTAAGTAAACCTCAAGGGGGATTACTGAAAGGATTAAATGAGACAAATGCTTTGTGTTCTCCACACTGTGCCTGCTCGGAAATTGGTGCCTTGTTAATAGCAGTCCCTTCCCCTGCACCTTACCTAACACCCTCTCTTTACAAAGAAGGGACTGTATCTAGGAAGGAGACACACAGAAGAGCACACAGATCATGAACCCCACAGAAGGCACACCTCTGAGTCCTTACTCATTGTAACTACCTACATCTACCTCTGGCCCCTCCCTGTTAATTACATATAGGTGGAGGCGACCCCATGCAAAGATCAGTTTGTCCAGTACAACATGGGCAGATTTCAGTCTGCATTCAACCCTCAACAGGGCACCCTTGTACAGTGCACAACCTGCACACAGGTATGTAGAGACCCTGCATCTTCCTCTATACTATGAAGGATGTGAGTTTAAAGCCTCTTCCGGCCCTCATATTCTCTGATCTGTCCCCCTTCTTTGAGATGTCAGAGACAAATATGCCTGAAATTCTGGCTTTTTAAATTTACTTTTCTTTGCTCGTGTGGGTGGAGGAAAGATGAGCAGGTCTATAGAGGTATCTCATACAACTGCTGTGGCAAAACAAACATAAAGAATAGATCCACATTAAATTAATTTCATTGATTTTTTGTTTTCTACCTCTTCTTTGAGATCTCAGAGTGTGGAGGTTATAATTGGGCCGTTTATTATCCTCTGCAGAGGGACCTGGCGGAACCAGTGTCTCAGGGGCCTGGAGCTCCTTGTTTGCATATCACCCTTCAGAACCGGCTAACAGATAGCCCACCTTTCCGGCCCGAGTCCCATTCCATTCCCTTTTATTATGTGTCCCTGTGATTCTATTACCTGCTCGCGGTCTCAGTGACTCAGCCACAGTGACTGCAGTAATGATGGCTTTCAGAGCTCAGCTAATGACGCAGGCACTGAGGTGTCCAGACCCAACAGCCGGCTGAATCTCAATTTAGCAGGATTTGGGACCGCGGCGACATGCATTATGCATGAGTGCGCTTCCGCGCGTGTGTACCGGCGCCTGTGGGTTTGTCGGAGGCAGGGTTGGGGGGTGCACATTTATACCCGAGGCCCTGCCTGTTGGCGGGCACGGTGAGGAAAATGAGATGTCTGATCGTGCGCAGCGTTTGCTGGAAGACTGGCAGGAGGGGAGGGAAGGAAGAATATGTTGGTAAATTTGAACGAGTCTAGCCTTCCCCAGGAAGACGGTGCAGCAGACTGGTTAAGAGCCGGGCCCTGGATGGGGATGGCTTGGGATCAGATCTTACCGTGTCTGTTTAATGGCTGGGTCCTCTAGTGCCGAGGAATAAGGATTCCGCTTCCTTATCTCCATCACGGAGGGGGGCATAATCTGCTGAGGGGATCAAATGGAATAATGCAACCAGAGCTCTTTGCCCCGCGCCTAGTACCCTAAAAGGTGCTCAGTTAACGTTGGCCACTATTAGTAATGATTACGGCTCCCTGACAGAAGGAAGTTTCTATTTCCATCTCCCACACAGCCTGCTTGCATAATCCTAGAGCACTTTCTCCTCCACTCCCAGGGTATGACTTGGCCATTCCATAGAACAGAGAACACTAGAAACAAGGGATGTAGATTCCTGTCCCGGTTCTGCCTCCAGGTTGTTGAATAACCTTGAATGAGCTACTTCCTGACTTTGATCCCCAGCCTCTTCACCCACAAATGAGGGATCCAGGTAGGTCAGACTATATTTCTTGGAGGGGCATGGGATAATCCTAAGAGCCTCAGGAGTCCCTTGCCAGGGTTGGGGAAGGGGTTGGGGGCGCAGGCTGAAGGGTAGTCTTACCTCATCTCTGTTGCATTTTGGGGAATTCCAAATACAGATTCTGCTATAAAAAAAGAAATTTGAAAACCATTGCTCCAGCAGATCAGTAATGTGCTTATTGTTTTAATAGCCCATGCTTCTACAACTTCTTCATGGAAGCAGCCAGACAAGCAGATGGTCAGTGACCATACTCTTAAAATATGCAAAATAGTTACCCTGGGGACGTTGAGCTAGTCTGGGGACAAGGCATGTCTTAAAAGCATGGGGGTATTCTGAGTCTGTCCAGCTAGGCTATAGATCTGGTTCTGCAGGAAGGACAAGTGGCTTTACAGCCAGACAGAGCTGATTCAATTCTGAGCTCTGCCCCTAATTTGCTTGCTGATATTGAGCAAGATTCTGAGCCTCTCTGAACTTGAGTTTTCTCATCTGTAAATGGGAGCAGTGGCTTCTACTGCAAGGAATGATGGGGACCTTAAGTGAGATATGTAATCTTACAGCACATGGTATACACTCAGTGCATGCTTTCTCTTGCCCTCTTCCCCGCCTGAATTCTGAGTTTATTCCTACACTTCAAGTCCTATCTTTAAGTGAAGCACTCCGGGCTGAAGGAGACATGGTCCTACCTACCTTCCTAGTCGTTCACTATCTTCTCTGTGGCCCTTGTTCTTTGTGACATGCCCGCAAGGCTACAGCATTTCCTCCCTCAAATCCACAGATCTCTGGGGAAAAGCCTTGGTAGGAGACTTTGAGCAAGGAAGCCACTTTACTGTAGCAGGTGGGAAAGTCCAAGGCAGGCCCCCTTGGGCAGTGCAAGTATATGTCGGCTCAGAGTTGGAGACCAGAACTTGGCAGTGGGAACTATGTGTGTTTCAAAGACTAAATGCCCCAGATATGGGGCAAAAGTTTAAGGATAGAGTTCTAGCTCCCAGAAAGAAAGCATCAGGATCAAAAGAACATAGCTCACTGGATAGCTTATCGAGACAGGTATCAGGAAAAGGTGATAGAGGCCCAGTACCCAAAACTGTTTCCTAAAATGAGAATAAAACCAGAAGCCAGCCTAATTTCTTCCCCTTCCATTCCTTTATTTATTTCTCTCTCTCTCTTTTTTAATACTACTGCTTCTAGGAAAGCCTCAGGCTAGCAAGAGAGAGACACATTGATAAAGAAATAACGACTGTATTACTTGGTGCATGCTTAACAGACATGAGTATCAAGTGCCAACCTGAAGCTAAGTCCCCTGCACTCTGACCTAGAGGCTCATAAATTGGCTTTGCCTGGAAGCAGGTCCTGGTGACTGGAGCCAACATGAGGCTGTTGGCTGGAGTCGTATGGCTCTGGTGCAGGGAGAAGAGAGCTGGTGATTGAAGGGGAAAGCAGTCCTGGGAATGGGGCTGATCATTTTAATCCAGAGTGAACCTCTGGCTGATGGAATCTTGAGGGGGAGCACACATGGCAGGTCTCAGATTGCTGATTCATCGACTCGGCTGGATGACTGGCCTTTGCCTGACCTGAACTCTACTTCTTTGCTTTTAGCTTGTTGGCTACCCGAAATCTAGTCTTTGCTTTTGCAATCCTGTAATTGTGTTCTTCATCACTTTCTCCAGCCCTGCTGGGAACCCAATGTTCCAGAGAAAGAGTAATATTTAATATATTTTGTAAATGCAATGGCATGAATACCAGATAATCAGAATGAACCCTGGAGCTACCAAATGTTTGACTGTCAGCCATAAACAATAAGAAAGATTGCATGCATGAGTACCAGTGGAATGTTAGCCCTGATGCAGAGCCCCACCTCTCCATCTGACTTAGATCTTCCTTGGCCTGCCTGTACTCATGGCTGCCTGACTTCTGGTCTTTACCTCTTCTAAATGGATGTGACTTCCTCTTGGTTGTATAGAGCCACTATTGCTGTCCATGGTGCTGCATGGAGGCTGACACTCATCCCACCTCCCCATCATCCAGTCAGTTTTTAGCAAGGCCTCCTGCCCTTCAAATGAAGAAGATATATCTTATCTTTCATCTTCTCTCAAAACATACAGAAGCGTAATAGGTAATTTCAGAGAATGTGATTACAAGGACATTATACACTGAGGCAACTTAGATTCATCTGTTCATTTATTCATGTGCCTCTACTGTGTACTGGACGCTAAGCAAGGTGCTAGAGATGGAAACATGGATCAGATGCTATCCATGCCCTCTTAGTACTTGTGGGCTGGTGGGTAAGACCTGAGAATAAACTAAATTTACTGGTGTTTGACAAGTGTTACAGCAAAGACTACCATTTATTATGTGCTGAGCACTATGCCAACTGCTTTAAATGGATTAGCTTATTTCTTCTTCACAACAACCCTTTGAGGTAGGTACCCACTCTCCCCATTCTCCAGCTGAGAAAATGCAGACACCAGGAGGTTAATTGGCTTAAGCCAGGGCTTGTCTGGCTCATAAGCCCAGTAGCCCACTTGCTTAATCATTGTCCTCTGCTTGTTCTGTGTTATGGAAGAAAAACTATTGGGCACAAACACTAATGGGTACCTGATGTGACCAGGCAGCCTGAGAATGTTTTTAAAAAGAGATGCCTGAGTTGAATCTTGAAATGGGAGTGGTTGTTAGGGAAGAAGAGAGGAATGGATATTTTAAGCAGAGGGGCCAGCCCATGAGGAAGCACAAAACTTGAGAAGAATGCACCTAAGCCTCCAAATAGTTTGGTCTTTCTGGAACACGGGGCTAGAGAGGGGTGGCCAAGGCCATGGAATGCTGGGCTGCGTACCCTTTGGCTCCTTGAAGGGCATGTTAGTTGGAAAATTGGTTTAGGAAGAAAACTAAATTGAAGGATATGAAGTGTCCTTGGGGAAAACCCTGCAGAGAGTTCTTCTCAAGAACTTTTTACTGAGGAGTCTTGACTTCTCCATAGGGAACTCATTATCACCATGTAAAAAAACATATGCGAGTACACATGTATTTGGGAACAGGAAACTAACAACCTGGAGGGAAAGACAGGAGAGTGAGGGGGCTGGAGACAAGGTCCCGCAGGAAGTGTTCAAAGCCTGGGGTTGTTTATCCTAGAGAAGCGAACACTCAGGGGGAATGTGGGAGCTGAAGTCAAGTCTCAAAGGTTTGGGCAGGGAAAGAGCCTGGGTTTGGGAGTCAGACAGGCTTGTGAAGTCTTGAGAATATTACATCACCTCTCCAGGACTTGAGTTCCTCAGGGTGAAAGGGGGGATTCTTGGTGGTTTCGTGGCAACATCGTGAGCATTAGAAATACTGTCTGTAAGGCACCTGGCATGTAGCCCACGCTTGACAAAGCGGTAGCTGCCTTTGCTATGATGGGTATCCCGTAGGGGAGGGAAGCACAGGCCTTACATAGATCCCCAGGCCTGAGTCAACCCAGTGAGCTCCGTCCGTCCAGCCCAGGGACAACCGCATGGAGTTTGCAGCATCCACGCAGCCCTGAGATTGGCGCCACTGCCCACCAAGGTCTCATTATCAGCTGGTCCTCAGCACTGGTAGGCAGTTCTCTTCCTGCTCTCCTGCTCCCCCTCCTGGCAGTGGCTTTGCTAAACCTTCGCAGCCTCCTTTAAGCCTCCAGCATGACCTCCACACACCTTCCTCTTTCTTCTGTAATTTTAAAGAGAAGCTGTGAGACCATCAGGCAAGACAGGGCAGACCTTCCCAACTTCCTGCACACATACCTCCATGTACACTTGCTCCTCTCTTAGGGGAAGACATGTTTCGTATGTGTCCTGATACTGATCTCATTCCCTCCACTCTTTCAAGAGACCTGGTGTTATCAGTAACCACCCCTTTTTCTTAAATGTCTCTCTCTCCCTTGACACTTCCCCTCAGCATGTCATGCGCTCATTTCTCCCCACTCATCCCCTCCCCACACTCTGAGTTGCCTTCAGCTGCACCGTATGTCTTCCATTCACAGCCAGCTTTCTAGAAAGAGAAGGCTGCACAAATGGTCTCTGCTTCCTCACATCCCACTCGCTCCCCACCCACCACAGCCCTGCTGCTGCACCTCTCACCCACAGAAACTGCTTCCCCCAGTACACACACTTCACTTTTCGCCTCATGCCAGCCTCTTTAGGCCCACTCGCTGTTGAGCACTTCTTCCCTGACGTCTGTGTACAGCACCCTCCTTGCCTCCGGAGACTCTTCCCGGCCTTCTTGTGGCCCCGTCCTCAGACTTCCGGCCCCTGTCCCTCCACGCTCCCCATGCGGGCTATCTTCCAGATCTGTACCCCCAGCCTGGGTCTTTCTTCAGAACTTAAGTCCCCTATACCCAACCACCAAGTATGGCCCCTCCTAGATAAGCAAATACACCTCAGAGTTAAGTTCGAAATGAACCCTTTTGGGAGTCACCAGCATGCAG
Organism: Manis pentadactyla; assembly: GCF_030020395.1. Taxonomy (NCBI): domain Eukaryota; kingdom Metazoa; phylum Chordata; class Mammalia; order Pholidota; family Manidae; genus Manis; species Manis pentadactyla. The sequence goes on along the minus strand of NC_080021.1, from coordinate 204,483,063 downwards.
ATAATGTTTAAAAAGTCATTTTAGTTGAGGGTGTCTGGATTGAGTACAGAGAGTGAAAAGAACTGAGACGGATTATTTAGGGGTGAGGACAAGGGAAGGAGCCAGCCCAGGGGACAGAGAAAGGGTGACTGGAGAGGAAGAGGAGGCAGAATCACCAGAGGCTGGGATGTGGAGGCGTCTCCAGAACACTCTTCATGAAGAGAGACGGGCCACCTGTGTCACAGGCCGCCCAGAGGTCACCTGAGGTGACGAGATACTGGTGGGGTTGGCAGATGGGAGTCTGTCGGTACCTGTGGTAAGGGTGGGATGTGCCAGGTGAGTGGGACAAAAGGCTGATGGGAATGGGCTGAGTGAGGATCAGAGGCAAGAGTCAGTACGGGGACCCATCTTCAAGGAGGAATTTTGCTAACAAGGGAGACAGAAGATTCGGTTTCAGGAGTTTAAGATGCATCGAAATCGTCTTTTCACCTGTATGACTCCCCTACCAGGCTGCTGAGTGCTTGAAGACAGGGTCATTGTTTTGTTTTGTTTTGTTTTGTTCTCATCTTCGATGCGTTGTCTGACACAAAGTAGGTGTTCACGAGCTTGTGTCTTAGAGAACTGGGACCCATCAATATTTGTGCAGGTTGTTCATGGAGGTAATGAGCTCTCTTTTACTGTGGTTCTACAGTCAGCAAACAGAGGCTTTTCTTCCTCTCCCTCCCTCTGCACCCCCTCCCTCCTGCCCACCTTTTCTTCCTTCCTTTACTGCTGACTCCACAGTGCCATGACCCCCCAGCCCTCAGAGGGCTCTAGAGGGCACACCTGACAGTGCTGGCTGCAGGGACCCCTGCTCACACAGGGGGTTCTGAGCTCAAGTCCCTCTAGAGTGATGGGGGGTAGAAGACGCTGGAAGAAATGCCCATGCACTGTCCACATGCTGTGGAAGAAGTCTCGTAGCCTCTGTCTCCAGAGCTGCTCAGCTCACAGACAAACTCTTTACTAGCGTCTCCTTGTGACTGTGCTATTAGGAGCTGTCAGCTCCTCGTTCCTAATGCTCTTCTCTGCTTTGCAATGTTTTGTCAGGCCACGTACGCCTAGAGAACAGGGGCCCCGAGTTCAGCAGAATGTCTCTTACCGTGCATCCTCCACGCCTGTCTCTGGGCATCATGCTTAATTAAACCCGAGCAATCACCCTCGCCTCTCCCAAGCCACCCCTCCCTCTCCTCGCAGGCAGACATGCTGTGGGAGCCAACACAGAGCCGCCGAGTCTGTGCAGCGGGGACACGGGCGTGAGCGGGCTGGCAGGCAGGGAGGGGCGGGTGCCAGCCGGTCAGTTCTGCAGGCATGGGTCTCCGCCGCCCAGCCATGTGCACTGCTTGTGTGTATTTGTATATGAGTGTGTGTGAGGGCATTTGTGTGTATATGTGTATGCCTCTGTGTGCCTAAGAGTTGTGTGAGTGTGAATGTGTGTGTGACTATAGTAAGGGTGGGATGTGTGAAATGAATGGGACAAAAGGCTAATTGGAATGGGCTGAGTGAGATGAGAAGCGAGATACTGGAGTCAGTATGGTGACTCCTCTTCAGGGGGGAATTTTGCTAAAAAGGGAGGCAGGAGATTAGATTTCAGGAGTTTAAAATGGATGGAAAATGTCTTCTTACCTATGAGTATGTGAATCTTTGTATTTATGTGTGTTGAAGTGTGAGTGTGAATATCTGTGTTGAAGTGTGTGTGAGTGTGCTTGTGTGTTTCTGTGCATGTGAGGGTGTATTTCTGTGTGTATGGGAGTGTGTGCCTGTGGGAGCAGGAGGGATGGAGTTTGGTCCAGTTGGACTGACATCTCTTTGTCATAACCCTAAGAAGTCCAGGATGTCTGCCTTTCCCTGTTTCTTTATAAAAAATGTTAGTAGTAACCATTTTTTGAGGCTTGCCATGTCTTAGGCTCTGCTTTAAGTGACTTAGATACATTTTTTATTTACTATTTAGCAGTCTTAATTATAGTTGCTACAAGCCCCCTTTTCACTAAGGATTGAAAGGGGAAATTATTTGCCCAAGGCAACACAGCCTTTGTTATTCACCCCTATAAAGCTAATATATATATCTCTGTAGAAAATTCAAGCAATGTTTTTAAAAATAAGAAGTTAAAAATTACCTGAAGTCTTATCTGAGTTCACATATTAGTGAACCTCCTTCCAAGTGTTCCCCAGTGCTTATAGTCACATTATTATTGAAAAATGTATGTAATAAGGGCAGTGTAGTATATGCTTTTCATCTGTTTACTTAAAAAATATCCTCTAGAGATCTTTCTCCTCTAATTTATGAAGATCAGCTCTGTTTTTCAATGCCTACATAGCATTCCATTATCCAGACTTAAAATTAATTTAGTCAGTCCCTTATTGATAGACATTTAGATACTTTCCAGCTTTTCACTATCATAAGCTATGTTGTGATAAGCATCTTTGTAAATCCAGCTGTGCACATTGGATTGCTTATCTCCTCAGGATAAATCCAGGAAGCGAAACCTCTGAGGCAAGAAGTTTCACAGTTAACTGTTGGTACCCAGTGCCACATAGCCTCAAGAAAGGTCCGTCAAGTTTACACTTCAAGTCCCTGATGTAATAATGGCTTAGCAAGGTACTGAGCTAGCCAGCGGGGAATGCAGCTGATGCTGTCCGCGGTGCTGATTTAATTCCAACACTGTTGTGGGGAGGGGTGTTGGCATGGCCTCAGGACGTTGGCTGGTCCAGGACTTAGGACCAGGAGCCACCTAGAGGTTCCACTGCAGGGATCCTGGAAGACAAATGCAGGGCTGGGAGAAGGGGGCTTTGTCTGCAAGGAAAGGTTCATTAGGCTGCTCTGCCACATCCCACAGTGCTCTCAGGTAGAACTTGGCCTCCACTCAAAAGGAACTCTCCTGTGCTGAATTACCCTAATTCAGCCCCATGCTGTCTTGGTCCTCAAATTCGTCATTAGCAAGCATGCTGTAAAAGCATCTGCCTTTCACACAGTGCCTCTCAAAGATAAAGAACACTGTTACAGAACTAAACGAGGGGGAAAGGGCAGAGGAAGCTGAATGGGTGGGGCTAAGTTTGCAAATGCATGCAGATACGAAGGTACAGAGGATGCCTATCAAAGGAAATGAAGATCATATTGATGCCTGCATTAGGCCACTGTGATTATGATGATTATTTTGAAATTTACACTGCCCTCTGCTTCAAATTAAAATAACAGGGGGCAGTTAAAAATTAAAGGTGGAGAGATAATGATACCAGAAACAGTAAATGTAAGCGCATTGTACTCCAAGCTCCTTGAGGGCAGGAATAAAGAAGGGGACCCCAATTCTAGAAATAGTTGAATAGCTGGAGAAATGAAAGAATGAATGACCCACCCACAGAAAGAGGTTACCTCTGAGAACAAATAGAGATGGCTCATGTGTTAGCTCCATCACTCACTAGCTGTCATTGCAATCTGGGTTTGCTAAGGAAGCAGAACCCGAGTTCACTAAGCAGGATATTTATTAGGGAGTGACTGTGGGATTAACACATGGGGAAGCAGGACTAGGGAGAAGTGGTGCCACCCAATGGGCTCACCACAGGCTCAGCTGACCCCTTGGGAAGCTCTGGGCTGAAATGGCCCTTCAGCATTGGCCTGAGCTGGGCCAAGTTGTCTAGGCCTTAATGCCCCTGCAGTGAGCATTCATGCCTCCCTGGGCTGGGGCAGGAATGTGGACAAGGTGGCTTTCTGTGGCTGAGGCATTCCCTGAAGGGGCTGACAGCTGAAAGCTGCACACTAGCAGCATGCCAAGGGTTGGGACAAGTCCTTGTCTGAAGAGGAAGCTGGGTGGATTATCACACTGGCTGCCACACCTGCCATATGTCCTTGAACCCATCATGTAATTTTCCTGGTCAGCTTTCTTATCCATGCAGTTAAGAGAATACTCCCTCAGACAACAGGAATGCTGGAATGGCTGAGAAGTTCTGTAAGTAATGTGCCCAGCCACATTCAGCCCAAGGGATGCTCAGTGAAAGTTGCATGCTTGTTTCCCATCCTCTGGGCTCCCCTGCAGCCCTCATACCTTGCCTAATGCCTATAGTCATCTGGTTGTCTCTCTCCCTCACCCTGCTGCAGGTCCCCACTCCCAAGGGCCTCATACGGTGCTTGTATGTTGTAGAAGAGCGAAATATAGCACAGGTTACCGAGTGTCAGCTGTGAGCCAGATGCTGTTAGGCACGTTCTCCACCTGTCATGTCCTCTTCAGTCCCTCTCTAACATCCTAAGAGCCTGGCTTTAGCAACCTCACTACCTGTAAGGAAACTGAAATAAAGAGAGGTGAAGGATCTTGCCTTAGGTCACACAGCAAATCATTGCTTGTGTTGGGATGCAGTGAGAATCTGGGCCCACTTGCTTGACTGTACACCCCCAAACAACACAGGCAGTGTTTCTGCCTCCCTCAGTGGGCATTCTCTTGCTTGTTTCAGCAAGTCTGAGTGATGAGAGTTACTGGAAGAAGTAGAAATTTGGGATATTTGAAGGTGGCCTTCAGGGACTCTGAGCCACCATGCAGCTGGAGGAAGAGGCAGGTCAGTATTGATCACAGGAACTGTGCACAATAAAACACAGAAGGCGCTGACTGCTGGCTTTCTGCCGAGGAGCTGTGAACAGAGGGTGCTTGAAGATCTCCAAATTGCTGCATTCGGGGGCAGATTGACACTCATTTCCAAAAAGGAAAAGGAAAAAAATGAGTATGTGGTACAAAGTTATGGCCAATGATTAAGTATGCTAGGTGGGGGGGAGGGAGTGATATGGTCAAATGGCTGCCCACAGCCTTGGGTGTCCGAAGTGGGAACAGTGATTAACCGAGCACCTAGTGTGTACCAGGCGCCATGGTGGACACTGTGGAGTGGGGAGCAAGTCAGTCTCAGTCTTCACCCTCACTTGGTTTATAGTCTAGTAGAGAAGAAAGTCACTGAACCCCTGATTATTGAGTGTCTTCAGAGAAGGAAAATTGACCCCTTATGGGAGAATCAGGATGAGGTAAAAAAGGGGATGGACTTAGAAATAAAGGCACAGAATTGAGGCACTTTTCACTTTGTGCTTCTTGGGTAAGTGATTCAACATCTCTGAGCCTCAGTTTCCTCATCTATAAATAGAAAGAAAAAAAATCCCTACCTCACAGGGTTGTTATAATCAAAGAAGTCGATATCTAGAAAAGGGGTCAGAAAACCTTTTCTAAAGGGCCAGACAGTAAATACCGTAAGCTTTGCAGCCATGTGCTCTGTTACAAATACCAGCTCTGCCGGCGCAGTGGGAGGGCAGCCACAGACTCCACGCGAGAGGGTCCGACCCTCCACCCATCCAGCTGGTGTGCTATGGGAGTGTTCAATAAAACCTTATTTATAGGCACAAGTTCTGAACTTCACGTAACTTTGACATGCCACACAAAATATTATTCTCTTTTTCATTTGTTTTCCAGCCACTTAAGAATGTAAAAACAATTCTTAGCTCAGGGTCTGTATGAAAAGCAGGCAGAAAGCTACCTTTGACTTGTGGTTGGTAGTGTGACAACCACTAATTGGAAATAGGGAGGCCGTGAAGGTGTCCAGTGGAGCTGAGTTCACGCCCACTTTCCATTCAGATGGCTAACGATTTATATTTTTCAGAGCACTTGAATGTCAGCCATCCAGAGTAGCCCTCCTGGGAGCCCCAAAAAACTAGGCAAAGAGAAAAATATTATTCCCATTTCAGAGCTGCAGAAACTGAAGCATAGAGATTCAGGGGACTTTCAAAGTTCATAGACAGGAGGGGCAAAGCTGGAACCTGGAGTTTCTACCTCTGTACCATGTTCTGCTTCTGGGTATCAGTAATGGGAGGGAAAGACAGCAAAGTAATGATTAGACCCAATAATACTGCTATAATTAAATAAGTGATAAGTAATATTTCTACAATGCCTTAGACCTTGGAGGTCACTTTGACACACATTATCTCATTTGTTCTTCACTGAAACTCCACGAAGGGGGTATTATTACTAGTTCCTGATGCTCTGCAGTCACAGAGCCGGCTAAATAGCAAAGCGCATGTCTGTATGTGCAGGTATTTGGCAGCCTCAGAGAATAAGCCCTTCTGAATAATGCATAAGAGCCAGGTTTCCTCGAACTGGAATCTTCAACAGCCCCCTTACTTACCTACCTCTCTTCCTTCTGAATCTGTTCTCCATGCTATAGCCAGAGTGATCCTCCTAAAATGCAGATCTGATCACATCACTCCTCTGCTCCGAAATCGCCAGCAGTTCCCCATGTGCCCAGGATAAAGTCCAGCCTCCTTTGCTCGGTGGAGGAGGCTCCACATAGCTGGGTTCAAGCCCACCTTCCAGGCGACCTCGGTCCCTGCTCCTGGCCCTCACCTTGCCTGGTATTGTCCATTTCTAACCAGTGGTTCCCTGAGTTCTCTGGAGTTCCTCTTGCCTCCTTGACTTTGCACATGCTGTTCCCTCTTTCTGGGATTCTCCAGCTAAAATACTCAGTTCATCCTTGATTTACAGCAGGGGTCTGTCACCTCCTCTAGGAGTCTTCCTGGAACACCTCTCCTCCAGAAGTGTGAGGTGGCTCTTCTCCTCTGTCTTCTCTATCAGAGCCCTCTCTTGATAGGCCAGTTCTCATGTTTGTCTCTCCAGCTAGATTGTGAGTGCCCAACACACAGTAGGCACTTCGTGAATTGTCATTTAATTCTTAAATAAATACATGAATGAGCTTCTTGATGGCAAGGGATACCTTATTTACCTTTGTGCTCCAAGAGCCTCAGTCCATGCCTGGCACACAGTAGGATTCAGTAGATGTTTGTTGTCTAGATTAAGTGGATGGGCAGGGGGAATGGATTCAGGTCCTGGCAGACAGATGAATGAGAGATGAGCAAAGTCCTCCCAGGACTGTGCACCAGCTCTGAGTGAGCAGCAGACAGAGGTTGCAGTGGGTGGTCATCGATTTCCCACCGTGCCCTGGACAGTAGTCACCACCAGGGCCCCTGGTCCCCAGCCACCCTTTCAGCATCTCAGCACATCTCCTCTTCCCTAAAACTGCTGTGGAGCTGCGTTTCTCCACCTCCGCGTCCTCCCCTCCTCCCCCCACCCCTGAGAGTAGGTTTGGTGTTCCTACAGATGTTTGTATTCTCTGCAGCTGATGAAAATATTCATTATCTTGTTAGCTACAGCGGGGAAGGAAGTGCGGATTTGCATTTCCCCAGATAATCAGGGTGGCACTAGTGGTGCCTGCCACTGGGCCTGTTCCCCACCACCCCCACTCCCTTCGCCCCCACGGAATGGGGAGCCCCCAGTCTGCAGACTCTACCTCTCTCCCCTCTTCCTTGCCCAGGCGCAATCTAGAATGGAAAAAGGAAGCTTAGAGGCCCAGGATCTATATACCTGCCAAACTCACTCCATAAAGATGATTTCTTAGCGTGTTTTCTTCCCTGCTCCAAATCCCCGCATGACTCCCACCTCTCAATCAGGTCTGAACGGCCCGGCCCGGCTTTTCCCTCCTAAGGTTAGGGATTTACATCTGTGTTAAGCTTTATCCCACACAAACTGGTTTCAAAATCATTGGCTCCTTCCATTCTAGCAAGTGTCCTCTAAGACTGGTGGTGTCATTATTTGGTTTTGTGTAAGAAGCCACTGAGCTGGAATGACTTACCCAGTGTTACGTTGCCACTAAATAGTGATGTCAGGAAAGCTGCCCCCTGCTTCCCTGTTCAAAACAGTCTTAACACGGCCTTACAGTGACTTACATCAGTGGGGGCCCTTGTCCTGGGCCTGACAGAGCTGGGGCTTTGAGGTTGCACTGTGCGTCCCAATGCCGGCAGGGCAGGGGGCCTTTGGCCATAACCAGGGCTTTTACACTTGGACAGGGAATAAGACCTGTGTCCACAAAGTGTGTGTGCCCACGTATTTCATAATAAAATCTTCTATTCTGGCAAGCTCCTAAACTTATCCCAATAGCCCTTCTCATACATTCAGGGAGTATCAGGTCTGGTATCTGCATCTTGTCTGACTGATGAAGAAACCAGAACTGTAGAATGAGAAAGAAAATGCCATACATTCTATGGACATTGAAGTAACAGACCCAAGATCACCCAGCCATCCTTCCAGTCACCTCATAAACACATGTTGAGCACTTTAATGTGTCAGGTACTGTTCTGGGTGTTGGGTCGACAGCAGTTAGCTAGACAGATAAGGTCCTTGCCCTCATGGACCTAACCTTCTGGGAAGGGATAGTCATGTGGAGGCAGCCAGGAGAAAATTCTACATGTGTTTCTGGTGGTAGTAAGGGACATGAATTAAGATTAGGGAGGGTAAGGAATTGGAAAGTTTTACTTTATGCAAGGTGATCGCAGCAGGCTTCTTGGAGGAGGTGACAGTAAAGTGGGCCTGAGTGAAGTGGGAGGGTGAGCACTGTGTGTGTAGAGGAAATAGCAGGACAGACAGACGGAGTGGTAGGATTCCTGATATCTCACTAGGCACTCAGCGACCCAGTAGAAAAGAGCATGGTGGCTAAATAGGGCGCTAGTTCTAATGTCACCATTGCTTCCTAGCCATGTGGCCACAGGCAAATCCCTTATGAAGACTCAGCACCCTCAGATGTATATTGCAAACAGTCATGGTACCTTCCTTCCAAGGCTGTTGTGGGATTTGAGGGGAGAATGTATATACAGCTCTTTATATTATGCCTGGATGGTGTCAAGCATAATATATATTATAAAAGAGCACCATAAATTAGTTCCTATTGCTACCTAGGGCTAAAAGTCTAGGAAATCACACACGCTCCTCCTCACTATTTCAGTCACATTTACCCAGCATGCACTGAGTCGTACAACACAGTAGGGTCTATGATGGGTATTAAGAATACAGTGGTTCATTAATTCAAGAAGTATTTGCTTGAGTGTGCACTAGTCCAGGCTCCGCACTAGGCTCTAGGGCAAGAGAGATGAGTAAGACAGACGCTGGGCCTGCTGTTAGGAACACTACCCCAGTGTTCTGAGGCTTCAGGTTCTCCTGCCCGCAAGCTGTCCACTGACCCCAGAGAAAGCACCTAGGCCATAGCTGCCAGTAGAACCCGGTGCATGAATCACACAAAGGGGCTTCTCTGGGCAGACACAGCCCTGCGTGCACATCCAGTTTGACTAATGGAGCAAAGCTGGATTTCACACCTGTTTGCTCTCCTGGCAGTGGCACAATCTGCCCATATGTGGGGTCCGTGGAGAGCCCCCAGTGGACAAGAAATCTGTCAGCAATGGTCAGAGCACCCCTGGACTCTGACTTCTTAGTCCAAGTGTCCCCCAACAGGGAGGCCCGTCTCCCTCATGACACCAGCGACCCTGAGAGCTGGCTTATGTATGTCCTATGAGCCCCTAGCATGGTGTCAGCCTGTGCTGCCCAGGAAAATCCCCAAGTTACAGTCCAGGATGTACCCCATGTGGCTGTTGTTTGGGGCAAGGCACTCTCCCTTGGGAGCAGTAAGTTCCTCCATTTCCTTATTATTCACAACATCAGCAAGAGTGTTTATTGAGTGCTTACTGTGTTCCAGGCACTCTCCTAAATTATCTACATATGCTGTGTCCTTTAATTCTCAAGCAACTATAAAGTATGTCATTTTATTGTCCCCATTTTACATATGAAGGAACTGAGGCACAGTGGGAGGACTGGACTAGATTCTGATCTCTTAACCTTTTAGTACTGGCATTCAGTAGCTCTGATTCTGCCGTCCATTCATTCAATGAATTATTATTGAATTCTTTTTACATCAGGGCCTGTATAGATGCTGTATGTATTTTATTTCATTTAATCTTAACAAAATTGTGGAATATACTTTTATGATTCATTCTACAGATGAGGAAACAAAGGCTCGGAAGGGTGTGTTCATTCAGTGGACGGGTCGGCCTTTCCTACTGGACACCTTCTATGTGATAGGCCCAGACCTGAGTTCTGGGGAGACAATGTCGTGTGCTGGGAGACATATCGTGTAAGGTGACTGAGTAACGTTAGGACTGAAGGACAATGGATGGCCAGAGAAGGAAGCCTGGGTCCTACCATGCAGGGAGATTGGCCCCTGAGGATGCTTGCCAACATACTGATGGGGCACTGCTGACATTGTGTCCCAGCCTCCATGCAGCCATTATAAAAAGCCCACCCTCAGCTGGTCAAATGCTCTTTCCATTCTCCCTTTCTCAGACCCTCAACCACCCACGCATCCCATTCCCATGCCCCCACCCCCCACTCCTGGTGGGCCAGAGCTTCCCATGGCTTCAGTAATTAAGCTCACACATGCCAACAAGGGAAACAACATCCCAGATGTGGTCGTAAATTTTAGCTAATCAGCCATATGGTCTGGAGTGCTGACAGGGCAGGAAGGCATTCTGGGTAAGTGCTGGGTTCCTGGTTTCCCAGGAGGGACGACTGTCAGGTGTGTCACCACATTCTCCAGGACAGGGCACAGAGACTCAGGGCTTCCCACCACCTGCCTGAGGTCCTCCCATCTGTCTCCTCACTCGGAGCTGCCCTGGAGAAGGAAGTCCCCAAAAGACAGAAGGAGGGAATCTGGCCTATGGACAGGAAACACAGAACTCAGTTCAGGAGATGCTGTCGGTGGCAGCACTCTGTTTTTGAGTTTAGAATTTGGAAAGGCAGGCCCAGGAGGGGAGGCACAGTGTGGCATAGTGGGCAGCACACTGGAACCTGGACTTAAATCCCAGTGTTGTCACCTATAAGCTGTGTGGCCTTGGGCCAGTCACTTAGCCTCTCTGAAGTTCAGCCACTCCATCTCCAGTAAGTGGCATATAGCAGAACTGGTGTCAGTGATGACCGTGGTTTTTTTATTCTAAGCATCTCAGAGATAGCCAGACATACCAGTGAATGAGAAAGGAAGAAGCTGGTACAAATTAATCAAATTGGTGCCAGAGCTAAGCCCCAAACCATGATTTACACAGTCCCTTATTGGCTTTGAGAAAAGGAAATCAGGTGGACTCAGAATTATTGGAGAACTTAACACAGTTAATGATAGCAATGCTTACAATTACTTATCAAGAACATTAAAAAGCTACTTTATTCCAGGAAACGTGTTCTTCATTTTACCTGTGTCATTAAAAATCCTCACAACAACCCTAGAGGGTTGATAATTTGATTAGGGAATTGAGGTTTAGATGGGTAAAGTAATATGGCCAAGATCACGTATAGACAAATGCGTTTGCAGAGGGGATTCAAACGTGGTCCTGGCTGAAGCCAAAGCCAGGGCTCCTCGGGGTTCCTAGAAATGTAGGTTGTATGAAGATGCTGCTCTTTGAACAGAGCAGTGGTTAAGTGGTGGTCTGGCCCCTGCTTGAGAGTTTGCTGCCCATGGAGGAGGAGGAGGGCCTGGAGACCAAACTAAACCAAAAACGGTATTTATCTGAGATAAGGTGCATATTGGTTTCATATGGCTGCTGTAATGAATTACCACAAACTTAGTGGTTCAAACACTGTATGTTTATTCTTGCATCCTTCTGGGGGCCATAAGTCCAAACCAACTCTTATGGGACTAAAATCAAGGTGTTAGTAGGACGTCCTTCTAGAGGCTTCCGGGGAGAATCTGTTGTTTGTGTCTCCCAGCCGCTGCTGGCCTTCCTTGGTGTGTGGCCCCCACTCCGATCTCTCCTCCCATCTTTACATTAGCGTCTGCCCCACGTTAGGGACACGTGGGATGATACTTACGGCCCACCTAGAAAATCTAGAATAATCTCCCATTTTGAGTTCCTTAGTTTGATGTGGATGGAGAGGTTAGACTAGGGTCTGTTTCTCTGAAAAGTCCCTTTTGCCATATAAGGTGTGTTAGGCTACTTGGGCTGCCGTCACAAAATACCACAGACTGTGTGGCTTAAACAGTAGATAATCATTTTCTCGGAGTTCTGGAGGCTGGAAATCTGAGACCAAGGGGTTGTCCGGCTGGTTTCCCTGGGGCCTGTCTCCCTGGGTTCGATGGCTACCTTTTCGCTATGTCCTCTGATGGCCTTCTGCTCACCTCCCTGGTGTCTCTGTATGTCCAGAATTCTCTTCTGAGAACACCAGTCAGATCGGATTAGGGCCCACCCTAGTGACCCCATTATCATTCTGTCACCTCTTTAAAGGTCCTATCTCTAATACAGACATATTCTGAGGTGCTGGGGGATAATGTGAAGACGTTGATACATGGATTTCTTGGGGAGACACAATTCAGTCCATGACATAAGGTAATATTTCCAGGTTACAGGGCCATTATTTGCCCACCACAGTACTTTTCAGTTTAAATGGAGGCAAAGCCATAGCTGGGTGTGGTGGTAACCAAAATCAAAAGCAGGGGCCAGGGGCCCAGGGAGGAGGAACAGTAGGCATAATAACCAGGAAGTTTGGAAGCAGGATGAGACTAGGTCAAGAATAACGGTTCATAATGATGGCTGTGAGTGGTGGGTGTGCGCCCAAGCTCTACTCTGACCTACTACTTCTAGACCGGGATCAGTGGGCTTGGTGAATCAAAGGAATAGCAAAAGGAAGAAGAGAGGCTGATCTCTCATGTCAAGGTGGATGTGCAGAAGTTCACACGAGCTGGAGATGTTAGACTAGGAAACTATTCCTCCTAGGATGTCGCAGTAGTAAGGATCCCAGAATTTATTGGGAATTGACTTGTACAATTTCTAAATGCACTTCCCAGCCTAGAAGTCTATACTCTAAACAGGGATCAGCAAACTTTTTCTGTGAAGAGCCAGAGAGAAAATATTTTCAGCTTTGTGGGCCATACAAGCTCCAGAACAACCCCTCAACTCTGCCATTGTAATATGAAAGCAGTCAAACAATATATAACTAAATGGGTGGGGCTGTGTTCCAGCTAAACGTTACTGAAATAAGCGGGGAGTGGATAGACTAGAGGGCAATAGTTTGCTGAAAATTACAGTTTGCCATTGTTACTCTATAACAGTAACATTTAATACAACTATCTTACCTGTGCATATTATTATGATTACTAATAGACAATTTTTAGCATTGTTTTGGATTTACAGAAAATTTCAGGAGAAAGTACAGAGTGCCCATTATCCTCAATATCCCCTACCATACAGTTTCTCCTCTTATTATTGTCATGCATTAGCATGGTATATTTGTTCCAACTGATGAGCCAGTATTGATGCAATATTATTAACTAAAGTCCATAGCTTTATATTGTACAGTTTGAAGAGTTTTGACAAGTGCATAATGTCATGTCTCTACTATTACAGTATCATACAAAATATGATAGGACAGTGCTATTTCACTGTCCTAAAAATCCCTATGCTGCCCTGTGCAGCCCTCCATCTCTGCCTAAATTCCTGGTAACTACTTATCTTTTCACTGTCTTCATAGCTCTACCTTCTCCAGAATGTCATATATTTGGAATCATACAGTATGTATCCTTTTCAGACCTGCTCCTTTCACTCAGTGATATGCATTTAAAGTTCTTCCATGTGTTTTTGTGGCTTGATAGTTCATTTTTTTATTGCTGAAAACTAGCCCATTGTATGGATATACCACAGTTTCTCAAATCAGTTATTAAAGGATAACTGGGGTGCTTTCAAATTTTGGCAACTATGAATAAGCTCACATAAACATTCATGTGCAAGGTTTTGTGTAGACGTAAGTTTTCCATTCCTCTGGGTACATATCAAGGCACACAACTGTTGAATTGTTCAGTAAGACTATGTTTAGCTTTGTAAGAAACAGTTGAACTGCCTTCCAGAGTTTACGGTTCCAGGATGGCATGTATTGCGCATCTGTTGCCATGCCTCTTCCCTATCTGTACATCAGTGGTGAGGTGTCTGCTCAGCTCTTTTGCCCCTTTCTGAATCTGGTTGGGTTTCTTAAAATGATCTTGAAGTATCATTGATATACAATATTATATTGGTTTCAAGCATACAACAGAATGATTCAGTAGCTAACTACATTGTAAATGCTGCCCCCAACTAGTGTAGCTACTATCTGTCAATATGAAAGATGTTACAGAACTATTGATTATATTCTCTACATTGTTCTTTCATCCTTGTGACTAATTTATATTATGATTGAGATTTTGTGCCTCTTTATCCCCTTCACCTATTTCACACACCCACCTCTACCCCACTGTGATAACCACCAGTCCCTTCGCAGTTTCTGTGAATCTAGTTCTGTCTTGTTCATTTGTTTTATTTTGTTACTTTCCACATACAAGTGTAATAATATAGTATTTCTCTGCCCAGCTTATTTCACTTTGCATAATACCCTCTAGGTCCATTCATGTTGTTGCAAATGGCAAGATTTCTTTCTTTTTTATGGGTGAATATGCCATCATATATATGTACCATTTCTTCTTTAACCATTCATCTGTTGGTGGACACTTTGGTTGTTTCCATATCTTGGCTATTGTAAACACATAAACATAAGAGGGCATATATCTTTTCAAATCAGTGATTTTGTTTTCTTTGGGTATATACCCAGAAGTGGAATTACTGAGTCAAATGGTGGTTCTATTTTTAGTTTTTTGAGGAATCTCCATGCTGCTTTCACAATGGCCAGACCACCAATGGTGTAGGATGGTTCACTTTTCTCCATATACTCACCAACAGTTGTTTTTTCTTGTCTTTTTCATAGCAGCCATTCTGACTAGTGTGAGGTAATATCTCATTGTTGTATTGATTTGCAATTCCCTGATGATTAGTGATGAAGGACATCTTTTCATGTGCTTTCTGGTCATCTGTATGTCTTCTTTAGTAAAATGTCTATTCAGATCCTCTGCCCATTTTTTAATTGAGTTATTTTTGTGGTGTTGAGTCATATGATTTCTTTATATAATTTTGGATATTATTCCCTTATTGGATATGTCATTTTGCAAATATATTCTCCCGTGTGGTAAGTTGCCTTTTTGTTCTGTTTATGGTTTTCTTTGTTGTGCAGAAGATTTTTAGTTTGATATAATTCCACTTGTTTTTGCTTTTGTTTCCCTTGCCCAAATAGGCATATCCAGAAAAGAATTACTCATGCTGATGTTCAGGAGATTCCGGCCTATGTTTTCTTTGAGTTTTATGGTTTCATGTCTTATATTAGGTCTGTACTCCATTTTGAGTTTACTTTTGTGTATAGTGTTAGACAGTGATTCGATTTCATTCTCTTGGATGTAGCTGTCCAGTTTTCCAAACACCATTTATTGATGAGACTGTCTTTTCCTCACTTCATATTCATGGCTCCTTTGTTATATATTAATTGACCATATGCCAGTGGGTTTATTTCTGGGCTCTCTATTCTGTTCCATTTTTTATTCTGATGTATGGGTCTGTTTTTGTGCCAGTACCATACAATTTCAATCACTATAGCTTTGTAATATAGCTTGAAATCAGGGAGCATGATACCCCCAGCTTTTTTCTTCTTTCTCAAGATTGCTTTGGCTATTGGGGGTCTTTTGTGGTTCTGTAGAAATTTTAAGATTATTCACTCTAGTTCATTGAAAAATGCCATTGATATTTTGATAGGGATTGCATTGAATCTATAAATTGCTTTGGGCTGGATGACTGTTTTAACAATATTAATTCTTCCTATCCATGAACATGGGATAGGTTTCCATTTATTTGTATCTTCTTCAATTTCTTTCATCATTGTCTTGGAGTTTTCAGAATACAGGTCTTTCACCTCCTTGGTTGGGTTTATTGCTAGGTAATTTATTCTTTTTGATACAGTTATAAATGGAATTATTTTCTTGATTTCTCTTTCTGCTAGCTTATTATTGGTATATAGGAATGCAACACAGTTCTGTATATTAATTTTGTATCCTGCAACTTACTGAATCTGTTTATTAGTTCTAATAATTTTTTGGTGGAGTCTTTAGGGTTTTCTATTTATAGTATCATGCCATCTGCAAATAGTGACAATTTTACTTCTTCCTTACCGATTTGGATGCCTTTTATATCTTATTCTTGTCTGATTGCCATGGCTAGGACTTCCACCATTAAGTTGAGCAAAAGTGGTGAGAGTGGGCATCCTTGTCTTGTTCCTGATATTACAGGATGAGCTTTCAGCTTTTCACCATTGAGTATGTTAGCTGTGGGTTTGTCATGTATGGCCTTTATTATCTTGAGGTATGTTCCCTCTGTACCCACTTTGTTGAGAGTCTTTAGAATGGATGTTGAAGTATGTCAAATGTTTTTTCAGCATCTATTGAGATGATCATATGGTTTTTGTCATTCCTTTTGTAAATGTGGTGCATCGCATTGATTTATGAATATTGTACCATCCTTTGAATGAATCCTTTGGCTGTGACAGATGATCCTTTTGATGTATTTTCTAATTTTGTTTGCTAATATTTTGTTTAGGATTTTTGCATCTATGCTCAGCGGGGTATTGGTCTGTAATTTTCTCTTTTTGTAGGGTTTATTTTTGTGGAATTTTAAATGTTTTCTATTTAGTGTAGATACAAGTCTTTTATTAGACATGTGTTTTACAAATATTTTCCTTCAGTCTCTGCCTTGTCTTGTCATTTTCTTAGAAGTATCTTTCATAAAGCAGAATTTTTTAATTTTAATAAAACCCAACTTATCTTTCTTTTTTCTTTAATGGATTGTGCCTTTGATGTTGTTTAAGACACATCATCAAATATAAGATCATCAAGATTTTTTCTTATGTTTTATTCCATAAGTTTTATAATTTTGTGTTTTACATTTAGGTGTTTATTCTGGTTCTGTTTTTGTGAGAAGTGTAGGCTCTATGTCTAGAATGTCTCATTTTTGTTTTTAATGGATGTCTATTTGTTTCAGTACTGGTTTTTGAGAAGACTATCCTTTCTCCTTTGAATTATGTTTGTTCCTTTATCAAAGATTAGTTGACCAGATTTATATGGATCTATTTTGGGGCTCTCTTTAGCCTTTCCATACAAACTTTAGAATTAGTTTGTTGATCTAGACAAAATAACTTAATGGGATTTTAGTTGATACTACATAGAATCTAGATCAACTTGGGAAGAACTGACAATTTAACAACACTGAACATGAACATGCAATATCTTTCTTCTGATTTAGATATTTGATTTCTTTTATCACAGTTTTGTAGTTTTCCTCATATGCATCTTGTACATTTTGTTAGATTATTTATCTATCTCTTTTTTTTTTTTTTTTTGATGCCAATGTCAATGGTGGTGTGTTTTTTTTTATTTCAAATTGCAATTATTCATTTCTGGCATATAGGAAAGAAATTGATTTTCATATATTAACCTTATATCTTGTAACTTTGCCACAGTCCCTTGTTAATTCCAGGAGGTTTTTTGCTGTTGCTGTTGATTCTTTGGGATTTTCAACTATATGTTATTTTTTAAGAACTCAAATCACATTCCTAGTAATAAGAACAATGACAATAATAATAATGGTAGTTAACATTCTGAAATACATGGTATGATATGCCAGGTGCCCTTCTGTGTGCATCACCTCATTTAATTTGACAACAACTTAGAATCATTAGTACTGTTATTAAGTCCCTATAATAAATGAGGAATCTGAAATTTAGTAAGGTGTATGATGATTTATCCAAAGTTGGAAAAGAGACATAACTTAAATCTTACTAGGAAATAACCATAGTAACGGTAACCACCACCATAGTTAAATATATATCATGCTGTTTATATTCATTTCCCCTTCTGATCTTCATAATTGAGTCTATAAAAGTATGTACTATTATGATCCTCATTTTACAAATGTAGTAAGTGAGTCTTCTGAAATTAAGTAACTTGCTCAGGATCACAAACCTGGTAAAAAATGGAGTTTAAGACCCATTCTCAGTGCATGTGAATAGGGTTATTCTAGACAAACTGAGGCTCAGCCTGACCATGTGATTGCATATGACAGCATGATCAGTAATTTTCAAGTCTGGAAGCTATATCCAGGGTCTTAGAAACTGAATGGAATTGCATTTTGTCATCAAATTTTGAAAAGACCAAAAATGACATTCATTAATTGGATTTTTCTTTTCCTATGTCTCTTTTTTGAGTCTTGATATCCATTTGTTTTAAGGAGCACTTAAAAATCATTTCTAATTGTCCTGTAACAGTATTATGCACACTTCACCTTGGTTATGATGTAAACTGGCTAATGTCCACACCAGCCAGGTTTCAGGTTTGGCTGCCACTGATGTGAGTTCTGTTGGAATTGAAAAAGAAGGGATGTGAGAGATGGTCAGGACTCCTCATTAGCGCAGCGTTGCAGAAAGCACATGCAAGTAATGCTGCCTTTCTATTGCCTTTGGGTGTTTTCTTTCTCCATTGCTAATGACTAATAAAAAAAGAGAGAGAAAGAGGAGCGGAGTGAGCAAACAAGAAAGCAATTGCGATTAGATTTTCTTCTACTGCAGCCGGTTTCTCATTTGGCAAAGCTCATTAAAGGTGGCTATATGGGAAGACTTCCAAGGTGCCCCAGGGAGAACAGGAAAGACAAACGCGAAGAAGAAACTTTCAGAGATGTGACCCCAGCCACAAACTCACACCCAGTCCAGCTGTCTGTAGGCCATGTGTTCTGATTCTAAAGTGCATCTCATGGTTGGTTTTAAATGTTAACGTAAAAGATAAAGTTTTCTCTCTAACTGCTACCAGGAATGAAGTTATTTTAAATGCATTGATGTTATGTGGTTGGTTAAAATGTGGCTTTAATTTATACTATCTGTTGTGAGTGTTGGAGTATCTTTTTCCTTTAATTTGGAGGCCAACCTATTGGAGGGTCAACTTCACAACCATTTTTGAGAGTCTTCTCTGTAGCTAAGGCTTCGTTGGGAGCTGAAGAAGGAGAGAGAAGACCTAGTTAGTCTCTGCTCCCAATGTGAGGGAAATAGACATACCCATAACAATTTCAGTGCATGCTGTGGTAGGAGGAGAGGTGTTTCTCATACGGTGCTAGCGGCAGTACCTTTATGATTAACAACTCTCACAGAGGGCAGGAGTAGGGTATGAAGTTAGGAAAGAATCAAATCCATCAGCAAAAAAAAAAAAATCCTGCACACAAAAAACATCCCACAATATAAAGAAAATAACTCCAGATTAGTACAATTAGTAGCCACTTGTCCTGCACTCTCATCATACTTCGGTTCTATCACATGACTTGGGCAAGCTGTGTTTGCTCTTGGAAAGGAAGAAAAGAATTTGAGGTCCATTCTAGCTTTAAAATATGCATCTTTCTTATTCCTAATCAAGGCAGACTTTTTGAGAGTGTTTTTTAAAAAACTGAGCTAGAGCGGTGCTCTCTGCAGCAACAATAGCTACCATTTGTTGAAGCCTACTATTCTCAAGCCTTCTGCTAAGCGGTGAACATTATGGGCTCTTTTAGTCTTTATAGAAAGTATGTGGGGCAAGGATATTATCATTCCCATTTTTTCTGATGAGCAAACAGAGGCCTAGAAAAGGTTCAGTGTTCTGTCCAACCAGAGCCACACAGGGGATGGGAGTTGAAACTAGGATGCAAATCCAGGTGTGCCTCCAAAAAAACTAGAAAAGAAGACACAAAGTACCCCATGGGAGCAGAGCTCTCCATATTGGGAACTTCTTCTCAGCCCTGTGGGCTAGGGTCATGTGGGTACACCTGTATTAGTCAAAGAAATGACCCCAGGGCTGAAAAGACCCCCAGAGATGGGAAGCGACTTGCTTAAGGCCACACAGCAAGTTAGTGACACAGCTTCACAGAACTGGCTCCCTTCCCAGGGGAGGATTGAGGGTGCATGATGCGTGGTGGGAACATGCTGTGGGGTTCAGGGAGAGCCAATAGCCTCAGTCTTTGAACACATTTGGCAAATGCATTTATGCACACACTCTGTGTCTGCTCTTCTGCTAGACCCTTGAAACACATGAGTGATGGTATCGGGGGGAAGGAATCCTGGGAACAGAGAATGACTTGAACACCTGAATAAGAAGACCCTCATTGGATTGAAACATTTTTAAAGGCGCGAGTATATTGGCTTCTGCCCTTGACCGCGATAAAATAAGCAGCGAGAGCCTTTAGGGATTGAAGGAGGCCAACTGGAGCATGCAGTACAGGGACGGGGCTGGAGACAGGTGTCTAGGCTAAGCCAGGTGCCCCCATCCAAGGCTCAGCTGCCACCGAGGCCCAGGGGATCTTCTCTCAGACCCTGCAGATTTGTGCATGGAAACAGGTTTTGGGCTTGAATCTCATTCAGCCTCATCAAGGCTACATGATCTGAGGCAAGGCTAATTCTCCTCTTCAAATCTCATTTATAGCATCTGAAAAACAGAGATAATGATAGTGCTTGGTGCAAAAAATGCAAAGGTTGGACCTAGTGATGTTGAACTTTCTCCATCCCCAGCTGAAAGTTTTATGTCATGGTATCAGGGGCTTTGGTTCATTTCCTCGAGAGCTAAAGGAAAAGTTCAGGAAGCTGCTTCGGAGGACCCAGTGACAGCAACTCAGCACATTCCCCGTGTTACGACAGGACCAGGAATCCCAGTGCTGACACACACAGCCAAGGAGATGGAGGGTGAAGTGGCTGAGGAGAAGATAATGTTTCTCTAGCCTGCAGTTTCTGTCAGTTTCAGGGATTGCGATTACCCGAGCAGGAGTTAGTAATGGCCATGCCTGGAATGCCTAAGTGAGTTTGGTGCCACTGGTAGAAATGGTTTTGCATTTAGAGCATGAAGGCCTGTGCAGTGTATAACTCAGGCATCACACTGTATGCATGTGTATGTGTGTGTGGCATGCACATGTGTATACATACCTGTGTATGCCTGAGGGTGGCGCAGAAGAGAGAAAGACAGCAGTGAGCATGGCTGGAGCATGGATGGTAGAATGGAGCTGACTGACAGCACTGATTCAATTGCATGCAACTCTAGGAAAGTGATTTCATGTCACTGAACCCCAGTTTCCTTAACTCCATTATCAAAAATAATACCTACTTTGCAAGATTGTTAGAAGGGCCTTAGTCTCTCTAGGCTGTTACATCAAAATGTCACATACTGGGTGGCTTAAAGAACAAACATTTATTTCTCAAGGTTCTGGAGGCAGGGAAGTCCAAGATCAAGGCACTGGTTGAGTCAGTGGCTGGTAAGAATCAGGATTTGCTTTCTGGTTCATAGATAGCACCTCAGGACAAAGAGCTCTCTGGGCCTTTTTTATAAGGCACTAATCCTACTCATGAGGGCCCCACCCTCATGACCAAGCACCTCTCAAAGGCCCCATCTCCTCATACCATCACACTTGGGATTAGATTTCAAGTTAAGAATTTTGGGAGGGTACACACATTCAGTCTGTAACAAGAAGGTTGGAAACAAATCCTGTGGAGCACCTAACACATAGTATGCTTTCAATAAAGGGCACTTATCATTATTAATGTGGGCATTCATCTGGTGCATTCAGTCAGCACTGGATCTTCAATGAGTCAACCTTTACTTTTCAGCATGTCATTTAGGGGCAAAATTAAACACTACTAGCATATTTTTGCATAGTTTTTAAGAATATGGAGTTAGACTATTCAAAGTCCAGCTTACTAGCTTTGTGCACTTAATCTCTTTATATTTCTGCTCCTGCATTAAAAAAAAATAGAATAATAGTACTTACCTCACAGGGTTGCTCTGAGTATGAGATGCATGCCAGTCCTTAGGATAATTTCTAGCACTTTGTCAAAAATCACTAGATATTAGCTTATAAAATAATGCTTGCTGTTCTGATACTAGATTTCTAGGGAAGAAAGGCTGAGGTGAGTGGGGAGGTGGGGTTGAATAAGGTGATGACTCTGGCCCCACAGGAAGGAGATTGCAGTACAGCAGTTGAACAGATTGTCTCCTCGACATTTCTGTTCAGGGAGGAGGCATTCATTCATTCACTGAATAAGCACTTACTGAGCCCCTAGTGTGGGCTTAAGCCACTGGGTGGGGGCTGGATGCACAGCAATGAATAACACAGGCATGGTCCTAGCCCTCAAGTGCCCTTGGTCCAGTGAGGGAGACAGTGAGTGGCCAGGAACAACAGTTCATTGTGAAAATGCTAGGGTAAGGAAGGATGGGTACTGTGGAAACCCAGAGGAGGGACATTGAGCCCCCCAAATGAAGGGGGAGGCATCGGCAAAGCTCTCCTGGAAACAAACAACAAAAACTGGGGCGTGAGAGGCAGAACAGTGGCCCCCAAGACATTCATGTTTTAATCCTTGGACCCTGTTAAGTAAGTTACCTTGCATGGGAAAGGGGGATTCAGGGTGCCAGTGCAAATAAGGTTACTAATCAACTGATCTTGAGATAGAGAGATTATCTTGGGTTACCCAGGTAGGTCCAGTGTAATCCCCAAGTGTCCTTAGAGTGGAGAAAGGAGGCAAGAGAGGAAGTCTGAGTGCTGTGATTCAAGAAGAATTTGCCTTGCCTTAACCAGCTTTAAGGGTGGTGGAAGGGGGCCTGGAGCTGAGGAATGTGGGCAGTCTCAGAAAGCTGGAAAAGGCAAGGGAAGGTTGTCCCGTAGAACCTCCAGAAAGTGTGCAACCCTGCCAACACCTTGATTTTAGCCCAGAAACCCATGTCAGACATCTGACCTACCCTACTATAGGGTGACAATTGTATGTTGTTTTAAGCTGCTAAGTTTGTGGTGATTTGTCACAACCACAGAACAGTAATAAATGGAGCCAGTGATATATTTCAGTTAGGACTGTCATTTTAGGAAATCATTCTGGCTGCGTGATGGTAAATGAATTGCAGGGCAAGCTGAATGCTGAGAGCGCAGGTAACAGGCTGTTGTGGTAGACCCTGGGAGAGGCGATGCGGCCTAAACTGGAGCAGGCAGCTGGTATGTGCTGTATTCGCACCAGACCCAGCAGTTGGGGTGTGTAGATGAGGGGGTCTGAGAGGGGAATCAGCTGATTAGATCCCTGCAGCCAGGAGCTCAGAGCCTGGAGCAGGAAACACACATGCAGGGACAGCTATGCCTGGCAGAGCTGCATATCTTGAGATCAAAGCCAAAGTCAAGTGTTGTGGAAACAGAAGCTCCAAAGAAGGGGCTCAGGGATGACTTCCTGAAGGAGGTGGCACCATGCGGTCTGTCTGGGAGACTCCCAAGAAGGCTCAGAAGGGGTTGCAAAGAAGAAACAGATGTAGCCCCTGCTTTGAAGGAGCCCACAGTTTAGAGAAATCAGGCAAAAAAGTGGTCACTTTTATTAACATCTGAGACTATGTAAGTGGGAGCAGCTCTGGGTTGGAAATCAAGAATATGGATGGGTAGCCAGTTCAAGCCATGCAAACCCAGGAGCCTTTAAGTAAGTCACTTCTCTGCCATGCCTCCATCTCCTCTCTCATCATCTCTGTGAGCAGCGGGGAGATAAGCGTGGCCCCATATGTGGGCCACCGGGTAGCCCGTCAAGTGACTTTGCATCCATGAGCCTTCAAGCAGCCTGGAAGGAAGGCAGCCCTGGGAGCCTCCATCTGGAGGTGGCCAAGTTTGTATGAAATGCTGCGGTTTTACTCAAGATCTGGTCTCACACATAGCAGCTGGGCTGAGGTGGGCTGGCAGCTGGCAGAAGTGGAAAGGAGGCTTCTGCGATGGGCCAGAACGCACTGGCTGCTCCCTGGCCTTGGTCAAGGAGGAGAGAGGTGTCCGGAGCTTCTGGTTCTCAGTAGTAAGGGCACCTCGGGGAGATGGAGTCAACACTGCCGGACATACCCCAGGACGCCCTCTGCCACTGCCCACCACACGCAGCGGATGCCGAGCAGCCCGTGCTGCCTCCGGAGTGCCTCCCAAATCTGTGCCTCTCCTTGACTGATGTTCTGTCATTTGGCTCCTCCAGCACATCTTGTGTGGGCTGCTGCAGAGCCTCATAACTGGTCTCCCGCCGTCCAGCCTTGTTCCCTGTTTGCAGTCCATCGTCCACCATGTTAGCAGGCAGTCTTGCTAAATCTCTAGTCAGATGGTATCACTCTTCTGCTTAAAACCTTACGTGGGTCTCCTCACCCTCAGAATAAAGCCCACATTCCTTAGTACCACTTTGAAGACTTGTAAGATCTGCTCCCTACCTGCCTCTCTCCAGCCCATCTTTTCTTTTTACTCAGTGCATTTACATCTTGAATCTTAGCTTCTTTCAATTTCTCGAATGTGCCATGTGAGTGTTCTGTCTTCTTCCTCCCTCCCCACCTCTCTCTCTCTCTCTCTCTCTCACACACACACACACACACACCTTTGAACTTTTACACATGCTCTCCTTTCTGCCTGGACCCTACCTGAACCCCCCTTCACTGCTCTCTCCCTGAATAGTCCCTCCTATTCAGTCAAGAATCACCTCCTCCAAGAAGCCTTCCTGACTTCTGCAGTCTGTTAAGTGTTCCTCCTCTGTACTTCCTTGATCTCTGAACCTCCTCTATGAAACTTAAACTTTATCACTCTAACCTATAACCATAAGAGTTCAAGCCTTTTTTGACTACAACTGAGTTATGCAAAACACTACAGTCTTCTTAATTTTCTAAAGCTGATAGAATCTTCCCCTCAATCTTTCCATTCCACTGATAGCAAAAAAGTATTTCCACTCACCAGTAAAGATACAGAACATCCTTGTTAGGGGTATTGGCCCATTCAAGGTTGAACTCCCCGCCAGCCAGTCCTGTGAGTCCCCTACTCAGCAGTCTCTGCCCACCGCCACCTGGCCACAGGCTGCAGGTGGGTGCTGATAGCACTTTAGTACAAACACGGTCTGCTGGATCATGGCTGGTTGTCACCATGTGATTTCCTGTTTGAGCTTGGCTCTGACCCCTTATACTGGCATCCCCTGTGATAGGCATGGTCCTAAGCAGTCTTTTGAGAGGGGCTGTTTGTCAGAATCCACTGCCAAAGTCCAAACTCACAGGGTCCCCACACTCTGAAGCCCCTTGTTCTAATCTCAGGTCTCCTTCACCATCCCTGCCTCCATGAGAGCAGGGGGATTATGCCAAGAAGTCTTGCCCGCTTTAGTTTCTCTGCCCTGGGGGTGCAGGGCTCAGAGGCCAACTTCTGCCAGCCTCCTACTACCCTCTCACAGGAACCCATGTTGGCTTGTTGGATAGAGGGGTTCACAGACTCCCCAGAATGTGCCTGGGTCTGGAGGAGAAAACTCCAACCCCATTGCTCCTGCTCATCTGCCCTGGGATTTTTCCCAAACCCTTATTAGTATCTTAAGTGTTTTTTGACACCATCCTGGAGGTTGGGCTGAATGGGGAGGCAGGTGTTGACTTCCAGACCAGAGAGAGGATTGTTGGCTCTGGGGTCTGAAGTCTTGGCCTCCTGGATTTCTCTCCTCAGCCATCCTTCTCAGCACTAGTGGCAGAAAGAAAAGTTTTGGCCTTCCTTTTCCCGGCTGGTGAGAACTCGCCTGAGACCCTAGCCTGCACCATCTTGTATATCAGAATGAGACACGGCGACCTGAGTCAGGCAGGCCTGGCTTTGATATATAAGGAAAGCTTCATTTCCAGCATAGGCTGGCTTTCCAAACTTTTGTCTGACCCAACACGCTACAGTCAGCTTTAAGATGCAAAGCTGAGTGATGGCCTCCTTTCTTTTCTAGATGGCATCTGCTCTTCTATCTAAGGGATGCATGCCTTTGATTTAGCTGGTGTGGTACCATCGACAAGTATGATTTATGGGGAGTGAAAAATGCTTCATTTTAACATTTTCAAAACCGCTCTTCACCTTGCCACACAGTTGCACACATATGTAGGAAGGATTTGTGCACACGTGTCTCCTTCCAGGCTGGGGGCCACTGGAGGACAGAGAATGCCCATTTTGTCATTGAATTCCCCAATGTCTGGTACAAAACAGTAAAGATTTCTTGAGTGAATGAAAGGTTCACTGAAAGAATGATTAAGTTGGTAGTACATGAGCTTAAATGAAACTGAAATGAAGACCCATAATTAGGAAGCAGACCACAGGAGGACAAAGCGACCAGCTGCTCCCCATGAAGGCCAGAGCCTGGGGGGCTGGGGCCATGTAAACAAGCATTAGAATCAGTTCAAGGATCACCAGACCCTCTGACTCCAGCACCTACAAAATGCATACAAAATCTAGCCCAGTGCCTTTCGATCTGGGGTTCAGAGAAACAAACATACCAGCTGCCCACTCCTCCCAGTTCTTCAGGTAGGGAGCAGCTTCCCAAACTGTCCCGCAGGCAGTGACAGAGCTAAGAGGAGGACCAGGTCTCTTCGCTCCTGACCACAGAGGAAACTATGGCTCAACCAAAGTCACTTCTCACTTGGCAGAGAGGCCCAGTGTAGTTGGAGGCAAGGGATGGGGCCTGGTTAAAAAAGAGACGTCCCCACTGGTGTTGGCAGTTTGGTGGCTCCCTTCTAGAAAGCTCTGGGTAGTTGAGGGAGATCCGGAGAGAGTGAACCGCCCCCCCTGCAAACCCAGCAGCCTGCAGGCCAAGGCTCTGAGCCTTCCCTCCACTCAGAAAAGGCTGCAGTGCTGGCTGGCTCTTGGATGATTTACTTTCCTGAAATACCTCAATTTAAATGCTAATTTCCCCAGAACTGAGGGGTGATTGGCTCTTGCCTGCTGGTGGCTGTGTATTCATGTATCCAAAACACTCACACATACTCTTAAATGGGGGCAGGAGGGAGGGAAGACCTGTGGACCAGTGGGGGAGGGTGGCTAAGGAGCCGGCTTCCCTTGCTTGTCATTGTCAGCGTGGCTGATGAGAGGGAAGCCCGACAAGGTGCACCCTCCGTGGAAACGCTCTGCACGTTTGCATCACTTAGAGGTCATGCACAGGAGGCGTGGGGGGGACGAGGCTGCCTTCACCTCTGCACACCTTTGAACGGATGCTTTGGGGGTTTGTTCTGTGAGCAGGCACTGTTCTGGGGTCTCTGAGGCTCTCAAAGACATTCAGAATCTAGTGTGAGGTTCAGGAAAAGGAACCAGTACTAAAGGTAACTCTACATAAACCCTCTTCTAAACCTCTTGAAGTTCAAGTCATTATTCCCATTTTACAGAAGAAGTCATGAAGGCTCATAAAACGTAAGTGACCTCCCCAAGGACACACTGCCAGCATTTGGATCCCTGTCTGTATGACCTCTGAACCCACGCCCTTTCCACCACCAGTCCCTAAGGCCACATCTGGAATCTATTCACAAGCAAGATGCATGAGGGAAAAGTGTTAGGAAAGATTTATTCTAACTGGGGAAAATTGAAATGGTTTCAAAGAAGACGTGTTTTTTTTTTTTTCTTAAACTGGGCCTCTTGTCTGCTGCTGGCATTCCTTAGTCCACCCCGCTCCCCACACCTCCACCCCAGTGTGAACGCACACACATGCCCACCGAGAGTGGGAGATATAACCAGCCCCTACTTAGAGAGATCACCTTTCCCATCTGGTCACCACCAGCTCGTGGGGACCTAGACCCTGTCTGAGCTCCATAGGAGCCCAGGTTCCTGGGCCCATAGGAAATCAGAAGAAGATAATAGAGTTTTGAAGCCCCTTACATAAGGAAGAGCTGGCATTTTAGACTTAAATCTCCAATATCTCTTAGATCCTAAAACATGCTGGAACCCTGTGACAAACATGAGGAAGGACTCTATCAAAAAATGCAGGTTGCACACACAGTTCTTTTGTTTCTGGGTATCCTTCCTCTGCCTCTTTAACATGTGTTCACTGAGTGCCCACAATGTACACAATTTGCACTGCGCTGGGCGGGCACAGTCTTGTCCCCCCTGGACTCACCATCTGGTGGGAGATATAGGTATCAAACAAGGTCACCACGAGCACACCTATGGTTAGAAACTGGAAGTTCTTTGTGGACAAAAAGAGCAAGATGCCCTGAGAGAGTGTAGCAGGAGAACTGATCCTGGGAAGATCTCTCAAAGGCAATGAAATATCGTCTGCTCTGAATGACAAGTCGGAGTGGGCCAGGTGTGAGGGTGGGGAAAGAGCTTTCCTGAGAGAGGGCAGATCCTCAGTGAGCCCCTTGCAGGAGGCAAGGATGCCCCGGAAGAGGAACTTAGGGAAAGTCAGTACAGTTGGAGAGAAGTGGACCCCGGGACAGGGGCTCATAAAATGAGGCAAGAGAGGGAGGCAGGGGCCGGGTTTTGAAGGCCTTGCGGACCTTCATACAGGTTTGCATTCTCTCCCGGTCTTCATGACCTACAGCACCTCCTCTGATTGCAGCTGTACCTCCAGTGGCAGCACAGCCTGTGGAACACGGGAGACCCTAATAAATGTCCGTGGGATGAATGAGACCTCACACTCCCAGAGTTGCCCTGGGTCCCCGGGGCCCAGAATCGACTATTTGAAAAATTTGATCGCTTGTTTCCATATAATGCCAACCAATGTCATAGATATTTGGGGGGAGATGTTTGCTTAAGGAAACAGTGGTCCTGCCATTACCTGCAACACAACAGCCACTTGTGCACACAGACACATGCACACCAGCACACGCCGCTCTGGGGGTGAGCAGCCCAAGTGCCTGGTCCCAGGTGATCCGCGTGACCTACGGCACGGCGTTAGACTTGTCCACCGAATGTCTGCTTACTGAGGGCAGGACATTAAGCCAGGAGCCTGATCAGCTACCAGTGGTCTTGTGCACTACTACTTACAACTGTGGAGCTCAGTGGGGCAAGTTCCTTAACCTTTCTGAGCATTCACCTCTTCGTCTGCAAAATGGAATAATAATAATAGTTGTCTCATAGAGTTGGCATGCAGTTAAAACCACACAGACACACACACTACTTGGAACACAGCTGATGGCCAGCGAATCTGATCAATAAATAAATGTTACTCATTCTTCCTCTGGTCTTCCTAGTATTAGGATTAGTTAGTTGCCTGGTGGTGTTTACTACACACATGTACCCACAAGCTCTGAGAATCTGAATTCGGTTTGTGACAACTGAGTCGGAGCCAGCACCCCTCCAGCCTCCCATCACCTTTCCCAGGTGGGTGGATCCTGAAGCAGCTGCCAGGGTTCCCTCTGGGATGCTCGGCCCCTCGGAACTTTCCCAGCGGCTGCTGTTCCCGGGATTTTCCTCCCAAGAGAGCTGATTGATGCGAAGGTCCTGGGCGCCCTCTGCTGGCAGAGGCCATGCAGGATGCCTGGCAGGCCCCAGGCGGCAGCCGAGGGTCCGGTCCTGAGGGGCAGTCCGAGGTCTTTGCTCTTCATTCCCCGCTTGGTCCACGCCTCCGTCCCTCCCTCCCCTCCACACTGGCCTGTGAACTCCCAGCCCTCCATTGTCTCCCTTCTCATGTGCATCCTTAAGATCCTCTTGCTTCCTGGAAGCCCGGTGGCAGAACCTTCCTCCAAGGAGAAGGGGTGTCGTGCCAGGCCTTGGCTGTGCTGAGGTCGCCCACTGTGCTGCCCCCCCCATTGTCCCTTCAGTTCAGGGTCAGATTTGCCCACAGAGTCAATCCTGGCTTACCCAGAAAGCAGAGGGTTTGGAGGAGAGGGATGTGGGGACAGACAGGGTGGCTCTCTGCCCAATTCCTCTGCAATTATAAACGCACTGCTAGAGAATATTTGAAAAGGAGACCCCTGGGTGGGAAGGTGAAAAAAGGTAAGTCTGCCTTCAGATTGCTCTTCCCAAAGGCGCCTGGTGTGTAAGTCCCAGGAAGCCACGTCACCTCTGGGAGCCCTGTTTCCTTACTGGCTGGATGGGGGGTGGGCATCTCACGGCATTGGTGAGGTCACCTGGAGGGCAGAGCATGGGCAGGGGGGTGGAGGGGGCAGATGGGAACAATCAGGGCCCTTCTCTCGGCCGTGGCCTGTGTGGGCTCAGCACACCCGTGGGTGCTCTGGTTCGTCATCCTGGCAGCCTGCACAGGTCACAGAGCAGAGGTGACGAATGTGAGCTTTGGGGGCAAACCACCCAAGATCTCCAACTGCATTGTGCTTCAGCTCTTCAGCCTCTGAGCAGGGTCTTCACGGCACCTATGTCCTAGGGTTGCGTGAGGACTAATGTAAAGTATAGAGCCTGGTGCAGTCGCCTACTGCTGAAGGGCTGGTGTCATCATTATTTCCAGTTCCCTAAGGTGGTCTGATGGAGGTCTGAGGGGCTTGCCCAGGTTACACAGCTAGGACATGTGTAGGGCAGGGCCTTCAGAGCCATCTCGCTCTGAGCCACCTTCTCACTCTTGCCCTCTCCCACCCATAGAATGAGTGCTTGGGTCTCATGGGTGAAGGGTCCCAGAAGCACCCAGCCCACCCCGAATTCCTGATGGTGGGCCCCACTGACTGTTTTGCGTGGCTAATGTGTCGTTTCCCCAGCTAGTCTGGGAAGATCTCGAGGACAAGAGGCAAATCCAGTCTGTCTCTGGGTCCCTAGCCCCAGCTCAGGGTTCCATCCCAAGTGTGTGCTCAATGCATGCTGAATAACTAGGGTATGGGGGCAGTCCGCCACCCTGCAGTATCTGTGTGGGAAGAGCTGAATCGCCAGAGGCCGCCTCACAAGGGAGACAGGAGGAAACATGGCCCTTTAGACCCTGGGAAATGTTACAGGCTACTTGGGGATACAGCCACCGCCCCTGACAGGCTGTCTTTTTCTATTCACAGGGCTGTAGCACGTGCCCAGTTTGGCAGACAAATCACAGGCCAGCCACAAACCCCCAGGCAGAAGCCACGATCACAGGCACAAACAAGAACAGCTCCACAGGCCAGGTGGGCACACACACACAGGCACACAAAATAACACTCTTACACGCACAAGTGTGGACCTAGAAACTCACCGTCATGCACGCCTATGCCTGGCAGGCAGTCCGAGGCCCAGCTGCTTACCTCACCAGGTTTGCATCAAACAGGCCTGAGGTCCAGTCCCAATTCTATCTACTGCCTCTTAACCCTGAACCTCCTTTTCTCCTCATCTGTGAATTGAAGATAATAAAGCTATCGTGTGGGGTTGCTGTGGAGATTCATTATAAAATGTCTGTGAAGAGCTTAGCCAGATCCTAGCAAATTATAAAGATGCAGTGACTTGTCAGAGATGACGGTGCCAATGCTGGTGCTGATGAAGGTGGGCCTAATGTCTCCTCCTCTGGACTCTGAGCTACTCAGGGGTCAGACTCGGGGGAGGTGTTCGCCACATGAATGAACCGATGGCGAGCGTCGCTGACGCCCTCGTGGGGAGCATGGGGACATGGTGTACAGGCAGGAAGGTGACCCAGGCCCCTGGACACTCGTGCAGGTGCTTTAGAACTGATTGAGACCCAGGCCCCAAAGGCTTCACTTCAGCACCACCTATTTTTGTTTTTTCTTTGTTCTGATTTTTATTTCAAAGTTGCCCATTCCAAGTGGCCAAATGAAGTGATAAATGTCTCCTCCCTTTGTTCTTCTGCCCCTCCACTTCCTTCTCTCCAGATTGTAATGGGTATCTCTAACTCTGAGCATCTTTGAATATGAAAAGACCTCAAAATTCAGATTTTAATGCAGAAATGCCCACGATACCATCTGTGCCAGGTAGCTGTCAAGTTCCCTGCTTGTTTGCTCCCAGTAACAGGAAGCTTACCACCTGTCTTATCAGGCTACTCTGTTTTCAGGCAGGTCTATTGTCCAGAAGACTGAAGCCTGCCTCCCTATAATGCACTATCGCCACCCTACCCACCCTAGGACTCCCTGTGTTCAGGGTTGCATCCTCTGAGGTCACCCAGAGGTCTGTCTTCTATTTCCTGGCATGGTCCTACTGGGAAGAGATAGAGGTACCTGCAGAAGTTAGGGCAGGAGAAAGCATTAGCCAGGGAGCTGAGAGACCTGGGTGTGAATCTAACCCAGTGGTTGACATTGAGCAAGTCACTCCCCTTCTCCAGGCCTCAGTTTCCCCATCCATAAAAGGAATCTGATTCAAAATATCTCTTAGGGTCCTCCTACTTTAAGAAACACACACCCATTCTTTCAAGCCTTCCCTTTCTCCAACTTAACCTTGTCCTCTGTTTCTTCAAGTACTCTTTGTTCTGTACTCTTTCTTTCTTCAAGTACTCCATGCTGTTCACAGTTCCCTCGTACTCTTCTCACCACTGTCACTGCTCATGCAAGAGGATGTTTAGCAGCCAAACATACAGTTTATAGAACAGGAGACTGTGGCTTAAGCAGTTGTCAGCTTCAACCCATTGAATGTTTACAACTACTCTGAGATTTCACTTTACAGATGAGGAAACTGAGGTTCAGAGTGGACCAGTGGCTTGCCCGAGATATGCAGCTAGTAAGTGGTGGGCCAGGATTTGGCCCCTAGCCTGCCAAATTCTAGAGCTTATCATTAGCACCATATTCTCAGAGCTGGGATTCAGGGAGCCAGAGGCCTCGGAGCAAAGCTACCCACCCGCCCATCGAGAGTCTCTCTTCTGACCACAAGCCCCCTGCCCTCCCGCCCTGCAGCCCCCAGCTGCCTCCACTTCCTCCACTCGGTAGTGTCTCTGCTCCTCTCCACAGGGAGAACAACTTCATCAAGGACTTTCCTCAGCTGGCCGACGGGCTGTTGGTGATCCCGCTGCCGGTGGAGGAGCAGTGCCGGGGGGTCCTCTCCGAGCCCCTCCCGGACCTCCAGCTGCTCACCGGTAAGATGCACATGCTGGACCGCTCTCCAGCCTCCCTGGCCACACGCCTGGTCTCTGGGTACATATCAGTCCTCAGCACACCCAAGTGCTGCCAGGCCACCTTCTTCATGAGAGACAGGCCATGAAAGGGACCTGCTTGCAATCCTGCTGTGGGCTCTGTGGAACTAGGGGCTTCCTGAGACCCCAGACTCTGAGCCAAGCCCAGATTTACTCTCTCAGCATATTTGAAGTACACAGTACAGTATTATTAACTATGCCCACCAAGCCCTACATCCGATCCCCCTTTGCATCCTTTGACCAGCATCCCCCCATGTCCCCCACACCCCCACCCATTCTACTCTGCTTTTATGACTTCACCTCTTTTCGATTCCACATCAAAGGGAGATCATGTAGTATTTGCCTTTCTGTGTCTGACTTACCTCGCTAGGTTTATTTTTAAATCAATTCTAAAGGAAAATCAGTAGACCTCCTCAACCAGAAGCCTCTGTCACTTGAAAACACTTGAGTTACACAGGTTGTTTTTGAACCTGGGTGCTGAGCCACCCTGTAGGGTGGCTATTTTTCCCGTTTCATAGATGCAGAATCTAGACTCAAAGGAGGGAAGGGACCAGCTCCAGGTCACACAGCACATCTGCCAGAAGGAGAACCAGGTGCTGCGGGCTCCTGCGCTTTTCCCTCCCTCTGCAGCTGCCTGGCCCCACCCTCCCTGTCCCCTCTCCTGAGAAGCTGTCCTGCAGAGTGTCCTGAGGCTCTGGGCTTCCGCTCACCCAGGATGCCCTTCCTGCTCTGGCTCCTCTTCTCCCTATTCCTCTTCTACCCTTTTCTTGGGGACTCTCCCCGCATGTAGGGACCCTGGGTCTGCCTTGCGGTACAGTAATGGGATAGCTCAACGACACTGCCCTGGGGAGAATGGACACCCTGATGGATGCTTGAGTCATCTCGCCGAGTGAGAAATTGGCCCCTAGGAGGACCCTGCTGCGTGGTGCGTGGCCGACTTCGGTTTCCCACCCCCTCTTTCACTTGTGAGCTCTTGGAAGCCTCCCTCAAGCCCTCCAATCTCCATGAGCCTGTCCTGCAAAGTGGCACAGCAGGGGGAGTCCCCGTATGTCACAGGTCTCCTGGGGGCCAGGCACTGTGCATGTCTCAATCCATGTAACCCTGCAAAGACATTATTGTGCCCCCTTTTAAACTGGATAAATAAATAATTGAGCCTAGGGCCACCTGGCTATTCTGTAGTTGAATCAGGAATTGACCCCAAAGCTGATGCTGTATCCACTATCCTACATCACCTTGTGACCTGTCCTAGTTCAAAGAGGGGCCCAGATGTAGATAAATGAAAACACAGATATAAAAATGCTTTTTAAAATGTGTGTGAAAAGTGGCATGCCTTCCTTAATTTTCGTTTTTCATAAGTTCATAGAATTTCAGAGTTGACATGGACTGTCAAGGGCATCTAGTCTAATCCTCCTTACTGATGAGATCAGGTCTATAGTATCCTCACTGAGTGATCATCTTTCTTGGATTCCCCCAGTGATGGGGAGCTCACTACCTATCAAAGCAGATATTGCCATATTCCATGGGGAGGTGCTGTGTTTTAGTGGAAAGGAACCTGGGTCTGTCACTGATCATTGTATGTCCTCAGGCAGTTTCCTTCTCGGAGCTTCAGTTTCTTCTCCTGAAAAAAACGGGCTATAACAATTATTCCTCAGGATTGTGGTGACAGTTGGAGATCGTGGATGTAAAATGCTTGGCATGGGATGCTTCTGCATTAGCGGTACAAATTGTTAGGATTATTTGTTTTGGTTTGGGAAATCTTTGGAGTCATCTCAATAAGGGAATTGTTATATCTTAAGAGTTTTTTAAATGTTGTTTCTTTAATTTCCAAAAAAAAATCCCTCCCCCCATCTCAGAATTTCATTTTACTCCTAATCCTTGGGTGGGGATCTAGGAGAGAGCTGGGTGAGATGGGGGTCATGGCTAGAGTAAGAATCAGGGATGCATTTATGATCAGGAATGTGATGCAAGCAACTAAGTAAGCCAGCAAATAGGTATTTATAAAGAGCCCACTATGTGCAGGCTCCATTCTAGGCTCAGTAGGAGTAGGGGCAATACAGACCATGGCCTTGACCTCAAGAAGCTGACTTCTCCTGAAGGAGTCTGTATACCAGGGTGGGATCCAGGAAGGACCTGGAATGGGGAAAGTGCAGGATGGAGTGAAGACCACCACAGGCGAGGACTGGGGGCGGGATGAGGGGTAGAGAAGATGTTTTTATCCATGTCTTGAGCATCAGAACAGACCATATTCTTTCCTTTCCTTTTGGACGTCATGCTACCAAGTTAATGAGCTGTACCTCAACAGCCTGCATCAAAATGTTCTGCCTCCTACTCTTGGGGAGGGGCCCCAACTGCTGATACCCCTCCACACCTGCTCTGAATTAGGATGATCATGGATAGATGGCGGCAGAGGCTGCCTTCCCGTGCAGACTGTCTTTCCGCTCTGACTCAAAACATAGTCCACTGCCTCCTCCCGACCCGTTCTTCTCTCCCCAGCCTCTGCAAAGGAAGGACAGGACAGGCTGAGCAGATAAACAGAGAGGACTTTTTATGACCAAACGACCACGCTCCAGTAGACATATATTTGGGGATCATGAATATTTTACATTAAAGTGAGAGCCTCTTAAAAAATTATATTATTGCTGCAAAGGCTAAGGAGGGAAAAAAAAATGTTGACAGTAATGGACAACTTTAATACTGTAGTAACGTCCAGGAAGAAATCATTTGTTCCAATGAGATTCTCATTTTAATCTTGGTATCAAGTATCTCTTTAAGTGCCTCCTCACCAGGGGACAAGAAAAAAGGATAGAAAATGTGCCTGTCATTTGCAGAGGATACATAACAACAATAATAATGATGACTGATGATGTGACTAGCATTTCTTTTTCATGTATTTTTTTTTCCTGATTATAAAAAGGAGTTTACCATGCTTAGAGCAGAAAATTTAGAAAATGGAGATGAACATGAATCAGAAAACACCTACCACCCAAAGTTAACCTCTTGCTAACATTTTGTTGTGTTTTTTTTCCTTTATTTTGTGTCTCTACTTATACTTCCTAAAATGCATTCTGTGGAACATGAGTTCCAGGGGACCTTCTGTAAAAGACAAGGTTCTTTGTTCAAAGAAGTTTGGGAAATACTTTGATGGAGCCTTAAAATGCAAATTAATCTATTTAAGATGCTAAGAAATCATACAGGATTTTTTTTTAATCTTGTCTAGTTTTGTTTAGCCAGTATTTCTCTGTCTTGCTTGAAATGGGAAACTTTTATGTACATGCATTTGTATTTTATGTGATGTTAGGCAACAATGGTCTACACAGGGGTCAGCAAACATAAAGGGTCAGATAATAAATGCATTAGGCTTTGCAGCTGGTCTCTGCTGTGACTGTTGTCATCTGTTGTCATAGGCAATTCGTGATGGATGGGCTGTGGGTGGCTGGCCCTAGTCTACTTATAGCATTTCCAGGTTACCAAAGGATTTCTGCTTCTGTGACCTTACTTGAGACTCACAATGTACCTATGAAATAAGATCAGCATTAGCCATAGTATCAGGTGGGGAAATTGAGGCACCAGGACATCTAATGCCCATGATAAGCTGCCAACAGGGTTCGGTAGAACCATGACTCTACTCTTGCTTGTAGGGTAAAGGCACCTTGCAAGCTGTTGGGCAGAGAAAAAGCAGGGATGGGACTGAGAGCAGAGGCTAGGAAGAGGCCTGGGGGTGGGGCCCAGATAAAGTCAAGGGTCCTAGTGAGAGTCAGCACTTGGAGGCTGAGCCTCTGCCTACTTAGAAGAGGTGGCCGTTGACCAGAGCCCAGCGGTGTAGGGCGGGTTGTGGTGAGAGGCGTCTAAATGCTGGGCTCACATGACCTGCTTATTCCCTCCCCCAGGAGACATCAGGTACGACGAGGCCATGGGTTACCCCATGGTGCAGCAGTGGCGGGTCCGGAGCAACCTCTACCGTGTGAAGCTCAGCACCATCACCCTCTCAGCAGGTGAGGACAGCCCCCGGGGAGCCTGAGGCCTTGGTGTAACTGAGCATTGGCTCCCAAGCACAGAGGGTCTGCCAGGTCCTGTGCCGGCACTGGGGATGCTGAGGGATGAGGCTGTGCCCTCCCCACCGTCAAGGAGCCCACAGGGAGGGCAGATGGGCAGGGTGACGGTGACATAAACACACTGCAGTAGGGTCAAGGCAACAACGGGGCCGCAGGAGCACAGAAGAGGGGGCGCTCTATGCTGAGGAGTCAGAGGGGCTTCCGGAGGAAGGGGTGTCTGAGCAGCCATGGAAAGATGAACGGGAGAGGGGGGCCAATAACCACCTAAGTCACATTTATGGTCTCAGTATTTTAGGCTTCTGGGTTCTTCCTAGGTGCTGGTTCCTCTGGCCTCTCCTGGCCAATCTCTTTTCCTACCCATGTCCTGAACAACAGTAACAGCCACCCCTCCAACACACATACATATACATCACCCACACTTTATCTGCATGACCTCTGTGCTTCAGGTCATGGGGACAGTTTGTAGTTATCAAAGTGGGGCATGTTCTTCCATGCCTTCATTACTTTGCACATGCTGTTCCCTCTGCCTGCATCTCCTTCCCCAGGGAATACCTCCTGCAATACTCGGAGATGCCTCCTGCATTCTTCATCCCCGTCAGAATAATTCAGGGAATTTCTTGGGAACAACTGCATATGTCAAAGCACTTACAACTGCCTGATGCTAAGCCCTGTCTGTCTCTCTACTGACCTGAGAACTGCAGGGAGGGCTTGGGTCCTGTTTATCCCTGTGTCCTATGTTCCTGTATTCTCTCTAACTGGCAGAGAATTGGCACATTGTTGGTGCTCATGTTTGCTGATGGAATTTTTAAAAAATGAAAACTGAAAAATAAGGAATGTGGAAAAATAGGGCCTGGCCTGACTCTTACCCATAACGCTGCCATGGGGTAGTGTCCAAGTGTCTCCTAATTATCTGCCAGCTCTTTTGTGTTTCAGTATCATTTTGTTCATGAGCAACATGGAACTCTTTCAGCCTGGGAATCGGAGGGCTTCATCCTCTAGGAAGTACAAATAGTAATTATTGCTGACATCATCCAAGCACTTTATGGTGTTTTAAATCTTAGGATCTGTATCAGTTCTGTAAGGAAGCATTATTTATCCCTTTTTTTTTTTCAGATAAAGAAACTGAGGGTCAGAGAGGAGAAGTAACTTGTCCAAGGTTACACAGCTAGTAAATGGCAGAACAGAAGCAAAGCAGTGGCAGTTTTGTCTGCCTGAGTAAAGAGCCACAGGGCATCTCCACGGTGTTGTTACTTACGACTTGACAGAAACAGTCTCATCATTAACACTGCTGCTTTAATTATACAGGTTCATGAGTTAACATGTTGATGGAGAGGGGTTATTCTAATCAAGAGCCCATTCTTTGAGTTCTGCTTCTGTTTTCCTCACCACTCACACCCTCATACTGCCCTTGTGAACAGGCTGTGATGTCCCTATTAGAACTACAAAGGTGTATCTGCTTTAATTAATCAATAATGGCGCTCCTGAGAACCCCCTTGCAAATGAAATGTTGGCAAATTGGAGCTCATTTTTAATGTGGAAGAAGTTTGCTCTCCTACATTTCACTCTGATGTGGCACAGAATCAGTTGTTCTTACAATAACAGTGGTCAGTGGGTCTGCCATGGTCCGGGAACGGTGCCCCCCAAGCGTGTACCTGCTGGCGGTGGGGAGGGCTGCTGGTGCCAACTCAGAGAAATAGGCAGAGCTTTTCCTTTCAAGGTGGGGCCTGTTGCAGGTGCAAAGAGTTAGGTGCCCCTGGCCAGGATGCTGCAAAAGCTTCTTGGGTGAGGAGGGGTGACTTCCCAGGGCCTTGCAGGATGGGTGTGGCTTAGGGAGGAAGTGGGGAGGCCATTTCGGATCAACAGTGGGGGGGGTGTGTGTGCATGTGTTGCAGTGGCATCAGTAAATGAACAAAGGATGGTGGAAGCCTGAGGTCACCTTCAGGAGAAGTAAGAAAACTGATTTGCTGGGAGTAAAGCCTGGTGTAGGTGGCTCCTGGGAGATGATCTTGAAGCCCTGAAATACTTAGATATCATTGGTGGGCTCTATCCACCAGCAGGGAGGATCCCAGAGGATTTAAGGCTCCTGGAAGAGTAGCTTGGTGGCGACCTGCTATTGGAGGATGGGCAGAGAGAGAGCAGCAGTTCCTGAGTGATCCCAGAGCAGGCCCTGCACTAGGCACTGAGGACTGGGTGACATAAGACTAAGGTAATAGAGCAGCAATGAGGCTCTTGACAGTGTCAGGAGACAAAGCATAACACTATTTTAGGAAGGCAGAGGCAGAAAGGCAGGCAATGTGGGAAGCTAAGCCACATCATGTCTCAGGACACAGAATCTGCTGACCCTGGGCCAGTGCAGCCCCAGGGCTCCAGCCATGGATGCTCCAAGCCCTGGACTATTGGGTACAGTGGAACATACCTATGCTCTGGGGTGAGAGCAGAAACAGGCTGGATCCTGGTTCCTCTGTGTGGAGGCCCAAGGCAAATCACTCACAGTCTCTGGGCTTTGACTTGCTCATCTGCACAATGGGGGTTACAGTGTTGAAAAAAGGCTCAATTAGACCAAGTGGGCCAGGCATCTAATGGTGTACCTGGTGCACATTGGTTGCTCAATAGACATCAGCTTTGGTGTCATGATTGTGACTTTCAAGTCCCCGTGATGAAGGTCACCAAGCTTCTGGCCTTTCTCTGGACTGTCTCGGTCACTCTGTCTCATGGGTCCACCATAGAGAGCAGCCTTTGCCTGGTAAATGAGGGAAGGCTGTACACATTTGGACTAGTGCTGCCACCGTGGTAAGGGATAAGGCACCAAATCCAGGCTGGGAGAGACCTCTGCCACTTAATTTGGTGGCCATCCGCCTCCCAGGGCTGACCTCCGCTGCATGCTCCTCCTCCGTCCAGGCTTCACCAACGTCCTTAAGATCCTGACCCAGGAGAGCAGTCGGGAGGAGCTGCTGTCCTTCCTCCAGCACTACGGCTCCCACTACATCGCAGAGGCGCTCTACGGCTCCGAGCTCACCTGCGTCATCCACTTCCCCAGCAAGAAGGTCCAGCAGCAGCTGTGGCTCCAGTACCAGAAAGGTAAGCCGGGAGCCCTTGTCTAAGCTGCAGGCCAGGTGGGGCGTGGAGGTAATGCTGCGGGGGAGACAGCTGGGCTCCCTCGGCGCTAAATCCTGGCCCAACCACAGATGAACGGTATGGCTTCAGGCAGGCCGCTGCCCGATCTGGGCTTCAGTCCCACCAGGGACAGAATGAGGGGCCCATGTGATGATTCCTGGGGATTCGTTCAGGCGTTTCTGGACACCAAGGCCGTGGTGGTCTGGGCTCCAGAACTCTGGCTTCTCCTGCACGCTCCTCTTTTAAACTTCCTCACATTGAAACAGGGTTGGGATGGGGAAGTGGTGTCTTCTGGACACCTTCTTCTCTCCCAGCTTCTTGGAAGCACACAGGAAGAGCGCCAGGCCCTTGGGGAGCAGTCACCTCATGCCTGAGGCAACAGTTTCATGTGCCTCCCGTGGAAAGGCTTTTATTCTCAGTGAGGGTCACCATTTCTCTGCGATCCGCAGCCATTATCACAATTGGGATTCCCCAGACCAGAGGCAGGAAACCAGGCTCTGCCATTCAACTTGGGAAATTCCTTCCTCCCCTACCTCTATTTTCCCTTCTTGTGAAATGGGCACTTAAGCAGCTGTTTTCCTCTACCTCCCACACTGAAGGGAAGTGGTTTATGTGAAAGCATTTTGAGAAAGGTAGAGATGTTGTATACATACATTATGTGTTTTAATGGGTTCGTGTGTTCATATCCCCATTTCACGGATGAGAAAATGAGCCTCGGATATGTCAAGAGTCCATAGACACACAGCTAATGAGTAACAGGGTTAGGATTGCTTCCCGTTTTCATTATTATTATTATCAATTGACTTAAAAAGAAAGCCTCTTGATTGATGGAATGGCTGAGGACTGACGTCAAACACACGCCTGCCCCTCCTTCACATGACTCAGCCACCTTATCTCCAAGAGCCAAATTGACCATAATTCATAAAACCACAGGATGTGGGAGCCAAAAGGGACCTTACTGGTCTCACTGGGCCCAGCATTCCAATTATGCACCTGGGAAAACCAAGGCCCCAAGGGAGGAGGGAGGTTGCTCAGCCCCGCAGCACCTCAGGCAGGGCCAGCACAGGGCTGGGGTGCTCCATACTCTGCGTCGAGGACTTTCCAAACCACCCCTCTGCCCTGCCTAGATGAGGCCCAGCCTACCTGCCTTTGCCATCTCCAGAACCCTCCCTGTGGTTTCCCCGATCGTGGACTCGCCCCTCCCTGCCTCCTGTGCACAGCTGTGTGGGGCACCGGGTGGTTTATAGGCGCAGGGGACATAATTGAGTTGTCTGGGAAGAGCTCTGTTTTATGGCGGTGACAATGACGGTCTTTAAGGAAGTGCATTAAATCAATAGAAGTCTCCTCGTGCTACCCTATAAATAATGTGACACATCATTAAGCAGGGCAATAAGCTTCAGGACTTTGAAGTAATACAATTAGGTTATGTTTATAAAAACCTTTGCTCACTGTGGCCACTGAACTCATTTGCCTCATCCGCATTTGGGGCCTGGGAATCTATTGCAGTGCCAAATCCCACCCCGTCTCCATTCTTGGCTGCTTCCAGGCCTTGGACCTTTTCACTGCAGAACAC
The DNA here is from genome assembly GCF_030020395.1 of Manis pentadactyla. Taxonomy (NCBI): domain Eukaryota; kingdom Metazoa; phylum Chordata; class Mammalia; order Pholidota; family Manidae; genus Manis; species Manis pentadactyla. Next base: position 204,441,796 of record NC_080021.1, on the reverse strand, counting down.
CCCATTCCTTACACGGTGGATGCATGCCATCTGTTGCAAGTAAGAGAGGGAGGGGGCAGCAAGAAGGCTGACACAGCAGCCAGGGCCTCGTCAAGTCCCAGAGAGCCAGGTTTGCCTTGAACCTGCTGGGTGAACTTGGCCTGCTAGCTTTGCTCTCCGGGCTTCTTGTAAAGGTTCTTTTCTCTCTTCCATCATCCGTGTTCATTCCCAGGAAGCACATGGGGATACACTGAGGCTAATTTAACCATTCTGGGTGTGTTTCTTCCTATCTTTCTATGACCTGGACAGCACATCAAACACTATGGGTTTACTTTTTAAATATGGGAGTGAAGGTTGGGCTTAGGAGGGCAAGAAGCTGGGAATTGTTCCCTGAAGAATGAAAGAACTCTGGACCCAGGAACGCTAGGGGATCCTTCTCTCCCCCAGCCACCAACTGTGTCCTTGGCCTGTGCTGAGCAAGGGCCCAGTGGGAGCCAGGTCAGGATGAATCTGGGCTGGAAGGCTGATCACCCTGGGGGGAGAGCTTGTGGGGAGAGGAGAGGTAGAGGAATGTTGCAGTAGGACAGACAGGATTTCCAGTCCCGTCGCTTCACCTGACATCCCTGCCAGGTAACCTTGGGCAAAGCAACTTCTAAGTGTCTGTTTCCTCGTGTGTTTAATGAAGGGTAGTGATTCTATCACATAGCTTTTGAGAGAATGAAGTGAGGTAATACAAGTAAAATGCTTGACTTACAATGAGTGCATGAAAACTGGTAGTTTACAATAAAGCAAAACCTGTGGGCATCAGCTAATGATTCTAGTCCTGGCCACAGCTTTTGCTAACGTGTGGCCTCAGCTCTTATTTCTCCCTGTGAAACACCTCTGTCACTGCTAAAGGACAGTACCTGCAGACATGCTCAGAACCCAGCGAGGGTGGTGGCTGAAGGTTCCAGGGTTCTCTGAAATCCGAGCCAAGCCCCAGACAGTGGCTTCCCCTCGACTGGCTGAGGCTGGCAGAGGAGTTCGGGAGAAGATACCAGCCCGGGCATGGGTACCAACCACAGACATTTGTCCAGCCCTTTACGGTCTATAGATGGCTTTCCCCGGGTCCTCCCACCTACCCTTTGAGGCAAAGGAGGCAAGAAGGCCTCACTCCTCATCTTAGAGAAGGGAGACCTAAGCTTAGGGAAGGCAAGGGGCTGCCAGGGTCACACACTGTGCTGGTGCCTGAAACGGTATTTGAGCTCCAGCCTGAGCCCAGTGCTTCCTAGATCTAGTGACCCCAGGCATTAAAAGCAAACACCCCAGCCTTCCCAGGTTTATTGGTGATGGGGCTCCGGCTATGATTCTGTGTGATCTGGGGCAGCCACTGGAAATCACTGGAAAGCCAAATTGGGGTGCATGTGCCTAATGAAAATGTCTCCCATAAGAGCTTTATTTTCCTCTCATCTCCCTAAGGGCTCTCAGTGTGCATTCCATAGGGGTAAAAAGTCACATTTATCATTTACTAAGTCTTTAGTTCACTGGTATTTCCTAAGCCTTTCCTCCGTGCAGACCTTGGGCCAGGTGCTGGGGCACCACAGCAGGTAAGACGTGCGTGCCGCCCCCATGTTGCTCATTTCCCATCTGTCTTAGACTGCCAACATTGCATCATTTTTGTTGCAGAATTTCATCCACTGGTAGACAGCTGGAAAGAGGGAGGGGGCTGGCACATGGTAGGGAACCCAGTCGCCATCATACGATGGCCCGTAGCTTTCTTTGACCCTGCCAGTTCTGATCAATTGGGAAGTGGCTTGTCTAGACCACCAAATGGAAGACATTGTGGTCACTGGGGAAGAAAGCCATGATCAATTAGCAATGTCTGCTCTGGATGCAGAAAGCAAGAGTGGTGGTCTATGTATTGTTTTGCCTTCAGCAGGGCAATGAAAGCTAGAATAACATACCCAGTTAATGATGTCAATTCCCAAAGGGCACTTGGCATGCCAAGAAGGATTACAAAGATCTAGGTGGGGAGGTGGCATTTGCTACCACCAGGTGGGTATCCTTGGCATTCTATCAGTCTGGAGCCAACCAGAACACTGGGCAGGTCAGTTAGATGGCACCTGACAGGAGGAGGAAAGCAGGGCCTTCGAAGGTAACTAGAGTAGCCTAAGTCATCCCCGGACACCCCAGGGCCTAGCATTATCTGTGTGGAAGCTGTCCAGCCTGTCAGGTTCCCTTAACCATCACCAACTTGCTCTGAGGCTGGGCCCTCAGCACCTCATGAAGTTTGGAGTCCCTTGCCCAGTTTAATATTTTGACTACATGCTGCTGTGTTCTTGATACACCTGTGTAAGAAAAGCTCCCTTTCTCCCAACCAGAGTTCCATTTCACTCTTTGACTTGACAGTCATACGCTCTCCCTAGCTGTGGCCTTGATACGTGAGTCTTATGTCATGATTAAGCTGCTCTCTGCTGCTTTGAATAAAGACTTTCTCATTTGAAGGTAAAGCACAGGTTTTGTGGTCACATGGACTCTGGTTCAAACCTCAGCTCTGCCTCTTACCTGCTGTGCAATCTGGGGCAAAATGACTCACTCTCTCAGATCAATTTTCAATTTCCCCATATGCAAAGTAGAATAGGCAGGTCAGGGATGGACTTATCTAGTACTGAGCTGGGCACCTAACTGTTATCTTGACCCAGCCCATCCCCTCCGTCCATGGCTGCCCCATCCACTCAGATAATCATTTCCCTAGGGGTGTATGTGTGAGTAGGTGTACACATGTGTATATTGGAGGGTGGGGAAATACGGCTGCTGATTTGCTCCATTCCTTGTTAGTTGACTGAAGACCAAAGACAGGGGTAGACTGGCCAGTGATAGAGAGGCTTGGAAAAGGAATGAGAGAACTGTGGGGCTACACTAGGGAAATGTCAAAGAGCTCTGTGACCTGTGCTTTTATCCCCCCCTGTCATTCTCTAGAAGGATAGTGATGGATGCAGAAACTTCCTGTCTGATAGATTTCTTGAGTTTTCAGTTACCTTCTTTTTCATGGAGAAAGTGACTATGGAAGGTGAAGAGTATGTGTATGTGAATGAATTGTTTATTTTGTGTGTGTGTGTGTATGTACATGTGTATGTGTGTGTGTATGAGAGAAAGAGACAGAGATCAACTGAGGGAGGTAGAGGAGACTGAAAAACAGAGAGAGAGACAAAAGCAGACTACAGGAGACATGGAGAGACAAATAAAGTATACAAGAGAAAACATCTTCGATTAATAGGTCTTTCTCAGTTTAGAGACTCAGTGACTCTGGTGAAAGGACTCTCTCCATGTGAAGGTTGCACTGCTCTTGAGTTTAGATGGGGACAGTCCATAATATAGAGATGTCCCCAAAGATAAATGTCTGTTGCCACCTTTAAAAGATGTTTTATCTCTATTATAACTTTCCAAGACTGTCCGAGGGAATGAATTTCTGCATTTCCATTTGAATTACAATGCACTTTTGAATGTCAGCTGAAACATTCCTAGACTACTCTTTAAAAGAGCGACTGGCTATTTGAAAGGCAGCCTACGGGTTGAAATAGGAGGAGGAGAAGGAAAAGATAATCAAATGCCACCTCCGTTTGTGAGGACAGGTGTGGCCAAGAGGCTAATGTGAGCCGAAGAACTCTCCTGGGGCTTCAGTTTCCTGAGGAAACTTGCTTCAAAGACAGACACCAGAGATAAAAGGAGTCCTTTTCAGAGCTGAGACCCACTTGGGTACCAGTTTACTTCCCTAGTGATTTAATGGTTTGGGGGCAATTTTTTTGCTTGACCTTCATTAGCATTTGACAGAGTTAGCCCCTTCCTGCTTGAGATACTTTGTAAGTTGGCTTCCATGGTACCAGATCTTCCTGGCTACCCCCCTCCTTTCCTGCCTGCTCCTTTGTCTCCTGTGCAGGCCCAGCCTCCTTGCCAGACCAGTCGGTGTAGGTTCACAGGACCTATGGGCCCCTTCTCCCGGACTGCCGTTGTCTCTGGGGGGATCTCAGCCAGGCTGTCACCGCCGCTACCAGCATTACTCCCACTTAATAACTCCCCCTCCACATGTTTTTCTGATATTTGCTCTCATGCTAGCTCCCTTGCCTACCCAAACTGTCCCACACAACCTAAGACTTTTCCAGTTTTCTAGTAAAAACCCCATTATCTGTTTAGTGGCAGAACCAGAAACCTAGGAGTCCTCAACATCTCCCTCACTCCCCCATTTCCAAACCAGCTCACATCTTAATCAATTTTAATTCCCATAGAGCTTTAGAATTTGCCCACTTCTTTCATCTTACCACTGCTTCGCTGTCCCGGGCTGCCACCATGGCTTGCCTGGACTCCAGCATTTGTGTCCTACCTGGCCCTCCTGCATCTACTCTTGTCCCCCGTTAATCCAGCCACACAGCAGCCCTGAGGACATGGATCATCCAGGGTTCTGCAGAGAGGCAGATGGATGGATGGATGGGTGGATGGATGGATGGCTGGCTGGGTGGGTGGGTAGATGGATGGGTCGGTGGGTGGGTGGGTGGATGGCTGGGTGGGTATATAGATAGATAGATAGATAGATAGATAGATAGATAGATAGATAGATAGATAGATAGATAGATAGATAGATAGATAGATAGATAGATGATAGATAGATAGATAGATAGATAGATGCCTCTGGATACGCGCACGCATGTGTGTGTGTGTGTCCTGATAAACGCGTATATATAAAGAGATGTACTGTGGGAACTGGCTCATGTGATTAGGGAGGCTGAGAAGTTCCAAGCCAAGGTCTGCTCAGCAAACCGGATACTCAGGACGGCTGGTGGCCTAAGTTCCAGTTCCAGAGCTGGCAGGCTTGAGACCCAAGAAGAGCCAATACTTCATTTGAGTCCAGAGGCAGGAAGGGACTGACATCGCAGCTCAAATGGGCAGGAGCTCTTCCTTACTCTAGGAAGGGCAGCCTTTTTGTTCCGTTCAGGCCTTCAGCTGCCTGGATGAGGCAGGCCCACCCTAGGGAGGGCAGTCTGCTTTCCTTAGTACACTGACTGTCTTGTCCCACACACTGTCACTAGCACCCTCACACACACATCCAGAATAATACTTGACCGAATACCTGTAACCCCCATGGCCCAGTCACATTTACACATAAAATCAACCATCCTGGGCTGTTTCTAACACAGATCCCATTGGACCACTCCGTGGATGAAAACTCCCGGGTGTCTTGCCATTGCCCTGAGGCTAACTTCCAAACTCTTCCCTGTGGTCTCAGGACCCTTTCAGATCTGATGCATCCCTAGCCAGCCTCGTCAGCCCCATCTACCCCATACTCTCTGCTGTTAAGTCATATGGAGCCTCATACCCACTAACTGTTAACAGGGGTCCTGGCTACTTTCGTCTGTGCCAGGACCCCAGCGTGGTACTGCGAGGTGGCTGCATACCCTTTCCCCTCTCCTCACACCCTTCTATGCAGCTATTTGTAGGCTCTGTCTTGCTCTGGGGTAGTGTTTTTTCTTGGAGAGCAGGGAAGCCAGAGAAGGTAAGATATGGGCTTGGACCCTCTCTAGCCTGCTGCACACCAGAGGAGAGAACCGACGTATTTCTCTTCAGAACCATGCAAAAAGACCATACAGGATGTGGTTCATTAAACACAAGTAGGCCCACGAGACTGCCGTTTCCACCAGATGAAATTACCAAAAAAAGCATTTGTTCCCCAGTTTAGATTGAGTCCATCTGGAACAGAACACCCTCGTCTTTTTTCTATCAGTGCGTACCAAGAATAATAATCCTTCACATGTGCTCAGTGCAGTGCATCTCGCAAAGTGCTTTGACGTTCATTATTTCATCCAATTTACTCCTTGCAACAAGCCTGGGAAGTAAGCTTTGTTATCTGCATTTCACGCTTGAGGAGATGAGGCTCAGATGGGTAAGATGACCTGCTGCAGTTCCCAGAAGGGAGCTTAGCAGAACAGGGATTTGAACCCAGGCTGCTTTAATCACCAAAACCCTGATTGTCCAACTATACCATTGCAGCCCCAGAGAAAGATTCAGGCATCAGACCCAAGGGAGCCATCTGCACTCCTGTTCTGTTTTTCTTGTCCACCATTAAAAGAACTGAGGAAAGATTCGGAGTTTAGGCCCTCAGCTTGGGTGGGAGTGGAAATGCTTTTGCTCACTGGTGCCCCTCTGTACAACTCCCTTCTCTGTCCTAACTTTGGGGCAACATCATGAGATGAAGCCAGACCCTAAAATGTCAGAACTAGAAGAAGCCTTAGCCGTCATCCAGCCAGGCCTGAGTTTCTCTTTAAATGTTCCAGTTATGATCAAAAGGCAGCAGCTGCCCGGGAGACTATATTGAAGGAGATTGTGGGTTAGGATCAGGCTCGGTGGAAAGAACACAGGGATCACTTAGCAATATCTATCGAAGGTATGAAAGTAAGAAATAGAAAACACCTGTGTAAGGTGTTTTTCATGCCTATCTAGGCCAGTTATTCCCATTCTACAGATTGAAAAGTTGAGGTTGGCTTATGCAATCAATTAGAACCTACAATTTTTAAGGGGGAAATTTAATAACCAGCTAGAAGGCATTTTTTGGTCTTCCTCTTCTTGGAAACTCAGAGCAAATTCAGACTCCTGGTTGCCAGAGCTGCACACTTACTCATAGATGATAGAGACATTGGTTGGCAGACTTAGGTATACACACACACACACACACACACACACACACACACACACACCCGTTATCTGAAGCACTGGAGACTTTCCCCAGTGTCCTTCTACTTAGGGGAAGCAATAAGAGATTGACACTGTTGTAAACTAGCTACTCTGATGCCATTCAGACAGGGGCCAGGCCACACCTGCTCCCCTGTCACAGTTCCTCTCCCAGGAAGGGAAGGCATGGAGTGAGGGAGCAGAACTGTCTGACAGGACCCTTCTTCCTCAGTGGTCTTGCATTTAGAACGGGTACTTTCACTGGAGATGCATATGGGGCCCTTGTTTTGTCTCTGCCTTCAACCCTGTAGTGAGAACAAAATGGTCCGGAGGGAACACCGATGCACAGCTATAAGCTATTGCCTTCCCCAGGGCTTTGTCAGCAGCTGACCCTAGCACCCAGCCTCACTCCCAGAAAGCATCCGCAAGGGCACGTTCCCCTCTCCATCTCTCATGGCCCTTCTTCATCCCTTCCTACTCCTCCATCATTCCCCTGTAATGCTTCAAGCCCTTGCTGTAGGCCAGGCCCTTTACCAGGTACTGAGGATGCCAAGATGAGTGAAACACACTCCCTGCTCTCGAGGACCTCATGGTCAAATGGGAAAGATTAACAGGTGAACAGAAAATATGATCCTTTTGATAAATGCTTTGACGGAGGCAAGAACAAGGTGTGTGTGGGTGTGGGTGGGGGATAGGAGTAGGGTTGGGTGTAGAGGAGGTGAGGCTGGGAGGTGAGCCCCTAACCACCTAGACTGGGCTGGGAATTTCCCTGGAGGAGAAACTATCTGAGAGCCCTGCAGGGTGAGTGGGGATTTGGCCCCTGCAGAGTAGACAGGGATTGCAGGGAACAAGATGCAAACTCGGGTGTGTGAAAAAGCCAGGTGAATGCCAAATTCCCTCCAACCATCTGAGAGCAGTGGTGCCTGAGTCCCTGCAGGTGCTCCTGAGGGATGCCACTGGCTTCTTTGTTAGACCTCCATCTTTGTGCTTCAGTCTTCCAAGCAGTAAGAGAAACTGCCATTGCCTCTTGTTCACAATTGAGAACTCTTGAGAGGATGAATCTCCAAATGCCTGAAATTAAGGGAAAGCAAGAGTTGAGTTTGGATGTGACAGGGGAATAGTTGGAAAAACATCTGAACCTTTTGGAGGTGATAGGAAATCATATGGTTAATTGGCCCATGGTAGGACCTCAACACACATCAGTCTGCTCCTTACCAACAGTATACCTTTCAACCGTCAACAATGTGTATATCAACCTCTGTGTGGTCGTCTGATCGATTTGCCAGATGTGTGACTTAGGCAAAGGCATTTTTGTTTTCTGAGCTTTGATTTCTTTACCTTTAAAGTGGGTGTAATTATACTTGCTTTGCAGTACTTTCATGAAAATTAAATGAAATCATGTTTTGTAAGGGGATTATGGGATAGAAGAAATGCTCAGGAAATGGTACATATTATTACTATAATTTATTGTGAGACACAGTTAAGTCTTCCAAAACAAAGATATAACAGTGTGCCTCTTTCTAGACCTGACTATAGCTGCCTAAGATATAGCATAAAGTCATGGCTGTTTTTCCCTGGCTGATCTGCCAACCTGTGAATTTCAGTCCTGCCCAAAGGTGGGAATAGAAGGCAGAGCTATCAGGAAGCACAGCCTGGAGCCCGGCAGTGGGGCACAGGAGAGGGTGTTTATACAGCTCAATACCAAGCTTACAGTGGTCAAGAAGAATGCAGGGGTGTGTGTTCATTGGTGGAGGGGGCGGCAGAGGCGTGAGCAACAACTGAGTTGTATTGAGTTCCTACTATGCACTAATTACATGATCTCACATTGTCTCCATAACAACTTGTGAGGTCCAGAGTATTCTCTTCCAAATGAGAAAGCATCTGCTTAGGGTCACATGGCTGTGAATAGGTAAAGGCAGGACTCTATCCCAGGACTGTCTGACTTCAGAGTCCACATGCCCGACAGCCTCCCTGTAAGAACAGATGCCAAGTAATGGAGAACCACCGTATGGCAAGAGGAACACTGGGCACCTCACATATATGATCTCAGTTAATCCTCACAACACCCTTCTAAAACTAGTATCTTTATGCCTGGGCAACTTGAGACCCAGGGGCTAAGACACATAATCCAAAGGCACGCAGCTGCTAACCAGTATGCTCCCTTGCCTTCTTTTTCTTCCATCTTTTCCTGTTTCAGTCCTTTCACCATTTACATTTTGCTGTTACTTAACCATGGTGGGCACTCCCAAGAGTATATTCTCTCTGAGAGGCATTTGTCTACTCCACTGAAACACTTAGAAGTACTTGGTCAGGAAAAATGATCAAAGAGGCAGACAAACCAGCATGATTCCCTCCTTCATGATGTCGAGCAACTGCCTCCAGATTCTTGTTTCCTGGTAACACCTTTGCCATGGGTCAGAGTTCAGGCTGTGAGCCCGGCCTTAGAGATTGACTTGACTATTGATCCACTGGGTTGGAGCTGGCCTTGATTGTCTTCATCTCCCCAACCCTGAACCCCGAGGGTTCCTCCTTAGGATCTTTGGGGTCTATACTTCTGGTCCCTTCAATTCCACAGCTGTCCAGGGAGGTGGAGGACTCCTTTTACAGATCTTGGTCCAAGAAGTCCCTGTGTTCTTACATACAAAAATACAAACTAAGCTGCCCCCTTACCCTGGTTTTATGCAGCACCACAGTTGTTGGAATTTATAACTGGAAAGATCCTTAATTTAATAAATCCATTAATACAGAGGATGAAATGGAGAATAAACAATTTACTCAAAGGGAACTATAAATTAGTGCCAGGACGAGGACTCAAACCAGCTCCCTCTTCTCCTTTCTCCATCCAAGCAAGTGTGTTGACAGGCTATTCAAGAGACTGTGTGTCCAAAAGTATCTCATTTGTTTTTATTGTATCAGCTTTTTGAGACATAGTTTACATACCATATAATCGAAGGTATCTTTTTGAGACGTCTCTTCCAGTGGTGACTTTGCCCTATTCGAAGTTTGAGTAGAATTTCCAGAAAGAACACAACTTTTCATTATTTCATAATTGAAAAAAATATTCTTTAAGGAAAATGGAATGTGAGGGAATTGTTCCTTCCACCTTTCAACCACATCCCATTTTCTCTTGCAGTTACAGTCAGCGAGGCAGCCGGTAGGAGGGGCAGCAGGTGGCATAAACAGATGGTGCTAAATGTGACCCAAAGTGTTCATATATATCAACATATGCACTAAGCTGCCCCCTTACCCTGGTTTCATCCAGTGACAATTTTACTGCCTGTGTTTTGGGTACTGTGCTTTGTGCTATAGATGCAGCAGTAAATTAAATGTTGCTTTGCCTTCAGAGCTCATTCTGGTGTGTTGGAGAGCAATAGGTAATGAGGAAATCATAATGCAATATGTAAATGTTAGAAGGAAAGAAACACAAATTGTGGCATGGACACCTGACTGAAACGGTGTGGTGGTTCAGAAAGGGGCCCCACAAGACCTAGAGGAGGTAAGATTTAGGTAACCTAGGTGGGAATGAAAATGTATCAGGTAGCAATAAAAACATGTACAAAAAAGGCCCGAAGATAGGGGAAAAAATGTGGATGGGGCAGATTGTTAGGGATGGATAGAAGCATGGTGAGATAGATCTAGGATGATAGGGAGGTGGGAACCAAATCCTACTGGATGTGTGGACTATGTCAAGAAATTTGTCCCTTAACTGGGAACAACTGAAGACCCTTTAAAGATTTTATGCATTATTATTAGCATTTGCATTTTAAAATTTGATTCTGCTGGTGTGAGACAGGGCTTGACTTTGGATAAAAGGAAGTGTATATGGGATGCTAGATTAGAGTTGGGAAGATCAGTTGGGAAGTTGTAGCGATGCTTCAGGAGAAAAATAGTAGCTACTTAAAATTTAGTAGTCATGAGGATTAAAAAAAAGGGAATATGGACAGGAAAAAATACTAAGTTGCTAGTGTGATGAATACTTTATTATTGAATGGTGGGAGGTGGGAAGTGGAGGAAATGATTAGAAATAGTGTCAAGGTTTCTGGCTGAAGTGCCTGAGTCAATGCTGCCACTCCTAAGTGTTCCTTAAGTGGAACAAAAGAAGAACAGCTGATATTAGAGAGCTGAGTTCAGTTTTGAATACTGGGTCTGAGTTTAAGATTTCTGAGTCTAAGAATTCTAAGGGATATCTTCATCAAATACACCAGCCCACAGTTGGCGCACCAATTGGCAACTGGTACACCAGTCTAGTAAAGAAAAAGAAGGTAAGACCTGAAAAATGCAAGCTTGGGACCCAATTACATAGATAAATGAAGTCATAGGAGAGGACAGTACCTCCCAGCAAAAAAACGAATTTCCCTTTTTGCACCTTGTTTCCTTAGGGAGCTACTTTTCCCCTGCCATACTCAGTATTGTTTTTGACATTTCTGAATGAAATAATAAATTTCATTTATTTCGTTCAGGGTGTCTGCCCATCCTGCTCATTTTGGGCCAGCTTTAACTTGCACAAAATGTTATGGGACATTGAAGAACAGTCCTAGCACTTATTAAGTTAATATCCCCATCTCATGAGGAGAAAAGCAAGCATACGTGGCCATAGTCACCAGAGTAGGAGGGAAGAACACAGACTTTGAGGGGTTTTTGCTCCATCATTTGCATATCTCATTTAACTATGTTAATTAGCCTTAATGGAGGGATGTTGAGACTGATGGCACTACCTATGTAACAAGTGGGTATGAAAAGGTTTATAGCTCACATGAGACTTTCTAGAGAGAGCAGCATGAGCGACCAAGCAGATCCAAAAATGGCTTGAGAGAACAGGAAAAAACTAAGTCGGCTTTCACGGCAGCTTGAAGGTAGAGTCAGGATGAGGGTTCCCATGCATGGACTACGGCTTGTACGTTTTGAACTCCCCATTGGCACCAAAGGTGGGGGTACTTGAGATTCCTTATCAGTTTGTTCAGACATGGGGTGGAAGATGAAAGAGGAGTGGTAGAATTGAACACTGTCAACATCAAACATCAAAAAGGGAGTAAAACTCTATTACAAAGTTCTATCAAGATTGCAAGACCCATTTATCTTAGGCTTGTGAGAGGGAGCAAATTGGTATTATTTCAAGATTTTTAAAAAGCAGAAAATTTATTTCTGAAACATTGTCATCAGAGATTCCCAGTAAGGAGATTGATTAGAATATTGGGGATGAGGAGGGGTGTGTTTTCAAACAACGTTGTCTTTCTTCTCCCTCTTCCTCAGCCCCCACTCCAGGAGATGCTAATCCACCCTACCATCTCTATAGAATTTAAGCCTCATTGAGCCACGGTTACTGATAGGAGTAAGTGATATGACTTAGGTCAGGAAGAAGAGAACCACTTGTACTGCTACTTAACAAGGAAGGGAATGGACCAACGGATCACATTAGACCTTTGAATTTCTTTAATACCCCTCCAATCTTGTGTGTTTTGACCGTCCTGCTGGTAATACCTTCTTACACTTCCCTGTAATGTTGTACCTTTGTTCACGATGTCTCTCTACTTGAAAGGCCCTTCAGCAGCCATATCCTCTCAACTATATAGTCTTGCCTCAAACAATTGCCACTCCATTTCTGTCTTACACCATTATCTTATTCTTGAGTATATTTGTGTTATTCTTTTGCCTAAGTTATATGTCCAGCCAGACCACAAGCTACCTAGCTGCATAATTCATCACTGGTTCCTCTGGCATTAATTACTCATATAATTACCACTAATAATAAAAACAGTAAATGTCTTAGATGTGTTTGAGTGAATGAATAAATGAATGAATGGAATCTAAGATCTTAATAATCTGTGAAAATATACAATGGCATTATGGTTATAACCAGATTAACTGAGCAAATTACCAAAAGAAAACCCTAGTTTTATTTATATAGGGAAGACATGCATTTGATTTTCACACACACTCACCCAAACTCTACATGTTTCAATCAAGAATCTCAGTGAGTTACTAAATAATTTTCCTTTGAGGGAAACAGGCATTTTCCTTACTGGTTTTACATAATCCTTCAATCACAAAAATGAGGGTAACCTTCAGATATTATTTTACTGTAATTTAAAAATATTTATCACTACTGAAGGTTTATGGAATGTCTGGAAGTCTAAGCTTACATCCATGTTTTCTACATAATAACATACTAAACAGTATAATTTTATTACTAATGAGGAAACTGAGGCCGAGAGGCTAAATAACTCAGTAGTCACAGAACCAAGTGGGGAAACCAGGACTGAATCCAGGCTTCCATGCTTACAAAGCCCAAGTTTTAACTACAATATGTTATATTAACTCCAACTAACAGATTTAGGCTTATTTTCATTTTTTAAAATTATTTGACTTAATGTTGACATGGAAGAAAATATCTACAGGACTAGCTAAGCACCCATGTTTGTTTAAAATATATATATACTCATACATATATATATACATACACATACATATATACAGGCATACCTCATGTTATGCACCTTATTGTGCCTCACAGAGAGTTTTTTTTAACAAATTGAAGGTTTGTGGCAATGCTGTGTCGAGTAAGTCTATCAGCTCTATTTTTCTCATACTATTTGCTCACCTTATGTCACTGTGTCACATTTTGGTAATTCTTGCAATATTTCAAACTTTTTCATTATTATAGTTGATATTGATATTGTGATCTGTAATTAAACTTTCTAAAAGCTCAGATGGTGGTTAGCATTTTTTAGCGTAAAATATTTTTATTTAAGTTATATATATTTAGAAATAATGCTATTGCACACTTAATAGGCTACAATATATTATAAATATAACTTTTCTATGTGCTGGGAAATTAGAAACTTGATTTGATTTACTTTATTGCAATATTCACTTTCTTGCAGTGGTCTGGAACTGAACCCACAATATCTCTGAGGTATGCCTGCACACACACACACACACACACACAAAATATAAAATCTTGACTCATTTAACGTTTCAAAAAGAGTCAAGATGCCATCCTAATTACTTTCATCAAGTAATTAGCCTTTAGGTTTTATATGCAGCTTTCCTGACAGGATACATTCCTGTGAAAGAGTTTTGCCTCTGCTCCTCCCACAATCCCACTCTTCTTCCAATAGGCTTTTTTTGGGGGGGAGGATATCAATATCCAATCACATGAGCAACATTGTGGTTACTAGATCCCCACATTATCAAGTCCCCACCACACACCCCTTTGCAGTCACTGTCCATCAGCATAGTAAGATGCTATAGAGTCACTACTTGTCTTCTCTGTGCTATACTGCCTTCCCCGTGCTCCAATAGGCTTTTTAATTAAAAAGCTGAGCAGTGCTGGTGCATCACCAATGCAGGTCTGGAATCTCCCCCAGTATTATTAACCTGAAAATTCTTCATCAGTTCATCAAGGTTCTTCATCAGTTCATTCTTCCTTGGAGGAAGTCCAGGGCAATGGAAAACAAGATTTCAAATACTTCTCACAGGAAAAGAGTGAAATAATTTATAAGAAAAGTAGACAAAGAAAGGAAGCCTTTGCACTCTAACAATGGAAGTCATATATTCTGAATTCATCACTTTTACATATACTATCCCTTTTTAATTCTCATAGCAGCCCTTTAAACCATAAATTGACACTTCCTTGTACCAGAGGAGGAATACTTGGGGTACAGTAAGCAATTGGGTTAAGGGGGGATTGATTAGAAAATGCAGGTTCCTTCTACTACTCTCTGATGTAAGCACAATTATAACAAGAATTATGCAAAATCATTGGGTGAAAATTCAACCATTTCAGTTGGTCAAAAAGTAATTAAAATCATAGGGCTAGAAGGGATTTTAGTGACCTAGTCTAACCACCTTATTTTATAAGATAGGGGAACTGAGGCAGAGGTACGGTGATCACCTGAGGCCACACAGCTAGTTAAGAGGCAGAGCTGTGCTTCAGGCACACACCAAGTCCATTGACTTTCCCACTAGAATACATTGCCAGTCCTAGCACTGCCTCTCTAACTTCAGGCTTAGCCAGGGCACCATGAATATGAATGATATTGACAAGATATGGCCAAAGGTCTGGAGTATGAGTGTTTATTTTGCTAAACAGATTTCTACCTCACCATTGCCCTGCTTATAAAAAGCATCTGCTGTTTCATATCTATAATGTTTTGAGATCCCTTGAGAGGCTGCTCGTCTTGAGAGCAAATCAGCAGCCTAGCCAGGTGCAAGGCAGAGCCGAGTTTCATACCGAGCTCTGCCTTCCATCTCCCTCCTAGAGAGCAGGGCAACACTTCACTTTAAGAGGCCATTAATTAGTGCTGGAATAAAAGGACAACTACTTCAGCATTACTTGCCTAACCCACAAAAACACTGTAAGACTCAAGCCAAGTTTATCCTACTGATTGGAATAATGGAATGCCCCATGGGCTGTCTCAGGCTGGAGTGAACACTGGACTTGACCCTCAGCATCATTTGGACAGTACCTATGCCTGGCCTTGGAGGAAGTCCAGGGCAATGGAAAATGAGATTTCAAATACTTCCCATAGGAAAGAGTGAAATAATTTATAAGAAAGTAGACATACTAATGTCATTTATCATTACAGTTTTCTCTTCTGAACACCTGGTATAGTGCCTGACCCACAGTAGGTATTCAATAAATATTCAAGGGGTCATTGCTCTGAAACCTTAAGTTCTATATAATTACTCAAAATGATAAAGGAAAGCACAGGCTAACCAATCTGTAAATCATTTGTCTTTCATTTTTTTCGGTACCTTATAAAAGGGCTTGCCTGAGATTACCTTTTTATCCAATGTGAAGGATATGTTAGGAAGATTGGGCCTATCATCAAGTTAAAACAGCCATAACTAAGGACATACTCTGAATTAGGCACCATATTATGTGCTCATAGGGAGAGATTAGTTAGACCTTAATAAAACTCAAGTATATGTGCAAATAATTGCAACACAGTGATATACATGGTAATGGAAACAGGATATAGGTAGATAAGTAGTAAAAAGGAACAGGTGACCAGATTTATTGGAAGCCTTGTGGCTAGGGGGAGGAAATGCTTGAAGATTTTGGTTGGGAAATAGGAGCCTGCAAAATAGGAAAAGGGGAAGGCATTGTTTGGGAGTGGCTGGACCACCTCACTCCACTCTTTTGAGACATTCAGTAAAAGACTACAATGATCACTCTCACTTGTTGGGTATGCAATAACCTTTCCAGGTATTTTCACATCTGTTGTCTCACATCTTATACCCTGGCTGGAGGCAAGAGCCATTTTCATCAGGTCACCTCCAGAAGAGGAAGGGTTAAATGACTGGCCCAGGACCATGTGGCCAGTATGATGGAACTGGATGATAAGCAGTGTTGTAGTTCAGTGGTTTTCAGAATGTCTTCTGCAAATTCACAAGTTTTATAATGGTACATAGGAGGTTAGGTGAGGTCAAAAAGGCTGTTCTCCCAGCCCACAAACCTCCTTCAACCAGAGCAGCTGTTCCTTGATCTTTTTCTTTATTGACGTATCACTGATATACAATCTTATGTTGGTTTCAAATATACAACACAGTGGTTCAACAGTTGACCATATTATTAAATCTTCACCCCCCTCTCCTTGATCCTTTTTACACGGTAGGCTTGTATGTAAGACTTTCTTTGAATAAGGGTACTGCGGCTTCAAAAACAAAAAACTGCTGTGATTGAGGAGAATAGTTCTTGGGGCTATCCTGTGCAATTTAGTCAGAATGGTAGATAGTTGAACATTGTGCTAAGCACAGCCTAAATTATTCACATCAAAGAAACAAAAACATTCAGACCACACATTTCCATTTTGAGCCAGCACATAATCTGGTGTACTTGAGGGCCAAGGCATGAGTATGGTTCAGGATGGGGCAGGCCTATATGCTGATGCCAACAGTAATCGCACTTTCTTCCCCTAGCACTGGCAGCTGGAGGATTGCTGGCCTTGGGCACACCATGCCAGCCGGCAATATCACATTGCTGCAAACTGTGTGCCAAAGGCCTCAGCCTCTGTATTGCCTCAGCAAGTCCCCCACTGACACCTAAGACGGATCTCCTGCTGCCAGCTGCTGCCACAGATAGAGTGGCTATAACAACGAGGGGAGTAATTTGTGATGCACTTTTAATTGGATCAATTTCCTCTCAATTATAGTCTTTGAAAATTAGATGCAGTTTCACAATCAGAACATGGGGCTTTCTCTAGGTGAAAAGCACAAGGTGGACTAGTTCGACATCACTTCAATTATCTTCTTTCCTATCCTTTGGCAGCTATCTTGACAGAAGCCAAGAAAATGCCACTGAGAAAAAAAAAAAGACTTTTTTTTGTAGGTAGTTCAGCTTAGCAGAATTTCCACGAAAGCACAGCAACAGCTCTTTGGCTTGCCATCCGCTCTTAAAGAGCAAGATATGTTGCTTAGTAAACATCAAAACCTGAGGAACTCTTGTCACAGATTTGCTCACCTACTTCTGGTTTTCTTAAAAACACAAAGATTCTTCCTTTTTGAACTGTAACTGTAAGGATAACACAGATGGTAAGAGGCTCAATTTAAAACAGAGTTGGTGACTCTAGACCTTGGGGGCTGATTCTGTACACATGCATGTGGCTCTAAGATCTGGGTTATCTTTATATAATGGTGCTTTTGGCTGACTAGGTAAATTCTTCATGTTCTCAAAGAATGCAGTGTCCAATATGGAGGCAAAACAGCCTGGTATAACTTATCCTTCTCCTGACCTCCCAAATTCCATGTTTAATTAAAAGAGATGAACACCAGTGATGAAGAACAGTTATCAATTATTTAATACTTGATAGAGGAATGGAAATATCTTGAAACCAAATGTTATGCAATCACCTGGGGAAAATAACAGAGTAAAGACCCGGAAGTCTGTTTTTAGTCATGAATGGGATTTGTCTCCCCACCCTCCACTTCGCTGGCCTTGGCCTGTGTGGTACAATTCCACAGGCAACTGCTAGCACAGGTCAGTGGAGAGAGTGAGTATGAAAAACAGTGAGCTGTAGAGACTATCCAGGGGTGTTTACTGACTGTATTAGCATTTCATTTGTTTATTCCCATCTTCCTACACGTTGGCATAATTCCAATCCATATGGTCCTTTCAAAGGCAAGCAATCCTAGGCTAAAGTCCTTGACCAACCAACCAGGATCAATCCATTCTGTCACTGGCACAAAACCTCTAGAGCCAAGAGGCAATGCCTCTCAAAGGGATTGTTTATCTCCTTTGGTGGCAATGAATGAGCTTTCACACTGGTAAAGGTGACCAGGGTCGGGACATCATGCCACCGGGATACGATATCTGAAATATCACCAGGAGGGGGAGGAGATCCCCCTGGAGCATGCAGACTAAATGCAGCAGAGTTGAGGAGAAAGTGCCACACATGATGAATATTCTAACAGGAAGGAAATAATGGACAAGGATTATCAGAGTCAAAAGAGGAGAATCAACAAAGGCAAATTTCAAATACAGGGGCAGAAGGCTCTCTGCTGAAGCCTGGAAGTGCCTAAGTTCTAACCAAAGTTCAGCTAACCCCACAGCACGTGTCCTACTTGGCTCTAAATTTAGCAGGGGAAATAATGCAAATAAGAAACACTAAAGACAGGGCATCAAAAATTCCACGACTAGCCAGCTGCAATGAGGACATAAGCCAAGTCTATGCTACACTACTGCCAACTACCAAGGAGTAAGGAAAAGAGAAACTGGCTGAGAAGCAGAAACTGATCTCCTCACCCCCTAAGGAGTAGAATATCGTCTCAGATGATAGCTGTAAATCTTGATGCAATGATCCCAACAGTCCAAGACCAGCAGCTGCCCCTTAGGAGTGAGGGCGATGCCCACTGGACAGGTAAGCCCCTCTCGAATGAGGACACTGTAGCCCCCACCCTTAGGGAAGTGGAGAATTTCCTTGCGACTGCTATCGGCCACGATGAGATCACCACGGGCGTCCACACACATGCCAGCGATGCAGCGGAAGTCCTCGTTCTCGGAGAAGAAGTGGCTAATCTGGCGACCCAGCTGCCCATCAGGGCCCACAGAGCCAATGGAGAAGCCCCCCTCCAGGTGGTGCTCATTCTGCCGATTCTCCAGATTAAGGCCCAAGCCCTGGGTGAAGTAGACAGTGCCCTCAGCATCACAGGTGACAAACTTGGGCCGCACGGCACTACAGAGGCAGCTGTATTTGACCACCCCTGCCCCTCGGTCAACGGTGAAGCACCAGAGCTTCCCGCCTTCCACATCAGTCACCACGAACTGGCCAGATGGAAGGGCTGTGATGCCCCAGGGTTTGCTGAGCTGGCTCCTGTGACAGGCCACGCAGTGGCCATCCAAGGTGTATACCTTGAGGGAGTTGTCATAGCTGTCAGTCACTCCAATCAGCCCGTGGCAGTTCATGGCCACTGAGAGGGGAGTGAGGTTGGGCAGATCAGCCCCAAGGAAGCTCAGCACAAAGCTATCAATGCCACTGGGGCTGCGACGGATCTCCTTCAGAAAGCCTTTGCGCGTGAAGACTTGTATACGGTAGTTGCCACGGTCAGCAACCAGGACCTCGCCTTGACTGGTCACATAGAGACTGACAGGAAGGTTGAACATGCCTGGCGTGCTGCCTTTGGCCCCCATCTTCTTAAGAAAGAGACACTGCTGGATGTTGGCAGCCATGTCAGAGCCCCGCAGCTTAGCTGGAGAGGCCTTAGGGCTGGCGACCACTTCCTCAGGGCTCAGGTCCATCTCTCTAAAAGTAACAGAGGTAGAGGCAGCTGAGGCTGCAGCCTCCACGTCCCAGGAATCTTCCACGTTGACCGTCCGGGGCTTCTTGACAGCCTGCCCAATTTGGAGGGGACCGACATGGCCGACCTTAAGGAGCTCCACGTCCTGTAGGGTCAGCTCCCGTGGCAGGCTGGCGGTGAGCTCCGGCTCCTCCTCATCAGCTGTCTCCTCCAGCAGGGCTACATCTGCCTGCTTGATCTTGGCCAGGAAGTAGTCACAGCGAGACACGGCCTGCACCTCCGCAATGTTAAGCAGGTAGCTCTGCTCCTCTATCACCTGACCATTGGACTTCTCGACCTCCGCCAACGAGCCTGTGAAGAACCTCCGCGAGCGAGCCAGCTCCTCCTGGACCCGGCGCTCCTCATG
The DNA here is from genome assembly GCF_030020395.1 of Manis pentadactyla. NCBI lineage: Eukaryota > Metazoa > Chordata > Mammalia > Pholidota > Manidae > Manis > Manis pentadactyla. Next base: position 204,421,977 of record NC_080021.1, on the reverse strand, counting down.
CCCGTACTCCTGGAGAACTGCCTTATACCTTGCCTGGAGGTCCTTGGACACGCCTTCCAAGGCCACCTTCCGCCGCTGCAGCTCCCCCGTAAGCTCCCGCAGGCGGGCCAACTTCTCTCCGAAGTCCTGGCGCCGCTCCTCAGCCGCCTCTTTGACGAGGAGGGTGCAGTGGCCAGGGGGCTGGTGGTCCGCCTCCCGGCAGGGCTCACATAACACCACGCCACAGCTCCGGCAGAACTGCCGGGGGAGCCGCCGCCCACAGGCCCGGCACATGAGCAGACCCACGGCCTCGCTGAGCCCAGCTGTGTCAATGATCTTCAGCACCGTCAGGTTGTCTGTCAGCTGGGTCAGGCTGGTTATGCGGGTGATCTTGCTGCAGAAGGGACAGCGGACACCATTGATGCTACTGGCTAGCAGCTTCTCCAGGCACTGGCGACAGATGGTATGGCCACAGTGCAGGAGCTTGGGCCGCAGCTGCTCCTCTGTGAAGGACTCCATGCAGATAGGGCATTCCAGCACTTCCCGGAGGGCATCCAGGTTCAGGTGAGAAGCTGCTGCAGCGGCCATGGCTCTTCCTTTAAAGGATCCACTGGCACAGCCCAGAACTGCAGAGCCTAGTGTGCATGTTCCAGAGGGTCAGATCCTCCTGAAGAGAAGAAGCAGCTGTTACTCCATTGCCTATGTGAGGTAATCCACTCAAGAAACAGAAAATAGCTACCACCACTCATTCAGTCACTGTCTTATTTAAGAAGTATTTACTGAGGTCTACCCTCTGGTAGCTGAGGGTGATACACAACAAACTGGACAAAACACTGCCCAAGGGATAAGGACTCAGGTTCCGGAGTCTGAGGCTTTGATGTGTGATCTTAATGAAGTAACCTAAACTTCCCAAAGCTCAGTGTCCCCAACACCCATCTAAAAAATTGAAATAATCATGATGTCTACTTTTTCTGGTTTCTGGCAGAGTAAGCTTAAATAATATGCTGAACATGATGCACTTAGTATAGTGCTGGAAAGTAGTATGCTTGATAAGTGTCAGTGGTGATTTTTGTATTTTCTTATGTCTACAACTCATCATTTATATTAGGAGAAAAACAGAAAAATTAAGTACAGGAAAGGATCATATACTAACTTTTGCAGGAGCCCAGTAGATGGAGTAACAGATTCTACCTAGAAGAACTGGGGAAGGCTTCCAAGAAATGGTCCTAGAAGATGCACAGATATGTGTAGATGGGGAAAGGCATTTTAAGGAAAGAAAACTGTGAGCAAAAGCATGGAGGCTTTCTGTTGTGTTATATAGTTTACCATGTCATGTTGAGGATCCTAGGAATCATACAGAGTAGTAGGTTATGCTGATTAAATGATAAGCTTTAGGTGTTCAGCAAAATATTAGGTCAGAAAATACATGTATTTTTCATTCATCTAGCCTCCTCTATCTGTTCACCAATTCACCCATCTAAGACTAGGTACCAAGTACTACACTAGACAGACACTAAGCTTCTCAGGACACAAATCCTGCCCTTCAGACGCTTAGACTTTAGAAAAGGAGACAAGACATGTAGGTAAATAATAACCAAGGCAGAAAGTAGTATCATAAATGAGGTATAAACTGAGTTTGTTGGAGGTTAAGAGGTATTCACTCTAACTTGAAGGGAAACAATTTTCTGGCATTTGATAGGGTCCTAGAAGATGCACAGATATGTGCAGATGGGGAAAGGGAGTACCAGGCAAAGGGCAGAGTCTTCACAAAGGTTAGAAAGCAAAGGACAAGACAAAAACTTCAGAGTATTAGAAAAAGAACAGAGACTACATAGGCTCTGGGTTGTTTCCTCATCTGTAAAATGAGAATAATACTGCCTTCATGAGGTTAATTCAGGGATTAAATGAGGTAATGCATATACTGTATACAATGCTAAGATTTGCCCTCAGCACCAAGAGTCTTAATTTTTGTTGTTGTTTTTTATCTCATCCTTAGGTTAAAATTGTAGGAGAATATAGGGAGATTAGTGTAACTGGTTTGGAAAGGTAAACTGGGGAATAATTATAACAAGTCTTCAGAGCCAGAATGAGTCCTTTGAACTTCATTTTGATGGGCATAGCGATGCAATGTGCATTTTGGAGCAGGGAACTGGTATGATCAAAGCTTGAATGGAGTAGACAGAAAGGAAAAGAAACTAGTTTGAAAGCTAGTGCAAAATTGCCAGAGGGAGATAAAGGAGGATGAACTAGGGTGCTGGTGGTAGAAATGGAAAGAAGATGCATTTTAGCAATATTCCAGAAGTACAAACACTAATATTTGTAAACTCAGTGGATTAGGGTAGGGAAGTGGTGGAACTAAGATAGCCAGTGAGTGAAGCCCAGGTGATTTTTAAAATGGTATTGCCTTTCAAGACAGTTTATTTTTGGCCTGGAACACCCCCTGCTTCACAAAGTATATGACCTGAATACTCCCACCCTCCTTGATCCACAGATGCTCATAAAATAGAACCACAGAGATCTCACTGCTCTGCGGCCTTATGTCATTGTCAATTTATGCCCCAAATTAGAATGAACAGATCTAGCAGGGTGAGGCATATGGATAAATTCAGCCCTTCTTAAATGGAATTCCTACAGCTGCACCTGTACAGTCTCGTGATCTGCAGATGGTCAACCACAGAGGAGGAGGAGGGCATGTTAGCTTGGTTTTAAGGACAATGTAGCAAGCTGAGGAAAGCTTTGCAAACGTTATCAACTTTCTTCATGCATACAGAAGAAGGGAGTCATTGCATATACGCAGTAAAGATTACCCCCCATATTCAGTTTGGCATCTAAATTTGACAAATATTCAATAACAGACATGCACAATTTATCTAAAGTCAACCCCACCTTCCTGAAATCCCACACCCCTTCTACTGGAGGGGAAACAGCATATACTCAGTACCTACTATGTGCTTGTTGCCATCCTAGATGCTTCAAATACTTAATCTCATTTAATCCTCTTAATGACCCTATGAAGTAGGCACTATTTTTATTATCCTATTTTACAGATGAGGAAACTAAGACTTAGAAAAACTGGCTCAAGGTCACATAATTCAAACATGGTTTTGAACATGAACCCCAAAGTACAGATATCTTTAATTTTGTTTAATCGAACATTATTTTAAGCTCTTTTTTTTTTTAAACTGTCACTTAACACTTATTAACAAGTGTTCTCTAGTCCATATTATGGGAAATACTGGCTTATAGCATGTAATTTTCTCCACAATACAGAACAATAATACAGTTAGGAGATCTAGCTACTAGAGTGGGTTAAATTGATTTATTAGCTAAGTGACTCACTCCCACACACCAGCCTTGCAACTCATTTTGACCCAAATCCATGCCTCAACAAAATAACACATCATAATATATTATGAACCTATAATGTCTCATGTGAATATCTGAAACCATGAACTGAATTCTTAAATGCCATGGATGTGGGGGCAATAATAGAAAAATACTGATAGAAACCTCAACTCAGGAATCCATGCAAACCTCAATTCTAAACTGAGGCTTCAGTTCTCTCTTCCATCATCTGGGACAACAGACTGAGGATAACATTTGGTGTTTGGATCCAGAATATGTTACCTTACAATTCACAGGGACATCTGTTCTTCCCAGAGCTGGCACTGCAGATCAGCTAATTAAACAAGTCTGCCAACTTGTAGAAATACCAGCAAATTCTTCCCCCAGCTTTCTGGAAAATCATACCACCTCCTTCAATTAAAATGCTTCCTGCCTCCCTAAGCCATCCACTTAAAAAAAAATGAATTAACTATGCCCACATCCATACCCCAAATTATCTTTAACTGTCTGCAATTTCACTAGTCTCTCTGAGGCAGGGGAAATTGTCACAGATACCTTCCCCAAAGCTGCCACACTTTGCCCAGGAACGAAAACAAGAATTCCTACTGGGAAAGCATCAGGCATGGAGATTGCCTCAGACCTGGAAAAAGTCTCAACCATGTCTCCCCCATTTCTATGACCTGGAAACTGCTTTCAGCAGAATCTTAACCTGATATGGAGCTATGTGACAGGCAGACACAGCCCTTCTCTGAAAGGATACATCTGGTCATTACTGTTAATACTGAGAATGATTGAGGTGGAAAGTCAATTTGAACTCGCTGAAAAGAATAGATGGGTGACTCGCTGAAAAGAATAGATGGGTGAAAGGAATTGTCTTTCTACCCCAAGTCTTTAAGTGAGCTGCCCTTTTTCTGCCAGCTATAAGGTCTGAAACCAATCAGAATGGCTCCCTAACATGTTAGTTATGATTTTGGCTGCCTCCATGACACCTTGAACATGTTCCCTGTTGTGCACTTTGTACTGCCAACTCTTGACCCCTTATCTCATGTCACCTCAGTTTACCCACCCCCTTCACTCCTTTGATCTTGTGATTAACAATGCACATCCACTCTCATACCAGCCCAGCTCTTTAGCTCCAGATGAGAATCTACCTCTTAAGCTGTATGTGCTCTAGCTGCCCTAAGACTCAGGTCTTTGGGTAAAATTCTGTAATTAAACCCTAGCCTGATCTGGCAGGTTCTGGCACCACCAGGCGTTCCCCAGTCAGTGATATAAGTAACTGTCATAGCAGAAAACAAACAAAAACCCATTGATCCTGAAGTCAGAACTGTGATCCAATCAGCACTTTTGATTTACAGTTTACAAGTTGTGGGACAGTCAATAAGTTTTTAACTTCACTAAACCTGTTTTCTTAGTTTATAAAAGTTGTAATAACTAGGGATAATGCATAATACAAAGTTTTTAGCCTAGAGACTGGTAGGTATGCAATGAAAGATTACTATTTATCACAGTTTTAGTAATAATCAGGAATAGTATTAATAATAGTAACAACTAGTACCCGTATTAAACCATTCCATTTAAAAACTGCATTTTGAAAGGATGGAGAATCTTTCCTTTCACAGCATATGCAGGCACATACAGATTAATGAAAGGACTGGCCAGCTTTGAAATGATCTGACTATCGTTAATACTGAAAATGAGTCAGGTGGAAACTCAGTATGAACTCATGCTAGAAACTGAAGGGCAAGGAGTCCACAACTCTCGTGCCCAGAAAGTAAGTTCCAGCAGCTCCTTCTAGCAAAAACTAAGTATGGAATGCTAGAATTAGCAGTGATCCCAAAGGGTCATGTAGATGAGTAAAATGAGATCAGTAGAGACTAATCAAGGTCTCATTAATCACATGGCAGAGCTAGGGCTAAAAGGCAGGAACGAGGGTTGGACAGTATTATACAGACCAAGAAAGTGGGTTCAGGACTCAGGCTTCTGAGGCCCACTCCACCACTTAACCACACAGGCTTGTGCAAGGAACCTAACCTCTCCAGTTCTCAGTTTATCTAAGAAAAGGACTTTAGAATAGTATCTTCCTCACAGGTTGTTGTAGAGATTAGATTATGTGTATAAAGCACTTAGTATAGTACCAAGCAATTAACTGTGCAGTAAATAGTTTTTAGCAGGAGCAGTGGCACTTTTCAATAGGCAGACTGTACCCAAGATAACATTACACACATTTCAAAAAATAAAAATTCTGAGCCTTACCTGGAGATTGTTTTACCTGAACTCAGAATCAAAGGATCAGAGATGACCTGAGGTTTCGAATCTCCATCCAGTGTTTGAATCCCCACCATGGGGAACTTCTCTAGGTGTGTCTATTTCTTATACTTCTCTAAGCTCCTTGAGGGCTTAGGCCATAAGCAAAACTGGAGAACTTTAAACAGTTAACTAAACAAGTCTTTACTGAGCACCTACTGAGTCAGGCCTCATGGAGACACTGGAGATATAATTTTAAGCAAAACCAGACATGAACAGAGCTCTTCACCTAAAAACTAGAAAATAAGGAAATAGTACATTTCCTTCCATCACACATTCTCCTGTTTTGGGTTTTTGCAAGGCTTATCACATTTCTTTTCTTGAGAGCTTTCTAAACTGTATTTATTCCTCTTGTATTTGAGTGCCGTGTCGATTAAGTGCATAACCATCCCCAAGCCACCAGTAGCCACTCTCTGGGAGTGGCCAGCAAGACTGATTTCAAGGAAGTTAGTGAGGTCACCTCCTGACATTCACCCAGTCCTGTATTTAGGAGAGGATTTTGAAGTTTAGATTACTCAGGAAATTTAAGGTACCTGCAAACAGCAAAGATAAACTCAACAAGTAGGGGCTTACGGAGAAAACACAAGCATGATCCCAAAGCTGTACCAGTCTGGGATGTGTAAGACAACCCAGAAAGAAATGTCTGTAGGGGAGAGGAATCTTTAGCTAAAATATATCAAGGGCAAGTTAAATCAGTCATAGAGTTTGCTAGAACACACTTGTCTGTTCTCTGTCTTCCTCCAGAGGAAGACAGGACCTAGAAAGTTTCCCTTGCGTCTTCCACAAACATGTGAGGAATACCAACGTGTCAACATGACTCAAATAATACAGGACAAGGGAAAAGTCAAGTCTTTTCTCAGGGGACCTCCAACTCATGTCAACCCACTCAGCTCCCTCTCAGTTCCTTTCTCTGCATTCAATACAAATTCATTTAATGATGAGATTTTGATTAAAGGATAAGGAAGCAGGTGCTAGGAGATGTATGGGAGAGGAAGAGAATATGGGGGAGACTGGCAGGGGCTGCTTAGGGTCAGTGAGAGTTGGCAAAGCCAACACTTAGTTCCCTGACATCATCTTCCTCTCATAATTGCTACCTCTCAACAGACTACCATTTACTGAATGCCAGGCACCTTTTATACATCCCCTCCTATTCCATAGTAACTGTGGAAAGTATGTGTCATTCCTCTCTCTAAATAAGGAAACCAAGGCTCTGCGAAAAGCAACCTGTCTGAGGTCTCACAGCTGCAGGCAGTAGGACGTGAATTCAATCCAATGTGTCAACTGCCAGCCATAAAACCACACTGGCTCAAAAGATGTGTTATGGTGTTCTGGCTGATGGGCCTACCGTTACCACTAGGCAGTCTGACGGAGCTGCTAGTAAAGGCACCTAAAGATTTATAGAGCTGATGGTTTTATAAGGACATAATGGCAGGAGTATCACAGAGGCAGCATATCAGTGTTATGGACAACAATCCCCTTCACAGGCCTTGTCAACTTGAGTACCTGCCATTCTCCAGACACAAATGTCTTCTTCGATGCTGGAAAAGCCCTTCTAATAAAACTAGTTAAAACTACGTAACTTACAAGTCAGAGAGAACTTGGCTCACACCCCTGCTTTGCCATTTGCTATACAGCCTTTGGTAAATCATTTAGCCTATTAGTTGTTTGGTTTTTTTTTAACCTGTAAAATATGGAATAACACCTAGATTGTGGGCAGGATCATTGACAGGATTAACTGAGATAATGCACATAAGAAGCACTGGTTAAGTGGTAGCTATTTGTACTTTTAACAGATTGAGGCTGATAAGGGCCAAGTGCTTGTCCAAGATCACCTAGTAAAGTAGCAACAGAGGAAGGATTTTGAACTCCAAGCTCTGATTTCCAGGCTGTGTTCGAGTCCCATTACATATTTTCCTTAAGGGTATGTGAATATTGCAGCTAAGTGTCTTGCCTTATGACACAGTCCTGCTGTTTCTGAACTGGCTTCAGCAATGCTATAGTTCATTCCGAAGCTGACAATGCAAATGCTATTATTCTGTCCTAGGGGAAAGAGGCCCAAAAGAGATAATCAGAACAGGAGGTATTCTCCAGAGTAGGGCAACTTCAGCCTCAGTCCCTGCTATGAAGTGGTTTTTCAGGATAATGCCTCACCCCCAAGTCTCTTGCACCTCATCCTATCTGCTAACCTCAAGCTCTTCCTATTATCTACCCACTGGTCCTGGTCAACAAGCAAATCAAAAACAAAGTCCAGGGCTACTCCCTACCTAATCATATTCCATTTAGATTTCAATTTGCTATCCCAGGATATTCATAGGGCAATCCTTTCTTTAGAGGAAAATGGGCTGAGAGAATAAGACTGTAAGTATTTGGGTTTGGAGCAATAAGGCCCCAGCAAGGAAAAAACAAGGAAAGAGAGAATACACAGGGTTACAGAGATCTGAAATGTATGCCGAGCTCTGCAATGCCTAGTTATGGAACCTGAAACAAGTCACTTCCTAAGCCTTAGTTTCCTTATGTGTAAAACTGGATATAGCAAAACCAATGTAGTAGAACTACTGTGAAAGTGGATTAAGAAAGCAGACGTGAAAATTTTATATTCCTAACTTCTGAGCACTTACTATGTACCAGATACTGAGCACTCTGATATACTTAACTGAATATTCACAATTATCTCTGATATAGGCCTGTTATTAATCCCACTTTACAGATAAAAAGCCAAAACTAGGGAGGTCAAGGAACTCATTCAAGATCACAAAGTCAGGAAGAAAAAGCCAGGATTTGAATACAGGATAGCAGAGTCTAGAGCAAGGTTACTCAATGTTGGTACTCTTTGACATTTTGAGCCAGATATTCTTTATTGTGGGAGCTGTTCAGTGCACTGTAGGATGTTTACGGTAGGATGTCTGTCTGATCTGTGGTGTCTACCTACTGAAGGCCAGTAGTACCCCATACCCCAATTGTGAGAACCAAAAATGTCTTCAGACATTGCCAAATGTCCCCCGTAGGACAAAACCATGCCCCATTAGGAATCCTGTCTCTCTCCCAATCCAAACAGCTTATTTGCAGAGCCACTGACTCTTAGAGCCATAATGGCCTTGTATAGGATTAATTCAATCTACTTAGAAGAAAATAAGGCCTGAGACCATGTTCCATTCATCCCCTGGAGGTCTCACACACTATTTGCTACCATGGCCTGACTGCACAGGCAAAGAGGAACTTAGGCAGATGACCTTGTATAGCTTCTAGCCTTAGGTCCCCTTTAACTACTCTCTTCTCCCTGGAAGCTTAGCACTTTCAGTGGGCCTACAGTTCAGGGTGGAGTTACTGGTACTACCATGGCTGCCTCATTGTAAGGGACCTTTGGTTAATCAGTGAGGGACATTCTGTCCCTCAGAGGGAATGCCAGGTTCTTTCAGCAGTCCTGATCTCTGAAGACTTCTGACTTTAGTGCTGAACCCCTGAGCTCTGCTACACCCATACATTCATATACAGTCTCATGTATTAGTTCTGGGTCCGCAGGTCTCCAGAACTCCCTTTGCTTCCCATCCATGCAGAGACTTCAGGAAAATTCCACTAGCAGCCCAGGACACCACCAGTTCACAGAGCTACTCAAGTCCTTTAATTTTATAGACCAGTTAGTATGTCTCCACCCCACCATTTAACCCTCCCTAAATCCTGTTCCCAACCCTCTTTCAATACAGAACTCCAGCATTTTGGGCTCTGTGTTGCAATCCTCACCAATTCTTCACTCGTGCCCCAAATCCCTCTGGCAGACATCCTTTAACCTGTTTGCAAATCTCTGCATCCTACATCCTTGCATTCCAGTTTACCATTCCAATTCCACTCCTCAAATTTCTGCCCTCGCTCAATCTGAGCCCCCCAACTCCCACCATCCATCAGGCACTGTGCTCCCCCTCAAACCCAGCTTCTTCCTCTTTTTTTTTTTTTGAGAGGGCATCTCTCATATTTATTGATCAAACGGTTGTTAACTACAATAAAATTCTGTATAGGGGACTCAATGCACAATCATTAATCAACCCCAAGCCTAATTCTCAACAGTCTCCAATCTTCTGAAGCATAACGAACAAGTTCTTACATGGTGAACAAATTCTTACATAGTGAATAAGTTCTTACATGGTGAACAGTGCAAGGGCAGTCATCACAGAAACTTTCGGTTTTGATCACGCATCATGAACTATAAACAATCAGGTCAAATATGAATATTCATTTGATTTTTATACTTGATTTATATGTGAATCCCACATTTCTCCATTATTATTATTATTATTTTTAATAAAATGCTGAAGTGGTAGGTAGATGCAAGATAAAGGTAGAAGACATAGTTTAGTGCTGTAAGAGGGCAAATGTAGATGATCAGGTGTGTGCCTGTAGACTATGTGTTAATCCAAGCTAGACAAGGGCAACAAAACATCCACGGATGCATAAGATTTCTCTCAAAACAGGAGGGGTGAGGTTCTAAGCCTCACCTCTGTTGATCCCCAATTTGTCACCTGATGGCCCCCCTGCGACTGTGCCTGTCTTAGGTTGTTCCTCCCTTGAGGAATCTTACCCGTCTCTGGCTAACCAGTCATCTTCCGGGGCCATACAGGGAGATGTGAAGTTGGTAAGTGAGAGAGAGCTTCTTCCTCTTTTACCCACCCTGTCATGTGTTGCCTTAACCAGGTCTCTTCTCGCTAATTAGATACTGCTTCCCACTGCTTTCAAGAACTCAATTTTCCCCAGAGCCCATAAAGAAAACGCAATTAGGACAGCTCCAAATACTGCTGCCTCTGACTTCAGATTTTAGCCCCTTAAATGGCTAGAGCCCCCAGATTTCCTGAAATCTCCTGAGGGTCCCAAATCTCATCAGGGGCTTCCCATTCCTTCATTATTTCCTTAATTCTGTACCCCTGGTGCCTCCAGGGCCTTCAGATCCCGCCCTATTACCCCTGATGCTGCACCCCCTTTCCTCAGGGCCCCCATATTACCTCATACCTCCAGAGATGCCACACAGCGAATTTTCTCATAGCCCCTCGCTGCCCTCCCGGAAATGCATCTCCTCGGGGCCCCTGACCGCATCGAATCCCTCCCCAGCCTGCTCCCCACAGCCCCACCCCCACTCCGTACTGTCCCTCAGATCCAGTCCCCAGACCCCGCCATTCGGGCGTGAGCCAGCCGCTGCACGCCATCACAGCCCCCGTCCCGCCGCTCAGCCACGGCCTGCGACTGCGGCCGCAGTCCCTCATCCCCGACCCTCCATCCCGCCCCTTACCTGACCGCCCGCGGCTCCGACGCGTCCGGCGTCCGCCAGCCCACCCGCCCGCCTCTCTCTGCGCACGCGCTGCAGCGCGCCCCTGGCGACCGCCAATTTGCAGGACGGCCTGTCCGTCACTGCGCCCCGCCCCCGAGGCATGCTGGGGCTTGGAGTCCCGCGAGCGCTGGCGCTCGTGGCCCAGCGGCCCGGTAGGACCGAGCACTTACCTGAGAACTGCGGGCTTTGGGAGCACGTGATTTGGCTCTCTGTCCCCATTGTACAGACAAATTGAGGCCCGTTGTACAGAAACTGAGGCGAAGGAGGCCTGCTCAGATTTACTCAGAGAGTGAGTCTGCAGCTAAATCAGCACTCGTGTCTGATTCCAATGTGTCCGGATCCCTGCGCTAAACCGTGACCTCCCGCAGTCCTCAACAAAGGCTGCACCTCGCCCAAGAGCCCCTCTCAACCTCAGCTTCCCCATCTGAGAACTGCAGGAACTCAACCTTTACTCTGGGACAAGCAGGGAACTTGGACTCGCTTAGAAAGATAGTTCTTCAGGCCCCATATTTCTCCCAGTAACACACCGCGTCCTGGAAACAGGTATCTCTGATGAACAAATTTGCTCTTGTGAAGGAGTCTTTTACCTGGTCATCTGGGAGGCCAGCAGCAGAAGTAGATATGGGAACATCTCTGCAGCTCCTGTCCCTGCTGACTGAAGCTATGCAAAAAAACACAAAAGCAAGTCGGCTTTTGGGGGAGCCAGGAAAGGGTAGAATCTTCCAGGAGGGAGGTGGTTTGGAGTACTGGCAGACAAGGACCTGTGGTCCCTTAGATGGTGTGGGCCCAATTACTGGCTCTTGCAGGTGGCCATATAGCATAACTTAGGAGCAGGAAATGGTTTAAAGCAGGATGGGCTTGGGCTTGAAATCCCACTTAGGTGTGTGACCCTGCATGATGATAAAACAAGGAACAAAGCTAACATCTTTGTGCACTTGGTGTCTGGCTGCAGCTAAACACTTCACATATATAGAGTTCACTTGACCTTCATATGATCTTATTAAATAAGCAGCAACTAATGCCCAAGTGGTTGAACAGCAAGGCCGCATATTCATAAGTATAAAGCCCAGATTGGAACCCAATTCTATGAAAGAAACTTTTTAAATTTCTCTGCCCAATTATTTGTCTCTAAATGGATATGAGGTTTGCTACGAGGATTAACCAAGATTATGAATATGTAGTGGTTTGCACTTAATTAATGGTAACTTTTTTTATCATCATCATTATTATTATAATTAGATCTTATATTCTCTAGACTGCTCATTCCAGAAGGCCCAGCTCCCAACACTTTCAATATGGTGGACAACAGGAGGCTGGGGTGGTATACTTCTGGCATCCTTTGAGCAGGCATCAGGGGGGTGCTAGTTACATGGATTGGCACAGAGCTCTGGGGCTATCTGAGGCCTCAAGTGTATACTTGCAGTCCAGGGCCAGCCCGGGTTTGTCTGGAAGGCCAGGAATAGGTTGAATCAGGAGTGGGCTAAAGCAAGAGTTGGGGGTTGAAGGCCCCTAGAGCAGGTTTTACTCAAAACAGGCAGTGTGTGGGTGCAAACAGAACCTTTCGGGGCCAGGTGAGGTGGTATGCTTTCTTCACACCCTTCCTGGGCTCCTGGAAATTCCATGGTGCTCGCTGCATGCTCAGCAAGTACCAGGACTTGTAATCTGATGATTTCTCACAAGACAAATACCAGGCTGGACTTTAATTATCCACTTCCCTGTGATCTTTGTCAGTGAGCTGAAGGACAATGCCCGTTTGTTGTCCCATCTGTGAGCACCGTGCCCAGCACATAAGAGTTGCTGAGTAAGAGTCAGACTCAAAAATGTGACCTTAGGCAAATGTCACTCCCTGTCTGCCTAGAGTTATTCTAACTGCAGTGTAATTCAGTGGGCTCAGTCAGATAAGACTGGACCATTTTTTGAACACCAGCAATATAGCAGGCATTCCATAGATATTGTCACATGTCACAGTTGATCCCCTCAACAATGACTCAGGTAGGTATCAATAGCTCCATCTTACAAAAGGGGCAACCAACGCTCATTAAGGTCAGATAGCTTGCCTACAGTCACAGCCTGAGAAGTGGTTAGTACTGAATCACCATCCAAGATCCAAGACTACCCACATTTGTGACACCAGCTATCTTCCTATTTTATTGATAAGATTTGTTTCTAAGACTCAAAGAGAGGAGGAGAGATGATGACGCTTAGGAAATCAAGGAATGCAGGGGAAATCATGGTTGTCATCATGACCACAGAGTGTAAAGACTCTCAGATGACGTGTTCTGAGCAGCATTGCCAGAGAAGAGCAAGGATTGCCTTCCACCCTGAGCTTCCCATGTGGGAGACTCAGAGTGACCTATTTCACCAGAATGGCAAGGAGCTTGGCTCTCTGGGCAGGAGCTTGGGGGTACTTCTAGCAGCCCCTGTGTGGCAGGTGGGGGGGATGGAGAGTTGTCAAATAGTTTCTTCCCAGCCTTGAGACCTCAATTAGACACTTTCCTCAGACCGGGTGTGGCATGAGAAGCCCATATGCTGTAAACCAGTTAGCAGCCCAAAGTCTCCATTCAGGACTTACCATAGTTTTTTTGCTGATGTTTCCCCAACTACAGAGAGGGGCTAATGGTGCTCCTGACAGCCTGGAGATATAGTGCAAACATGCCTTAAAAAAAAACAGTAACAGACCCTTTCTTTTCTCTTAAAACAAAAAAACCTGTGTTTGTTTGACTGCCTTTGTTTGTTTTTGTTTGTTTAAATTACTTACCAGTTAAATTAATTACCACACTTCCCACAGAATCTCAGAGTAAAATAAACTCCCTGGAAAATGCAGTCACTTTAATCCTGTGGCTTTGCATACCCTGGCACCATATTAACATTCCTCATACTAGAGACGTTTTTAAAATACTCTTTGCAGAGCACTTTAAATACTCTTTATTCAGCATTTTCATGTAACTTTTTCTTTTTCACTTAACACTGATACCACCTTTATCAAATTTCTTAGGGCTGTCATGATGAAATATCACAAACGGGGGGGGGTGCTTAAAATAAAGAGACATTTATTCTCACAGTTCTGGAGGCTAGAAATCTGAATTCAAGGTGTCCAGGGGGCTGTGCTTTCTCGAAAGTGTGAAAGGGAGGCTTTTCTCTTGCCTCTCCAGTGTTCAGTGTCCCCAGGTGTTCTTTGGGTGGTGTTACCATAACGGCATCTCCATCTTTCTGTGCTGGTTTTCTCCCTGTGTGTCTTTGCCTTTACACGGCATTCCCCTTTCTGTGTGTCTGTGTCTTCTTATAGGGATGCCAGTCAGATTAAGTGTGACCTCCATCTTCTAATTAAAACTGCAGTATGACTTCATCTTAACTAACTACATCTACAACCCTATTTCCAAATAAAGTCACATTCTGACTACCGGGTTAGGCTTTCAACGTATGTTTTGGGGGGACACATTTCACGTAATAGCATCACCCTATGAACTAAGTGTTATTTTCTCCATTTACAGAGATTTCTGGTTTAACCTCTGTTTCTTTCTCTTTAAAATGGGGATAACAGTAAACAACTAATTCACAGGATTGTTGGGAAAAAAATGAGAAAATGGATGTTAAGCACTTACATATGAGCATGTTGCCTAACATGCAGTGATGTTCATTTATTGCATTTATTATGATTATACATAAGTGTGCATATTAAGATCATTGTGTGGTTGGAAGAGTGAAGGCTTTGGAGTTAGACATCTGTCAGAACCCCAGGTCCACTCACCTGGAAGGTTATTTTGGAGAATAGGTGAGAAAGACTATTTGAAGTAATGCTTGGTAACTTTTCATAACTGAGAAGCTATGTTACCTTAGACAACTTACTTAGCCTCTCTGTGCTTTACTTCTTACTTCTGCAAACTGGTGATAATAGTAGTTATCTACCCATAGGAATGCTATAAATGCGAAATGACTTCTAAGTGCTCTATGAATAGTTTTACTATTATTGTTGTTATTACTATTCTCTACAAAATGTTCCCCCTTTCTTCCCTTATTAGCAACTGAAATCTGAGGAGGAAGAGGAATTTATTGCTTATAGATTGTAGTGGAGAGAATGTAAGCAGTTAAAATTCTAATGCATCTTAATGAAATTTGTCTGAGTCTAGAGGTTTATAATTGCTACAACTTTGATTGTAATATAAAATTATATCTATTATGCCTATCTTTATTACTTAACCTATCACTGAATAATAAATCGGCCCCAAACTTTGTGGCTTAAAACAGCACACATTTCTTATTTCAGTTTCTGTGAGTCAGGAATTTGATACAGCCAAACTAGATCCTCTCCTTCACAGTCTGTCACAAGGCTGAAATGCTGTTATCAGCCAGGGCTGTGATCTCATCTGAAGGTTTGCTTGGGGAAGGATCTATCTCCAAGATCACTAATACAGTTCTTTAAAGATTGTTAGACTGGGGACCTCAGTTACTTGCTGGCTTTTGGCTGGGTACTGCCCACTGTCCCTTGCCACTCTAGCCACTCCATGATGTTTGTTTCATCAAACCAGCAAGAGAAATTCTGTGAGCAAGACAGAAGTCACAACTTTTATAACCTAATCACAGAAGTGACATCCCCTCAATGTTGCCGTATTCTGCTGGTTAAAAGTAAGTTACTCGAGTGGAAGAGATTTTATCAAGCAGTGAGTGTCAGGAGGTGAGATCACTGTAAGCCATTTTAGATGCTCCATTGCTCCCACCCACCTCTTCTTCCCTATTCCTTTTCTCCTTCCTCCCTCCCTTTCTTTTCTTTTTTGTTCCCTCAGTCTCTTATTCTGTTTATCTATCTAGACATCCATCCATATGTCTGTCATTAGTCTACTTTTTGATGAAACTTCTACTCTAATCTCTATATGCCATACTCAATCCCTATGTGTTTCACAGTCTAGCCTATATTTGGTAAATGGTAAGTGCTCAATAAATGTTTGAATTCAGTTTAAATTTACAGCCTAAAGGAGCATTTAAAAAGAGTTAACTTTACCTATCACTTGAATATAACCATTACATTGGTTTTATATATATATAAATATAAACATTTATAAAGTTTCCCTTTAATCTATTCATACATACTTATGACCATTTTTGGTATCCAAAAAGTGTTATTTCTAATAAAAATATCTTTATATCTTAATTAATGTGGGGACATGTTTGACATCATTTTTGTTCTGGCCTTCATAGTTGTCAAACTGGCTACCTAAGAATTACATAAGAGTCAAACTTGACAAGCCCATCTTTGAACATTTAACCATCACAAATAAGGCTACATAAATGTTCCTGTGTCCTTTTTTTTGTTAAATTTTCTTTAGATGAGATTGAAGCAGTTTGTTCATAATTTTTCAACTTTATTTTAATATCATACATGTTTATGTGCAGTGGCCAGACCCAATCTGTAGTGGTTTGAACTAGTAAAGATAATCAAAGGTCAGCAGTAATCACCCACTGACGGAGGAGCTGCTTGATAAATGTTAGTAGCATCGAAGGCTCAGAGAACATTCCCTGGGTAGTATCATTGTCCTCAACTCAACTCAATGCTAAGCAAGGACCGCTGGAAAATTTCCACGGGATGTAGTTCTGCTAAGCCCTATGTATCAACCCCAGTCTAGACTTCCTGTCCTCTGGGCTCCAGGATTTCAGCCAGCTTTCCTTTTATGGTGGCTACCATTACTCTTTGCATCAGTTGGTATCTCTAAGACTGGCTGACAGCAAAGAGACAGTCTCCATTCCCCAAGCCCCCAACCCCTTGCCCCACATATTCTTCTCATGTCGCTGCTATCCATTATTCTCATTTATTTTTCTAAAAGTGGGAAACATTTATTGTTGTTTTTTAAACATAGTACAAGTGAAAATGCATTTAGAAGAAGGCATCCAAACAGTATGGAATGTAGATGTGAAAGATCCCTCATCATTCTACTCTCCAGAAGTAACTGTCTGTACTGATTCTGTGTAATCCTTCCTGCAGCCCTTTTCTCAGTGTTCTTTGGAGAAAAGTACACCTGCAAGGAGAGAAAACCGCAGAGCAAATCCCTGTGTGCTCATCACCCTGTGATAATTGTCAATACTTTGCCAATTTAGTTGCTGCTCTCCCTCACCCCTAATTTAGTTTTTGCTGTTGCTCCTGGAGTCTTTTATTGCAAATCCCAGATATCCTCTTATTCCTCCTATAAATACCTCAGTATAGATCTCTAATAGGTAATTATGTATTCGGAACAATCTCAACATCATTATCATATCTAGCAGCTCATATTTAAATTTCCTTAAGTGCTTCAAAATATCTTTTTATAATAGTAATGTTTAAATAAGGATCAAACTATCTACCTGTTGTACTAAGTCTCCTTCAATCTGGAATAGTTACATCTGTCATTTTGCCAATGACCTTGTTTGTTGAAGACATTGACTCACTTTTTCTTTAGAAGCACCCGCTTTGCAGATTTCACTCGTTGCTGCTTCTTGATAGTTTTTAACTTGTTCCTCTCTCATAGGGATTCATCACTTTGGTTTTTTGCTTTTGTTTTTTGGGTGTTTTTTTGTCTCATGGACCCCTTTTGTAGGAAGATGAAGACTATAGGCCCCTTTAATGGAATAATGTTTTTAAATGTATAAAATTAAGTACATGGAAACTACACAAGAAAAATTATATCAAGATATAATCATAATCTTTTAAAAAACTATAATATATATAGGTGCTTCTATATTAATGACAGGTTCTGGTGGAGAGTCTAGTAACTGTCATAATTTCTAAATAATGTTGAAGGTAAACCTTTAGAAATATTTGTAACAACTGTAACATGATAGAAATATATGTGAATTTGATTGTGTCAGAGTTCTGGAAGTTACAGAAGCTACACTGCTATAGTTTGTTGCCTACATTCATAATTTAAGGAAATGCTACATTGCATTTAGAAGATACTAAAAATAAAGATGTATTTTTTCCCCTATACATGGGCTCAAGGAGCACCAGCTAAAATATATGTGCTGTGCCTTGTAATTACTGTGGAATCTTATCAAAGGCTCTTAATGTCTGGTTTACTACTTTTAGTGATATTAAAATTGTTCTGCGGATCAAGTGCTATGAGTCTGATCCATTGATCAGAAATTTCCCCATAATCCTTTCTCCTAGTGGTTTTAGGATTCATTGAAAATAGCTGTCTAGATCTATTATTTTATTAGAGATTACAAAATGGTAATTTTGTAATTCTGGCATTCTTCCTGCACTTATCTATAAAGAAAAATGTGGTCACCTTGAAATCCAGTTCATGTGATAAAAGCTTGATTAATACTTGATTCTCATCAATTTTACACATAATGAGCTGGTCTTCATCCCCAATGGTGACCAATGAGCTTTGTTGATTGGTTTTGTTCTGAGGAACATTATGAATTGTAGGAAATTTATTTATTTGATCTAGTTCAATCAACTGCAGTCATTATTCACTTTGATGTTTAATTTGTCCAACCTTAGGCCAGTGTGAGCCCCTGTAAGTTGGAAATGATATTTAAAAACAAGAGTTGGGGTTCGATGGTATTTATTGCTATAAGGGTGCTCTTACTTCTAGGCCTTTTCAGCGGACAGAGCTATGAAATGTTTATTTTTTAAAGAGAAAAAACAAGCAAGTTTATATAATTTCCAGTTGAAATTTCAGTGTACAGAATTTTTCTCAGCTTTGGCTTTCTGCATGGTTTGGTTGCCTCATGCCAATAATCTTAATTGTTTGTTATTACCCACCATATACACATAATAGTTTCCAAATAATAATACAAATATTATAACTAGCAGGAAGTCCATAACATCTAGTTTAAGATTGATTTGAAGGTCATTTCTAATTTGGAATATTTCTCACCAAACATGTAAAGTCAAAATACTGCATTTTAAAGCCACTCTAAATAATTATTTTCTCCAGGTGGTTATGCCAATACTTTGATATATAGTCAGGGTTATTTTTTCAGTTTGCCTATAATTTGTAGATTGTTTTTGTCTTTATTTTTTGATTAAAAATGCATATGTGTACATATATATGCATATATATATATGCATATATATGTAAAAATTATTTTTTGTGGTCTTGTTTTCTAACAAGATACACTCAGAAAATTGTGGTATCTATTCTTGTCCATTTGACCTCATTTCTTTGCTCCCCCTGTGGGTAACCTTTCTGAAAAATTTTTGGTTGTTTCAGTGTCTCTTAGTGAAAAACTATAACCATTTATCTGCTGTCATCTATCTGCTGTGTGTATTGTGTGTATATATATATATATATATATATATATACACACACATATATGTATATGTGTATATGTGTATATATATACATAATACATAATATATTGTATAGTATATATACATGTATATAATACATATTATGTATATATAAATCTCATTTATACTTAAATGTATGTGAATTTATACTCCTTTCTTATACAAAGAAAGCAGTAAAAACACTGCTCTGCACTTTCCTATTTCCATTTAATAAAACATTTGTTTTATTTGTGACTACTCCATATCATATATAAAAATTGTCCTAACTCCTTTTTAAGTACATGGACTTCACTGTGTGGATGCACCATAGTTTTCAACCAGTTCCCTATTGACTGTCCGTAGATTCTTAATTTAAGGGTTTTATTCCTAATCACTATGATGTAATGGGCAGAAGTAACCGAAGTTACACATTCAATTTCTAGAATTTCTAACTGCCTAGACCTGAATCACTAGTAGTATAACAGGTCGGAGGTAGCTTAAGATAGTGGAAAAGTGCTCAGAGGTAAGACTGGTCAAAGTGGAAGTCCAGTTCACCCCAGTGCCTGATTTCACCTCTATGAGCTTCCATTCCTTCATCTTTAAAAAGCGGTAATGAAGCTGACCTCTTGCTGTTGTGAGGGTTTACACAGATCAAATGAGACAATGCATGCAAAGCAAATCCTGGAAGATCTGCCTGTAAAAACATGGCTATTATTAACTTTATCGATTTTCTCAGTGATAAGACAGAGAATCTCTTGTGTGTCTTAGCCTTTTGTTTTTATTTTATGTTATTTTTTGATAGGTGGGCTCATTAGGCCCTCTCTCTGTCCTTAGCAGCATAGCTGCAGGGCAGAGGAAACCTAATGGGAGAAGTAAGACACCTTGAATATGTTCTTCAAAAGTATTACCTGTCAGTATGTTTAAAGGTGATCTTTCAACCTGTGTGTTATTAAGATTCTGGTGAAAATCAAGGGTGAGAGGTGTGACAGCAAGACTGTGTCCTCCTAGGAAAGTGGTCAGAGCAGAGGGAGGCAGTTTGTTTGCTGATAGCTCTTCATACTACAGCTTCTATCTGACCCCACCCCAGGTTCACACCCCTCTCCCTGTCTGAACCTGGCAACCTCCCCCTGGCCCCAGGGTGGCCCAGTCTGCCTTGTGGCCTGCCTCAAGGTCCTGTCCAAGCAAGCCAATCTGGGAGTCTCTGTCTAAAGCAGGTCATTAGCATCTCAGAGGCCTCCAGTTCTACAAACCCTGTCCAGGAATGATTCCTTCTGGGCATTTCCTCCTCAACTCCTAACCTAAGAAGCTACTGGAAGGAGGAGGAAAGAACTGAAGATCTAATCGTGGAATCCTTCCTCTAGGGTATAAGTTTTGAGCAAGAGGAGGAATGGAAAGCAGGTCGCCTATTAATGATGCTTCTTCACTCAATTGGGCAGGAAAAGGGCTTTGGAATCAGAAGCTGGTTGCCTAATGGCCTTTGGATATAGTCTGTCACCTGTTGGACCTGTTTCCTCAGTTGTATGATATGGTTGTAAAAACTGTAATGTTCCTAGTCCAAAGCACTGTTACTAAGGTTATTGAGATCCATAATATCTTGTGTTTGCCGAAGGAGAATAGAAGCCAGGAAATGTGAATTTTCTCTCTATCCTCTCCCTTTGTCAAGGACTTACCCTATCACATTAAAAAAAATTATAATGAAATGTACATCACAGTGGTTCAACAGTCCCCCTCTCCTTCCCCTGCCCCTGCCCCAGCCTACTACCCTCCCCCTTAGTAACCACTAGTCATTTCTCAGTGTCTATGAGTCTAATGCTGTTCTGTTCCTTCTGTTTTGCATTATTTTATATTCCACAAATAAGTGAAATCATATGGTACTTGTCTTCCTCCACCAGGCTTATTTCAATGAGCATAATACCCTCTAGCTCCATCCATGTTGTTGCAAATGGCAGTATTTTTTTCTTTTTATGGCTGAATAATATTCCATTGTGTATATGTACCACATCTTCTTGATCCATTCATCTATTGATGGACACTTAGGTTGCTTCCATATCTTGGCTCTTGCAGACAGTAATAAACATAGGAGTGCCTGTATCTTTTTGAATCATAGTTTTGTTTTCTTCAGGTAAATTCCTAGGAGTGGGATTACTGGGTCAGATAGTATTTCTACTTTTAGTTTTTTGATTATCCTACCACATCTTGAAAATAAAATGAGTTAATTATAATACTAGTAGCAGTAAGAACTGAAGTTTATTGGGTGTCACAGGGCATACGTATTCTCAAATTCTAACAATAACTCTGTATTGTGAGTGATATTAGGCTTATTTTATACATTAAAGAGCAGAGGTTCTGAGAGAGAAAGTCTCTTAAGCTTGCCCATCATTACACACAAGGCCTTAGCTAGCTCATAAGTCACCTTTGTATGAAGTAGGAAATGGTGCTCCTCCGCTTGGATTCAATCCCATGAGCACAGGCATGGTGGGGCAGAGGCTGGATTCAGACCCTATTTAGCCCCTTGCCTTATCACCCTAGTGCAGTACACAACTTGCGTAACTGTACCCAGAGGCCCTGGTCACATGCACAGATATTCAAACCCAGATCTGTCTGATACTCAGACCACATTTTCCACAGCTACCTTGGAGTTCCTCTCTTTCTAGTTCCATCAGGATCCTGCTCCATCAATTATCTCTTCTCTCTGCCCTATCTCCAGTCTTTCCCCTCTCCTCTCCTCTGATTTTTAATTCCTAGCTGAAACACCCAATCAAATCTCTGCATTTGGGTATCACTAGGATTAGATCAAACCATTATTCATCATTTCATCCCAGTGCCTAGCTCCAAACCTGGCACTGAATAGGACTTCTAAACAGATGCTTCTTCAGAGCCCTGGGGGCATTACCCTCAGCTTCCTTGTATCATAGCCAGGCCTTTACTGTGTTCCCTGCTGTCCTCAGGGCCTAGTGAGTTAGTTGCCTTGCCCAGGGTAATCACTCCTAGACATGGAAGAAGTTTTTTCCCAAGAGCAATCATCTTAAGCAGACACTAGAGGGCAGCAGGAGATCACATACAGTCTTTTCCCAGGTTTCTATTACAGACACAGCCCACCTTATTTCAAAAGGCAGGCGCTTGGGGCTGCTCCCTCAACGGCAAGGGTGCTATGCTAAAAGTCTGCAAGTGGGGAGGGAGCCTAAGCACACTTTAGTCTGTGGGAAGGTCACTTTAGGGCCCTTGAGCTGCATGAGGATGCTTTATGCTGCCCCTTACTTTCTTTAGGACAAATAACACAGCAGCACCTGGTGGGTATGTTAGTAGTTAAGAAAAAGAATCTATTAAAACAATTCTAATTTGTAAGCAAAGAAAAGACATTAGCCGCTACTGCACTACAGAGCAGCGTCTAGGGGTCTCTATCTCTGCCCCGGAGAAAATGACCTTCCTTAGAGATTTAAAATTTCCTCAGAGATTTACTGCTTTCACTTGAAACAAGTGTCCTCTTATAGGATATGCTATGTCACTCTGAGTCTCAGTTCTTTCATCTGTAAAAGGGGGCAGCAATCCCTACTTTTCAGGATGGTAGTGAGGACCACATAAGATCATAGGTGTAAATCAGTCAGGGCTGCATCTCTCACTTGATGTTCAGAGCAGTTTAGTGGAGACTCAGTATACTTGTTTTACAAATGAGGAAGCTAAGGTTGGGGAGATGAAGTGACTTGGTCCAGAATCTGAAATCAGGTAGTGTGACGCAATAGTTTTGGACTTAAATGGTCAATTCTACTGTCATCTACTGTGTTCCACTGGGTAGGAAGCATATAGTTTCAGAAGAAATTCTTGCCAGTGTGATTAAAGACCAGCAGCTTAAAAAGGAAGATATGCAGATCCATACATATACAAGAATTGAATGATGCTCTTCCAAAATTTGCAGTGTACTTCTCACCTTGGTAAAGGCCAAGGGCTGGAACAAATGACCTCTGATGGTGCTCTTGACACTGTAGAATTTGTAAATTCCTCATTGTGTTCTGTTTCTCATGGATCCTCCAAATAGGCCAAGATTTGGGTATTAACGTTATTGACATTTTACCTATGAGAAGAGAGAGGCTCAGAGAGATTAAGTGACTTATCCAAGGTCATCCAGCTGGAAATGTAAGAGCAGGAAATCGAACCCAACCTAGTCACTGTTCTATCAAACCAAAGCTTCCCCTCTGCAATTGGGTTTATTACTTGTGTATTTAGGAAAGAAGATACAAATTAGATTAGATTAGGAGATCAGTTGCTGCACTAGGATTCTTTCCTGGGACTTGGCGGTTTTGAAGACCTGTCTTCTTTTTAGCGTCTCCATTGTTGCTTCCCGTTCCATTCTTCAAATATGCCCATCACACACATACACACATGTAGAGTCAGATGTATATACCTCATCAGAAGCCACTCAGGGACGCCGCACAGTTCCTGGGATCCACAGTTCATCCACCTTGTTAGTTAATTAGTCTTATCATGACCCCCAAGTCGGGGGTAGCCTTGAGATTTCCAGCAGAATAAAGTGCATAACTCTGGGTCTGATGCTTAGGTTGAGAAATGCAGTTCCTGCCTGGGAAGCTATGTAGGTTCAACAGAGCAGCCCCAAGTTAGAACTGGAAGCCTAGAAAGGTAATGTGTTCTACAGCACTGGAAGTGTCCAGAAAGAAGCTGGAGGATGATTTGGTGGTGAATGAGATATCTGATGGGATTTTTTGATGAGGTGACCCTTTAAAATACCTTTATCCATGAAATCCTTTATCCCATGTAAAAGGGTGGGTGAACCTGGTGGTGCTGTCTGGGGGTGACAGGAACAGGGAAGGCCCTTCTCACTCCTGCACCAGAGGTGACTCACTGTGCAGGGTTGAGAAGTGCACTCCAAATTTTGGAATGGAAAACATGGACAATGGAAGGAGGTACAAAAGCTGCACTAGTTATTAATGGTGTGGCCTTGGGAAAATTTCTCTCTCTGAACTGCTATTTGTGGATCAATAAAGGAAGGTTAAGACCTTTGCCTTTGGGTGAGGATGGTAATAAATTGAGATAATGGGTTTGACATCTGGTAAGTTCCATGAATGGAAAAGATTAAAGAAAAAAGGGTCCGACCACACATTCATCTATTTATTTATTCAGATATTTACCTGCAAATTGTCTGTACTACATCAGTGAACTCAGTGCTGGGGATGAAAATGGTCATTAAAACTGGCCATGTCCCTGACACCCTGGAGCTCACAGATTAGTTGGGAAGGCACATTAATTTAACTAGCACAGTAACTAAAATTACAAACATGACAAGCGCTACAATGGCGATGATGATATAAATGGTTCAGCTGAGAATAAAAATTGAGAATAAGCAAAATATAGTTTATGAATATATGTATGTTCAAAAGTAGAGATGTGAGTTGGTTCCCACAGTCCTTTTAATTATTCACTGGGATAGTCTTCCTCTGCTCCTAGATGAGAATTTTAGCAGGGTACATCTAACCTATCACTTTTATAGAATGGAGAGGCCTATTTTAAGCAGCTAATGCAGTTTTAAATGAGAAATTAAGATGTACAGCCCAAGATTTTAATCAGATCTTGAAATCTGCAGATCAGCTCTCCTTGCCTTCCCCAGGGACACCCCTTCACCCAGAGGAGGGGCAGGGCTGGGCCTCGTGCTTGTTCTCCACCTGGCACTTCCTGTCTCTCCGTGGTTAAAACAGAAAGAAGGAGAGTGGTAGGATTAGGAAGGTCCTTCTTGCCCTGTCACCCTTGTACCTGGCTCTTGGGAGGTTTTTCAGGGGCTTCTCAGCAATCCCCATTGCTAGGGGCTTCTCCCAGGACCCAGGACAGAGTAGTTTCTCTTTGGTTGGCTGCTGCCAATCATCCCCCCCCCCCACCGCCCCCACCACATTCAGTTTCTCTGGCCACCCACCTCATGGAGATTCTCACTGTGGGGACCCCTCAGACGCTGTTAGAATTTGTCTTGGGTGGGACTCAACACAGTTGCAAGCCAGCTCTTTCTCCTGTGTGACCTATATCCGGCCCAGGGGATATAAGCATTTTTCACCACTGAAAACCCCTGGGATTTGGGGCTATTCCCTGTGCGGTCCTTCCTGGTCTGCCACCACAGGCCACTAGAGCTTTTGAAGGTAGACTAAGACCTGAGTCCACTACTTTCCCAGTTGCCAAGAACACAGAGCAGATAATCCAAGAGGAACTCTTGAGACCCCTTGGGATTAGAGGGTAGCGTGCTCTACATGTCCTGCCTGGGGCGCTGGAAACTCTACACATCAGGTAATAGCTCTCTCCAAAACAAATCTCCTCTAAATCCTTCCTGTCTAACTCTCTGGCCTTGTTTTATTTCCTTGTTCTGGCTGAGACTTCAAGAGTTATGAAACTAGTTAAGGATTCATCTCCTTTGTATATTCTGCATACGGGGGTCTGGCTTTGGGATTTCACTTCTATTCTGTTGTGGTGTCTCGATAGAAATTTCTGTCTTAACGTCCTGTGACAACAACAGCAATAATAATTATAACAACCTCAGCAGTAATAAAACACTAACAGTCAACACTGACTGAGTGCTTAACCTCCTTCATCCTCACAAGCTCTGATTCAGGTTCGTGCTGTTATTTATAAAGGGCGCGCTGATGGTGCTGGCCCTTGCCTGTTCGGCCGAGAAGTCCAGATTGCACAACGCACAAGCGCAGGCCCTGCTGATGGCATTTCAGCTGGCTCCTTGCCCTTTGTCAAGGATATTGGTGTGGGTCCTGGAGTCAGGCCTCAGAGCAATTGCCTTCCTCCACAGGAGACAGTAACTAACTCCGCCTAAGAAATGATTCCCATTTCAGCAATTCCTGGGAGGCCATTGCTGTAATAAAGGCCATTCTTTATGATATAAAAGTCTCACCCTCTTCCCCCCCCACCCTTAACGTTTCTAATTTGAGCCCCTCTGGTCCCTGTGGAGCCTTTAAATGCTTCAAGTGCAAGCCTATTGCCAAAGCAGGCCCATCTGACTCGGAGGCGGCACCCTGTGCCGCTGCCGAATATTGAACAAACATTCGCACAGCTCTGGCTCTCCCAGAAGCCCTTAGTCTGATGCCTTTGTTTTGTTTTCTGGCTGAGGGCAAGCGGTGCCATCACCTCCTGCCGGAAAGCCCTGGCTGCCCTCCCAACAAGGAGTTGTCACTTCAACTCAGGCTTCTTTTTTTTTTTTGGTGGCAATGAAATAATACCCAGCGGGAATTTGGGAGGAGAAAAAAGAGAGTTCAGTTGGCAGGTTCTCAAATGAATGGGTTGTAGTGTCATTGGGACTGAATTGGGCTTGAAACCAGACATGATCCTATTTTGGAAGCATTGTTCAGAGGGATGGGAAATGTGAACAGAGGATAAGTCTCTTCAAAAATGCTCTTTATCCTTGCCCGTTAAAGGCAGCCTGTTTTAACTGAACTCTCCCATCCCCTCAATGGCAAGAATCTCTGTGAAAACCTGGAGGAGGTCAGACCAACTGGCAAATTGATCAGCTATTCATCTCTTAACCTTTCAATTGAGAGAGCTAATTTTCCTTAGAGAAGAAGCGGTCACTTGATTACAAGCCATCAAATAAAAAAAAAGTCTTGAAATCCTCAAATCTTGGCTCTTAGACTCATCACTGCTTTGATAATATAGCACAATGATCAGGATATATAAATATGTATTCAACAAATATTTATTAAAAACATTACCAAAAGTCTTCTGTATTCCAGATACTATGTAAAGTACACGTGGGAATCAGCAAACCTAATAGTGTCTTTGTCCTCATGGAGCTTACAGTCTCTAGATATTACCAGGTGATACAAAGAACAGGATGCTACAAGGGTCTTTAACATGCAACCCTAATATAGATTGGAGGTATGGGGATGGAGTTCCGGGATGACTTTTTTGAGCAACTGGTACTTGAACTAAGATCTGAAGAGGAAGTAGGAGTTAGCCAGGAGAAGGCAGGGCCAGAGGTGGGATGGGGAAAACATTCTGCACAGAGAGAAGAGCAGATGCAAAGACAAGCAAAAGGCACAGGATGCATGCAGGGACCTAAGGGCCAATGTAGCTGAAAGTTAAAAAATTAGGAGGAAAGGTTAAGAGATCAGAATGAAGAGGCAGATGGGCTGTCTAGATCCCACATTATCTATGTGCCATCTTAAGGGTTTCGGTCTTTTTCCCAAGAGCAGTGAAATGCCATGGAGGGGTTTTAAGCAGGAGTAAGAATATAGGGTCTGCCTTTCAAAAAGATGTCTTGAGCAGCAGAGTGAGGCTGGATCAGAAGCAATTAGCTTTCACAGTTGTGATGTCTACAGAGGAATAATTAATGGCACAACTAATGGTCCTCCCTGTTTTAACTCTCATCCAGATCAAAACTTGGGTATGACACAACTGATATGAAAAGAATCATTGTTAATAAACGTGCCTGGGACTTAGAGTAAGTCTCCATTTGGTCCTTGGGCTCCTCACTTGTTAAGTGGTAGGGTTGAGCCAGATGATACCCAGCTGCCCTCCTTTTGCAAAACCAGCCATTAAGTTCAAGTGTGGATTCTATACTGCCACTGCAGTGCACTTTTCAGCCCAGACCATGAACTCTTAACCCTGCTTTTTGGACTGATAGACTGAAAAAAAACATTTATTGGATGAAAGCCAACCAGCAAAGATCTATAGTTTGTTTTATTGTTAAATGGCTACTGGTATCTTTAACCCAACGGCTAGGAATGTTTGTTTGTTTGATTGAGGGAATTTTTATTCCCATCACCATGTTACATTCCTTCCCAACTAAATTATGTATAGGTGGCAAGGTGCTATGAGGGGCAGGACAATTATGTTTTAAAATATGAGATAAAAATAGTAGTTTAATGATTAATTGGTTAACAGAAGAACGAGTCCTATGCTGAAAGGATAACTATGTGTCACTGTGTGATCTTAGCAAGTAATTTTCCTTCTTTGGGACACAATTTCCCCTTGCTTAAAATGGGAGGGTTGTACCATATTAGCATTTTGAAAGTGTACTTTTTCAATAGTTTTTGAAAGATGTTTTGTAGAGAAAAGATGGCCAACTCTATTTTTTTCTTCTTGGAAATGCACTATCCAAGTGTATCAATGGCCTAATTGACTCCAAAGTTTTCATGTCAACTAATCCATCATACTGCCACCTTCCTGTGTGATTATATGTGAATCTTCTCTCTAAGACTCAGTTTCCCCATCTGTAATGGAATTAGGATAAAGGTTTCCAAACTTTTTCTGTAAAGGATCATATAATAAATATTTTAGGCTTTGTGGGCCATTGGATCTTTGTTGCAACTACTCAGTTCTGCCATTGTACCTGTACATGATACATAAATGAAGGAGGGTGGCTGTGTTCCAATAAAACACTATTTATGAAATGGGCAGAGGGACCCATTTCACCCATGGACCCATAGTTTACTGACCTCTTGGCCAGCGTGTAGGCTAACTGCTCCCTAATGCCCTGCAGCTCTGATTCTCCCCGACTTCCTCCCCTGAACGGTTCTTCTCTCCCAAGTTTGAAGTCACCCTTCTCCAAAACTATCCTTCTGGCCTGCATTTCCAAAAATTATCCTCATCTTCTTTCAATGTGTCTGTATATAAGACTGTCTCAGTGTCCTCAGCTGCTGTAATGCCTTCTTCACAGTTTTGTTTTGTTTATCTTAGTAACTACCCTTCTTTAATCCCTCTGAAGGATTGGTTAGCTGGAATTCGCCTTGTCTTCTTCACCCAGAGCCTTTGATCTGATGCTCATAAGCATTTGCTGACAGCCAGACAGAAAAGGTGGAGCCCAGATCCCAGGCTTGAGGGCCCAGAGAGGGATGAATGAAGGCTGCAGTTATTTGTATTTGGAATTGGCAAGCACATTTCCAGATCAGCTGCATGTCATTGCAAGCCTATCACAAGAGCAAAAAGCAGCCCTTCTTTTTCTCCCAGGCCTTCTGCTCAGGAATCCTGTTTCTACTGAGGCAGGAGCTTTCCTTGACTTCATCAGGCTTAGAAGAAGCTGCTGTCTAGACAGTGCTCTGCCCCTTACTACAGGGATCCCCTGTTTTGCTACTCAGACAGTACATTGCGCAACTTTGAGGACACCATTCATATGCTCTGTGATATCAATGGAACCTTCTGGGTTACAAAATGCCTTGTTTCTTCAAGCTTTGGACATAGTTTTAGGCCCCTCTACTTATGAAATATTATATAGAAGGCCAGCCAATAAAAAAGGTACAAGTGAAACTGCTCTATATGAAGCTGAGATGCAGGTTTAGAGTCTGTCTGCTTGGTTTTCCTCTTGCTCTCTGCAAGCAGCTACTGAGATGGTTCTTGAGATCTCTAGAATTCCTCAGAAGAATTCTGGCAGCTCTAGCCTAGATCATGAATGTCTTTCTAACCATTTAGAGTTCTTTAATTAAGTCTCAAATGCATCCCTAGCACCATGCCAGGTGCTGAAGGGCAGGGGTGCAGAGTGGGAGATGCAGCCCCTCATCTTCAAGAGCTGCTTGCATGGTTGAAGAGGTCAGCAGAAAATGCAACAAGAAAATGAGCTTAACAAGATAAAGTCTTATAAGTAGACATGTTTATTCAGAGAAGGGCTAAAGCAAGGAGGAAAGACTTCCTGAAGAGGGACACAATGGAATGGAGAATTGTTGGGTGGTAAAGATTTAGAGAGGCAGAGGAGGGGACAAATAGGACAGGTGAGCAAAGGCAGAAAGATAGGAAATGCTAGTTTTATGGATCATGAGAGATCATACAGAATGGAGCACACATAAGTCAATCAGTGTGCGTATGAAGAAAAAGGCAAGAAAAAAAGTTTGAATAAGGATGCAGATGAGCATGGAAAGCAAGGGGGAATAATTGCTTTTCCAGACAGGTCCACCTCCTTCTATCTTATTTACCACTCATAAGTATTTCTGTTAGAATTATTAGGTCCATTTTTACAGGATTCATCACTATAGACTCTTTGACATAAGAGAGTTTCCTAAGGTTGCATAGCTATTATCAAGCAGAATTAAGATTTAAACTGAAATTAACCTGACTCCAAAATTTGTTTCCCCCATTATGTGGGACTTTATGGAAACTATAAGACTGGAGCAACTTTTTAAAAGACATATAGAATTTGTGTAAATTGACAGTAGACAGGAGACATTTCCTGTTGGGAAAACTATCCTTGAATATTTACATCTTGCAGGGATCCTTGGAGGCTCCTCCAGTCCAATCTGCCAACTTTAAGGATGGAGGAAGCGAGGCACAGAAAAAAGCAAGGGGCTATTTAATGTATATAGTAAAACGAGACCTCACTCTGGTGTCTGAATCCTCGGGATAGTGCTCTTTCCAAGGCATGAGGAACACCCCACTCTGCTGTCTTTTATCCTTTCCACTGCAAAAGGAATAACCACCTCCTTGGCACATTGGACAATTTACCGGTTCAAGAATCTGACCTTTTGAACAATACTGAATTTTTCTCTCCCTCTCCAGAGACCACAGAGCTGGGCAGCAAGAAGGAACTCAAGTCTATGCCCTTCATCACCTACCTCTCAGGTCTGCTGACAGCCCAGATGCTGTCGGATGACCAGCTCATCTCAGGTGTGGAGATCCGCTGTGAAGAGAAAGGCCGCTGTCCCTCTACCTGCCACCTTTGCCGCCGGCCAGGCAAGGAGCAGCTGAGCCCCACACCAGTGCTGCTGGAAATCAACCGTGTGGTACCGCTTTACACCCTCATCCAAGACAATGGCACCAAAGAGGTGAGCTCCTCTGACATGACCACTAAGTCAAATCTAAATGCCAACCCTCCTACCTCCTGCTCTTGAGAACCTGAAGTCTATCAGGATGTTATCATTATCATCATCACAGTGACAACTAGCATTTATTGATACCTTACCATGTTTTAAGTACACAAAATGTTGCTATAACCAATAGATCTTCAAATCGCAGTAATTCAGTACAATAGATGTCATGGCTTGAGTCCGAGTCCCAAATAAATGTTTTTGATTGATGGGTGGCTTTACTCTGAGAAGTGATTCAGAGACCCAGATAGTTCCATCTTGTGCTGCATCAACCTGATGCTTGCACGGTTGCTGTGGAAGAAGAAGGCACATGGAGAAGTGAAAATGGGCCAAGCCTGAAAGTGGCAGATCTCATTTTAGCTTCCATTCCATTGGCTAGAACTCAACCATTGGGCGCACACATCTGCAAATGGAGACAAGGAAATGTGTCTCTCTGTTTGCCTAGGAGAAGATGTGGGTATAAGAGTCTCTGCCCCAGTACTTGGATCACCTCTTTAATCTGCCCTCTAGATCTATGATCTATTTGTAAATATTGGTTTTGTTCATATGAAATTGCTAACATTTGATCATTTTTTATTTATCAAAATGGTTCCCCCTAGTGTCATGCCCACTTTACAAGTGAGGGAACCTTGAAGATGTTTAGTGATTTGCTCAAACTTGGTCTGCTGCAGAGCCTACATGCTTAATCTTGAAATTATATCTCTTTTTCCTCTTTCGGTATCTACCATTTTTAATTGCAGCATGTCAGGGCTTTGGGGGACAATATAAATAATTCAATGTATGGTTTGCAAACTTGTATTCATGAAAACCCTTTTTCCAGATGCATTCTTTCAGGAACCCCAACCCATAAAACCAGGAATAGTGATGCCACTCCTTCAGTTAGGAAGAGGATGGTAGATAAAGCATCTCTACTTGGTCCCCAGTCTTTCCTCTGCAGCAACTCCCAGACAGCCCCGGGCCTCCAAAGAAGATAATCTGTTAGACCCCTGACCAAGACCATCAGGATGCTGTGGATTATGCTCCCACTGCATCCTGTTGTACTGAGTGGAGGGTGATGAGCGGTCACGTAGGGTTTCACAGAGCACAGACAGGGAATGAGAGTAAGGATGTGGGGAGTGTGTCAGAGAGACAACCTGAGGCAGGGAAGGGTATGATCTATACAAACACTGAAAGAAATTCCCCACGACTTAGATGAGTAGGTAGAGGGAAAGCACAGGTGAGACCAGAGGAGTCAGAAGGAGCCTGATCATACAGGGTATTGGAAAGTGGGCCATGGAGTTTGGACCCTATCTGGATGGCAGTGAGATGCTTAAGATACATGCTTAGCAGGAGGCTGATAGGATTATATTTGGGGTGCAATAGGAGCTCTCTGGAAACAACCCAGATGACCATCAGTGAGAGAGCAGTTAAATAAGTGTACGATGGAATACTCTACACTAGACAAAATGAATGAACTATAGTGACAGTTACTGTGAGATGAATGAGCATAATACTAAATGAGGAAAACAAGTCCCAAAGATACATTTTATGTAGAAGGTACCCTTCCCCCTACTTGTTAAAACAGGCACACACAACATACCGAACACATTACCTCTTAGGAATAAATACAGGTGCAGTAAGCTATTTAAAAAAGGGAATCATGGAAATGATGTTCCTAGGATTCAGGAAGTGGTAATCTGGAGTCAGAGGAGGCACTGGGATGGCATGAGGGAACATCTGTTACATGTAGGTATCAAGTTCCCAGCTGGCATTTGGGGTGGCCAATTTGTGGGAGTTTATGAAAGCATAAAAACTAGCTAACTAACACTAACTGGATGAATACATAAAGCCCAAACATGACTGGGGCAACAGTGAGCTAGTTAGTGTTAGTTAGCTAGTTGGGACATGAACAAGCACCACAAATAGCCTAATTCTGTGCATCAGAGGTCAAACAAACAACAACAAAATCCAAGTAGGTATATGTATATCTGCACGTCTGGCCTCAGGATGAGAGTCCGCTGTGGAAGCATAATCACGGAAGCAAGAACACCTGTGAAGAGGCTGTTGTGGCTTCTGTGGAATGCCAAGGGTGGTCCGACCAGTGTCATGTCAGTGGGGACGCATAAGCAGCACAGACAGCTCTTTAGGGCTGAGCTCCCCAGGACTTGGTGAGTAAGGCCATTTGCTGCTCTGTGAACTTGCTCCAAGGACTGACTGTCCTTCCGGGCCACACTCTCCTCATCTGTCGTGTGGCACGATGCTAGCTAAGTCACAGGACTTGTGATGCATTCTTGTCACATGTGGTAACAAGAGGACTGATGGTTCTTTTCCTCTCTGCTTAGGAGTCAGATTCCCCCAGGTCTGCATTCTATGCCAGCTTCCCTCAGCAGCATCAAAATAGTTAATTCTTTGGAAATCCAGCGAGGCCTTTCTGAGGCCAGTGCTGGGATGTTATCGGAGAAGCCCAAGAGTGTGCAAGCGCCAGTAGATGGCACTGCTCTCCTTTCAGGAGCCCTGGAGCTCTTGAATCGCTAGTCATTCACTCATTCATTAAGTAATTCTGGGCAACTACTGTGTGCCAAGTGCTCCATTCATGCCCTGAGAAGTGAAGAATATGACAAGTGGACATGGTCTTTATCTTTATGGAGTTTACAGACTTGTGGACAAGATGGATACTAAGGAAAAAAATCACACAAATAAGTAATGACACACTGTGCAAAGTACTAAGAGAAGAGTGGGCCAGTGGGTTGAAAGTGGGACAGGGAGCCTTGTGGAGTCAGGGAAGGCTTCCCTGAGGAAGAAGTGACATTTGAATTGAATCCTCGGGGATCTGGTGCATAAAGTGAATGTGAAGGACTGGGATTCGGGGAGGGGAGTGAGACAGAACACATGTCAGGTGAAGGCCCAGCTCCTCCAAAGGCTGGAAGAATGAGCAAGCGTAGCCCATTTTCCTGAGGAATGAGTGAGAACTAGTGTGGCAGGGGCTGAAATTAAGTGGCAGTTCCATGGGCAATGCTGAGGAGAGGTGACAGGGCCAGGCCAGGTGGTGCCATGGAGGCTGTGATGGTGAGGAATGTGGTCCCTGGTGGGGGGTGCCAGAGAGGAGAGGGCCAACAGGGAGGGGTGCTGTCTTCTCTGCTGCAAGCTCTTCTCCTAGTCATCCCTGCCCAAAGGCATTAGAGCTGGTTTCCTCCGAGTCTCCAGTTTCTTCACCCTGTCTCCAGACCCCATCACCGGCCCTTTTAAAGCTTCACAGCAGCTTAGGGCTGCAGTGTGCTAGGCATATCCGAAGGAGCAGGCTGTGGTAGGAGTAGGTAGCACTGGCCCACTGTAGGTCTGGAAATGATCGTGGAGGAGGCAGTGTGGCCACTGAATGATGCTGGAGTGAAAAGAAAGCAGCCACTCACATTGTGTCCATCAGCTGGTTTCCATCCTCCTCTCCAAACCCCTATAGCTCGTTTCCCCTGGCTACTCCATCTCTCTGCCTTTCTCTGCAGCCAGAGTCAGACGCCACATGGATAAGAAACAGAAGTGCCTCGGCCTGGGCTCTGACACTGAGTTGTAGCAAGGCTGGGCAAGTCCTTTTCCTTTCTGGGCCTTTCTTTTCCCACCTAAAGAATAAAAAAAACAAAAAACAAATAGCAAATAGAGAGAGGCTGAGTTTCTTTCTGAGTTTCCTGAAGAGACTTGGTCTAAGTGGAATCAGAATGCACGCTCTGGGCTCCACCCGGACTGGGTTGCTCTCCGGCCTCAGTCTCCCATCCCGTGTGATGCCGAGTGAGCTCTCTCAACCTCAGCTGCTTTATCTATAAAGGGTGATCTTTATAGGGATCAAATGAGATAATGAATGCATAGTGCCTGGCACATAGCATATAATGGACAAATGTTTTCTATGATAATGGTAAAAATAATGATTGTCTAAACTTGCCCCTTCCTTTTTTATGCTTCCTATGGTATGTCCTCCTCTAGGTAGTACCCAATAACTTTGCAGGAGCCCAAAGTGCTAGAGACATGACGTTTTACAGTAGGAGCTGTATTTTGTATGGGCAGGGTCATTGGTTAACCCAAAAGTGCAGATCACAAATGGCAGGGTTTTAGGTGCATTTCCTCACTTTATAAACATTGCTAGAATTCATGCTCTGTAGGTGAGGGATACCACAGGGGGACCATAGAGGGACCATTCTTCTATGTTAGAACTCCTGACTCTTGAGTTACTTGAGGTGCTAAGCCCACTCCTGAGTCCCGCTGTGTGGCACAGTCAGGAAGGATTGAAGAGGGAGTGTGACTGGCCTGAGGTCTGTGGGGCAGTTCTGGCCTCTGACTCTGGACCAGGGTCAGGGTGTGCTCTGGACCGCTGAGGGAACTGTTGGACACCAGCTCCTTTGAGGTTGGAGTCTCCATAGCTCCGTCTCCATGAACACATGGGAAACGATGATGCCTTTCGGCTTTGGCTAGAAAGAAGCCCTTCGTTACACTTCAGATAAGCAAAGAAGGAAAAGTTTTCATGGTGGAGAGTCTGGTTAATAGGTAAACTGCTCCCTCCACTTGTTAAATGATCCTTACAGCAACCCAAAGCCACAGACCTTGGCTGAGCACAACTAGTACTTAATGTACAAGACTGTGTGGCTGTTGATTTATCCTTTGGGTGGAGAAGAGGAGGCTCCAAGTGGGGCAGAGAGAATAGTGTTATGGTGAAGAGCCAGACAGAGCTGGAAATGAATCCCATCTCTGCCACTGACTATCTTTTACCCATTTGTACAGTAGGCATAATCCATCTCCATTTTGGGTTTCGGAGTTTTCTTTGGAAGAACTAGAGAATTGCAACACTTGGAATCTGAATTAGTTCTGTCATTGATGGTTATAGGGCACTGGACATTAATACTTCCACAGTTTTGTTTTTTGTTTCTTTATTTGTATAATGAGATGTATAGGCTAATTTTATCCATGGTCCCCTCCAGTGCTGTGACACAGTCAAATCTAATGTTTACCCTGAAAAGAGAGGAAATATTTTGAGGTTAGAAGAGGCATCCTGTGATCTGCAATTTATTTCCCATCCAGATATATTACCAGTTTTACTCCATAAATTAATATTGGGAAGAGAAAGATATGTATACCTTGTACTCTACCTCAACAAGGTAGCATTTATGAGTAGAGAAAGATATTAAAATCATATCCTATTTATTTTACAGATCAATTTCTTTATTTTACAAATAATAGAACTGAAACCTAGAGATGAGAAATGACTTGCTGTAGGTCAGACATAGACAAGTCTGAATTCAGAGTAGTCAGGCATGGCTTCTGACGTCAGAAATGTCTTTCATCTCACTGAGACTCAGTCTCCTCATCTGTAAAATGGGAGTGGTAACTTTCCCCACAATGCTCTCACATAGAAAAATTAGGAGACTGCTGGTGTTTTGAAGACTATAAAAGCTTTGTAGATCTGAATTACTCTTTTCTACTGCTTGGGTCCCTTGATTTCCAATAATGTGAGATTTTTTTTTATCTTTTCATGCTGCTGCAGGAAGAGCCATGTATGACTTTTGTCTTGTGGTTGTCTGACCTTCCAGCAGAGCCCCTCTCTCCCTCTGCCAGAAAGACCTGTTTGCTCTGTTTACATTTCTTGGCTCACACTAAGAAAATAATTCCAAATGAGTGCTCTTTGAAAAGAAATTAACGGCCAAGATCACACCCCCCACCATTACTGACACCCCCACTTTGGCCACAGCCATGACCACTACCATCATCACCACCCCTGTACCTGTACCACCATCACCTCCCACTGGGCGCTTAGCGTGGGCCAGGTAGTGCGCTAGGAGAGAGGTTATGGAAGGGACTGAGATACAGACTGTGCCTTCAAGGAGCTCACAGTCTAGTGGAGGAGGCAGAAGAGCCACATAAGTAACTATAATTACTTGCATATGTTACATTCATGCATGATTTATTTCCAGATAATACAAAAGACATTCCAACAGTGTTAGAAAAGAGGGAGAAAGAAACTCTAAGAGGGATAGTCTGGAAGAGATTCTTGGGTTGAGGAAGGGTGGATACAGGCAGACAGTAGGACAGCTTGAGACAAGTCTGTGGATGAGGAAGATAATACTACCTATGAGATGTATATTATATGCCGAAACTGTGCCAAGGGCTTTACATGGTCTGTGTCATTTAATCACCCAACAGCTTATGAGGAAAGTATTATTATCGCTATGTTATGGATGAGGAGACTGAGGCTCAGAGAAGCTTGAACCCAGTTCCGTAAAATTCCAAAGCTAGTTCAGGCCAGAGTCAGAAAACTATAGTCCATGGATGAGATCCAGCCTGCCTGTTTTTATAAATAAAATTTATGAAACACAGCCATGCCTTTGCTTATATATCATCTATGGCTGCTTTCCTGTGTCAACAGCAGAGTTGAGTAGTAGCCACAGAAAATGGTATGGTGCACAAAGCCAAAAATGTTTACTTCCAGTCCTTTAACCTTAGTCTAGACTAAGGGCTGTTGGAATGGAAGGGGAGAAAAAGGTCAAATACTATGTGTTAGATACATAGAACAGAAGACTAAAACCCAACTGTTGTTGAGTGCCAACTATATGCCTGGCATGTTCACAGTGTTTTATGTGTATTATACATTCGGTTTATTCCCTGACATATTTGACACATGCCCTATTATGCCCAATTCATAAAGTAAGAAACAAAAACAAACTCCTGAGGCTTTAGAGAAGCTTAAGCACACACAGCTAGGGACTTGAGGGGTCAGAATTCAAATAGAGAATGTCTGTGTCCAAAGCTTATGTGTTTAATCAGTCATTCTTGTAACAGGTGGCTAGATCTAGGACAGAGAAAACTGGGAAAGTGATACGCAGAAGGCTGAGTTCTGGGCAACTTTAAAGGCTATATTGAGGGATTTGGGCACCTTGTAAGCTGTAGGGTGCCTTTAAGATTTTGGGTCAAAGGAAAGACATAACTAGATGTGAGTTTCAAGCAGATAACTATAGTAAAAGTTGAAGGGTGAATTAAAGGGACTAAGGACAGTTTTATGGCAATGGTTATTCATTTGGGGTCTGCTGATCTCTGATTTTAAAAGGTCTTTGGCTCTCTATTCCCAGAAAATGTATGCCAAATTATACATTCTTGTAATTTTTTTTTCCTGGAAGAGAGGTACATGGCATCAGCACATTTTCTAAATGTTCTTGAACACTAAAATAAGAGGACCAGTTAGTTGGGATTTCCACTGCAGAAGTCCATATATGAAATGGCTGGAAGCGTGGGTGCTCAATTCAAATAATCTTAACAATTATTTACTATGGGTCTCCTTGGGGTCAAGCACTGTTCTGGGCATTTGGGATACATCAGAGAGCAAAACATGCATATATTTCGACCATCTGGAGACTTAATTTCTACTGGAGTGTGTGTGTGAGACATAAAACAAACAATCAGAATAGTAAATAATATAGTATATTAGAAGGTGAAGCAGGGAAGAAAAAGTAAAGCAGATTAAATGAGGTCAGGAGGGCCTAGTGGAGTGTGGAGATCTATCAGACTCACTTGGGATACAGATGGGGGAACCATTTGTTAAAACTCAAGGTTCCTGGCTTCCTCCTACTGATTCTGGGGGGTTCCCCTGGGGCATAAGGTTGGGAATCTTCATTTTCACAAGCTTCCTGGATGATTCTGATGCACAGTGAGCTTGAGAACCACTACCCAAAACCATGGTTCATACGTC
The DNA here is from genome assembly GCF_030020395.1 of Manis pentadactyla. Taxonomy (NCBI): domain Eukaryota; kingdom Metazoa; phylum Chordata; class Mammalia; order Pholidota; family Manidae; genus Manis; species Manis pentadactyla. The sequence continues at coordinate 204,383,305 of NC_080021.1, read as the reverse complement.
TTTCTCATTCTGAAATTCCTTCAGGGGATTCCTTGTTTAGGGATTAAGAAAGTCAAGTATTTATAATCTGGCTAAATCTTCTCTGTTCTTGTGGGCCACTTCCTCTCCATCTCCATGCATTCCGAGGAGGAGGTGAACTGGCCAGGGACCAGACTGTCAGGCAGTCCTTGGCAAGAGGGAAGATCAAAGAAAATAGGGGGAAATAATCCACATATTACTCAACATGCTCATGGTCAATTACAAAAGAGGAACTTAATGCTTGGCTTGCCTACTTGCAAAACTGGAAAAAGTAGCAATTTCATGGGACCAGAAAACCACCAGAGTCGATAAGATAAACAAGACATATAGACTTAACAAATGCAAATATTTTGGCATGTCAGAGATTAGAGCATTGTTTTACACCACCCCACACCCATGAGACATTGAATTCAGTTAGTGAATGTAATAAAAAAAAGAGAATAGCATAGTGTCTTTCCCTTGTGCTTTTAATAACCACCATTTACTGAGCACTTCAATTAGTGCCAGGAGCTCAACTCAAACACTTTATGTACTTAGCTCCCAGAATGCTCTCATCAATCCACATGGTGGTATTATCTTTTTTTTTTCTCCCCATCATGAAAACTGAGGCTTGGAGAAGGTACAGTACTTACCCCAAGGCCTTACAGATAGGAACTTGTGGAGCCAGAGTTTGACCTGAGCACCTGAGCTTTTTTCTCATTTTACTATCCTCTGCCACCTACTTTTTTCAACTTTTAAAATAAAGTGTAATCAGTGGAGGTCTAATGTGTACGAAAGACACTCTCACTGCATTATATTACCTTCTCCAGCTATTGGGTCTTCACTTTACTTACTGGCCAACATTTTTGAAAACAGACTATTTCTGCTGTCTACTGATTCACCCCCATTCATTCCAGGGTTGGCTCCCTCCATCCAGTGGAAATTGAGTGGCTTCTCCTCATTTGTAAGTCTTGAAGACACTTCGTTTGCCTTAAACAAGCTAGCCTTTTTCTTGGTAATGTTTTCTCTCTTAGTTCTTATAATCCTGAAACCAGTTAGACATCCTTTATCACCTCTCTTTCTTTCCTGCCTGCAGCCATTCCCTCAAACTACAACCCATTGAAATCTAAGAAATCCTAGAGATTTTTCTTAAGAATTTTTCAAATATATTTGCTTTTACCCTGTTTGGTCCAAGTCTTGCCTAGACTATGGCAGTAGCCTCCTAATTGGCTAATAATGACCCTTGCCCCCTTTAATCTGTTTTCTTCTTTGTAGCCAGAGTGATATTTTCAAAACTAAAACTCACATCACTTTCCCAACTAAAACCCTTAATTGCCTTCCAGTTGCTCTTAGCATCAGGACCGGTACACCTACCATAGCCTACAAAGGGCGGCTTGGCCTGGCCCTTCCAACTTCTTAAAACTCATCTTGTATCCCTACTTTCTTGTTTTCCATGTTGTAGTCACAGTGATCTTTCAGTCTGTGGAAACACATTCATGTCAAAGAGGCCTTGCATATACTGTTTCCATTATCTGAAATGTATCTTACCCTCCTTTTCTTCTTTCCACTGCGTTAACTGCTGCTCATCAGCCACATTCTAGATTGGATAAGATTTCCTTGTTTATTTGTTTACTTGCTTTCTTGAGTCTTTTTATCTTTCTTCCATTACAATTATCATGTGATCATATTATTAGCAGTTTCTAATTACACTTTTACATTCTATAATTGTTTGTTCAATGTCTATATTTCCTCCTCCACATTTTATTATTTGGTTTTACGATAGCAGTGACTATCAGGAAGGAAGGCATTTCACAGGCCTCTAGTCCGACCCTCGTCTACTTCTTGATTCCTTTCCACCACACCCTGCACGTGTTAGGGAACCTGTGTTTGAACCGTCCTAGTAACAGCTTACTTAGTGATCCCTAAGCGTCCTGTTTTCCTCACTTCTGGAACACCCTTCCTAATATTGAGTCAGAAGTTTTTCTGTACATTAGAGGGTAAATACCATGAGACCAGGGTCTGACCAGACTTTTGCTCAGCATTACAGTAGTTTCTAGTATAATACCTGACTTAGAGTAGAAATTCAACAAATACATTTTTCATGCAAATGAATGAATGAATGAATGAATGAGTGAGAAATGAATGTTACCAACTTGCATTGGTATGCTTGCAAGGTGCTCTCACATACACTGACTCCCTTAATCCTCTAGATAGGCCTATGAAAGTAGCAGTGTTTATTTTTATTTTACAGATAAGGAAACCGAGGCTTAAAAGAGGTAGGTACAACCCTCAGAAGCCCCACGGGGCTAATGAATGTCAGGGCTAGAATCCCTTTCCCAGCTGTCCCACAACCACTCATTCATCACACAACCATCATTTATCTGAGAGGGTCACGCAAAGACTGCCCCAGCCAGGAATAGACAAGCTGCCAGCCCCATCCCTGGCAGAGTAAGCCTTGTTCACAGGGGGCTCTTCTTGGGTCATTAGGCAACTTCAGTCAGCAGTGATACTAAGGGCCCAGAGAGAATTCACAAACAACTCAACTCTATTTCCCTCTAATCTAAGAAGAAAAATGTCATTCCAGATGTGCCTCACAATTCACCAGGCAGAGGCAGTTGAAAGCAGCATGAGTTTGTACACTTACACAGGCAGACAGTCTGTGCAGTGCCTGCTCTGTTCACCAGAGTCATCTGGTCATTCCTAGCTTTTCTGAGCAGGAGAGTCCCAGGCCATAATTCAAATCCTGGAAGGAAGAAACCCTCAAAGAATGTGGCTTCTCCTTGGGCCATGTGTTTCTTTTATTTTTAATCTCCATCTTCAGATTTTTCCCATTTTGGGGAGCACTGTTAAATCCCTGGATCTTCTGCTACTCAACCTCAAACCAATTTAGTTGAGAGAAGTGTAACATACACAATGGTAGAGAGTAGCATAGTGAACCTCCATGCACATTTCACCTTCTAGTTTCAACAACGATCAACTCATACCAAGTTTGCACACCTGCTCTTTCATCTCAAACTTTATGCAAGTCTACATGTAAATGTTGAAGTCCATATTTCTAAGAGAGAAGGACTCACAAATAGCTTCAATGCCATTACCAGGCTCTCCAAATGAACAGTTCCCCTTTGTCATCAAATACACAGTCATTGATCATGTTTACCAGATAGTCTTATATTTTTGGTACCAGTTCCTTTCTTCAAATAAGATCCAACCATTGTGATTGGCTGAGAAGTAAGTCTCTTTTAATCTATAGGTTCCCTCTTCTACCTCTCTCTTTTTATTCCTTGTGATATTTTATTGAGAAAGTTGGGCTGTTTTTCCAGTAGGGTTCCCCACAGCCTGAATTTTGCACATTGCATTTCCATGGTATCATTTAACGTGTTCCTCTGCTTCTGTATTTTTTTGTAACTTGGTAATTCAGTCTACAGGCTTGACCAGCCTTGAGTTTTTGGCATCCATCGCAGCCAGTGTTGATAGACCTGTAGACCAATGTGATCTAATAAGACAACTTGAGCTCTCTACTCTAGTAGTTTAGAGTTTGTCTTGGATGCTGGTCATTATCTGTCATCAGCCCTGGCTGTTTCCTTTCTCCTGTGTGACTTTTGGCAAGGGATTCTTCTTAGTTATTTCAGATGTGATGTGGAGTTAATAACAATACTACCAAATTTCTGAGGCCATTGTGTTAAATGAGATGGGCATATAACATGTGTGCCTTTTGCCTGGTACATGATAAGTGCTCAGTAGAGACAAGTTCTTACTTGTCTTCTCTTCCCTTCTTGTTCTTCCTCTTGCCCCTTCTTCTTGTTCTCTACATTTCATTATTTTATGATGAAAACGGTGCATATAAGAAAGGAAGAGCAGACAAACTCAGAAATGGGAGGGATTATCCTAACATCTAGTCCAACCCTAGTCTAGTGCTTGGTGCTCTTCTACCATACTGTGCAAGTGCCTGTATTTGATTTCTCCCAGTAAAAGCTTGCTCAGTGACCCCTAAGCAGTCTGTTTTCTCACTGCTAGAACATCCTTCTCTCTATTGAGTCAATGTATTTTCCTCTACATTCGCTATCCTTGTTGTTTCTAATTCCATACATCCACACTATACTGAAATAAGCTTATCTGTTGATTTACCAGACAGAACACATGCTTTGGAATCATAAAAACAAGGGTTCAAATATCAGCTTGGCTATAAAATTTCTTTGTGCTTTCGGGTGTGTTACTTAAGTGTTTAAGCTGTTTTCCCATCAGTAAAATGGGATTGATAATATCTACCTTATAGAACTGATTTGCAAGTTAAGATAATCCATGTAGGATAGTTAACAATTCTGGCATATAGAAATAGCTCAGTAAGTTTGTCCTCTCTCCTGGTTTTGACAGTCTTTCAGGTATTTGAAGATATCTTAGGTCTCAGTTGGACTTTTCTTCTCTTCCGGTAAACACTCCCAGTTCCTTCAATAGTTTTTCATCATACGAGTCTGATTCTTACCTCAGACTTAGTCTTATTTCAACCATCCTGATTATTTGCTGCTGAAAGAACTCCAGTATTTACATGTCCTTTTTAATGATGTCTGGTTTATGAAGAAATAAGTCACAACACACAGAGATTGCTTCAGTTGCCTACAGAATGAAGGGTAGAATCCAAGTCTCTTGCTTTCAGATTGTTATATTTGTCCTGGGTCACAATAGCTTCTATCTTTAGTGTCATGCTCATAGTAGGTATTCAAAACATAACTTTTGAGTGGCTAAAGGAAAATGAAGCTCAGAAGGCAAAAATCTCTTATCAATGTCACAAAGCCCGTAGTTTGGGAACCAGGATTTAAGCACATTTGTCTGGTTCCAGAGCCTGTGGCCCCAGCATGTACACTATAGACACTACCTCATCATTGGCTCCTTCCTCTGCTATTTGACGTGGGCAAGCCTATTCTTTCATCAAGTAACCTTTCTTGGATTCTAGAATCCCTCCTGTCACTATATTTGTCTTCACATTTCTGTGATGGTAAAACTTCTTGCTTTGCTCTTATGTGTTAGTCACCTCTCAGCCCCCTGGAAGCTATTCCAACATCTAATTGAAGTTCTTGTCTCAAAACTCAACAAAGATCTTCTTCTTCTTTTTTTTTTGAAGTACAAATGACATATAACATTATATTGTTTCAGGTGCATAGCATAATGATTTGATAATTGTATACATTGTGAAATGATTACCACAGTAAGTCTGGTTAGCATCTGTCGCCACACAAAGTTATTTTTTTCTTGTGATGAGAACTTTGATCTACCCTCTTAGCAACTTTCAAATATACAATTCAGTAGTATTAGCTATAGTCACCAGGCTGCACCTTATATTGCCATGATTTACTTATTTTATAACTGGAGTTTGTACCTTCTGACCCCCTTTGCCCATGTTGCTTACCCCCTGCCTCTGGCGACAGCCAGTCTGCTCTATATGTGTGTCTGTATCTATAAGCTTCTTTTTTTAAAGATTTCACATGTGAGATCATACAGGATTTGCCTTTCTCTGACTTATTTCATTTATCATAACACCTTCAAGATCCATCCATGTTGTCTCAAATGGCAAGATTTCATTCTTTTTATGGCTAAATAATATTCCATTTTATATCTATACCACATCTTCTTCATCCATTCATCTATTGATGGGAACTTAGGTTGTTTCTATATCTTGGCTATTGTAAATAATGCTGCAATGAACCTAGGGGTGCATATATCTTTTCTAGTTAGTATTTTTATTTTTTGAATAAATACCTGAAAGTGGAATAACTGGCTCATATAGTTTTATTTTTAATTGTTTGAGGAGCTTCCACATTGTTTTCCATAGTAGCTGCACTAGTTTTCATTCCCACCAACAGTGTACAAGGATTCTTTTTTGTCACATCCTCACCAACACTTATTTCTTATCTTTTTGATACTAGCCATTCTAACAGGTAGGAGGTGATTTAACAAAGACCTTCTGTTAACTCCATCTAAAACCTGGATTTCTCAACAGGTTTTTTAGAAGAAACAATCTACTCTTAAAAGAGCTAGGGATTGGCTCCTTCAACTTTAGCTTGTGCCTAACCTGAATCTGTACTAGATATCATTACTTCCCTTCAAAAAATCAGAGGGAATACCAGGAAAACAAGTATGGTAGCTGCTTCAGGCTGGGGGAGTATACTTGGTGAGGCTCTGTCCATCCCTCCATACTGCTTCTCCCATTGTGTTGTTCCTCAAATGTGCAGATATCCATTTTGAATGAGGCTGCAGAAAATATAGATAAAGATATATACCTATAGGTAGCTATGTTGGTATAGATATATACTTATGTATATTTCGATAGATAATGATAGATAAAAAGTAAATCTACTTAAATTTACTTACTTTTTTATGTTTAGGAGGCTATTAGTTACATTCTAGGTAAACAGACTTTGGGATTTTAGGAGTTTTAATGAGATGTCATTGAGAGCATCCCAAGTTTTGGAGTTAACCAAATTGAGATTTGAATTCCAGGTTTTATGCTCACTTGTTGAATGGCACTGCACAGGTGACATAGCCCACCTGAGCTCTACTTTCTTATCTTTAATGTGGGGATAATAAGAAGACGTGCTTCCTAGGATGTTTCTGGATATTATATAAGATGACAGATGTAAAGAAAAGGAGGTACAAGAATGGGACTAGGCTTACATTCTCATTTGACCACATATATGGAGCATAACTTAATTACTCAGAATCTCAGCAAGGGTGATACAAGGATGATTTAACTCATAGAGCTGTTGTTAGGTTAGATAAGATTATGTATATAGAACACTTAGCAATGTCTAGTACGATTAAAAACTTGATCAATATTAGTTGCACTTCTTTTCTCCTTGTCTTCTTCAATTTCCCTCTCCTTTCTTTTCCTCCTACTCTCTTCTGCTACTGTTCTTGCTTTTGGTAGAAACATCCAGCACAGAGTAGGTGTATAATAAATAGTAATTGCTTTACCCTCGGCATTCACTGATTAAAACACCAAAAGAGTTGTCAGTTCATAGAAACTAGGGGAGGCAAAGGTAAAGATAATCTCAGTGTGTCTTTGGCAGTTGGTTCTAGTGACATATTTTCCCCCATCAGAAAAATATTAAAAAGAATAAAAATAATTCTGAGCATAGATGAGCCTAGGATCATTTTTTGTCTGTAAATAGTTATAAATAACAACTTAACAACACTATCATGTTCCAAATAAATAATAATTCATAAAAATTATGTTGCTTCCATTTAGAGAATATCCAACGTCAGGGCTTTGTCAATGTTCACTTGATTATGAAATATATATGCACCTGTGTGGACATATACGTGGCTCTTGCTTTATTTTAGGCACTTTATAAATGATCCTTATAATATTCCTCATTCACATAGGTATTAGTAGATTCCCATTTTATGCATGTGAAAAGTGAGGCATACAAGGAAGAAGTCACTTCTATCAGTTGGCTTGTGATAACCCTAAGATTCCATCCCAGGGGTTAAGTTCCAAAGACTCTACTTTAACCTCCATGTTCTGATGTCCCTCCAGCATCTGGAATACCCTTTGCTGGGTTAAGGGATCTAGACTTCTCAGAGTCCAACTTTCCATGATGGAAATGTGGCTACAAACAACCTAATAGAAATACCCCTTTTCATAACCTCCTCTGCCAAATTTATAAGGCTCCTTTTCAAAGGCCAGATAAGCTCAGGATGGGTCTAGACTACGCATGTCCCCTCCTGTCCTCTGACCTTTCTTTCCCTACCCCCACCCACAGGCCCAACCATCAAAGTCCCACCAGCTGGAGAGACCGCCTCGCTCAGATGCCTCCTAAGGGGAAACGGGTGTACTGGAAAAATGAGGTCACCAGTGGCCACAGAAGGGAAATTGTGCAGTCCTTTGCTCAGGAACTCACCATTAACTTAAGCTAGAATTCAGCTATATAAACTCCACAGTCTTGGACCAAGTCTCCACTTGAAACCTTCCCACCCACCTCTCATCTCCAGATGTTCTCACCACAGGGGAGAAGAGTTAGTGGCTGTCAAAAGACAGCAGGACTTAGAAGACAGGTCTTGTCTATTGGGTGTGGCTGGGATCCTTGGCTAAAAGCTTCCCTTAGGAAAAGCGTGTGAGTTTCATCCAGGTTTCCCTGCTAGCACAGAGCGGGCCAGGAGCAACGCCTTGAAGGAGACAGGCTGAGAGGAGGAGCCATCCTCCAGAGGACTTGGATTTGTAAAAGACTAAGAAGCCCTTGGCAGTTCAAGGTCACAGGGCAAGATGCCTTGGGAAGATGACTCATGATTAGAGGGATGAGGCTACTGATATGGCTGTGTCTTCTCCCTGGAGTTACAACTGATGTTTCCTATTGCTCATAATTGGTCTGCTATTCATCACTTTCACAATTGCTATCAGCTCAGTGACAGGCAGGACAAATGGTCTGAAGATAGTTTGGAACAATGTGAGCACATTCTATTGTCCTGATGACCGAGCAGGTCTATTAAGATGGTATAGATTAGACATCCAGAGAGCTCTCAGTCTTCTATTCCTCAGCTTACCACTCATTCATGCAACACTTATTCATGCAACAAACATTCACAGAGTGCCTACTTAGGGCCAGGCTTTGTGCAAGGAGTTTCAGATAAGATAAGGGAAGAAACTCAAAGTCCAGTGGAAAGAAAAAATATACAAAGAAATCAGTCTATAAAAATATTATAGTTCACTAACTTTATTTTTCAAGCTATGTTGAGATATAGATTTATGTATATTTAGATAGATAATAGATAAAAAGTAAATCTATTTAAATATATTTACTTCTTATATTCAGGAGGTTGGTTATTAGTTATAGTCTAGGGAAACAGACTTCAGGATTTTAGGAGTTTTAGTGAGATGCCATTGAGAGGGCCTAGGTTTTGGAGTTAACCGTATCTAGATTTGAATTCCATATTGTATGCTTACTTGTGGGATGGCATTTGTCCAAGGTGCAAAGGGAGCCTTCAGTTCTGCTGGGAAATCAGAAAGGGTTTCCAAAAAAGATTGCAGTTACACTGTGTCCTAATGAATGAGTGTGTGATTTGATCAAAGGCAGAATGGAAGAAAGCATTCTAGGCTGAGGGAAACCACGTGCAAAGGTACAGTGGCATAGAAGTTTGCTGCCTGCCTGGTCCACAACAGGTGGTTCAGGGCAGCTGATACGTAGGTCCAGGGCAGACTAGGACAGCAGGATATGAGGCTAGAGTGCCCCGCTGTGTGAAGGGCCCTTGTGCTAGACTAAGAAACAGAATATTTAGGTTTGTCTTAGTCAAAGAGCTCTTTTACTGGTAAGAAACAGAAGCCCCTGTTTAAAATGAAATCCTGTAGATTTTTATTCTCTAACTGGAGTACCCTAACCCAGGCGGGTGCACTATGATATGCCACAGCCACAGGATAAAGAGATCAAAGATTCTGGAACTGAATAGTATATAAAGTCATAATGTGTTAAGCACTTCTCCCAGGATTCCTAGACAGCGGGTTTGTGTTTTGCCTGGGAATCTGAATTTGTAGCAAGTGCTTCAAGTCATTTACAAGGCAAGAGGTCTAGGGATCACACTGTGAGAAACACTGTGGGAAAAACTCCATTGTTTTAAAAATCAACCCAAGCCTGTTGTGGAGTAGAATATATAATTTGCATAAATATTTAAGGGACTTCAAAGGAATTCTGCACTTGTCCCTTCTGATATCCAAGATGCCTTATACAGAAAGCTCAAAAAACTCTTCCATGTTTTACTGGAGGATGTGGAAAGTTTTTAACTCCTGGGCTGGTCTCAGGAGTCCAGTTAGCATCTGATAGGAGCATGGCAGAGGTTAAGAGATTTATTGAATTTACAGAATTATGCTGAGGTCCCAGAGGAGAAATCTTCCAATCTAAGGCCAGTGGGGCTGAAGGTCCAGAGAGATGCAACAGGATTAGGTTCTTAACATTAATTAATTTATGATAGACCAATTGTCTAATCAATGACTGAGCCCCTGCGCTATGTCAGGCACTAGGGATTAAGTAGTAAAGCAGACGAGGCTCCAACTTCAATTTGTACACAGTCTATTAGTAGAAACACAAGCAATGAAATAGACAATAAAATATAACTCAATAAAATAAATGTTATGATAGGGGAAGATGTGTTACAAAAGAAGGGGTCTATCCCAGTTTAAGGGGGTCAGGAAATGTTGCCTGCAAGAGGTTGTCTCCACGCTGAAACTGATGGATTAGTCAGTGGGGGAAATGATGGGATGGGGGAAGAGTGTTCCAAGGAGGGGAAATAGCATGTAAAAGGCTAGAGGGGAGGAAGCAGGGCTGGAAAACAGAGAATAAAGGGGTGTTGGTGAAAGGTGTTGCTGCAGGGAGAAGCGGGGATTTGGGGGGACTGACATCGGCACAGAGGTATCCAAATGACTCACAGCCATTAAGTGAGATGTGGCAGAATCTGTGTGGCCAGGGAGGCAAACCATGGTGGCTCAGGTCATCAGAGCGGCCCTGCACCTGATGGGTCGGAAGCTAGGACAGCCCCTGAGCTGGATGCCTGGGAAGATTCAGCAGCATGAGTAGGAGCTACTCACACTGTTTTCATTCATGGTGCTGCCAAAAGGTCACGAGCTCCAGAATAAGACCATCTAATACCCTCACCTTATCGATGAGATAACCAAGTCCCAGAGAGGGAGACCAACTTGGCCAAAGTAGTACAGTTACTGACAGAGCTAGGACGAGCTCTTTCCTGAGTAGCTCTTGGCTGGCAGAGGGCTTTGTGTCCAGCCTGGAATCTACATTCATGCAGCCTGGAGAAGACTGCTGCATGCCAGATCCTCAGAAGCCATGGACAGATATGTTTGTGGGAAATGCTGCATTTTATGTGTTACCTTCTTGGGGCTTCTCAGTGACTGTTAGTATATGAATAGCTCTGGGAAGCATGTGAAAAGTTCTATGTAGAACAATCTATAGGGTTTTGTTTGATCTAGTCTTTTCCAAATGTATTTGACCACTGAGATAATCTTTCCCCCACCCCCAATTTTTTCTTAACTCAGAATCAAGTTTAATATCCCATTGAACTTGTGTCTCTGAAAACATACTTCGGAGGGCTGTTCTGGCCAGTGAGGCCTTGGATCTGACCAGAATGAGGTTAACCATCATAGTGTGTCCTCCTGAGATGATATCATCCACCTCAGCCCCTACCTGTCCTCAGTATTTAGGAAAAATGGCTGGGGGAGGGAAGAGGATTCAGTCTTTGGAATCAGCCTGGTGTCTGCTTCTTAACCAAATCATCCTAGATTTGTGATATTGTTCAAGTCACCTAATCACATGAGCCCCAAACTTCTTGAAGTTTCAGCTTTTTCAAAGATTGCATGGAGACAGTGAAACCTAATATATGGGGTTATTATGGGAATTAAATTAGTTCAGAGTGGTAAAAACAATTAGGTTTTGGAATTTGAGGAACTTGAGTTTGAATTTTGCTCCACCAAATGCTGGCTGTGTAACATAGAAAAGGAATCCAGACTCCCTGGGACTTCAGTCTCATCCTCTATATAGTGGAAGTAATGAAAGTACCCAGTTCATGATGTTGCTTTGCAAATGAAATGACCCTCTCCACGGCAAGCACTAAATACTTGTACGGCATGTAGATGTGCTCAAAAATACATTATTTTTAATGCATTAAAACCTAGCACTTCATCCTCTACATGAAATAGATGGGAGCTGAAACATGGGGTGAACTGACAAGACAAACAGCTTCTTGCCCGAGGATCATATAACCCTATCATCTTACATCTTGGGAAGCAGACAGCTGACAGTGCCCCATGCAGGAGTGTCTCAGTGGGTTGTATATTTATTTCTCTAATATTTTTTCATTAGCAGAAGTAAGTGTGGCAGGAGGGGGCTTTGGTTGGCTCTAAATGTCTTCCCCCTGTCACCCAGATTAACAAGCTGTTCTGTCGGGCTCTCATCATTCAGGGGAGATTGGCTTGAAAAGAGAAGTTTATCCTGACGGGGGAAATTAGGTGTCATTTCTGTGATGTACAGAGCCCTAGATTGAGCTGCACCATTTCTCATAGAGGAAACAAGTCCTTGCCAGTTAGCGTTCTTCGCTGCATGGCCTTGTGAGTGGAGGGATCTGACTCAGAGACTGCAAGTGAGGGGCAGGGCAAGGGAGGTCAAGGGCAAAGCTTGGGATTTGGAGTTAGAGTCACTCTGCTCTGCTCTGTTCTCGCTGGGAGACCTGGTCTGCTATCTTCACTTCTCTGAGCCCACAGTAAAGATTACTGGGGACAGTAAGAGTTGCTGCCTCCCCAAGTTGCTGAGAGGCATGTGGGAGCTAACAGACAGATGCCCTAGTGGCAGGCGCAGAAAAAGGAAATGCTTAATTGGTGCCTCTTCTCTTCATCTACTCCTCCCTTTCTGGAAAAACCATTCATGGCATGTTCCTCATATATGTGACCTCTTCTACAGAGAGGATGTTAGCTGACAGGAGTTTTCAACCACAGTTTACTTTGTCAAGTAGTTTTAGGTTACCTGCAAAATTGAGTATACAGTACAAAGAGTTCCTGTATACCTACTTTCCCCCCCATATGCAGTCTTCCTGACTGTCACCCTCCTGCACCACAGTTGTGCACCTGTTACAATGGATGAACCCTGTACTGACACACAGCATCACCCAGAGTCCATGTTTACATGGGGGCTCACTCGTGTGCACTCCGTGAGTTTTAATCCGTGAGTACTGACCCATAGCTGCTCTGAGAGTGTCATCCAGAAGAGTGTCACTGCCCTAAAATTCTGTGCATTCTACCTGTTCATCCCTCCCTTCCCCAGAGCCCCTGCCAACCACTACTTCTTCTACCGTCCCTAGAGTTTTGCTTGCTTTCAGGAACTTATAAAGGATCCCAGGCTGTGTATCTAGGATAGGAAGTTTCAGAAGGCATGGGAAAATGGTGAGCAGCTTTGAGAAAAAGAAAAATCCAGGAAACAAATCAGAGAATGTTCAGAACCAGTAATGCCATGAACTGTATGTCCAAGTCAAAGAAATTACAGGTGACATTGAGACCCAGAGAGGGTAAATAAACGACTTAACTGAGGTCACACAGAAAGTGAGTTAGAAAACGTTAGAGTTCTCTGGGACTCCTATTTTAGGCACTCTATCCTTTTCATGTTCTATATCCTCTTTCTGTGGGATTTTATTCACTCTGTGGCTTCTGTTACATTGAACCATATGAAATTGCTGACATTTGACTTAAAAATGCCAATCACATACAGCATTTTCATTGGTCCATTCCTGTTGATAAAGTGAAAAATCTCAATATATGCTAAAGGTGGAGGGTAGGAGGGGTGTCAGTAACATTAAAAAATGGATTGTCTTCATCAGAGTATGTATTTGGAACCTTTATATTTCAGAGCATAGGCTAAAGAGCCAGCCTTCCTGGGTTCAAATCCTGGCTGTGCCACTTACTAGCTCTATGACCTTGGTCCCAAATATAAAATGGAACATAATAATCATACGTGCCTCCCAGGTTGTTGGAAAAATTAAATGAGTTAATTCATCTAAACTGTTTAGTGTCGTTGGGAGGAGTAATACACGTAAAGCATTTAGAAGAGTGCTTGGCATGTAGTAAGCACTCAAAAATATTAAGCACTATTACGGATATCCTCCAGTTAGTGAGAATATTGCTCCTGATGGTAGTGACTGAGAGAAATGGGCTTTAGGGTCAAATGACCTGAATGCAAGACCTTGTTCTACCACTTTTTAGCTGGGGGCTTTGAACAGCCTGTTTTACCCTTCAAAGTTCATTGTCTTTATCTATAAAATAGGAGCAATGAGTAGGAAAATAGAATCTGTCTCATAAGCCTATGAACAAGATTAAATGAGATAATGTGTATTAAGGTGCTTAGCACACTTTCAGTAAATGTTACTATGTTAGTTTTCTGTCTGACAGCATAGCAGATTAGTGGCTTGAACCCAAGTCCAAGGGTAGATCGCCTCGCCTCCTGTAGTGAATGTTAGTCGAGATGGAAAACTTGGGTTATTTTTGCCAGATTCTTGTGGTGTAAACTTGGACAAAGCTCTCCCCCTCTTTGGCCCTCTTAGTCAGCAAAGTTATGAGGGCCAGTATCACCTCTCAGGACTCTTGTAGATCTGAAATGCCTCGGATCTGGGATGATGAGTGTGGATGCAAGCACTTCCGAGCCGTCTTAGCCCCAGGATATGCATGCAGCTCAAGGTTTCTACTTCCCTGTGCTCAGCCGTTCCCAAGTTGCCACCTCCTCCAAGCAATCCTTAAAGATTGTTTGGAAGTGAATTACCTGCTGTTTCAGTTATTTATTGCTATGTAATGCCCCAAATTGGTGGCTTAAAACAACACAGATCATATTATTCTCTCCAGTGTTTCTGGGAGTTGACGGGGCTGAGCTGGGCAGTTCTCTCTTGGCTCTTGTGTCGCTGCAGCAGGCTGGTTGCTATGCTGGAGTGATCTTGAAGGCGTCCACACTCTCATGTCCAGCGTATGACCCTGGCCTTTGGCTGGGACCTCAGCTGGGCCCATTGGCTCAAATACCTACACATGGCCTAGAAGTGGTCTGGGCTTCCTCACAGCATGATGGCTGGGTGCCAAGTATGAGCACCCAAGAGACATGATGAGAGGCTGCCAGTTTCTCCAGGTCTGGGCCCAGAAATTACAGCAGCAGTACTTCTTTTGGGCAAGCAGGTAGAGCCCCAACTCAGTGGGGAGAGAACCCAGATCCCACTTCATGAGGAAGGGAATGTCAAAGACATCTGGGGTCACATTTTGAAGTCAGCACACCTGACCTCCTGCTCTGTTTGGGTATAAGAAGACTTAAGTCAACTCACATTACCCTCTTCTCTCCCCAAATGTGTTCTAACATGCTGCCTAGTTTGCAGCCACTGATTTGTAACAAGATGACCTGTTGATCTCCCCACTCTCAGGGCATAGCCATATTTCTTATTCTAGCCAGAGAATGGGGGCACCAGCCCCTGGTCTCCAACTTCTGTAACTACCAGAGAAATGAGTATTGGGCATCTCCTGTAGTCACACCTGGAGGGTGTATGACTGAATGGCAGATGGCCCAGGTGGGTCCTATCCCAGAGGCCAGCATGGGCTCAGGAATTAGTCTCTCTACAAAGCTAGGATGTCAACAATTTCCCTTTCTCCCTCCCTCTCTAAGGACCTAGGAGTTTCTTATTTGAGACCCAACCATTTCCTGAGCAAAAAACTACCAACACACTCTCCTCTGAGGAATAATCTCAAGTATCTCCAAAAGGGATTCTACCTTCATACCCCATCCAACCCACTCTCAGTGGCTTCAAGGAAATTTAGTTTCTTTATGGTGACTAACTGCATTTCTGCAATCTCTTTTGGTAGGAAAGAAAACAACAGCAAATATACAAGTTTAATCCCTAGCAGAGCATCCCATTACATATCCATGAAATTTAACACATATTTTTGGCACTTGACTATGTTTTGACTCTTTTGCTTGGAGCAGGGGACACAGTGATGAATCAAATGTATTATCTTGATCTGGAGGGGTTCACAGTCTAATAAGCAAGAAGGACAGATAAACAAGCAAATGACAATGAAATGTGAAATGTGCATTGAATGGGAAGTGGTAAAGACACAACGCTGTAAGTGTGGCGGGGCTCTGGTGGACAAAAATTTCCTGGAGTTCAGCAAGGGGAAGTAAGTGGGGAAGGGTGTTTTAGACCAAAGGCACACAGCATGGCAACAGTCTTGATATATACTGGGTCATAGAGTGGGAGCAGTAGGGAGAAGACAGGAAGACAGTAGAAGGGTCACAGCCTGGACAGCAAAGGGCTTTGGAAGTCAGGTTAAGAAGAGGCTTTAACCAGAAGGTGGTGCAACTTTTGAAGGGGTCTGAGCAAGGGGGTGGAATAAACAGTGATGTTTTAGAAAGCTGGGACGTTTGATGTTCTTTGTGCTGGAAAAGGTGCCTTGGAGCTCGAAGGCCCTCGCAGACACTATGACAGTTGCCTGGAAAAGGACAACCAAAAGACCAATCTTATTAGTACTGTGAAGATAATAAAATCAGTTAAACTTTGAGGAAGGGGTTTTGGTATTTTTTTGGTCATACCGACCAGAACCATCTCAATATCAAAAATAACAGACTTGATGTCAGCCCCTGAGTATAATTTTTAGTGTAAAAAATACAGTCATTGTAAGTAGAAAGTATGAAATTTATGACCTCAGTGACATTCTGTACAGGTGGCCCCAAGCATCTTAATCAAATACGGAGTGTTTACTTAAAGTTTAAGATTCCTAAGACACTTTCAGAAGTTTTAAAGCTGGAAGGGCTCCTTCCTTTGTATTCCCACAGCCTCCTGTGTGTATTACTTAATAGCATTTGAACCACATTAATTGTAATTGTGTGTGTCTTCACCATTAAACTGTGAGTCCTTTGAAGTTAGCAACTGGGTCCTGTTCATCTCCTTTCTTAGCATCTAGACAGCATGTGGTATGTGGCAGAAAGTTCAGGGAATGTTTATTGAACTTAATTAAACCTTCAAAAATGTATCTTCCACATTTTCATTTTACAGAAGGAGAAATTGAGGCTTAAAGTGAGGAATAACTCAGTAATTTGAACCATGCAAGCTCAAATAGGAAAGTAACAATAGAGTCAGGAATAAATCCTAGTTTATTTTGATTGCTTAACATTTTTGTGGCTGTTTTCTCCTCCTGCCCAGCTTGGTTTGTTAGCTAATTAGCCAGAAGTTGGAAGCATTTACAAGTAGTGGAAATGCAAACCTTCTTTGTTATGAAAACCAATGGCCGTGCAAATGTAGCCCTTACCCCTTGTATTAAGTACAGGAGTTGTTTCTTAAATCCCTTCGCTTGAAAGCCAGGAGTCAACAATGCCTCCAGTGTAAGGTTTCATTTCCCTCTGAGAGCACACACACACTCAATACAAACACACACACGCACACACACATGCACACAACACAGAAACACGTGATCCAAGCAGAGCAGCTGAAAAGGATGTTTTGGATGAAGTCTGGCATTTATTGTTCCTTTGTGACCCAGGAAAGTCAAGGGTGCCAGGATTCAGATGGACTTCAGTTCAAGTCCCTACCTCTCCATGCTCATTTGTGAATGCAGAGAGGACACCCATCTCAAAGGGTAATTTTAGGATTAAATGCAGGAATAGAGTAGTTACATCACAAAGTTTTTCTATCACCTTGGACCAGCCAGCTAGCCTTTCTGAGACACTGTATTTGCATCTGTACAATGGATTAGATTAGATGGTTTACAGAGTCCCTTGAAGCTGGAACATTCTATGATTCTTCTCCTCTGGGATCTCACTGCATTAAAAATGGGGTGTTGAAGGATGAAGACATAGGCAAGAGTGATTCTGCCATGACACAATGCTGGCTTCTGCTGTTTTTCAAGGGCTCCCTGTTTGATGCAAGCTTTTTATCAGGGTATGTTTGTACTCTATCCAGGGTTTGCCTGGCCATTGCACCAGTCCCCATTCTGTTCCTGAGGGTTTGGGAAAGAGCCAGTGGATGTGGAGACGCACAGGCAGGATTTCTTCCCAAGAGTTGCTTGGATGGTGAAACTCACAAAGTCCAGAGAGACTTCCTGTTTTGTTTTCCACAAGCTCAAGTGACTATTGATTACAAAACACACACATGCGGGTGCGTGCACACACATACGCACATGCAAAAACAAAAACACACACAAACAAAACAGGATGTTCTCTCTCCTCCCCTTGCTAGAGTCCAAGGCACTCTCTTAACCATCTGTGTCACTTTCACCCATGGCCTTGGATTTCACCATTATGGTAATTAAGCCCTTAGTGCTGGCTGGAGATGTTACAGAAGCCTAAGCCATGAGCAGTTGTGCACATTAATTTCAGTAAGGAGAAACTTGCAAAGGGCAGGAGAAAAAGATCTTTCAATCAGAGTGACCTCATGCTGTCCCATCTGGTTTCTGTCCCCATGAGAGTCTCCCCTCTGCTCCTGGTAGGAGAACAGACGTTTGTCCCAACTTAGGTTTTGACTCGTACAGGAGCAGTGATATTGCTATGCGCCAGACCCTTGACAACATACTTTATGTGCAAACACTGAGAGGGATATACCTATAATTTTCAAAACAGTTGTTGTTTATCTAAAATTTGAATTTAACTGAGCATCCTGCATTTTTATTTCGTGAATCGAACAACCCTGCTTGGGGTTAACCCCTCTGCCCTGCACTGTTAAACAGAATAAAGACCTGTGCTTGGGGCTCACAAAAGATTGGATTGGGATTCTGCTTCGACCACTTCCTCACTGTGTGATCTTTGGAAAAATTGCCTTACCACTCTTATTCCTAGTTCTTGTGCCTGTAAATAAGAATCATAATATCTGTATCTCTGGACTGTTACCAGGATATTTTTAATGCCCTTAAAGTACCTCATGTTGTATGATTAGGTGCTTCGTGAACATTAGCATTTACTGTAATTCTTTTTTATTTTATTTACTTATTTATTTATTACTTTTAATTCAGGAGAAATTAGTAATTTGTTCATCCCCTAGGAGAAAATATGGATAAGAAGGTATGTCAAGAATAAATGGAACCGCCTCTTCAGAGGCCCTGAGAGAAATGCAGGAAGGCTTACACAATAGCATTCTTGACACACACCTTCTTCGGGATCCGTATTCTGCATAGCTAGAAGGCAGACCCTGGAGCCACTTTACACAAACATGCCGAGCATGAATCTCTTGGACAGTGTAGGGTGGAAAAACACGATACCTAGTAATCACGTATCCTTGGTTATAGGCACTAGAAATCTTTCTTTTTTTAAAAAGTACATAGAAAGTAGAAAACATGAAAGAAAAGGAAAGAAAGCACATAGAGTCTTTTATCTGGCAAATGAATAAGAGATCAACACTCTCTGGAATCCCTAAGTTTAAAAAAGAGTTGTCACACAGTCTGAATCCCCAGTGCCTTGAAATGTCAGTGTAAATGGAGAGACTGAAGCATAAAGTACATCAGAGCCTCAGCCTGAGCCTAATGGTCGGTTTTTCAGTGTCCGTTCATTTATTCAGTAAATATTGACTGAAGGACTGTGCTCAGTCCTGGGAGAATGCTCAAGTGAACAAGACCTGGCCTACCCTGGGTGGGATCAGCATGTGTTAGGTGAGACAGGCAAGGGATGTGGTGGGAGGTGTGGTCTAGTGTTTAATAGCATCCAGAAGAGGTGCACATGATTCCAGGCTTAGGAAAGGCAAGGTGGGGTTCCCAGAGGAAGGAATGTTGCATTTGAGACCAAAAGAGTAAATTGAAATACCAGGGAGGGAAATAGTCCAGCAGAGAGGAAAAAAAAAGAAAAATTCTCATTGAATTGAAGCACAGTGCAGTTATATAGAATGTTGATCATCGTTTGGAGAAGAGGGCAGAAAACTATGGCCCTCAGACTAAATTTAGCCTGCTGCCTACCTTTGTAAATAACGTCTTACCAGAACATAATCATGCATGTTCATGTAGAGTATCATCCATGTCCCTTCCATGCTATAAAGGAAGAGTTAAACTGTGGCAGACACTGCCTGGGCACAAAGCCAAAACTATTTACTATCTAGTCCCTTACAGAAGCAACTGGCCGTCTCCTGATTTGGAGCACATTTTTCATTAGCCGGGATTCACTGTTGATGGGAATACTAGTGGTTGCATATGAGGGTGGATGGTAGCATGCAGAGGAAAATGAGAAGAGTGGGGAGAAGTGATACTGGGGAGGTGGTTCAGAGCTAGAGCAAAGAGTTTAGATTTTATCCTGAGGGCTGGGGGAGCCTCTGAAGGTTTGGAAGCATGTTGTTGAGATGGTCAGACTTCTACAAGAGCAGAGCAGCAGGGTGTTGAAGAGAGCAGGGTCTGGAGCCAGACTGCCTTGAAACAGATCCCAACTCCATCACTTACTATGGACTTCAGGCATATTACTTACCTTCTGTGCACCTCAGTTTTCCAATTTGTAAAATGGGAAATAATAAGAATAGTTACTATAGTATTTATCATGTACAGTGGTAAAGATGGTATAAGTTAATATAGGTAGAATGTCAGGCCCACAGGAGGTTCCGAATGGATGCTTTTACTATCCCGTCTTGATGGTCATTCTGGCTGCTGGGTAGAGAACGGCTCAGAATGCGAGAACCTGGTGGTAGCATATGAGCGCTTTCGGCAAGTGACGGCGTCCTGTGCCTGGGAGGGCAGCTCTGAGGCTTGGGACAGCTACCATTACGGTCACTGCGACCTTCACTCTCAATGTCCCCACCATTGTCATCATCATCTCTTCTGTCATGCTGTGTTCCAGGCCTTCAAGAGCGCTCTGATGAGCTCCTACTGGTGCTCAGGGAAAGGGGACGTGATCGATGACTGGTGCAGGTGTGACCTCAACGCCTTTGATGCCAGTGGGCTCCCCAACTGCAGCCCCCTCCCACAGCCAGTGTACGTATGTATGGCCCCTCTCCCATTTGCAGCCCCCTTCATGGACTCACTCTCCTGTCCTGCTAGCCCATACCATGGCTCGCTTCTGTACCCAGGGTTTCTCATCAGATCCGTGAAGTCTCTGGGGCCTGCCTCTCTCTCCCAGCAAGCAGGGAGCTTTGGCAGGACAACAGACACTGGCCCAGGGGCTGGCACTGATATCGTACCATGTGCTTTTTTAAACGATGCCCCTTGGTTCATCATGATGTCCTTCACTCATCCATTTGGTAAAAGTTTACTGGGCACTGGGCACTGACTCCTGCTTTGTCAGTTTCTGCTTTGGACATCAGGGCTTCCTGAGATAAAGAAAGTGTGGAACCTTTTCTAAGGAACTTCATTTTATTCATTTATTCAGCAAATTATTTTTGAACACCTGCTGTGGGTCACACACTGGGGAATTATATCACTGAAGAAGACAGGCACAGTTTGTGTCCTTAGGGAGCTGACCGTTTCATGAGGAGGCAGGTGTCAAAGCCAGAACAGGAAATAGGGTGCAGTCTTAAACTTTAAATAATAAAAATATGAAAGAAAAACCAAGAGGGGCTAATGGAGAGAATAATGGAGGAAAGCTTTTCTTGGAAGGGAGGGAATCAGGGAAGCCTCTCTGAAAAGACCTGAATTAGAGTAGATTTCGGGGGACAAATGGTAACAATCATGTGTTGGGCAAAAGGAAGAGTGTGTGAGAAAGGCTGACACATGAAAATCACCATTTGAGGGAGTGCAGGAAGGTCACCTTGACGAGAGGAGTGTGATTAACAGGGAGAGTGGTGTGGTCCATGAGAGTCCCTTTAACACCCCTCTGTGGTGGGGGCGGGGAGGAATCACTTATAGGGTAGTCCTTAAGGGATGGCATGATTAGTGGAAAGAGAAGGAATCTGGACTTAGGGACAAGCAGGGTTATGGTTCTGTCCCTAACTTGCTGTGGGACTTTGTGCAAATCATTTTCTTCTCATCTGTGAAATGAGGGGATTGCACTTCCTATCTCCAAGGATCCATTGTAACCTCCAATCATTCTGCTATTTCTTGCTTTATAGAAAGGATTCCCCAGGACTCCTGCCCTCTGTGAGGGAGTATTGATTTAAGAATATTAAAAGGATATTAAAGAGTTGACTATGTCAATATGCTGATGTGTTGGGGGTTTGAAGAGAATGGCGGGAAGGTTGAAAGCTGCTGTATTTGAAAGCATTGCCAATTTTCTGACGGTGAAGCACTACTGAGAATATGGTTTAAAACAAATGGAAAGCTAATCAGCTTTCTGTGACCACATATTGCATGCTTAGATTAATTTACAGAATCCCACATTGATCCTGAAAGATAGTTCTTCTTATCCCCTTTTTATGGAAAAGCAAATAGTAGAAAGAGATACAATAAATTGTCTAAGTCCAAACAAGGGGTTCGTGGTGGGTTGAGTCCTGCTTTTTATAACCTGGCACACGCATCCTCTTTGGGAGCCCAAAAAATGCTGGCTGGCATGCAAACAACCTTCCCTGTCACCCCTCTAGGCTGCGGCTGTCCCCAACAGTGGAACCTTCTAGCACTGTGGTCTCCTTGGAGTGGGTGGATGTTCAGCCGGCTATTGGCACCAAGGTCTCTGACTATATTCTGCAGCACAAGAAAGTGGATGAATACACAGATACAGACCTCTACACAGGTAAGACAGACTGTGGCTTGCCATTTTGTTGGGACAGTGTGACAGAGGAGGGAAACTGAGATCTTCTAACTGCCTTTGGAGACTTGGTGTCATCGGACCTGGGAAGGCATGGGGAGGTTTCGCTGTTTAGTGATTGCCACCTGGGACCCACACCTCTGTACTTTTTTGGGGTATAATTTTCAGCAGGGAAAGATAGCAAATAGTAGTTGGAAAGACTTTCTGATTTGAGTTGGATCCTCAAAGTCATATATGAAAGGATTCATTTAATCAGAAGACTCTTTGGTCTTTTCTACTTGGGAAGGCCTACAGGTTATATGTTTAAAGTCCCTGGTCTTTGAATATATTATCTCTGAGACTGAGATAAGGAAATTCAAGGAGTTGCCTTTTCTAGTGAGATATACTGAGATAGTTGTCTTTAATTCTGGGGAAGAAGGATCTGGAAATGATTCAGGCAAGTAGGAAATCAGAAAAGAGGCTATTAAGAGTGCTACATTTGGTAGTAACTCAGAGCACTCTCACTGAGTTCTAAATGTCTAACACGGCCAAGAAGCTGGGCCATCCCAGAGGCTGGGTCTGTAGGGGCCAGTCTGGCTGTAAGGCAGGCCTGGAACCTGCATCTGTGGAAGCCTGCCTTGAGGCTAAGGCCATGGGGACAGGCCTGATGTTGGGATGTCAGGGGCCTGGAGCCATGGGAGCCAACCAGGTACTGGGGTAGGTCAAAAGCCTGGGTCTGTGGTAGTCAGCCTAAGCTGTGCCTAGCTGGGAGCCTGGTTTCACAGGGTCTGATTGGGAGCCTGGGCCACAGGGGCCACCTGGAGCCATGGGAGTTGGCAGGTGTCAGAGTGGGTTGGGTTCATGGGAGCCCACAGGGAGCCTAGTGCCATGGCAGCTTCTGGGGACTTGAGCATTGCTGGGCCCCTGGAACCAGCCGTGGCTGAGGTTAGCCCAGGGTTCTCAGGAGTGTGCTAAAAGCCACCTACAGCTATGGGAGTTGGCCTGGTGCTGGGGTAGGGCTGCTTTAGGGCGCCAAGGTGAAGTCAGACACCCATTTCCCTCTCCTTCTTCCACAAGGAGGGTTTCTCTCTCTGTACTGCTTGGTCTGTAAATATATTATCTCTGACCTACCCAGGCTTCAGGGAAGGATCATGGGAAGAATCTATCTTTTCTACCCTCTCAATGAATCTTTTCTTATTTTGTATTTTGCATCATCCAGGTGCTATAATCTCTCACCTAGAACTCTTAGTTCTCGTGAAGGTGTATTTGAGCATGGATAGTTGTTCAATTTGATTTTTGGGGAAGCAGAGAACAAATAATAGAAATTCCTATGCAGCCATTTTGGTAATATCAGTCTCTGAATGGTTACCAACTTTTTTTTACAGATCAAATAAGTGAATCCTAGAGGGGTATTGACTTTCCTAAAAGTCCCACAATATGGTACAACCAGGCTTGAAAACCAGATCCATTTTTCTCCCAACATAGTGCTCATTCTTTATGTAACATCATACTTAATGGTGAAAGACTGAATGCTAGTTTGCTGAGAGATTTCTGTTTTGTTTGGTTTTAATTAGAAATGGATGTTGAATTTTCTGTGTCTGTTGTAATGATCATATAGTTTATATTTCTTAGTTCATTAATATGGTAAATTACATTAATGGATTTCCAGATGATAAAACAAGCTTGCATTTCTGAAATAAATAAATCCCATATGGTCATAATGCAATATCTTTTTATCATTGGATTTGATGTGCTAAAATTTTGTTTTATTTTAGAATCTTTGCATCTGTGGTCATGGGAGATTTTGATCTCTAGCTTTCTTATAATGCTTTTGTCTGTTTTGCTATCAGAATAATTCTGGCTTCATAAAATTGCAGAATGTTTTGTCCTTTTCTGATTTCTTAAAGAGTTTAGATAGATTTAATAATATTTCTTCCTTAATTATTTGGCAGAATTTGCCAGTGAAATAATCTGTGCTTAGAACTTTCTTATAAGAATGTTTAGCTACTAATTTTAATAGACAGAATCACCCTATATCTTTAAAAGAAAAAGTTCAAATCAACAACTTTAGTCACCTTAAAAATTCAGAAAACAGCAAACTAAATCCAAAGTAAGCCAAAGAAAAAAATAACAAAGACCAGAATAGTAATCAGTGAAGTAGAAAAAAACAATGAAAATATGTAAAACCAACACTAATTCTTTGAGAAGAAATATGTTACATACCCTTCTAGCCAGATGGATCAGAAAAAAAGAGAAATGAGATGAATTACCACTATCTTTAATAGATACAGGGTTATTCAGGTTATCTATTTCTTCTTGAGTGATCTTTGGTAGCTTATGTGTTGCAAGGAATTTGTTTCATGTAAATTATAAAACTTACTGGCAAAAGCTGTTCATGGTATTCTTTTATTATTTTAATATCTATGGAACTTATAATGATATTACATCCTCTTGATATTGGTAGTTCATCTCATCTCTCTTTTTTTCTGATCCATCTGGCTAGAGGGGTAAGTAACATATTTCTTCTCAAAGAATCAGTTTTGGTTTTATGTATTTTCATTGTTGTTTTCTACTTCACTGATTACTATTCTAGTCTTCGTTATTTTTTTCTTTGGCTTACTTTGGATTTAGTTTGCTCTTCCCTGAATTTTTAAGGTGGTGACTAAGGTTGTTGATTTGAACTTTTTCTTATGAGTATTTCTCCTAACTGCTGGTTTAATTGCTTTTCCCAAGTTTGGTAAGTTGTGTTTTCATTCAGTCCAAAATACTTCGTAATTTTCCCTTTTGTATTCTTCTTTAACCCATGGATTCCTTAGAAATATGTTACTTAGTTTCCAGATACTGGGGATTTATCAGATAGCTTTCTGTTATCAAATTTGATTCCACTGTTTCAGAGAGCACACTTTTTATGACTTTAATCATTTTAAGTAGTAAATTATCTTTTAAATATATTTAAATAATAAGAAAAGTAATTTTATATATTTACCGATGTAGTTACCATTTTGTTGTTGTTGTTGTTGTTCATTCCTTCATATAGTGTCATTGTTTTCCTGCCTGAAGGGTGTTACTGTTACTTATATTCAGGTCTGTTAGTGATTAATTCTTTCTGCTTTAGCTTTCATAAACTATTATTGCAGGGTACATAATTCTGTATTGACAGATTTTTCTTTTAATAATTTAAAGGTGTTGCTCCTCTTTCTTTCTTGCAATGTTTGCAATGAGAAATCTGTCTCAATACCTATCTTTGTTCCCCTGTATACGCACTTCATTTTGCTTTCTGGCTGTATCTAAGTTTTTCTCTTTACAACTGGTTTTGATCAGTTTTATTATTTACTGTACTTGAGGTTCATCAAGGTTCTTGAGTCTGTGGGTTTACAGTCTTTTCACATTTGGAAAACATGGGGCCATTATTTTTTTTAGGTAGTTTTTCTCTCTGCCCATCTTTATTCTTCTTTAGTG
Organism: Manis pentadactyla; assembly: GCF_030020395.1. Taxonomy (NCBI): domain Eukaryota; kingdom Metazoa; phylum Chordata; class Mammalia; order Pholidota; family Manidae; genus Manis; species Manis pentadactyla. Next base: position 204,357,728 of record NC_080021.1, on the reverse strand, counting down.
ACTCTAATGACATGTGTATTTGGCCACTTGAAGTTGTCCTTCATCACCCTGATGCTCTTTTCATTAAAAAAAAAACAAAACATCTCTGTTTCATTTCAGATAGTTCCTAATGCTGTGTTATCAATACCTTCTGCACAGTCTAATCTATTGATAATCCCATCCAGTGCTTTTTTCATCTCAGAAATTGTAGTTATCTTTAGAAGTTCAGTTTGGGTCTTGTTAATATATTGCATATCTTAAGTCTTTTGACTTATAGAATAGAGTTATAGTAACTGTTATAATGCCCTTGTTTGCTAAGTCTAACATCTGCGTCAACTCTATGTCAGTTTAAATGAATTGATTTCTCTCCTGATTATGGGTTGCATTTTCTGTCTACTTTGCATGCCAGGCAATTTTTGATTGAATGCCAAACATTGTAATTTTTGCCTTGTTGGGTGCTGGATATTTTTGTTTTCCTATAAATATTTTGAACTCTATCTTGGGACAGAGTTAAGTTACTTGGAAACAGTTTGATTCTTTTGGGTCTTGCTTATTTGTTAGGTGGAACCAGAGCAGAGTTTAGTTTAGGCCTAACTATTCCCTATGACTGAGGCAAGTCCCTTCTATGTGCTTTACACAATGGTCGATGAATTACAAGATTTTTTAGTGTGCTGGTAGGAACAGGCACCATTTCTGTCCCCTGCATGAACAGCGGGCTCTGTTCTTCTAATCCTCTTGGGTTGGTAGGTTCCTCGCATGCATTCATCAATCACTGCTCTGTTGAATACTGAAAAGGGACCCTCTGCAGATCTCTTCACTTTTCTCTCTGCACAGCTCTCTCTTCTCCATTATTCTATAAACTCTAATCACTTTGGTCTCCCCAGAATGAGAACTCCGTCTCCTCAATTTAGGGAATCTTCCAGGTACTTTTCTCTTTGCATAGTGACCTGGACTCCCTCTAAAGGCAATAAGCTGGGGAAATTTTAGCAGTCACATAATTTGTTTTCCATCTTTAAGGATCTCTGTTCTTTGTTGCCTGATTTCCATTTTTTCCTTAAAAAAATTCTTAATGTTTCAAGCATTTAGGGAAATAAATCTAATTCCTGTTTTTCTGTCTTGTGCAGAAATGGAAATCCAAGATTCTTCCTCTTGGTTGTTCAGGAACCAGTGCTCTGATTTGAAAGTTCCTTTTCTGATAGAGTAAAACTTTCTTTTTTTTTACTTACAAAGCCTGGGGTCACCCACATAGATATTGCCACTTTTTCTGGTTGCCATTCACAAGTTTGAAGATAATGACATATCTGCCTCCATATTTACAGGTTTTTCCAAACTTTCTTGTAACACTTGACTTTCATTCTCCCCACTATCCAATTCTTAGATTATTCTGTAGGCAATTGTCTCTAAAGAATGAAGACAGTGACTCTGTATCTTTATGATTTGGGATCCTTTACAGTGCCTGACATACACAGATGTTCAATGTTCACCGAATTGAATCACATATACATGTCCTAACTTTTCAACTCTGGCCTTAACTCCTTGAGTGTTGTGTGATCTTATGTAGTACTAGAGACTAGCTGAGTACATAGTAGGCCTCCTAAAATGTGTCATGATCAATTGATGCTGTGGACGATCAGGGATGAATATCTGAAGCAAAAGCCTCAACTCATTGCCTCCATGCCACCTCTGCTGCATCTCAACCATCTGGAAAGTGAACTTGGCCAAATTTGAAGATGTTAGCTCACCTGATTGAGTTTTATCTTAGAGGATATAAGTCTGATGAAAAATAGTATGGGCTTTGGAAAACTTGGCTTCTGCTTTCAGTTCCCACCTCTTCTCACTGAGAAGTTTAGGGCTGGTCAACATCTTTTCTAGATCTCAGTTTCCCTGTTTGTAGAGTGAGAAAAAATAGCGCCTACTTCACAAGCTACTTTGAGGTCAAATGCAGCACAGTTCTTTGGTACTAATATATTTTAGTTGCTTCTCATTTCCATGAATTGAAAAAAAAAAAAAAGAAATGGGAAATTAAATGTTAGGAAGAAAACAACAAAATAAAGTTTAAGACTTGGTCTGGATAGAGAGCTAGGATTACTCACACATTTGGCCAGGTGAGGCCAGAATAGGGAAATGAGGGCTTTCTCCTTTGATCTCTCTGGATTTTTGCTGGCAGCTGAGTCCAGTGCTGGAATTGTTTGTTTATTCACAAGTTCACGTGTGTGCGTGCGTGCGTGCGTGCACAGATATATGTGCATACACACGTTCTCTGTCTGTGTCTGTCTCATACACGCACGCATGCACAAACATACGCACACTTTATTACTGCCATCTGTTCGACACCCTTTTGAACTAGCTGTTGAAATGTCACTCTCCCTCCCTGTCTCCTTCCCATGCAGCCCCCACCTCTGGGTTTGGCACTGTCTTTGTTTCCTTCAGAGAAGCCATTGCTCTGTTGGTTCTGGGATTCTATTGGGAAAGCCAAGCATAAGTAGCCTCCTGTTCCAGTTGTTTTGAGCAGAAACGGGGCTTGTTTTGGGGGGTGGCTGAATTCCCCACACACTAATCTGTCATCGATATTAAAAACAGACGTCTGTTTCTCCCGCGTGGCCTCATCAGAGCAATTGGCATGGGTTTCAGCCTCTTGGGCAGAGGTAGACAAAGGGGGATGGAAATAGGAAGGAGGGGGCTGAGGCTCAAGCAGATTTAATGAATCTAAATCCCTTGTTTGACTTTTGGAGAAAAAGGCTGGGGAAGGGGAGGGGCTTGTCTGGAGGTCCCACACGTGATGAGTTAGTGGTGGAGTCAGAGCTAACATGGGGGCTCTGATTTCTTTACCTGCTTTCCCTGCCAAGTCCAAACATCTTCCCACCAGTCCATATTACTCTGATGCTCTTGTTGCAAATGAACCGAGAGGCAGATGGAAATTAGGGGATTTGGGCATCTGTGTGTCTGGGCAGGATGGGGTATCTAGGCACCTGATGGCAGCTGGAGGGCTCCGACCTTATAAAGAATGTAGCCCTTCGTATTCGTTGCTTCTCTGTCTGCTTTCATATATACCAGCTTCTGATAATCCCAGAAGTTCAGAGAGGAAGGGTCTTAAGCATCGAGTCCAACTCCTTCACTGTGCAGATCTGCAGAGTGAAGGCGAGAAGGGGGAGGGTCTCGCCCCTGGTCGTAATCTCCCATCGCACCCCCTTGCATTTTCTTTGGTCATCTGCTGGGTTTTTTTCATCTTTAAAATATCTGACACTCTTCTGTCTCACTATGGAATTCCCAGCTTCAGCTTGTTTGGTTCATGGCTGGAGGGCCAGCTGGCTCTGTGGGCCCCCACAGAGAGGCCCTCTCCACCATCCCCCCACACCGCCTCACGAGAGGCAGCAACATCTGGAGCTGGTCAGTGCCCCTTTGGTCCTGGCATCTGGAAGCCTGGTGGGCTGCTCCCCAGCTGATCAGCATCAGGCCCCCTTCCCGCCAACTCTCAACTGTCCTCTCGGTTTCTCCCTTTCTCTCTCCTTTTCTGACTCTCGCTTTCTCTCTGCCTCTTCTTTTGTCTTTTTCACTTTACATCACCTTCTGCCTATGTTTCTGTCTATCTTTCCTTAACTTTGTGTCTCTGGGTTGGGTCAGGTATAAGCTGCTCATCTGAATTCCTCTAGATCTGGGTCAAGAATAATGTCAAGAAGGAGCAGAAGATATCTTTCCATCCCAACCCTAGTCTATATCCTCTCCCTCCCCGTTTCCATTTTGTCTAATCTACAACTGAAAAGACACCTCCAGTCACATCATCCCATCTTAGATCTTAGACTGAAGACTTTCTCAAGTGCAGAGGGGCAGCTGTGCAGATGCATAACTCAAGGCAAGACACAGCCCAGTCCCACTTCTGCTGGTAGCTGAGAGGCCAGTGGCAGCAGTGGCTGCGATGGGACAAGGACGCTGGAGCTGATTATGAAATACTGTGGAAATTACTCATAGCTCCTCAAGCAGTGTGGGCCATGGCTGAGCCATACTCTTTGTCTGAGAAACTAGAGGGGCCTTCACCAGCCTGCCTTCTGCCTGCCCTGGACCTGCTTGAGGGAGGTGATGTCACTGGAGACTGGGCCTCCCCTCAGCTCAAGTGGAGGGGGTAGCGGAGGGAAATATGTTTTACAGGCTGAGGTATAAACTGCCATGACTGCAAACATCTGGAACTGATATTAGTTCCTCAGAAATTGTTACTGTCACTCCAACTGCTCTTTAAGTGAAAGGCTTCTAAAGTCAAGGGCGTCCAAAGGGATGAGGTACTTGGAGGGACCTAATTCTCTCCATTCCCCCATGCCACCCCACCTGCTCTCTATATCACAGAGTTTTTATAGTTCACAAAGCACACTCATCCATCCCATTAATGTATATGGGGCTCTTCTTATGGTCCAGACACTGCAGAACATACCGGGCAGGAATAGTAACAAGACAGGCATGATTCCTGGACTCATGAAGCTTACAATCTACTAGAAGAGAAACACGACTTAGCAAGGAATTTCCCTGTTGCATGATGAGTGTTGAAGTAATTCAGATGCTTTAAGAGCACAGAATAGGAGCTTCTAACTCAGGTCAATATGATGAGTAAAGACTACCTAGAGGAAGGGAGGCAATTCTTTGAGATTCTGGCCCTAGTAATTAATCACACTGATCAACCCCTCATACTCAAGGCTACCAGCCCCCCATGTAGAGCTCACGCTCTGGCTGAAAACACTGTTCTGCAGGTGTCACGCCCTCCCTGCTGCCACGTGCTGTCATGCTTGACTTTAGTAGCCATCATGGATGCTGAGAAAAGTCACCTTTCCCTCTGTACTCTGCAGAACACCCTTCCAGGCAGGGTAGAATTACAGTAAGTAGGTGCCTCCCTTCCAGCCAGACTTTGTCAAGACTAAATCCATCCTCCCTGAGGTCCATGAAACTCCATCATTCCCCCAAACATAAAGTCAAACGGAATCCAGCCTTCATCTTCTTGATTGAGATGTAATTGACATACAACATAATCTCTTCTCCCTTCTTTCTATTCTCATTGCTTAATTTAAGCCATCTGACATCTCTTGCAGTCACTTTTTAAAAAGTCTTCATTTTAACCAGTTTTATCCCTCTTACTTCTCAATTATAAAGCCAGAGGTACCCTTCAAAATACAACGTTTGATCGTATCCAGTGTCTGGCACAGTTCCTGCTATGCCACAGACACTCAGTAAATATTTGAATAGATAATCGGATTTATAAGTATCACTCTCCTGATGTAAACCTTTTAGGAGCTTTCCATAACTCTTCTACCTGAAGAAAACCATTTTTGACTTGCTTACAAGTTATGAATAATTACTCTTGCCTCTGTCTCCAGTCTCCCATCTATTCTTGATACCACAATTTTCTTTCCCACTTGGGTCTGTACATTCAGGCTTCATCTTAAATGTCACTTACCTGAATCCTGAGATTATATTAGGTCCTCTCACTGATTATGTAAACTTTTAGCATCTTAATACTCCCTTGGTAGCACTTATTCCAATTATAGTGAATGCATTTTGATCGTGGGGGGAGAGGGAATTAGCATTTATCTTTCTTACTGGAATATTAGCTGCTTCAAGTTGGAGTTGTGTTCATCTCTTTCATTACTCTGTCCTCAGTGCCTAGTAAAATGTAAGGCATATCGTAGGTAGCCAGTGCAAGTGTGAGCAGGACATAGTGAGAGGAAGTGAAGTGTTAGGGGTGGATGACGATGGAGAGTATACCAGACAGAGATAAAATGCATGCAGAAGCCTTCAGGAATAAAAGGGTGGTGTGGCTGGAGTACAAATTTTGAGTGGTGTAATTAAAAGAGAAGAGACTATAGAAGGGGTGAGATTATGGCAAGTTGTTTAAGCCATGCTAAAGAGTGAAAATTTTGTCACCCTGGCTGCTCTATGGAAGATGAACTGAAGGACCTTTGAATCCGTTATCTCATTTTATCCACAAATTAATCCTTCTAAGTTGGAGGGAATTATTGTCTCTATTTACACATGAGGGAGTTGAAGATCAGGCTTGTGAAGTTGAAAGTTCTAAAAAGATTGGGGCTCAGAATTGAATTTGGGTGTCCTGACTATTTAATCAACATGTTGTTCCTTTTCTCACTGCCAGTATAATTAATTCCAGCCAGAGGCAAGAGGCCCCTGGATCTGGAGATCTAGAAAAATGACTGAGTGGTCTTTCTACAGAACTTCATTGCCTTAAGAAAGGATTCAGTGTGGCACTGAGGGGTGGACTAGGTGACCCAGTCCGTGGGACTCAAGTTCTGTTGCCCACCTGGATGGAGGGATGGCTGACATGTGACTGAGCAGAGACAGCAAACAGCCTGATGGTGAAGAGAGGAGATAAGAATGGTTACTGCTGTAAGGTCGCTTCCTTCTTCATCAGACATGGAGTGGTAGGAGGGAAATAGAATTTCCCTCTGAGTCATTATTGACTGACTTTTAAAAATCTTAGTTCCTCCTCCTTTATACCTTGAATATGTCCTTGTTTTCTTCCCCACTAAGGCCTCTCTAGATACTTCCAATACAACTTCTTCACCAGGCTTCCCTGCCACGAGTCTTGCCCCTATACCTTCCTCATGTTGCTAGAGTCTTATTGGTCTATCCCAGGGTGTCCCCAAATACATTCCCCATATGTGAATATATTAAAGAAAAAATTCAGAACTGAACGCCAGTAGTTCTCAGCATTGTGGGACAAAGGGGATTACATATGATGTATGTGAACTGTATGGTGCATAAAGAATATACAATAATCACCCATCCTCTTTCTTTGTCCTTACATCATCTTTGAAAATATATAAGATGCTCTTATTTATCTGCAATAATTGGCCTTAACCTAGAGGCAGCAAACCAGTGTCTATGTAGTGTCTATTTTTTTAAATATTTGAATAAGATGCCATCATTTAAAATCTAGAAGATATTTACATGAAAATAAGAATTCCCAGCTTCTGCTGAAAAAAGAGTAGGTTCTTGTGTTTTGGCTCACATTTCCACATGGCAGCAGTAGACAGGAGAGCTGAGTATCAGCTGCCCACTTCTGAGATTGTGAGTCAGCTCTAGTTTGCCACAGTCCCCCTCTTCTAGGTTCTCTGACATCCAACCCTCCACATTAATTCGTAGCATTTGCTTCACCACTGCAGATATTTGAATGCATCATCTCTCACTTAGACCAGGAACAAAGAACATCTTCCCTTAAGAGTTTTACATTCACCATGTCTTGGAATATCCTTGTTGCTGTTTGCCCATAACATGGGCAGGGGAAGTTGAGCTGACCATTGAATAATAACAGAAATGTCTTATTAAAATTGCTTCCATTTTTTAGTGTTTACTGTGTGTCCCACAAGATTTCTGGTATCAGGGTATCTGTCTGGCTCATCACTGTATTCATTTGCTGCTCATCCTCTCCTGGCACAGAGTATGGTTTACAGTAGAAGCCTAATGGGTAACCAGTAAAGGAAGACACTGAATGAACCAAGGGGGGATGCTGGGGTAAACTCATTTAATCCTCACAGTAAGTCTATGATGGAGTCACCACTGTGAATCTCATTTTCACAGAAGCAGAAATTGAGGCTCAGAAGTTGCCCACTGGGTCACGTGTTTCTAGAATCCTAAAATATACTTACAAGGTCCTTACAAATCAGCTCAGCCAATCCCCTCAATTCTAATGAAGAAATGGAATCCCAGATGGCAAGGAAGTTCCCCTCAATCTCCTGGTAAATTCAGACAAGCATTTAGGCAAGATATCCTGGTTCCCAGCCCAGTATTGATTCCCATACCACATGCCCTTTGGAGTATACCGCCTCGGATGTGCCCACCAATGCCATTCCCAGTCTTCATAAACTGCCTGCGGTTGACAGCCCTCTTGCTGAATCATCCTGCCCTGCCTCCCAAGGGAGAGAGTCTGGGTACATCCCTGGAGCCGTGTGAGATGAGATCAAGCAGTGTTCACTCAATCCCAAACGCCCCAGGGAGAACTCAGTTACCCTGCCCTGATCCGGCCTCACCTACCCCAGTGGGAAAAGGTGAGGGCTGAGTACACTGAAAAGAGGGAATTTGGTTATTAACCAACAATGAAGATGGGCTTATAACAGAGCAATTTCATGCCCTGCTGTAATAGCCGTGTAATCTGTAGTTGCCAGGCTTCTCTCCAGCTCATCTTTGGAGACTGTTGACCCATTTAGAAGCCTCAGGCAAAGCTGACATCAGTGATGTAGGTAAGCTTTCTGACACGTGAGAATTCCCGGAAAGTATTCACTCCATAATCCCAAAAGGCCTTTTAGAACCATAGGAAATCTGGAAGGAATCATAGTGATCACAGATAAACCTCTACCCAATGGCCTCCACCTACCCCACATTCTCACTCAATCATATAGATAAGGAATAAGATTCAGAGGAAGAGAAGTGACTTGACTGAGGTTATTCAAAGTTCATGAATATAATCCTATAGGTCCTAGAAGCCATATCAAGAGTCCTGGAATAATTCCTTCCCTCCACACTGACCATCCAAGTACCAAAGAGCTGGGTATAATACTTATGGATTCAGGTTTACCCACTTACTGTTTCAGACTACTGGGCAACAGTCATCCTTTGAGTCTGACTTCTGGGGAGAATAACCTCTAAGAAAGAAGCATACCATTTGCAAAGGCCAGAAAATGTGGAAGCTATGCATTCTAGTAGGCACAAAAATAAGTTCCTTTATATAGCCTTCCTTCAGAGATATTTCCTTTATAGTTGAAAAAAACCCAAACTCTTTCCATTCTTGAGCTGGCTCTCAGGAAGCTGTTGACTAACTTAAAGTGTAAGGCCAGTAACAACACTAGTTGTCTTTCTCATCCTCAGGCACACAAAGCCAATTACTTCCCTCTCTCTAGAGTGTTCTGTCCTCCACTGTTTGCATTGTTCGCTCCTCCATAGCATTTGGTTTCTTCATTTCCTTACTGTCTTCTCTTAGAGGCTTCCTGACCACCTAAATTTAAGGTTGCTCCTCTTTCACTCCTGTCATACCCCCCAGTTTCACTGCCCTCCCATCGTTTGTCATTCTCAGAAGTGATCCTATTTATTTATGTTTTAGCCTATTGATTTTTGGTTCCCCTGCTCTGGAATGTAAGCTCTGTGAGATTGAGGACCTTGACCGTCTCATTCCATACTATGTCCCTCCTACAGGGAGAGGTAATGTAATGCTCTCATCAGAAATGAAGAAAGCAGGAGGTCAAACTACAAGTGAACAAGTGGAAAGGTATAAAGAAGGCCAAAGCGAGAGTGAAGCAAGAGTAACATTTGTTAAGTAACTGTTCCATACCGGGGACTTTGTAAGTATTATAGGAAGTATAAAGTTCATTAAAGGGAAGGGGAAGAGAACCAGTGTGTATTGAGCATTTATATACTAGGTACTTCTGTATTATATTTAATCATCAGAATTATCCTGAAAAGTAGTTATTGCTATCTTTATTTCACAGATGGGAAAATTGAGGTTCAGAGAGGGAGAGTCCCTTGCCAAGGGGCACATACTTATTAAGTGACAGAGCTAGGATTTGAACCCAATTCTTTCTCACTTAGAAGTCCATGCTCTTTATCCCTACTCTTGATATCTTCCAAAGAATCCCTAAAGGGGGAATAACTACAAATATATATATTTTAAATGAAAGAAAGGAGAGGGAATATATAATGAAAAAGAAATAAAATCATATGGGTGTGTTTTTGATTGGGAGTGTGGGGAGGGTTAGATATTATTTTGAAGGCAGAAATCATGGGGAAACTTAAGCTCCGAGCCTCTTGGGTCATACCCTGGGCCAGGGGCTGCAGGTCTCCATGTTTCGTGCATTGGGCACAGATGGGCTGTCCTCATGTACATGAGGAATCACACCTTAGGAGGATCAGATCTGGCTCTTGTCCAGCAGCTGAGGCTCTCAGGGGAGTGTTGGGCCTACAGCATAAGGAGGCAAGGGGTGATGAAACTGAGATCCACTGAGTACACTCAGCTGGCTGAACCTAAGGCAGTAGAGCAAAATCAAATGTCAGTGAGACTGGATTCTTTTAACATTTCTCAACTGGAATGAGCTGCATGGACAACTGCCTTGATGATTATGTAGATTATAACTGGGGCTTTTCTCTGTTTGCTAAGTTGATATAGCAGCTTATATTGTTTAATTCACTTCTAGCTGACAAACAATTATGGGCACATGTCATTTTGTGCTCAGGGTAGTGCCAGCTACTGGGCCTAAGTTGTGATTAGAATACACCCTCTCATTCTTAGTTAAGGATGGCTAAATGCAGCTGAGGTTTCACAGGTGGTTGTAGTGTAGAGTGGGCCCCACCAGTCTTGGCTTACATAGGGTCTTGGCAATAGAACAGAGGCTCAAGACTTGGACAAGTGGGATCAAGGTAAAGATATAAAGCAGGTTAGCTCCCTCCAGACATTCTCGGCCTTTTACATCCATGTGGAGAATGGTGTGAGCATTCTATTCCACCAACCGGGACAGTTTGATAATTTTTATTAATGTATGGCCTAGTGAGTTTCCTTAGCCTTCATCTATCAAGACTGCATCATACCTTCAACAGCAGCCCACACCCAGTGCCTGGGAAGCCCATATATCATGCCTCAAGGCAGGGAGGCAGATTCTCTTTTCTCTGTCTTGCAAAAGCACAGATGTTTGGAATGTCAGTAGATGTACCCAGCCCGCTCCAGGGTTCAGGCACAGCCTCTCCCTGGATGACCTCTTTGGAACCCTCATTGCCACTGCATTCCTGGCAGACAAGCTCTCCTTTTGTTTCTTTAAAGCTGCCTTCCCCTGCCTCAATCTTCCAACCCATGTGTCATGGGCAACGCGTTTGTGTGGCTACATCTGCCTCGTTTCAGAGGCTGATGCCACTTGCAAGGCAGATATTAACTAGCATCTGAAAAATTTCATACCTCAATTACTGATTCATGGCTTATCTTTAGACTTTATCCACATCTCCCTTTCATCATCTGAAGAAAGAAAGTGATTATGAAGGTCTGGATTGCAGGAGACCTGATCTGACACCGAGTCCCTGTGTGATTTTGGGACTCTCATCTCTGGCCTTATTTTCATTATCTCTGAAATGAGGTGGTTGAAACTGATCATTTCTGAGGTCTTTCTGTCTCAAATATGTTATGATTTCAAGCGTCTAGGGCATTAAATCCATATACTATCCCCTCCTCTTTCATTCATTTTTGGCAGGGTGCCTTTATTTATTTTTTAGTTTTTGGAATTTCTGTGGAAGTGTAACATTAATACACAAAGAACACTAATCATAAGTGTACATCTTGATGAATTTTCACAAAGTGAACACAGCCCTGTAACCAGTACTCCGATCAAGATTCAGGATATTTCCAGCCTACCAGAAGCCCACCCTGTACTCCCATTCAGGTATCCCATTGATACTTCCTCCAGGGTAAATCACTCTCCTGACTCCTTAATTAACATAAATTAATTGTGCCTGTTTTCGAGCTATATGTAAAAAAAGAAAAGAAAAATGTACAGTATGCATCCTGTTGTGTCTGGGTTCTTTTGCTCACCAGCTGTAATGTTCATTCATATTGTTAGAGTTGTACTATATTATTATTATCATTATTTCTGTTGCTCTCAAGGGAAGCTGCCATTTAAAAAGGTGGCAGCAATTTTTACAACTATAGGTAGCAAGTTAGCTTGGCGCTGAGCTTTTTGCTTGAGGAAGATCTTACGAATGGACTCTCTTAGATACATAAAGGTAAGGCCAGTAGGTAACCATTGGTGACTCTTGGGGGAGCAGCTGTGAAAATTTGATTTTAAATCAAGGAACTGTTGAAAATAAATGGTAGAAAATCTTGATTACCTTCCCTTATTAAGTATAGAGGGGCTAAGGTTATCCCAGCAAGTAGGGGATCTAGCATGAGGGAGGAAAAAGTTTGAATGGGGTATCCAGTTCAAAGCCACAGTATGCACAGCTACCTTGGCATGGAGAGGGGTTAGTCTCAAAAGAACACTTCTCAGCAATGTGTACGTGTAGAGCTAAGAGAGCAATTATTCCAAAAATTAAAGGAAGTATTTGTGGCTCAAGATGATGAAGGTGTCTTCAGATCATACACTCATTCATTTGTTCATTTAACAATGACAGTTTCTGCTGTCTATTCAATGTGCTTGGCACTTTTAGAAGTAATACATATTCAAATGCAATCTGTTTCTCCCTCAACATTCTTTCATTACTCCTATCTTAATGTAACCAGTATGTTAACCTATGGTTGAGAAGGCTCCTTGTGGCTGCACCCCTTTCAATTTGATGGTGAAGAGTTTAGTGGGGAGAGTTATCTTCCTGGGACATACTGAGCTCTGAATGGGTATTTGCTGATTATTGGGATCACTTCCTTTGCAGCGGAATTATATGACCTCTGCCACATACACCTCCCCGAATCAGTTCTCTAGACTTCAGTCTTCCTCTTGAAAGAAGAAGAGAAAATTGCTGTACCAGTTCATTTATAGGTTTCCTTGTAGGTCTGTGTTTCCTAGATTTCAGAGGGATAACCTTTTTTCACTTACATTGCCTAAGTCGCCATGACATGGGTCAGCCATCCATTAAAAATGGAGAACCCAGCCATTTTTCAAAACACTGAGGTTATGAACTATGTATTCGAGATCTTATACATTTTATTGCACGTAAACAATATTCCTCAATTTAAAAAAATCAGTGTGAGATGTCAGAGAAGAAAACTACTATTTATTGAGCCCTTAGGCATAATAATATTCAGTAGTAATAATGAAGTAGAAAGTGTATCATCCCATTTCACTGATGAAGACACTAATATTCTGAGATGCTAAGGAAGATATGCAAGGTCCACTGGTGTCCAGTTTTAACCCTTTGTCATTCCAGAGCCTGCAGTTGTGGCTGGCTCTACCTTCTCCATGAAGCCTCTCCTGATTTCCATTCTAGGACCCATTACTTTTGTGTTCTGAGATACCTCTGCTCCAGAAACCCTGGCATAGGCACCATCTCGTCTGTTGCTACCGCCCCCACTGTCTCTGCTCAGTGAGTAAACAGAGACTTTCAGTTCCCAAGGCTGTCAATTGGTGCTATTTTGTAAGTCCTAAATTTACTGCTAAAGTATTTTACAAGATACAACCAAACAAAAGCAAGTCTTTGAACAGAAGGTCACAGTTTTGGAAAGGCCCTTTTGGGTTTTGAACACTAATACTGGGCATTAAATTCATCTTAAGCAGAGCTGAATTTTCCCTCTGGATTAGAGGGATGGGTTTTTCAATGACCACTGTCATTTGGGATCCTGGAAAGCAGAGGGTGGATATTTTTGGCATGGTTTATGCCCAGTGCCTCATTCTCCAGTTGACTCAGGTTTCTGGGTGGAGATTCAGTTTTGTAGTAAGACTCTGGACCTAAGACAACAGTCTGGCCAATTTCCCCCCAGGTCATTCTAAATAACAAGAAAAAATACTGGTAACCTTTTCACAGGGCAGAGATGGAAATGAGACCTTCAAATTCTTATCTACATGAAAGTACAGTCACTTTAAGATAAGAATAATAAGAGGGAGATGCTGGAATATTCCTTTAAAAGGGCTGGGGTGCAGACATTAACATCTCCTTTGAGCGATGCCTCTGCTTAATGTAACCCTTTTCACACACTGTCTCATCGATTGCCTACAGCAGTCCCATCATGTGGCGTGTCCTTCAACTCCTTGAGTATATTTTCTAAATATGAAAATGAAGACTCAAAGAGGAAAAGTGTTTTAACCAAGGACACACAGCTGGTAAGAAGTACTAAGGGCTCTAGCACTTGTTGCCAACCAGTCACGCTACAAGTACTGGGATCATCACAGTTGATCCTTTCAGCAGCTCCGAGATGCCTCTATCACCATCCCTACTATAAAGTGGGAAAACTGAAACCTGGGGAGGATGATATGGGTGGCCCCAAATTAATTGCATGGCTCAGTCCCCAGAGGCAGTTATCCCAGATTGTTTAAACTTGAGTCCATACCGGGACCCTCTTTGTAACCCTCCCCACAGAAAGAATGGTTCCCTCCAAAACTGTCCTGAGATCTGAGTGTTCTGTAACTGCATTGCTTCTTAACATGGCCAGTTGATTTTACGAAAGCAGGTTTCACCAGCTGTGAAGTAGTGGCCTCTGGTAGATAAGCAGTTGCTGGTGAATTAGCAGAATCTTTGACTTGAGAGCGTGGCTCCTTTCTAAACTCAAACTCTCGGTCAAGATTTTATCCATCAAAGCTTCATTCTTGAAATCAGTCATTAATTAGCTGAAGTCCAAGACCTTCTCAGAGCAATCACTATCATTGACCACATGCGTCTGTATGCCACACACTGTGCTAAGGACATTAGAAATACTTTTTCAAATCTTTGCAGCAATTCTGTGAGCTACACATTGTTATTTCCTTTTAAAGAAGAGAAAACCGGTGCTCAGTCAGGAGAGACCACTTGTCCAGTACAGAACGGGGATTTGAACAAGGTCTCTCAGAGTCCTTGTGCCTTTTTGCATGCCAAATTGTCTTCCAACAGCTGAACTGTAGACTATATATGGTGGGAGGAACTTAAGGTATTATCTATCCATTTGAAGAAGTCACTGAGGGCTGAGCCATGCAACTAAGGCCCAAGAAGGAATGGGATTATTCATTAAGGGGGATTTTCTCATATTCTGCATTAGCCTAATCAAGTCAGTTTTTGAGACTGACACTTGCCCCTAGGATTCTCTGGGCCAGGGTATAAAGCTCATCATTGATACCATGCCAGTCATCCAGGGAGGAATTGAATGCACCTGAAGATTATGCAGGGATTCAGGGCAAAGAGGGAGTCACCTCATGGCTCTCCTAAAGCCAGGAACTTGCCTTCAGTATTGTTTTGGGGACGGGAGCATTGAAATTTGGAGGGATACACTACTCAGATTTCCCTGGAAAATTCCCTGTAATGAATGACCCACCCATTTTCTTCCTGCTCCTCTCCTTCCTGAGTGAGACATAATCCTAGCAACTGGGTTATGTCACATTTCGCTTTGTTTGGAAAGGATAAGATTTTCCCTCTTCTTAATTGAGTGATTGAGCCTTTGTGAGCTCACAGATCTAATCTTGAGATGCGGGTGGGTTAAATTTGGTTATTGAGACATAATAGGAAATAGTGTTTCGGAGAGTTTGGGTTAAAGGGAGTGATTGGATCTTTCTCAGTCGGAGGCCTTGTGTGGGAGCAGGCTGGAGTTTTTCACACACAGATGGGCTCCTACAGCTCTGGAATAGCAGCCCACTCAGTGACTCTCTCTCTGAGATAAATGCATGCACAGCAAAGGCTGGGAGATTGTGTCTGTCTCCAGTTATGTACTCTTTTCTCCCCTGAGGCCACATCTTCCAGGCCATTTCAAACTCCAGGTTTATGAATGGGTGTGGTATAGCAGGAGTTCTGGACATCAGGTTCTCTTTGGTTCTGACTTAAATTAAGCTACTAACTTTCTCTGCAGCCTTTGGGAAGTTACTTCTCTTTTCAGGCTTTGTTTCCCCGTATGAAACAAAACAAAACAAAACAAAAAGGAGTTAAGAATCTGTGTCTGCCACAGTCTCCTTTTGAATCAAGGTTTTAGGAATGATTAAAGATGATTCAATATAACCAACATATGTTCTGAATGCCAACAGTGTGCCAAGCACTGGGCTAAGTGCTGGGAATTCATTGGTGAACAAGAATAGGCAAGAACTCTGCCTTTCTGAGATTTAGAGTTGAATAGGGGAGATAGACAATAAGCAGTTGACTTTAGGCACAGTGACTCCGATGGAGGGGAGCATGAATTCTTTGGCAGGATATAGCAAGAACCATGGCTAAAAACTATTTTGATGTCAAATAAAAACTTATTGCAGACACAAAAATATTGTCTCTTTAGAAGGAGTTCTTTCTGCATGATTAGTAGGAGAAATCACACTATTAAAAAGTCAAGGGATCATCGAATGTCCAAGGAGAACCGCATCATTGTAGGCTGACTGGGCTGGAAGCATCTAATGGGATGGGGACCTTGCTTCTAGTGGGGAATGTCTAATTCCATATTAATGTGATAATTTGGTTAATATCTATAAGCTCCAGGAGAGCAGGACCTAAGTCTTTGTCACTCAACATTGCATTCCAGTACTCAGTACAGTGTCTGGCACATGGTTAATACTTAACAAATGTTGAATGAATGCGGTTGAGAGCTGATGAGACAGGAGCCAGATCACAGAGGGATTAGAAAACAGGATAAGCTGTTTGGACTTCATCCTGTAGGCAAAGGGGAGCCTTGGAAGCTGTTTGAGAAGGATTGTAAACAAGATCAGAGCGGTACTTTGGAAAGAAAGATAGCTTTTCTAAATGTCATGATTATGGTTCCTTATTTTTTTAGCGCATCTGTGAGCTTCCTGGTGGCTCTTTTCTCATGCTTCCTTGTGTTTAACACAGGTTTATGCACACAGAAAGTACTTGGGAACTTTGCAGCATGAATGAGTGCAAGGATAAACAAAGGCACGACAGTAATGGCTGGATAGATGGAGAATGTGCGACACAGGCTTGGAATCAGTCTGCATGAAATTTGAAATCACAGTCATAACATTTACTTATAACATGCAACGACTGGGTACAATGAACAACTTTGTCCCTCTTCTCTTAGTTTATTTCTTTACCTGTGGACATTCATGTGTAATGCATAATGGGTGCTCAATAAATCTCAGCCATTGATATTTATATTCTTCTTCTCATGGGGAAGATGAATGATTTTCTAGGAAAGCTCAAAGGAGACTATCTGGACAACTTTCTCATTCTGTGTGTAGCTTATAACAAAAGTCCTCAGAACTTTGAGCTACCAGAGCCCGTGTACATCTCCCAGCACAACCCCTTCATTGTACAGATGGTAGGATCAAGCCCTGGAGAGTGGAAGGGGTGATCCCAAGCCCTGCAGTGAGTTAAAAGCAGAGCCAGGACTTAAGGCCAGGTCCTCTGGTTCATTATGCATTGTGAACGGACAGTGCAATTATCAATGAAACTAGCTTTAAGAATTCCAGTATTCTAGATGTAGAATGGAGCCCTAGGCTTTTAAACACTCTCAAGGTCCAATGAAATTGTTCTTTTAGCTTGTGTGTAATACATCTTGTCAGCCATTCCATTCTTTTTATCCAAAATGTATTCTGATTGTTTTGTTGTTATGTCTTTATTTTCCCGAGGGAGATGAATAGTCAGAAGGGATGGCATTAGTGATGATAAAGACAAGATTCATACCAGAGGCTGTTCTTGCTAGGTCCTGTATTGTCTCAATAAACTTCATCTTCTCCGAGAGCTCCTGATCCCAGGCTGTGGATGGACCCAGAGATTGCAATACACTATAAGTGAGCTGAGTAAGAGAATAAGAAAAGGACAGTGGGTGAAGGAAAGTGATCACCACTACTTCCTTGCACAAGGTCTGAGCAAAGTCATGCTCCAAAACCATCTCACTCAACTTCCCCATTGTGCATGGAGATGGGGCAAGATCAGCTCAGATCATAGGATGTTGGAGCAAAGATAAAATCACCTGCCCTCAGGGTTACATGAGATATAGAAGGTGAAGGCAAATGAGGATTAAGGATACTAAGTGCATAAATGGGATGTTCCTCTCTGGAAAGTGGACCTGATTAAGGTGGAAGATCCTGAGTTCCATCTTGGATATATTGTATTGAGGTTCTTGGAAATATTCAAATCAAGATGTAGCAGTGCAGTTAGATATGAGCAGCAGAGGAGCCAAGGGAGAAGGTATGGCTGGGCAATAGAACTTGGAGAACTAATCATGTGAAAGGTGAGACATTGCATGTGGATGCACTGTCCTGATAAAGTCAGTTGACTGGGAGAGGAAGTGGGTTTGGGATTGGACCTTAAACAGCCCCAGCAAGACACTTCTAGGTAGAAGGGCCTAAGCCTGCAAAAGAGACTACGGAGCAACCTGCAGGAGAGATTAATCAACCAGGAAAAGAGAGCTTCAGGGAGTAAGAGCGTGGTCAACAGATCACAGTCTCAAGCTGTCCTGAGTCACTGTGGTGGTAAATGGCAGAGCCAAAACTTGAATGCAGTTCTGTAATTCCCAAAGCCATGCCCCTTCCAAAATGCTGCACTGAGTCCCAGCTGTGAGACAGACTGGATGGTGAAATGTCCATGATTACAAGCAGAACTGTCCCTTCCCTCCCTAATCTCTGGCTCCCTAGACCCCAAATGCCCTCAGAAATGACCAAGGCTGAACAGAAGGAAGGTCAACCAGAACGTAAAACTCACTGTGAGAACACTAAGGCCCCTTTCTGCCAAACTTTCTCCCCACCCCCATCCCCAGGGAAAGGAGTCCAACAAAACTTCAATTCACTTGTAATTGCTCCACTCCCTGAATTAGGAGGATTTTTTCTTCTTTTTTTCTTTTCCTTTTTTTTTTTTGTTATTGGTCTCCTTCTAACACCCTCAACTGATGCTTTTATAAAACTGTTATTTTAGAGCTGTTTGGACTTGTTTTCTACATAGCTCTTGTTTTCTATTATTTCTCTATTTTTCCAGGGTTCAGACTAATTAAAGGAAGTGTAAATCACACCTCGTTTGCACAAAATACCTTTCATGAGGTCTGGAAGCAATTTCGCTTCTGTTTGCCAAAGATCTTTAGGAAAGAAAAAAAATATCCCCTTGGTTTAAGAAAGATTAATTTCTTGGTGCCAAAAAAACCCATTAAGTGCACCTCCCATTTCTGGGATCTTTTATGGTTTTCATGTGAAAATGGCAACCAGGAGGAAAAAAGAGAGGGAAGACCAGACTGGCTCTGCAATTATGTCTGACCCGCGTGTAGCACCAAGGCAGCTGTCCTGCAGCAAAGAGCAGATTTAGAACACAGCGCAGTCTCGCAGGACATCCAGACTGAATGGAAGATGAGCCACAGGCTGTCTTCTGCTCACCTTTCCCTGTCCCAGGTACCAAGCAAGACTCAACTGATGGTCATTCCAGAACCATGAGTCCTTGATCTGGGATGAAACTCTAAAATGAGTCTCTAAAGAGTGCAGCCTTGTCACCTAGGGCTCCCTCTAGCTCCCTCTGATAAAGACCTCCTGCCTGTTTCAGTTGCTTTGCCCCCTCTCCCCTCCTGCCATCTCTGCCTCTTTTGTCCCTTGTATGTGCACCTGTGCTCTGAGAAGTGACCCCTTCCACTTCTTTGAGGTGTTCATATCCTAGAATGTGGAACCACAAAGGGCCCCTCATTGCCTTTCTAATGTCCTCATGTTGTAGATGGTGACACTTAGGGGGAATGGTTCACCCATGGACCCAAACAGAGCTAGGGTTAGACTGTTTCAGTCCAGGGCCCTTTCCACTCCTTCAGAAAGATGATTCTAACACTGCAACTTGAGACAGCAAGGTGGCGGGTGAAAAAGTTGTCAGCTTAGAGGAATAGTGTGCTCGGCTCCTCGTGTTATACCCTGACAGTGCTTGCATCCAATACCTTCTCATAAAGTCAGTCTTAGGAAAAGAAGGAGATAAACTAGATTAACTATCGAGGTGGATGTGGTAAATTGCGGTAGGAAGAGAAAAACCTTTGTGACAGATGGATCCTGTATTCAGACCTTTGCTCCTTCCATTTGCATCTGGCTGACAATGGAAAAGTGACTTCACCTTTCTAGGCATCAGCTACCCCATTTATAAAATAAGAATAATAGTACCACTCTGCTGGGATTGTCAGGACCACAAAATGAGCTAGTGGATCTAACAGACCCATAGGAGGGGATCACTAATCAGAGGCTGTGGCTTTTCCAGGTGTCTTCCCTGTTGAGAGTGAATCAAAACCTGTGTATGTGACCACTTCTTGGCCTCTTCTCTCTCCAAGTAGTGGAATTTACTTCCTAAAAAATAAGTAAATAACAATACAAACATATTTGGACCTTGTTAAAGCACGGAATTTCCAGGCTGCTTTTCTGCTGATCTGAACCTTCTGTAATTCTTTTGACGGGGAGAAAGTGCTGTGAACAAAAATAACTTTATCCAAGAATGAATTGCATACTGTGTTTCCTTGCTTGGTATTTTCTTTTTTTTTTTAATTTGAAAACCCCAACTTAAGAAAGAAATGTTAGTGAGGAAGTAGGTGTGGAGAAGCAGCAGGAGTGGTGTTGTCTCAGGGATTGGCGCGACAGAGTGGGAAAAACATAGGCACTGGTTTCAAATCCTGACTCCAGTACCCCCTATGTATATGATCTTGGACACAATTGTTTTTCATAATTTCAAAATGAGAATCATAAAAGTCCTATCTGGAGAACTAAAAATGTACTGTTACATAGTAGAACTGAGCGAGAGAGGGAATTCTAGAAGAAAGGATGTACACTGTTCCAGAAGGAGCCCCCAGGGTCAGAAGACCAGAGTGCGAGCCCCAGGTCTAGCAGTAACTGGGACTTATCTTTCTGAGCCTCAGTTTCTCAGTAATAAAGCTATCATATTGCCGTCATCTCTGAGCACACTGCCCCTTGGACCTGGCCCCTGTCTTCCTCATTGCTCTCCTGAGTCATCGTAATGTTTTCCTAGCTCATCCGTCTTCATCCACCCTTCCCAACATTGTCCTGATTTTCACTTTGCAGTCAGTGGGAGGATTCTAAAACCCATCATCATTCTCTTTTGCCTGCAGAATAAAGTCCTCATTTCTTAGTGTGGTTTATAAGGTTCTCCACAATCTTCTCACCCCTTCTTGTCTCTCCTCCCCTCCCCTGGTCCTGCCTTACCCCTGGCCCCTGCACATTGTAAGCCCTCTGCTGAAATGCCTTGCACACATACCTACCTTTTCTCCAGAGCCCAACCTCAGCTTGAGACTGTCTGAGGAGCTTTACCTAAAAATCCCCTAATTGTTGGACTTACAACTCAGGTCACGGGACTCGACCTGTCCGAGCGCCACCTTGCTCGTCTGTAGAACGGGGATGTGAATCTCCTCTCCACGGGCTTGGAGGAGGAGTGAAGTGAGATAGCTAGCATAACTAGCCGTGGTCAGTGCCCGGCGTGCCCTGAGCGCTTCTCTCAGGTGAGGCCTCCCTCTTTCCCTGCTCATCGCTTACCCCTGGACACCACTTCAAACCCAGACTCCGTGTTCACACAGGACACAGCCCTTCCCAGTGTCTTCTTCTCCCACTGGGCTGTGAGTTAGTCTCTGTGGGTCTGTGCTTGGGTTCTGATTCCAAGTCCCAATTCCGTCACCGAGTGTGACTTCAGGTGAGTCAGTCAGAGCCTCAGTATCTCAGCTGGAAATGGGAGCAGTGAGCACATCTCACAAGGTGGTTATTGGGAGTAAATGAGAAGATACACCCAAAGCACCTAGCAGGGCTCCTGGCCCATAGAGAGAACTTGGTAAGTGTTTGCTATTGTTGTCGTCATTTCTGTATCCCTGTGCCTGGCCCAAAGAGGATACAAAGGTTGTTGAAAGGTTGAAAGCTCTTTAAACGCAAGGATGAGTGTGCCATGAGTTTTCTGATGGTTTTCAAAGGAGACTTGGTCACAGATCCAGGGTGGGGCCTGCTTTGTGTGATTATGGGATCAGGCCAGGGCACTCCTGTTCCCCTGAGCCCTACTCTCTCCCTCTTTTGTTTAAGACTTGAGAAGGGGAGAGCTCGGGGCAGGCACAGGCACACAGAGAACCAAAAACACGTGAGGCCCCGGCAGGGCCACCCTTGTCAGTGTGCCGTAATCCTGTCCTGAAGCGTTTCCTGCCTTCCCGCCCCAGCCTCACATCCTCCCACGCTCCCCCTGAAGTCATGCCAACCAGTAGGGTCGTCCTCTCCTACCCTGGCCCCTCATGGAGGTTACCTAAATCATCTTGCCTTTTTGGGGGGATCTGATTAGAACCCGTTCAGCTAAAATACCATGGGCCAGGTGGTTGACCATCCTGAATCTGAACCCAGCTTCCCTACTTGCCAGGTTTGTAATTAGGTCCAATGACTCACTCTCCCTGAGCCCATTTCCTTGACTGTAAAACAGGAATACTAATCCCCATTCACGAGGTTGTCACAAGGGTTCCATGAAACAATGCAGGTAGAATACCAAGTCAGCGCCAGGCATGTGTTAATGCTTCCTAGGGGATTAGTCCCCATCCTTCTTTCCACTGTCTGTACTTGCCTCCTGGATGCTGCTCTGTGCCAGCCTCCTGGACATAGGATGAAGTCGTTTCCTGTAACTGAGAGTCTGCAAGGTGGGGCCCAGTGGCGCCCGACTGTTAACAGAGGGTTGGAGCTTGGTAACCTTTTGGGTGCTTCCAAACGTTATGATTCTACTGCTCTGTGAAATACTTCCCAGCTTGAGAAGGTCAGTGTGCAGACGAGGGGGCTCCCGTACTCCCCTCCCTTCCGCTCTCTTCCCCTGTGCCCTGAGCTTCTCTCCGAGCCCAGCGCCAGGGGACTGCCCTGTGTGTGGGTCACTCCCCATCATGTGTCTCCCTGCTTTCCCTCAGCAGCTCACTGTGGCATTTCCCCAGTCAAATGCTCCTGCTGAGCCGAGCGCACATTCTGGTGGATGGGGAAGCACTCAGTCAGTGTTCTGAGGGGGAAATTATTAAGGAATTCTTTTATAAGACCATCTGCAGGAGCCATTCCCCCTGGGCTTCGTACTGCAGGCTCTTTCCCACTCCAGGCCCTCCCTGCATGTGAATGTGAGGAAATCCAGTTAGAGGGCTTTTCTCTGCCTAAGACCTCCAGACTTTATAATACTCTAACAAACACTTATTGATCACCTACTACATGGAAAGCTAGGCACTCAGAGGAGACATGGCATCTATTTTCTTGCTTTTCTCTGGCAATCTATAAATCAACACTGAATAAAACCTATAGAATTTGGGATGCTCTGGCCCCTGCCATCACCCAGCCTTATCTCTTGTTACTCCTAAGTAGGAAACTCCTTACTCAGCTGCACCAAAGTATGTGCATTCCCTGAAAATCTGGGCCATATTACTCCTTCTCATCTTTTCAGACTTCAACACCCTTCTGAGGTTCTCTTTTTTTTTTTTTTTGCATTATAATTTCCAGAATGCTTGGATCTTTTAAACAGCAATTTGTATTGTTTTCATAATCACAAAAAAGTTACTTTCATTTTGGAAAACAAAGAAAAGCCTAGCCAAGGAAAGTGATACCGCTTCTAGGAAGCAGTCTCTAGGTTGTAGCAATCGGGAGGGGGAAATGGGGTGTCTTCATCAAGCAGGGGGAATTAAGAGCAGAGCCTTGAAGAGCAAGACAGGGCTTGGATGGAAGGGAGGAAGGAGGGCATTCCAAGTGCAAGGGTAAAGGCCTAGAGGTTGGAACTTGCAAATCATACCCAGTAACACAGAGACGAACAAAGTTTAGCCACATTGGATGCTGAAGAGAATAAGGCTTGAGTCTTAGATTGAGGTCAGATGTACAGTGCCTTGAATGCCAGGCTGGGACACTTGATTTTGATCCCATACCAAGTGGAGAACTACTGAAGTTTAATGTGCAAAGGGTAGCAGCACTGGGACTCTACTAGAGATAGAAGAACAGAGATGATGGTGTTCTGACAAACCACCTTTGATGAACACTGGGACTTCCGCGTATTGGCTTGGCTGTCCACAAAGGGGGCAGGGGGTCCTCACCCGGTGTATAGAAACAGGCAAGCGTGTTAGCATTGGTCTTGAACTACTGGAAGGAGAAAAGACCAGTCCTTTTTCCAAGAGGGAACTAGGTTTGTTTTATCTCTCTGCCTTCCCAGTGGACTAACTCCAGGTTCACTTCACCTTCCACTGGGATTGGGAGGCTTTTTGTTCAGTTTATGTCAAATGAGGGCAGTGTTCTTTTTGCATAGCTGCAGTAAGCTCACCCTCAGGGCTTAGAACACAACTGAGGTGGGCTTGGGCTGGAGTAGAAGACAGAAAGGCAACAGTTAAAAGCAGGCCTGGGGCCTGGCGCAGGCCTTGGAGTGCACTGCTGATTGCAATTGTGAAAGAGATGCTCCTAGCCCAGAGAATCCCTTCATTCCCCTCTTCCCTCCACCTGACTCAGGGTGGACTGGTTGCCTATTTTGCAAATAAAGTTTTATTGGAAACACAACCATATCCATTCACTTACACATTGTATACAGCTGTTTTCACACTGTGACGGTAATGACAAGCACTGGCAACAGCCGCTGTGGGGCTCACGTGCAGAACATATTTACTGTCTGGCCCTTTACATTAAAAAGCCCCCTGACACTCTATCTAAATAAAACCTTCTCCATCCTTCCAAGCAGAGTTTAATTTCACCTTCTCCAGGAAGCTTTCCTTGATCTTCTTCCCACTTCTCATTGAGTGTTCTTACCTCCAAAATGAGACATCCTTTCTATCCATTCATTTTTAGTAACATAGTTTTTAAAAGGTTCTCTTTAAGTCCAGGTACAGCTCTTATGTGCAGAGGCCCCATGTTAAGCTTTCTGTCAAGTAATGCTCAGCAGCAGATAGCAAAGCAGAAGTACGTGTTTTAGAGACATGCGCAGTGTCAAGTTGTCTCTCTGTCACTGAACGGTGTCATGACTTGGGACAAGTCGCCTCATCTTCCTTAACTTCTGATCTGCAGTTTAGCATGATAACACAGCACCTACCTATCTAGGTTATTACAAGATCCAAAGAGATAAAACAAATAAAAAAATGACAAAAGCAACAAACAAAAGCAAAAACTTGTAGTAAGTGGGAATTTAAGACTAATTGACTTAAGGTTACTTGGGAACTTGCTTTTGCCAACGTGTAAAGTTAAATTTTCTCCCATAAATTTTTGGGAGAGAAAAAAGAATTCTGTTATCCAGTGTACTTTGAGAACCACTGAGTGCACTCTCTCCCTCTTTCTTGGAAATTCAAAAGACATATCATATTAAAGGCTCTGAGATATCCCGTGGGAAAGAGATCTATTTAACTTTATTCAACCTTGTATTTTTCAAATTTATTTGGCCACCCACCTCGAAATAACTATTCATGTCTCCTGAGAGGTAATGTTCTGAAAAACCTACTTTAGACCAGTTGGGCAGGCTGGTTCTTGGGTCCCCCTGCAATTCTGTCACACTGAGTTTATAGGAGCTGCTTATCAGCATCCTCTTTTATCACCTCCAGAAGGAATGCAATGACAATCCATCCACATTTTTGCATCAAATAATGTCCTGTAGGTCTGTTTGTTCTGTAAGTTAAGAAGTAGTAAATATGCATGCCACCCAAGCCCCAGGGGTATTTGCCACAAGGGCTGTTTGAGAATTCTGCCATGTGTGTGCACATGCGTGTGGTGTGTGTGGGGGGGGGTGAAGTCACATACCTAGGGTATTGCAAGTCCTGTGTGCATCACAAGCATGCCTTTGACCTTCTGTGTTCAATCCACTAGAAACTTTCCAGCGTTCATCTTCCACAGTCGACCCCTCCCTTTTTCTGGAACTGGAACATTTGGGTACTGCTGGAAAGGGGAAATTGAGGCCTTGGGAAGTTATTCCTTTGTTGGGGGTGTTGGCGGAGCATGAAGTCATTAGATAAGCGTGGGTTTGAGATTCCAACTTGCTGGAATGTAAATTGGGAGTAGCTGCTACTTTCAGCAGTGAGGGCGAGCACACATTTTTCAGACTCATTTCAGTGGGGCTGTGACCTGAGTACGTACGTGGTCAGGGAAGTCTTCCTTACCATCCTCTTTGGATGCCTCTGGTGTGTACCTACTGTCCCAGTGCACTTAATAATACCGCCTTACCCCCTTCCATTCTTAAAAGCATCTGACTTTGAACAAGGAATCATAAGGGCATGCCCCCTTCTAAGGCCCTCCATTAATGAGGCTGGAAGTTCCAGGAGTGATCTGGAAAGGAAAGAGGGAGCCCGGGCTGTGAGGGCCGGTCATGGTCCACACGGCCAACAGAGGGCGCTCCCACACCACACAACACTGGAGCCTGGGGATCAGCGGCCCCGGAGAAGGGCCCGGGGAGAAAAGGTGGCCAGCTGACCTTTCTCCAGGCTGTTTTCCAGTTGCCAGAGCAGCGGAGGTGTCAGCTGAGAACGGCCACAGCCTGGGGAGGAGAGGGGAGGGAGGGAGGCTGGGGCACCCGAAAGGGAGGAAAAGCTGGCAGGGGAAACACAGACACATTTCACAGAGACAGGGACACAGGGAAACACATTGTACCTACAAACAAATGCAATACGCCCCATATGGACACAGCGTACAACCGAGAGAGCCTTAGAAAATCTCACAGGATGCAGAACCACAGCATGAATGCGACCCATCAAACACAGATACATGTGACGCCATCCGTCATCTTGCCCAACAACAAAGACAGCAGACGGGCGCACACATATGTAAACGCATCATCCCACAGGGACATTCAGGCCGTGTAAAATATGCAAAAGGCAGCTAACAAAGACACGCATGGTAAGCATGCAGGCTTACGCAGTGGACCCACAGCACACACGGCATGAGGATAGCACGCCACACACAACAACCCGCCACCCCCCCCAGTCATTCCACAGAAGAGCAACAGAAGCACAGAAGATAAACACAGCCAGCTCCACAGACATGCTGTAAAGACACATGCTGTAGACCATATGCCATGTGGCTGCACCCAACACAAACAGGCGCACAACACACAAATGGCATCCCCTCGCACTCTGTGGGCACAAACCCACATGCATCAGAGGCACTTGAAATTCAGTAAATGTTCCTGTAAGAGAGAAGAAAGGGAGGCTACAAATGCAGGGAGAGAAGAGAAAGAGGGTTGAGAAAGATGGAGAAGAGGACAGGAAAAAAGGTGGAGAGAGGAGCAGACCCAGGGTGGGGGGGGCGGGAGACAGATCTGGAGTTCAGCTCGGCCTCTTCCCCCCTCTGCTCAGGTCGCTGTGGCAAAGAGCAGGCTGGTTTCGGGTGGTGCCCCTGGGGAGGCCACACAGACTTGGTGGCTGCAGCAGAGGCAATGGTGCCCCGGGGAGAGTGAGCCACCAGCCTGGAACAGGGCTAGGGCCTCATTCTCAGTGGGGACCGGGGCACCAGCCATGGCTCCGTCTCCCTGGGTCCCTGCAGCTCTAGTCCACCTCCAGGAAGCCCTGCCCCGGCCCCTACATCCCCTTTAATCCAGGTCTGTGTGTTGCCAGGTCTGCAGTCTGACTTTCCTCAGGCAGCAGTATGGCAAAGAAGCTATTACTCAAACTTTCAAGGTATATTCCAGTCTCCCTTTCTAAAGGATACTTTTTAAAAATTAAAAGGGAAAGCTCGAGCAATTCTAAGAGAGGTTGTACCTTCAGAGCAGACAGAGCAGGTCAGGATGGTAAAGGACTCTGCAAAGCTCGCTTCTTATGTAACTGAGCAAACACAACATCATTCTTGGAATCACAGGGTGTCCAGTGAAACAGATTCAGATTAGCAAACCTTTACAGTCAACCATTCTAGTCCAGACCAGTGCCAGGTGGTGGGATATAGAAACTAAAGACTCAAAACCCACCTTCCAAACTGTACAGTCTAATGGGGATAGGAACATAAAATGCAAAGCTTATTAAACAGGGGGCAAGGAGTTAAGTAAATAAATTGATTTTGCTTCTTTTTATATTGATAAGGAAAAAGGGGGCCAGGGCAGTGAATGTTCACCAAAAGCCTACTACATGTACTGTGCTAGGCACTGCATATACATTATCTTGGTTAAATCTCATAAAACAAACTTTGGAAAATAGGGATTAACAGTTCCATGCTACAGAGGAAGAAACCAAGGCTTAAAATATGAAGCCACCTGTCCAAGGCAGCAGTTAGGAAGTCCAGATTCAAATCAAGCATCCAGACTTCAAAGCCCCCTGTCTTTTCCACTACATGGTAGTAATTAAGTATTTCCTCTGGCTTTTCAGCTCTTGAGCAAGAGCGAACAGAAAGGGGAGACAGTCACGGCAAAGGGACTCGAGCTAGACGGCCTGAGGGCGTACTCTGGGCTCTCCCACCAGTAAGAGGAAACCGTGGGCTGTGAATTCCCCAAGGTCGTATGCCCTCCAGTTTCTAGGCCTGGCTTCAGGTGCACTGACAGGCTACCTGCCAAAGTTCCCAGATCTGCTCTCTGTCTCGGTGAGGTTCAACTCTCGGCTCATCACACTGCCCATGGGGTGAATCGGTGTCAAGGATGGATCTGAGTTTCTTGGGTTTCCCTAGTTGTCTACAGGTCAAGAAAAGAAGAAACATCAGGGAAACTGGTGGGCCCATAGGTGGATTGAAGAGATCTTAACTCTGGTCTCCAGTTCACATGGTCTGGAGAACGTCTTTCTACTCTGTATCACTAAGTGTCTGTTGTGGGTTATCAGCAGAGGTGGAAGGGACGTTTGGAATCATCTAGTCACTTTACAGGCAGGAAAGCTGAGCTCCAATGACATGCCTTAATTTATTAGTGATGTGTTTTGATTGATAACCATATTAGCAACTATCTATTAAGTATTTAATATTGTTCCAGTACTTAATATTGATCTACACTAAGCCTTTTGCATATGCTGACTCATCAAAAGTTCACAGGGCTCCTATAAGGCAGGCACTATATTTGTCATTTTCACACACAAGCAAACCAAGCTCAGAGACATGCGGTGGTTTGCCATGGGCTGCACAGCTGGCCAATGACAGCATTGAGAAGCAAACCAGGACAGACTCTTAGTAATAACTCCCAAGTGCTCTGGCCTGTAGCCTCCTCAACCAACCCAGACACATAGCAGGGCAGTGACCTTCCAATTTAGAGAGAAGATAAGTCAGGCAGAAAAGAAGAGTATCTTGTTCAAGATCACAGAGCCTGTTATGAAGACCTAGAGGCCCTGACCTCTTCTCTGCTTGCCTTCCTACTGCTCCCTGGACCAAGCTTGGCCCTATCACTTGTCTTCCTTGGTTGGTAAACCAGTTGATGTCAGTGTCCAAAAAGGCCTCATCTTGTTTAGAAAGAGTCCTTTTGTAATACTAAAAAGTGTCATCATTCTCCCTGTCCTGGGGCTCTTTCACAGGACACCCAGTCGCTAATTTTCTTCCAGTTGGATCCTTTGGGGTGGGGACCCTCTACCCCTTGACCGCTTGAATCCACCTAGCTTGGGTTGGTTAAGCTCCTGTTCCCTCTTAGATGGCATCAGCTGTGCATTTCAGGCTAGGCCCTGCCCATGTGCAAGTGCTTTGTGGCAGTTGGGCCTGGACTTTGAGAAGGACCAGATCCAGGCTGGGGAAATGACTGGCCCAGAGTCTCCCCACAAAGGCTCTATGTATTGAATGGAGGAATGGCTGGTAGAGTGTTCAAATGCTGTTTTCTTGTGGCGGGATCTGTCTCTTCATCAGCAAGGGGATTCTGCCGAGATTTGGCTGCAGACTCAGATTCCCAGGGTAGAGAGGTCAGTGGCTGCATTTGTTCTCAAATATATTTCATTCTCTCCCTAGCTACTCTTGGTCTTTAGTCTAGTTAGTATAAAGCATCTCCACAACTCGTTCCATGCAATGAGTTAGTTCACTATGGGCTGATCCACTGGTACAGTCCTGGGCTGAAGTCCCAAGCATCCTTGTCCCAGTAGGAAGGCTCCCCAGGTTTTCCATCTGCAAGATGTGTCTCAGAACCATTCCTTTTCACGTTGTGCATTTCCTAGCCTCTGTCCTTATTCAGGAAGTGGAAATGAAAGAGAGAGTTTTCCGCCTTTGAGGACATAATCTAAATTATTAATGCCATATACAAAAGGATACTTAGATCATGGTTAGGAGATAAAATACCTGGACTATAGTTTCAGCTCCACCATTTGTTAGTAGTCCAATCACATCCTTAAAATGGGATGGTAACAATACCTCGTAAGGTTGCTGGGCAGTATTGTACACAGTAGAGGCCCAGTGAATGCTAGCTATGATTTTTGCTACTTCTTTCATTATTGTTATCATTCAAGGCAAGGCTCTCTGAGGTTCGGTGTCCACACCTGTAACATGGAGACAAGAATTCGCACCTTGACATTCAGGGGCAGGGGTGTGAAATAAGAAAGGGGTTAGAAGAGAGCTTGTCAGACAGCAGAGGCTCAGGAAGTAGGAACTGTGGTCTCATTCCCTCCCTCCCTTCCTCCTCCTCCCCTTCTGTCCTCCTCTCCTCCCTTCCTTCCTTGATTTCCTTTGTGCAGCATTCAGGCTTTACCCGTCTTCTCTAAGCCACCTCTTACTGGGCATGCTGACTTCTTCCTTCCCTTTCTCAATCCATCTTCCACGTCGCAGCCAGAAAGGCCATCCAAGGCCATTTTGGTGTCACAGGCCTTCTGTAAGGACACAGCAGTAACTATTCCCACCTAGCAGAACCTAGCTTTCTAGGAACGTGAGATTCCCCAGCCTCCTGGCCCCACAGAGACAATGCAGGCACACAAGTTGTCAGTCCAGCGACCTGACAGAGACTCCCAGGGCCCCTTGTGAGCCAAGCACTCAGGAGGGAACAGAACTGGGGAGGCCTATCAAAAGGTGCCCAGCACAGAGACAGAAACCTAGCCTAGGCTTGCAGCCTCACAGAGGTGTGTATTGGAGCCGTTTTGCCCTGGGTCCTGAGGACAGCTGTGCACAACTCTTCCCAGCTCCACGTTCAGTGACGTCACATTGGCCGTGTGACACTGGCTGTGGTGGAAGTATTACACCATGGATATCAGCCAGTGCTGCCAAGTGCCTTTTTTCCTCCACAGAACCTGTGGTTAAGCACTTACCAGCACCCTGCTGAACCTCCCTGTGGGCAAAGTGAAGGTTCCTATGGCCAGGATCCTCACCTGAACCTAAACTATTTGATGATGTAACTGGCCTGCTGCTGGGCTACTGCTTCCACAACCCATGGGCAATAAGCTATTACTGACTGGGTCACTGTGTAAAGACAGGCTTGAAACATAGTCTTTGACCTTTGTGGACCTGTACAGGGGAGGTTAACAAGTAAACAGACACATTCAGGATAGGGTGAAAAGTAACGGGATGGTGGGGTGGGGGTGGGAGCTGCCGGTAAAGTCTGTGTAGAAAAATACATCATTTCATGATCCTTGAACAAGCCTAGCATTGTGTGGAAAGGGATTTCCGGACAGAAAACTCTTCAAAAGCAAATGCCCAGAGACTTGAAAAAGCTTGGAAGATTCAAGGACTTGTGAGTGAGCAACTAAACGTGGATTCAGCATAAGGCACAAGAATAGAATTAGTGAAAAAATGACCCTGGAGAAAGAATCAAGGTCAGACAAAGCTAAGGAATTGGATACATTTATTTATCTGGTAGGCTCCCGATAAGTGAGGAGTATGCATATTTTAGCCTAATCACTGGCTACAGATGGACTGGAGGGGTAAGAAAGGAGGCAGAAAGTCCTGCCGGGAAGCTAGGTCCATGTGGGCAGAAGGTGACGGGAGCAGTGAGTGTAGAGAAGGGAAGCCCATCAAGAGGCATTCTAGAGGTGCAGCCCACAGCAGCAGACAGATGGCTGCTGTATTTGAAGGATTCTGAGAGTTGAGTGTCTATGATGCTGTCTGAATACCAGACAGTTTTATATGTACTTGTAACCAAGTCTCTCTCTCTAGATCTTCTAGGCCTTAGCTTCTAAACTTCAGGTTATAACCTAGTAGTGGGTCATGAAATCAATTTACTGGATAATGACAACATTAAAAAAAAAGAGAAATGTATCAGATTATATTGCATGCAACAAGGGTATTATTTCACAAAGCTTTGATGCAGTCATATATACATGTATGTGTGTATTAGATGAGATGTAAATTATATGAATCACAGTCAAAAAAAGTTTGGAAGGCTCCTTTCTATGCTATGAAATCTTGTAGGGGCAGGGGTTGTTTCTTACACAGCTCAAACTGAAGGAATCATTTAACTGGAGGCAGCCTTTGGTTGTGACCCATATAGAAGTTTTGTGCCATCAAGGGCCCCAGCTCTACCTCTTTCAGTTAGAGAATCATCCTTGGAGAAGTTACGTGATTTCTCCAAGATCAGATTAATTCTCATAATATCCTTTACAATGCCTGGTTTGATTAAAAGAATGAGTGGAACAATGAATGCCTTTGTGAATGGATACAGATTATAAATTAATGCAATAGCAATACATGAGTAAATGAATGAATGATCAGATGAATATGCAACTATATATAAAACATTAATAAAGGAAGGAGAGAAAGGTAAAGTGGGGGAATTTGAGAGACAGGAAGGAAACTCTCAAAACCCCTCACAAACACTGTGAGCCTGTAGATTCCCAGCCAAGAAGTGAAGGGTTTTTCTGAATGATCTTAGGAAGAGGACTACAGCCAGTTCAAATGCATCATGTGGCCCGCACAGAGAACAGCCCCACTTGACTGAGTGATGACGGACTTGCAGTAGACTTTGCTACGTGCCCGTTTATAGGGTGAGCTATTAGCAGGCCCGGCATGGGGGCAGTCAGGCGCCTGGCATCACAGAATGAATGAGGTGTTTGGGGTGGGGAGAGATGGGATCTCTGCCCCAGCTCTGGCCAGCTGACTCATCTCCAGCCCGGAGGGCTGCCGTGCCATTATTCGTCAGTCACATGACTAGGAGCCAACCAGATCCATGCAATCTGGACCACCTCCAAAAGCTGCACATTTAGTTCAGGGGAGAAGTGTATTAAGGTGAAGAGCAAGAACCCAAAGAACCGCCAGGGGTGACTCAAAGTTTACTAAGCCTAAGCCACTTTAATTATTGGAAATTCGATCTAGGCTCAAATCCAGGTTTCTCTGCTCATTTGCTATGTGGCACTGGGTATGTCACTTTACTTTTCTGAGCTTCTGTTTACTCAATTATAAAGTGGATATAATATAGTATTTATATCTTATAGTATTTCTGTCACCTACACACTTTGCAAAGAACTTATGCTAAATAAGTGTTCTCTCCCTCCCTTCTGTGCCCTTTGGTGTCTGCACACTTTGTATTCTTTCCTTCTTTCCTTCCTTCTTTCCTTCTTTCTTTTTTTCTTTCTCTCTCTCTCTCTCTCTCTCTTTCTTTTTTTCTTTTTCTTTCAACAGACACCTGTTGAATGCTCCCTGTGTATTAGGTGCTGTGTTCTAGGGATACAGCAATAAACCAAAGAGACAAAACTTGTCTTCATACAGCCAACAGTCTGGAGTAGGGGGTGGGTATCACAGTATTAGATAACTCTGGGAATAGCCTTACATAGCTCTCTAGAAGGAGAGGAAGACAGAGTTTAAAAAAAAGAGTTTATCATATGTTGATAAGTGATACAGAAGAAGGGAGGGACTCATAATTTTTAATCAGGTGGTCAGAAAAGGAAAACATTTGAAGAAAGACCTGAAGGAGATGAAGGACCTGGATAAAGAGAGTCCCTGGTAGAAGGAAGAGCAAGTGCAAAGGCCCTGAGATGGGAGAGTGCCTATTGTGTTTGAGGGCTGGCAAGGGAACCATTCTTCATGCTGCTCTATTTCAATTTTTTTTTTCCCCTGCCACTCATCTGGGAGCATTCTTAATTAACCTTCAGGCCCTAGCTCCTTTTGCTTGGCCATTGGGGTATGGATAACTATCTTTGGTATGATAAATATATTTAGATAAATATCCATGAGGAATTGCTCATGGTAGTCTGCTTAAATCTTTACTCCCACTGCAGAGTCCAGGTTCCATGAGATCAAGGTTCATGTCTCTGTTGATCATCTCTGTGTTCAACACCAAGAATACTCTCTGGCTCAGAGCAGGCACTGAATGAACATTTACCGGATGTGTTGTTAGAGGAACATATGAGCCTTTGGAACCTTCCCTCTCACTTTGGCCTCATCAGTGCCCCCTCATACTTCATTCATCCTTCAAGGTCCTACGTAAGCCTTGCATTCCCCAAGAAGTCTTCACATCGTCAATGTCAGGTTCACCTCTCCTTGACTTGAACTCCACAGGATGCACAGGAGAACATTAATCTTCTGGGATTCTAATTAGTGAGCTATGGAACATAAGAAGAATTGTGGGATCAATTCATTTGGAATACTGCTGGTTAATCAACTCTAAGTGGGTTCCTTTATTCAGCAACTTCTCAGAGACTTTACTATGGTAATGGACATTGTGAATATCAAAGAGAGGAATCATTAGGGAATGTTTCCAAAGTATATTTGACTATGCTGTGCCTTTTCTCAAAAGAGCAATCTTTAGTAACCCACTCTGAAAAATACTGGGTTGAAACTTGGTTGGGATTCTCCAAATTTTTAGAATGTTCTTTGGTTTAACCTCAGCTGACCTCCATCACTCTTGCTTCATGGCTCAGAGTAGCCACCTTGCTTTTGGTTTCTACCTCCAGCTTGCCTGCTAAGAAGAAAGGCTGCTCAGGAAGGAGAAATGACCTAAGACTATAACATGTTCCTGGCCAGTAGGGTATCCCTAATGAAATATAAAGATTCACAGTTATGACAATTGGGAGGGAGCCAAGGGAATAAGAAGGGGACACCTGCTACCCAGGCCTATGGAAGAAGAAGGCATGGCTTTTTCCTTCTTACCCTCCATAGCTACCTCCTCAAGTAGTCGCAACAACAAAAGCTTGTTAAATCAGTTCACACCGTAAAAATTAAATTAGTGGCAGCATATAACGGATGCACTTGATAGCCACAGGGATGGGATCTTTATCTTTGCTCTCTGGGGCTCATGGGGGATGCCTTCACTCCCCTCCAGATTTTGACAAGGAGTCTTTTGTTTCTCCCGCCTCATTTTGTCTGAGTCTTTCTCAAAGTTGTTCTCTGTTTCTGGTTTTCTCTTTGGTAGTCTCCTTTGTCTCCTAAGGTTGGAATGACGTATTCTGATCTGGGACCTGATGACCCAGCTCAGCTTGAGGAAGGTGGAGGCGAGATGAGAAAAATACAAATGCCTTTGCCTCAACTTATGTTACTTCACTTTAATTCACTTTAAGTCAATAAACATTTCTTGAACGTCTGTCAGGCCTCCTATAACAGGCATTGGGAAAACTAGAGATGAAGCACTCATAGCCATTGTTTACAAGAACTTCCCAGCCTAGGAGGGGAGGTGACATAGACAGGTGATAATGATGCACTTGGATCAGAAGGTGTAAGGCGGGAGGGGACCAGGTGGGAGGCTTGCAGGATCTGTGCTCAGACAGAAGAGTCAGTCTGTCTCTCTCTCTCGCATCAGTTTTCATCATGTGTGATGTCCCCAGACTTATTTCTCCCAAACCTTCTCAGCTTCATTTTTGCAAACAATCCCAGGTTCATCTAGACATCCTATGTTCCACCTTCCTTGCATGTGCACACATTCTTCTTTGTTCCCTGGTGCTTTCCCTGCCCCTTTGCCTGTCAGGCACCAGTCAGGATACCTAGTTGAAGTGACTTATACTTTCTCTGAGAAGCTTTCTTACTATCATCTTTCTCTGCTTTCCATCCAGGTACAAATATTAATACTGAAGTTCTGTGCCTCTAAAACTACTGAAGTTCCCATCAATGGATGGATGGATAAAGATATGTATAAATATTATTCGGCCATAAAAAGGAAGGAACTCTTGCCTTTTGCAGCAACACGGATAGACCTTGAGGGCACTCCGCTCAGTGAAACAAGTCAGAGAAAGACAAATACTGTAGTTCTCACTTGTATGTGGAATCTAAAAAAAGCTGAACTCAAAAGAATTAGAGAATAGAATGGTGGTTGCCAGGGGCTGGTGGGTAGGGGAAATAAGGAGATATTGGTCAAAGGGTATAAACATCCAGTTGTAAGATGAATAAGTTCTGGGGATCTAATGTTCAGTGTGGCAACTGTAACTACCAATACTGTATTATTTGCTGGAGAGCTGATTAAGGGAGTAGATCTTAAATGTTATCATCACACACACCAAAAGGTAGTTAATGAGAGGAGGTGGAGGTGTTCACTAATCTTTTTGTGGAAATCATTCCACGATACATACATGTATCAAACCATCACATTGTATACCTTATACTTATATATGTTTTATGTAAATAATATATTGAAAAAGCTGGGAGAAAAAAGAAAAAATCGGTAACTATGCCCAAGAAACTGAAAATGTTGTACAAGAAAATCTCATAATAGTACACTACTTGGTTAAGCATTAGAAAAAACTGTGCCTCTAGCATGGTATGTATACCTTCACTTATTGAAAAAGTGCCCCCAGATTCCAAAGCCATCTTTTGCTAGAGATTAGAGATACATATGTCCACAAAAAAATACAGAGCCCTGCCTACATCGCACTTACAGTTTAGTGGGAGACAAACACATTAATTAAATTATAAAACTAATGAATGTATAAAAAGACACTCCTGAAAAAAGAACCCTCATGTGCTAAGAACTTGAGGCTGGAAGCTGGAATGATGGATGAACTCCCTGATGGGTACTGTAAGTAGAGGAGACAATGAGGGGAAAGATGAAGAAAGGGGGAAGAAAGTTGGGAGGCTCAGATCACCTGGGTCTAATGTTAAAGCTTTTGGATTTTATTTTAAATGTAGTGAAAATATGGAGAAGAGTTTGACATTCCATAGAGGGCTAGATTTCTTTTTATTTATCAGTGTCTTCTGGGTGACCAGAGACATGCCTGGCATGAAGGTGCCTAATAAAATATGTAGTGAATGAATGAATGAGGTAATGAGTTAGTGTTATAGTCAGATTTTATTTTACAAACATCACTGCAGTATTATGTGGACAATAAAATGCAAGGAGGCAAGAGAGGGATGTATGTACACCAAAGAAAGACGTAAGTCACGTGTAATTGTAGCCCATTTGGGACCACACTGTGCTGTGGTGGTATACAGTACTGTGATTAAGAGCATTGGAATAAGACAAACTTGGATTCAGATTTCAGTCCTGGCATCTGGTCCAGTTAAGCAGCATGACCTTAAATATGTTGATCTCAGCAATGGATTCATTCTTTCTTTCTTCTTTTTTTTTTTAATCCTTCTATCTCCCTCCCTTCTGGCAACCACAAGTTTGTTCTCTATATTTATGAATCTGTTTCTCTTTTTTGTTGTTGTTTGTTCATCTGCTTTTTTTTAGATTCCATCTGCAAGAGAAATCATGGCATTTGTCTTTCTCTGTCTGACTTATTTCACTTAGTGTAATACCTTCTAGGTCCATCCATATTGTTGTGAATGACAAGAGTCCATTCTTTTTTATGGCTGAGTAATATTCCACTGTTTATACATACCACATCTTCTTTATTAATTCATCTGTCAGTGGGCACTTAGGCTGCTTCCATATCTTAACTATAATAAAAAATGTTGTAATAGACCTCAGAGTACATATATCTTTTCAAATTAGTCCTTCCATTTTCTTCAGGTAAATGCCTAGAAGTGTAATTGCTGGATCATATGTTATTTTCATTGTTAATATTTTAAGAAACTTCTGTACTGTTTTCCAGAGTGGCTGTGTCAATGTACATTCCCACCAACAGTGCACAAGGGTTCCCTTTTCTCCATGTCCTCACCAGCACTTGTTATTTCTTGTCCTTGTGATACTAGCCATTCTAACTGGTGTGAGGTGATACCTCACTGTGGTTTTGATTTGCATTCCTCTGATGATTAATGATGTGGAGCATCTTTTCATGTGTTTGTTGACCATCTGTATGTCTTCTTTGGAAAAATGTTCAGGTTCTCTGCCCATTTTTTAATTGGATTGATTCTTTTGTGCTGAGTTGTATGAGTTCTTAATCTGTTTTGGATATTAGCCCCTTATCTGATACATTATTTGCAAATATCTTCTCCCATTTAGTAGGTCGCCTTTTCGTTTTGTTGATGGTTTCCTTTGCTGTGCAAAAGCTTTTCAGTTTGATGTAGTCAGCACTTGTTTCTTTATCAACAAAAGGAACAATTGTAGTAAACTGCTTGTTTGTTGGGAGGATTAAATGAAAAAAAAAAGGATTATGAAGTGCCTGGCACACATAAATAGTTGAGGAAGTAAGAAAGATAGACTAGCATAAAGGCCAATCATACAGTTTAAGTCAGGCTTCCAAGGCTCCAATCCCGATTCTGTTACTAGCTGTGTCACCTTGGGCAGGTTCTTGGCTGCCTGTAGCTTCCCTACATGTAAAATAGAGGAAACAGTACTATCAGTCCCCAGTGCCTTATCCAAAATTCTAGGTATGAGGTGGTGGGTTTCTGGGTTAGAATGTTTCTGGAATTTTTACAGAGGTCATTTGGTGTGTACACCATATATTTTGTAACATTCTCACCAGGTTCTTGGACAGCACCCCCATAATCAAACTTCTTTGCAGCTGTGCATACATATAGTTACACAAGCATGTTAAATGGAATTAAAGAAAAAGAGAAAAAAAACATAGCTCACAATTAATTCAGATCAGAATTTGCCTCTAAATAAGTTGTGAAAAAACTGGGCACATGCTCTGTTTTTGGCTTTCAACATAAGTAGCACAGGTCTAGCATAAAAGTGTATTGTGTATTCAGTGTGTGTCTGTTGAGTGTGTCCTCCCTAAATTATGGTCTTGTCCATTTGGTTCGATGAGATTCCCAAGATCTCAGCTGTCTGCATTTGTCTGTGGGATGGAGTAAAGGCAGGGCAAAGGACTTACGCTGGAACAAAGGCCCCGCGTGGAGCTCCCAAGGGGACATCTGAGTGCAGCATTTTATACTTGAGGTAGAGGAGTGGAGATCTCCAGCCCCACAGGACCTGGGCCTTCCACAGGAGGAACGTTCCTTTGCCACTGGCCGGCAAGAGAAAAGGTAGGGAGGGTGGGGTGAGAACTGCTTCTCCTCTTCCCCACGTATCACCTCCACAAAAGCAACGATCTACTGTTTGTTTTGTTTTGTTTGTTCATTTTTCTTTTTTTGTTGACTGGTCTGTTCTAAGTGCCTACAAGAATGACTGGCTCTTAGTAGATAGTTAATACATATGTACTGAATGAATGAAAAAAATGAGTAAGAAAGAGCATTTATTAAGTACCTGCCATGTGCCAGGCAATTTTACATAATGTCTTCAATCCTCATATCAGTCTTATGTAGTAAGATTCTCAGTTCTGTTTTACATTTGGTGAAACTAAAGCTCAGACAAGCTCATGTCATCAGGAGCCACATCTCGGCCTCAGCCCTGGCTCATTCCCGGTGTCCTGCCGTACCAGGTACTTTGTGAAAGAGTCTAACCTGGTATCTGTCAGGTACCTCCTGTCTGCGTGGACCAAGGTGGGGCACTGGGCTCAAGATTGAGATGTAGGCTGAGCTGGGAGGTCTGAGAGAGTCCAGCCTAATCAGAACCCTTGGCTCTACTGAGTCAAGCAGGTATGACTTCTTCAGACCTAATAATCCTGGCTCTTTGGGTCCAGTGCCGTAAACTGGGCATCCTGGGTCAAAGTGATGCCAAGTCTCTGGCTTGTGACTGTGAGCTCCGATCCTTCCGTAAGCGCTCTTTCTCGGCTTGTTCTGGCTCAACCTCACACTGACTGCATGACCTTAGGCAAGTCATGTTTTGCTTTTCTCTTCAGTACACGTAAAAAGGGTGGGTGACCACATTTCCCCTGAGAGGTGCAGAGAGAACCGGAGGCAGTGAATGTCGAGTCTGAATAGTTTCTGTTGTGGTCATAAGCCTCCCAGATGGCAGCTGCCCTTGCTGCTGCTGTTTGTATTATTTAAGATGAAGGTCTCCAGCTGGTTTACCTATCACCAGCTGAATCTGGGACCCAAGTGTCTGGGGGCTGTGTGCTGATAGTAGTCTGAGAGTCCTGGGAGGGTGGATACAGTGCCCTTTACCTCGGTCCCTGTCACATAGGATGTGGCTCTGAGAGAGAGTTCAGGACTCATTTGCTGAAAGACTGATCAACAGTAGGATGGACAAGATCATTGCATCTCTATGCTTATCCCTCCACAAAGGGACTTTGGCAAAAACAAAATGCCAACAATGTGTATTCAATCACAGTCTCTTAGAACATGGAAGGTGCTTGAAGCAAATGCAAGTTCAGAGCTGTTTAAGGAATCAAAGAACAAAATGAGAGGTGTGTGTGTTGTAGTGTTTTATTTGTCTGTATTACTATACCTCTTTTATCCTGAGGGTTTATAATTGCTCAGAGACATAGAAAATATTACATGTGTTTATATATACTTAGAAAAAAGTATCGGAAATACACACTGAGATGCCAACAGTGGTTATTTTGAAATGGAATTATTGCAGGTAATTCTTCTTTTTCTCTTTGCTTATCTATACTTTCTACTATTCCAGTGGAGGACCATGCATGGCTTACACGATTTATGTAGGAACATGAAGGGACTCAACCTAAGATCCTCCAAATTATAGCTCTTTCACTTCCGTCCTACCTGTGGTTTCTTTAAGGGCAATTTCCAAGTGTTGATGCCTCTGTCTGAACTGAGAGCAAGAAAGGCACAAAGAAAAAAAAGTGCTGGCCATCCATGTCTAGACATTTAGGAAAAGGCAGAAAAAGAAAGAAAGTATCATTTGTGGGCTTCTGTTACTTGCTACCTACCATGTGGAGTGCTGTAATTATACTTTCTTATTTAACCCATCTGTGAATACTGCATGAGTAGTAGAAGAGACTAGATGTTATTCTCCCCATTTCACAGAAAAAGAAACTAAGACTGAGAGAGGTCAAGTCAGTTCTCCAAATCACAGATCCAGGAAACAGAAGTTATTTAGACTCAAAACACTGCTTTCAACCACTGTGCCACTGAATTGAACAGATAGTAGGACCCAGTGGTGCACATATTTGCATCTCTCTTCATCCACATTTGTGTGTGTGTGTGTGTGTATATATATATATATATATAGTATGCATACACTACAACTGTAATATGCATATGTACATATGTGTGTGTACATATACACTAATGACTTCAGTCTTCTAAGTGCTTATAGGAAAACAAATGGATAAAATGGGTAGAAAATTACTTCAACATGTAAATATGGTCATAGATACTTATCTTACTGTGACCCAGAATTACTGGGTTAATTTGGGGATATTTGTGTCAGTACAGTCCTAGAAAACCAGCACTAGAGGAAATCTTGGTGATCACCTAGTTATCAACTTCCTTCTTGATTTCTTCCTTGATTTCTGGAATGTTCTCTCTCGCTCGCTCTCTTTCTCTCCTTTTCTCCCTCAGCTCCTTTTTCCCTTCTTTTTTTCCTCCTCCTTTTAATATGAGCAGAAACTTTCATTCAAAATAATTTAGAAGGCTCAACAATTTTAAAACATAAGAAACAAAATAAAAGCAGGTGGCTTAAGGATCTAGGCTGAAGCCTCCTTCTCAGGCCCCTGGGGACCCGTGCAGAGCCCTGGGACTGAAACACCATGGCTCTAGGTCCCCATGCTTGCCACCAAGGAGGGGACTCAAGACCAGGCATATGAAGACTATTCTCCAAGTCTCTCAGCAGCTTCCTGCAGACATGAAATGGGAAAGTGCTCACTCACCTAAGAACTCTCTTCACACTTTATAGCAATTATTTGCTCAATTCTTCTATTCTTTCTGCTGGAACGTAAAGTACTTGGAGAGCAGATGGAATATCTGCGCTCTTCTCCATTGTATCTCCCTACCTAGCTCAGAGCCGCACACCTGGTAGGCATTGAATACAATATTGCTGAATGGATGATCCCTTGGGTGAATGCAGTAGATCCTTTCTGCCCAGTCTAGTACTGTTGTGCTGTGACTTTATGATGCATTCACAGAATGGGTCAGTATACTGACAGAACTAGTAGCCTCCAACTTGAGATGCTAATCATCCTGAATAATAACCCCTCCCTCCCTATGCCCCTACACTCTGAGACCTTTCCTCATTCCACAGCCTGCAGCTCCTGTCATTCAGCTGTCAGGTCCAGGGTTGGGAAGTAAAGAAGAAAAATTCAGCTGACCCTATTTTTAATTCAGGGAATGTTAAATCCGTGAAGAAATTCTCTTGCCCCTCCAGAGCTGGGGACCGCCACCTCCTCCTCCCCGGTGTCTTCACAGCACTGTCCACTAGCTTTCCCTGAGGTCAGCTTCAGCTAG
The DNA here is from genome assembly GCF_030020395.1 of Manis pentadactyla. Taxonomy (NCBI): domain Eukaryota; kingdom Metazoa; phylum Chordata; class Mammalia; order Pholidota; family Manidae; genus Manis; species Manis pentadactyla. Next base: position 204,315,876 of record NC_080021.1, on the reverse strand, counting down.
AGGGCTTGGTGAGCTCTGATGGCCCGGGGGACGGGGTGGGAGGGAGGGGAGGTGAAGTGTACTGAATGGGGAGGAGAAAGCCAACCCCATCCCACTTAAACCCATTCTCTGAAGTTTGGGGTTGTCCTGGTTTCACCCTCCTGCTCTGCTGTGGTTCAACCTGGCGTGGGGTGCAGGAGGGTGCGGGAGAAGGGCCCTCACTGCTTTGGCTCAGAGATTCCAGTTGCGCATTGGGGGGCTGGCCTCTGCAGCTGGCCTTGCCGCTCTCCTTGGCTGGGGAGCAGAGAGGCCCAGGCCAGGGAACTCAGAGAAATCCGAGGGCCTCGGCCTCTTGCTGGGGTGGCCTGTGGGCAGCTGTGGGCCATTTCCTGTGGCCTCTAAAGTTAAAGGGCTCTATACTTTTCCCAGGGCCTCTGTAGACCTGCTTCTCTTCTCCTTTATGGGCAATGGGCTGAAGAGAATACATGCTCCTGAACATCCAGGTTTCACTTCATACAAATTAGTTTTCCTGGAAATGAAAATTTGCTTCCCGTGAAAACCAAAGTTCATTGGATTCCCTTTGGAATCCTGGCTGGCAGTTTCAGGGTGTAAAGAACACAGATAACCTCAGAGTTCCCCCCACAGAAAGGGAACTGGAAAATTAGCAAGCACAACTTCTCCTGTGCTGCATTTGAGCATCACCTTCGTTATTTTGTCGAATCTGGGATATTATTAACTTAATGTGTTCTTCAGATTGACTCGTACGTTTTTTATTATTTTATTGTTGGTTAAATCAATGATTTCAAAATAGAAATTTATATCACTACCCGTAAATGGAAAATCAGGATTACTTGCCACAAATAGAAAATAACTCTAAAAATCAATACAATGAAAACAAAACAATTTTATATAATTCTAGACAGATGCTGTTGCTTCTGGAAGGTTCTGGAAAGTGGGAACCTTGTTCTGTCTTTTTTAAAGAAGGGAGGTTGGCACATGTTTCAGAATTATCAAGAGCAAATCAGCACTGAACCAAAACCATTCACCATTACTGAATTTGAAGGGCAGAATGAAAATTAGAAGTCTTTTTACAAATGATTTAATTTTGATGCATCACACACTGTGGTATAAACACCACATAACCTAATAGAGTATTTTTCTTTTTTACCAGGGAAGGGCCTGGCTCCCAGTAGCACAGTGAATCTGTGACCCTGGACTCCAGAGCAGGTTTCCCTGCCCACTAAACACACACCAAAACGGCCTCTTTAAAGGGAGCAATTCACTTTCAGGAGTAGGGTCTCACTGGGTAAGGGTTTATCAAGAAAAAGGTTATATCATTTTTTTTCCACCCCAGAAGTCTGAAGGTGGTATTGTTAAGATATTAGGTTTTCAGCATTCTAGCTAGCACTTTGTATTTTCCTATCTTACTTAAGAAGTACATTGAAATTATTAAGTGACTATTTTAGTTACATGGTAATTTGTGCTAAATTATAAAAATGAGAGAGTAAATCAGTCACAAGCATGCTGAACTTTGACTATTAATAGTTTAATCACTCACTCGTTCATTTATTGAGCAGCGTACACCTTTAGATATATCCAGCTGTCTGGCTATTAGAAGACCCTTTGGAGCAGGCTGATATCCTGTTCTTCCATGGCAATTTTTTAAGCTTCAACTTTTGCTCAAGGTCAGAGAGTCAAGAGACAAGTTCACCTCCAGGTTTAATTTCCCCATAGTTTCTAAAAGCAGAAAGAGAGGCTGTAATGTTTGCTGAATACCGACAATGTGCACAGGGCTATGCTGGGTAGGTGCTGCTATCCCAGCCTCAGGCATGGAACAGCAGCAATCCAGCTGAAGCACTTTGTCCAAGTCTCACCAGTCTGGGCACATAGAATTTGACCTGAGTTCAAGTCTAATTCCAAAGCCAGCACTCTTCTACTGCATTTCAAGCGACATACTTACAAGCATTTTGAGAAAAGACAATTTTTCTCACATACGCTTTCTCACAGGGCTCACCACTGGGCCCTATACATAGTTGTTAACTCAGTAAATATCTGCTGAGGATAATGGTGATGTAGTAGATGGGGGAAATTGACATCCAGAAGAGACAGGTGAAGGAAAATAAACACTGATCCCTGGCTCAAGGCTCCCTGGACTTCATTACCTCACAGAGGGCTCCTTGGAAATGAATGCTATATGTATCTAAAGTTGCATCTCTTTTATTTATTTTCAATTTGGGAACTAAAATGAAGTGAGGTAAGAGGCTGGTTATTGATCAGTCTTGTTTTAGAATCAAATGTAGACTCTCTGGCATCTTCCCTGGCATGTCTGCAGATTGACAGAATCTTCCTCAAACCAGCAGAACACTTAAAAAAAGAAAGGAAAATGAAACAAAAAAGCAAAGGGAGGGAGGCAAAACTTGCCCTTCATGAGAGGGTTTGCCTGCGCCAGGCTCAGACATTTCTTAAAGACTCCCGGCCCCGGAAAGTCCTTAGCTCTGTCTCTTCAGACCCGTCCTTTGACATGGCCTCAGTCTTTTCTACACCGGGCCTCTCACTTTCAGCCCTACTGCCCCTGCCCCCAGAACCTTTCCCATTCTCTTCACGACCCAGGTAATTTCACGTATTTCCAAAGGAAACTCTAGCATCCCACTGAAAGCCCTTGACTGTCCTCCGGAGGTCGGGTATGCTCGTTTGCTGTGCCCACGGTGGCTTGGACCAGAGGGGCCGAACCCAGACCTAGTGCCAGGGGATGCCAGGTTTCAGGGCACCAGGTCTTGGCTCTCCATCTTTCCTTCGACCCCTGAGTTGGGTTTATTGCCCCAGCACACATGGCAGAGCCACTTAGCTGGAGGAACACTGGTGCAGGAGTTGAGAATCAAGGCTCCACATTCCAGTCCTGCCGCAACCTGCTGCGCGAGCTCCGGCGGGTCTCCCTCTCTCTCTCCTCCTCAAAATAAGGTGTTCAGATGACATCAGTGGCTTCCAACACCACGTTACCAGAACCCAAGGTGGATTCTTTGAAGCAACTGGCCACTGAGGAAGGCAAATTAGACAGGAGCTTGCACCCACTCACCTCCTGCTATTAGCCTTACCTATTGGGTTTTCCTATTATATTAGGAATAAGTATGTTAGGAATAAGAAGATTTTGTGAGAAATCCATTTGTTATCTGTTTAATAACTTGAAAAACACTAATTTTCTAAATTCACGTTTAGCTACGCAAGCACCCACTGCTTTACACACACACACATGCGCACGCGCGCGCACACACACACACATACAAAATACCCCCAGAGAAAATAAATGGACACAAACAAAACATTATTTTCCTAATGATATGCCTATTATAGAGGACAGGTTAACTGAAAGGTGAGAAGGAAGTTGGCTAAGAAAATGCTTTGTTCACTCACCCCCATTTTGATACATTGCATGAGGGAAGAATCTTAGAATCTTTGGTGTTATGAGTATCTTGTGGGCCAACTTCGGCCTCTGGGAACTGCTGAGACCAGGAAGTCTTCATGGATGTGTTTGTGTCTCTGAAATGTATTACAATCAAGGACATACGCATGCATGTGTATTTACGCACATATATGTATGTGTGTGTGTGTATACCCATGTATATATGTATGTATGCGTGTGTATGTATATATGGCAGGCTATTATAAGATCTGCTGGCCATATCTTTGTGGATAGAGCTGCAAACTTGGCCAGACACCATCTTCCCTTTCTCTGACTCCCCCCGACTCCACGGCTCTTCTAGTTCCTGAGGAGCTGAGGCTGGAAGTTCCTGCCGCCTTGCTCCGCAGCCTGAGTTCTTGCCCCTTACACTCTGCTCCCCAGTTTCACTGAACTACAGCGCTCCAGGGAGAAATGAAGACTAAACTAGAGAGACGGCAGTGAGGGTGGAGGTGGAGAGGGATGCTGAGAGGTGGAGACCAGAGGACCATGGAGGTGGCAGTGGTGTGTGTATGTGGGGGGGGCTGTGTCATGTGTGCACATGTGATGTATGTAAGTGCTGTATGTATTGTATGTGTATGTGTGTAGTGTGAATATGTGTGTGGTATGCATGCTGTGTGGATATGTATGTGTGTGGACATGTGTGGTGGATATGTGTGCGTGCGTGCGTGCGTGCGTGTGTGTGTGTGTGTTTTGGCGAGGATTGCTGTAAGAAAAGACTAAATGGGCAGAGTGGATATAGAGGCTGGGCATTGAGCCAGGACTATGTGGCTGTTGGGGCCAGTGGCCCAGAAAGAAAGGAACACAGGGGAAGAAGCAATGTGGAGGAAAGGAATTACAGTAACTGATAGAACTAAGTCCCAAGAGAGTCAAGAAAGGGGCCTTCAGGGAACCGCAGCCCATGGGCAGGCCTGGCCTTCTCGAGCAGAAGGATGCTAGGAGCTATTGCCCCATCAGATATGTCTCCCCCAGCCTAGGGCCCAGAGGAGCAGAGCAGGGGGGATGGTGGCTGGGGGCAGAAGAATGGGGAGGGAACATACACATTGATTTAGTCACTGTTCTCAGGAAAAGACAATTCTGAGGGAGGCGTAAGCTGGGCCGGGAAAAGAGAGATTAGGCCAGGCAGTGGGCTAAAGTGTTTTGCAATGTGTGGTCCATTTATATCAGAATCACCAGGGAGAACATGTTAATAATACAAATTACTGAGCCGACCCCAAAGCTACTGAATCAGAATTTCTGGGAATCTTTATTTTTCACAAGCTTCCCAAGTGATTCCATGTCTACTAATGTTTGAGAGTCACCATGATTGAGAAGCTCCTTGGGATGATGAAATCCAATGAATGTTTTCCCAAAGGATTCTGCGGCCCTTGGAATGCCCCTTCTCTGCATACTCCACTTCCTGGCTTCCCTGAAAGGCAAGCAGGCAGGGTTTCCCTGACATGTCCTTCCTTTAGGCCCACAGTTAAGTCCCACTGTGGTCAAACGCTGACATTTGCTGACAGTGGGGTCAAGCATGCTTCTCTTCCTGGCAGGCAGCAGAGCCGCAGAGCAAGGCCAGGTATCTTAGAGGTCAGGAGGGTCCAAATTCTAATCTGGCCTTGGCTGTGTTCCAAGCGTCCCGACTTTGGGTAGTGTCTTTCTCCACGGAGGGACAGGGGCTCCTGCCTATGTCTCAGGGTTATTCCAAGGAGGGAACAAGGCCTTGGGCGGAAAGATGCTGCAGAAATGCCAGCCTCAGTGCTGTCATTGGGAATAGCACCTAACAGCCTCCTTGGAGCTGTCGCCTTGCAGGTTTCATTCTTGTCTTCTCTCCTTCCCTCCCCACCCGCCCTGCCCTCCTCTTCACCCACACTGCCTGTGGTGATGTCCACAACTACTCCAGGGGGTAAGAACTGACATCCTTATCTTGCAGCAAGGGTGCTGTGCCTCAAAACTTACACATAGTAGCTGGTGGGACCTAGACTGAAGCCTAGATTGGTCCAACACCAATGCCCAGAGACGATGTATGGACATAAATCCAGTCACGGAGGAACTTCACTTCTGTGGTCTGATTCCCAGGGTCCTAGGTATTGCAGAGGAGCAAGACACTTGATGTGGAATTACAGAAGGTGGAGAGGATGCTTCTGACTGTGGAGATCTGGGAGGGCCATTTGGGAGGAGTGGAATTAGACAGGGAGATTTCGTGTGGGATGTTTTTTAAGTGGGGTTTTGAAGGAAGCCTATGGGTTCAACAGGATGACAGAGCGAGCACATCATAAGCAAAGGTACAGAGGGGAGGAGATTTCTACTCCCATTCGGGGAAGTAACTGGTCATACAGGTAGAGTAAAAAGCATGGAGGGGAATGATGAGTAAGAAGATATTACAGGACCGGATGTTGCGGGGGGTGCTTGGATGCCATGCTAGGGAGCGTGTCTGCAGCAAAGGATGGTCCAGTGGAGGTGGGCATCAAAGAAGGGCCTGGAGGCAGGAAAGGGCAGGCCTTTTTAGGAGTCACCTTGGTGTTCAGCATGGCAGGAGCACAGGGCTTCCTGCTCATCTGGTCCCCACCCCTAGGCAGAATCCCTTCCTAAAAGTTGCATGGACCTCTCTGCTGGGATCACCTTGCCAAAGAGCATCCGTCCCTCCTGCTGCCTGGATTGAGCAAGAAGCCAGAAGCAGGGGAGTGAGCAGCAGCTGTGAGCCAGACCGCCCCACGCAGCCTCCAGCCTGGGCCTGGGGCCCCAGCTGGGATTGGAGAGCCCGCCCCGGTTGCATTTGCCGAACATCCGCTGTGCAGGCGAGTGCGTCTCAGAGCTGCCCGACCCCCTGGGCGCCCTCCTAGCGGCCCGGCCCGACCATGGCTACTCTCTTGTTCCTCCTCCTCTGCACACCTCACTTTCTCTTCCTTTGCCCTCCTTTAAGTTCCTTCTCTTCTTCGTCCTTTTTGAGTTGGCCCTCCTCTGCCTTTCCTTCCTGCTTTACTTCCAGCTTCTTCTCCTCCCTCCTTTGAAGCCTTTTATTATCAATATTTTGTTATGTGTAATGTGACTCAGGAGACCCCAGTTTAGACCAGGCTACCAGTGACTCACTAGAAGGCCTTAGACTCATCCCTTCTCTCTGGGCCTCAACTGGCCTGTCTGTCCAGTGAGGCAATTTGATGAGATGATGGTTTAAGAATGGCAGGGATCCCTCAGGATTTGTCCTTCTAGAATTGTCTGCTTTTACCCACTCTCCTCTCTCATAGAATCATTAAATTACAGAGTTCACAGGGCTCTGAGACTCCCTCCATTTAGGGCCATGGACTTAAACCCTAGCTGCCTACTGGAACCTCCTACTGAGCTTCTAAAACTCAGTTTTGCCCAGACCCTAGACCAGATCAGCTCGGTGAGAATGTACGGGGGTGGTGCTCAGGCATTCGTTTTTTTAAAGCTCCCCAGGTGATTCTCCTGTGCAAGCAAGGTGGAGAATTCCTGATTTAGAAGACCCTCCCTTTAGTAAAGGTGGAGACACGGGGGCCCAGAGCAGGGAAAGGGACATTTCCAGGGTCACATGGTGGGTCAGCGCTGACAGAACCAGAACCACAAGCCTCTCACCATCTACGCCCCCTTGGCCTCCACTTTGACTCACCTTAAGCAAATGCCACAGCCTGCAGTGGGGCCAGGCAGGCGAGCGGCCTCCGGACTCTGCCAGAGCCCGGCTTCGAGGTGAGGCCAGACACAGCCCCAGTAAGCCAGGCATGCCTTACGGGAACTGCTCCTGGCTCCAGCTTAGAAAACAAACGGAGTGCTTTGGTTTTCTTTGGCTGCTTCCCCTGGTGGAGGAGCGCGGAGGGGAGCACCTGAGGACGCAGGTTGGCTGCTCTTCTCCCAGGCCAAGTGGGGCTGCCAGACAGGAGGACGGGAGACAGGTGGGCAGGCACACTTGTGGGTGCGAGACTTGCACACCTCCCACAGCTGCCAGCAGGCTGCCTAAGAAGCACCCCATGCAGGGGCTGATGCCCGAGGGTGGAGGGAGCGAAGGCTCAGAACCTCAGCGTGGGCGGCAGCTGCACGTAAACCCCACACTTTGACCTGACTCTAAGCAGACCCTCTCAGGCACATGCAAGCTCCACTCCTTCCTCCCAGACAGTGGTTCTAGCGGAAGGAGATCTGGTTTGGGATCTCCGTTAGAGCTGGTGTTCATTGAGAGCTCCCTGTGTACCAGGCATTATGATCATTTCTTTGTTCTTTGTGTATAATTCTCACGTGGATCCTTCTCGGCTCACTGTGACAGGAATGGCTAGTTTGCCCACTCCAAGGATGAAGAAACAGGATGGGAGAGATGAAGTCCACCATCCAGACACACAGCCCTGAAGGCACACAGCAGATGCAGAACTCAGGCGCAGGTCTGTCTGATTCCAAAGCTCAGCCTCTTAGCCACTATGCAGCACCACTTTTGTATAAATCAGCAGACTTGGGTTTCTCTCTCCACTCCTCTAATGAGAGGCTATGTGTCTTTAGGCAAATTAATTGACCTCTCTGGGCCTCAGGTTCCTCCTCTGTAAACTGATGCTTGCTCTGCCTATTTCACATGACTGATGTGAGGATCAAGTGAAAGTTGGACATGGAAGAGGTTGGTAAATAGCAGAGAGGTACACAAAATAAAAGCTTATCGGAGTTATCACCAAACACAGCTGTGTCCACATTCAGGGAACCACCATCACACATACACCTGTGCACACTTGTGACCTTGGCCATCCTGGCAACTTCTTTGATTCCCAAGGACTCAGGTGGAGGAGTGGAAGGGAAGAGAGGTAATAATAAGAGCTTGTTTATAAAATACTTCACATCTCTCAGATGAAAGCTTCTGGATAAATATCACAGCACCACATAAATAAAACATAAGTGAAATAATATTATTCCTACCCCCTCCAGCCAGCATGCCTGCAGATGCTGTCACTGAAGCTGAGGGCAGCTGGGTGATGTCCCAAGAGCAAGGGCTTTGGAATCAGAGTGAGTGGAGTTTAACTCCAGCCCCTTCCCCATACTGACTGTATGAGTTGAGGCTGGTTCCTTAGCCTCTGTGAGCCTCAGTTTCCTCATCAGAGAGTTGGGAATAAAACAACAATTACTGGTTGCTACAGCAATTACACAAGCTTCTCTCTCTGTATGTCTGCCACAGGACTCATCACACTAGGAATGGTGTGCCCCTTGGCATGCTGGTCTTCCTCCTTCTACTATAAAGTTGCCTAAGGTAGTAAGTGCGTCTTGTCTTAGTGACGGTGTATACTCAATAGTTTTTGACTCCCTTTCTTCTTTAATTCTCTCAAAGTCTCTCCATCTTCACAGCAAACTTCAGACCCATGCCTATTTCTAACTCAAAATATTACTCACCTGGAACAGAAATTGTGGGGCTCAGGACTCTTGACTCATTGAGATATCTGCTCTGCTATTTGTCGGTTGTGTGACCTTGGATAAGTCCATTCACATCTCCAGACTCAGTTTCTCCATCTCTGAAATGATCCTTCCTACATAATATCCTTCCTACACATCCAAGTCCTTGCTAGGAGGATACACTATTATACTACCAGTGAATATGCTCTGTAAACTGTAAACATTTGGAAGTAGCCGGGGATGTTACTTATAGCAGGAAAGCATTGTCTATTAGACAATATATTTCATTGAATAGAATAATTTCTGCCAGGCTCTGGACACCCTACCCATGGTGTCCATTCACACCAAGATCTAAGACATAGTGTCTTCAGCACTTCACCCTTGGGTGGAGAGCTCAGACATCCCCACTGCCCCTGATATCCCTAAGCCATCCCCATCATTACCTCCTCACTGACTTCTCCCATACCCTACAGCCACAGGGTCTACAACACTGCTCATTTAGAGGCCCAGAGACCGGAGGTTGAGTCTGGGCCTTTAGTCTGATATCCTATTCTTCTCGAACTCAACTTCTTAAGGCAACTGAAGAGATTCCAGATGACAATAATCATCAGCACTCAAGTTGTTAGCACTTTTACTTCACAAAGATATATAGCCACAGGGAGTCAGAGATGCAAGTGACTCCTCAAGGCCACTCAGCAGAAAGGTCTGTTTGGTGTTAGAATCGTGTCTTATTTATCTCTTCATCCCCACTGCCTAGCACAGTGCCTGGCTTGTACCCTGTATTCGGAAAATGTTTGTTAAATGTGTTCTGACACTGAGTACACGTGAATTTGCTTAAAAATACTTTTCTTGCTGCTCCACCTACCACAGAGAGAACAAGCTGGGTGATAAACTCTTTCGCCCCAAGAATGTTACACTGTCATTTCTTTTTTCACTCTGAATCCATAGTGAACTTGCCAGGGGCTGAAACCCACTAGCAAGACAATTTCCTTCTTTTTAAAGAAATTCTTTTAATTCTCTGCAGATAGGTCTACAGGCAACTAATTCCCTCAAATTTTGTTTGTGTGAGAAAGTATTTAATTTTCCTTCACTTTTGAAGAATTCTTTCAGAATACAGAATTCTAGTGAGAAGTCATTGAAGAATCTTAAACAGAGTGGTGACATGATTAATATGTACTTAAGAAAAATCATGAATCAAATGAAGGAACAGGACAAATTTAACACAAGTGCCTCTTCAACTGGATCTTGAAGGCATCACTTTTAAGGCAGCATCCATTATGTAGCACACTTCCAGGGTTTGAAGAAAAGAGGCTCTGCCCTATAGTCTCCAATAGTAGATTTCTTTTCCAGGCTACTTACTGGATTTGGGGGCAGGTATCTCGGGGTATGGAGAGAGCCAACTGGGGCTTAGGGTGGTAAATTGAGAGTGGTTGTATTTGTTGGGAAGAAGTCACGTAACCTAATTTAGCCAAAGTTGGAAAGACAAGTATTAAAATTGTAAATTTTTAATTAATTGCACATGTAAAATTTTCTGCAAAAATAAAAATAAAATAAAAAATACTTTTCTTGCTAATAACTGGCAATTTTGAAATGTGATTTTAAGAAAGATTTACATTGTCTATAAAAATACTTAAACCATGATTTTCAAATATGTTTCTCAGAGCTTAAAAGATCTGTGGCTAGACTTAAGGGGACAACAAGCAATGGAATAGTTTGGGGGAGGTATTAGATATGATCTGATGACCCTGTTTTCATATTCAAGTAAGGTCTTTTGGGAAGTGGATTCTGTTGCTTTGAAATGTGTGAAAAATGAATGCTGTAAGGTATAACAAGGAATCAGAATATCCTCAGTTAGGCACTGAATTTACAGAGGAGGAAATTGAGGCCCAGAGAGGTCAATTAATTTGCCTGAAGATACATAGTCTCTCATTAGAGGAGTGGAGAGAGAAACCCAAGTCTGCTGATGTGAAGACACCAATCCACACTTGACTCTCCAATATTGGGAGCAACACTTTCTATATAAATCTTTTGGGCACTTGCACAAGACCATGTTTAAGAGGTACAGAAACCCCCTGGCATCTAGCCTCAGCTACGGACCCAAACTGCCAGCCCTCTCAGACTCTCTGATTTCTTGAGTATAGCCTGGCTCCAGGCAGGTGGCCCCCTTTGCCAAGTCTGGCATCCCTGGCTGCAACTGGCACATCTGGGAGCTTGGCCTAACTCTGGGCCAGGAGCTGCTCGCGCAGTCCAAGAACATCGCTGGGAAGCTGGGAGGAACTGTCCCAGGGGCTGCAGAGGAGAGGGCCCATCCTGTTGACTCCAGTATTCAGGCAACAGGTAGCTGGGCCAGGAGCAGGCTGTTGGCATTCTCACCAAGGGTCTTCTGTCTCAGATTCCAAAACAAGCTAGGAGAATGTTTCTGCAGCTGGGAAGAAAGATGGGGGAATCCCTCTGAGGCCTTTTTATGCTTCACGACTTTTTATGTCCTTAAGGCAGCCACAAAAATATCTCCAGCTTCATCTTCTTTGCTGTGTTTCCCACTGATTTGGCTCCCGGAAAACTGCTGTTATGTTTGCTCCTGTGGTCTAGAAGCCTGGCCCCAGCACCTAATCCAAAGTGTGAACTTTGGTGTCAAAAGTATAAGGTCTGTGTGCTCTTAACTGTGTTTCTGTGCGAACTTCTGATACCCCTAAAAATGAGTCAACTAAACATTGCAGGAAGAAAAATGTAACTGTCAGAAATGTGATAGAACTGTCAAAAGCACACCAAATCTGGGTTACAGAGGAGCCCAAGTCATCCTTTCCTTTTTTTCTGGGAGGTGTAAATATAGCAAATTAGCCATAAAACGGGGGAAAAGGTGAATCGTTACAGAGAAGGACCTACCACTATCATGTCTAAGATAGCTGTGCCCTTTGTCAATGACAAGTGGTGATGATAAACTTTTTTTTTGGTGAGGGGTTGGGGAAGGAATGCTGTTATAAGTTGCTTGATTAGACACAAGGGTTTCTGGGTTGCCCCCCAGTCTCCTCCCCCTAATTGTCTGGGGACACTTCATTTTTCATGCAGATAGCTTACTCCTCTCCAGACACCGCATATTCCTTAGTATGACTGCCTCAGTGCAAGTTTCAGGGTTGATCTATCATCAAATACAAGAATGTCAGCCGTAAAGTGCCCTTAGAGAGTTTGGAGAGCAACCCCTTTAGTCGGCAAGAGGGCCCGCAGGGAATTTGATGTTGCTAACATGGTCCCTCTTCTCTCTGTTAGAAATACCCTGTCATGTTGTCATGGGGGAAAGAATACTGGAGGGTTCAGTCATCCACTCCAGGTCACATTGCCTCTGTGAGGGGCAGTGACAAAGTCTGAACTAGAAGTCCTCATCAGAGCATGTCCGTGAGCCCGGTGGCTTAGCAGAAGGCACCAACAGAAAGCTGAGGAGCATCATCTCGATGTCACAAATAGTTCTGGGACCCGTGTGAGTTAGTTCAACAGGTCCAAGCAAGGAGCTGAGGAGCCTCTGTCAGCTCTAAACTCACAAGAGAGGAAAACAAAATTTGATCATAATGTTGACCATCTGTGAATGAGGATGATTTTTTAAGAGAGGCCGCTGGAAAAGGGGATAAAGAAAATGAAGACCTGACTTAAGGAGATGTGATTTTAAAGGGATCGCTGGCTCAACTAAGCATCACAGGATATGGCACAGCAGTATGTTATCCTACCTTATGAAGCTTCTGACTTTTAAGCAATTTTAAGCTTTTTTTTAAACTTTTTATTTCATGGTGGTAAGAATACTGAACATGAGCTCTACCTTCAGCAAATCTTTAAGTGTACAATACAACATTGTTAACTATATGTACACAGTGTAAAGCAGATCTCTAGAACATACTCATCTTACAAAATTAAAACATTAGGCCCATTGGTTAACAACTCCCCACTTCCCCCTACCCCCTAACCCCTGGGAATCACTGTTCTATCCTCTCATTCTATGAGTTTGGCAATTTTAGATGTCATATAAGTGGAATCATGCAGTATTTGTCCTGTGAGTACTTATTTCACCTTGTGTAATGTCCTCAAGTCTCATCCATGCTGTCGCATATGGCAAAATTTCCTTCTTTTTTAAGACTGAATGCTATCCCATTGCATGTATATTCCACAATTTCTTTATCTTTTCATCTGGTGATGGGCATTTAGGTTATCTGTGCATCTTGGCGGTTGTGAATAAAAACCACAATGAGATGTCACCTCACACCTGTTAGGATGGCTATTGCCAAAAGAGCGCAAAAGTTGGTGAGGATATAGAAAAATTGGAACCTACATGCTACTGTCAGCAATGTAAATGGTGCACCCACCATGGAAAACAGTATGGAGCTTCCTCAAAATTAAAATCAGATTTACCATATGAACCAGAAATCCCAGTCTGGGTATATATCCAAAAAAATTGGAATGAAGATCTTGAAGACATATTAATACTCCTATGTTCATATAAGCTTTATTTCCTTTATGACAATCTATTTCAAAATTGTATCATGTCAACAAAACAAAGTGTCCATCTTCTGTTATGCTGTCATTCTGAGACTCATGAGTGCGAAGAACTCCCTCATTTCCTTCAGATCTTTTCTGTCAGAAAACTTGCCAGATGGTCCTAGAATGCTAATATTTAGTAGAGTTAATATTCCATTTAAAATAGTTCCAAAAAGGCTACATTACTGTCCAACATAGATATTGTATGACTTTTTTTTTTTTGGACTGGGTGATTCAAAAGATGAACAGCAAGGTTATCCCAAAAATAACACTCTTAAAACAACACTTTGATGAATGGGACTGGTGTTGGTCTTTAATAACTCCAAAATGTTATCTGTTTTCCCCAGAATATATAATTTGGCTTTGTTCAGATTTTTGTAAGTTATTTTTAAAGTTCACAGTGAACTTACATTTTTCAGATGCCCTTTCAATGATCTTGACCAAAAAATAATAAACATCTCAACTTGAATTGATCTGATTTTAAAACAATTTATTCAACTGAAGTGACAGGATTTATTAGGCCCCTTAGAGACAGTGGATCTTATAAGACTTTCTGTTTCATTAAAAATCATATCACAAGTCTGTCGATTACCATGCAAATTAATAAAATCTTCTTAAAGACAATTATCGATATGTACCTAAAGACAACTTATTGTAGGAAAAATTGTTCATGAAAGGTTGTCATGGAAGGATGTTCACAAGGTGAACTATAAAAGAAAAAAAGAGAAAATAATTAAATATTGATATTGAAGAAAGCCAAATAAAATAGTATATGTGATGTCTTAATTATAGCACTTCTGGCCACAGAGGTGTGAGTGTCTTTACTGAGGGCTGAGGGGGAAACCTTGTAACTCAAAAAGACACAGGACCTGGCAAGTTATTAGGAACCACAGATGCTGGTCTTGCAATCTTTCGGACACCCATCACCTGTTGCCTCAGCTTTTGGAATACAATCACTGCCCCAGTCCAGAGTTTAGGCCACCTTCCTATCTTTCTAATACCTTGGTATTACCAGCGTTAATTTCCTGGATAAAAAAAATATGATTGGGATACCTTGGATTAAGTTTTTATTAATGATGTAATCAGGTATCATTAAAGGGATCGGATTACTTAGGAAAACCATGGCTAAAACAGCCCAACGCTCTGTGTGTTGAGGACAGTTCTCAGACAGCAGAGTTACAGGCTGGGTAAACCTCAGAGTGACTCACACTACTTGTGATCTTGTGTGTGTGTGTGTGTGTGTGTGTGTGTGTGTGTGTGTGTGTGTGTGTGTGATGTGTGCAGTTAAGCAACAATGGCTGTAAGTGTATATACCAAAATGCTATCATTTTATAAGTTGTCTTCTTTATGTTAGGTTGGAGGATTTATATATTCCTTTTCCCTTAAATGTTCTAGAATGAACATAGTTTATTTTTTATAATAAAATTTTTAGGATTCTATCAAATTAATTTTCGTGGTGGAAAAGGGTATTGCACATTCATTATAGAATGGGAACATAGCAGTGGGGACAAATCACTCAGAACTGTACCAGTTTGAGACCAGAATTTTGGCACATTTCCTTCCCAGTCAAGGCATATTCTTTATATAGTGGAAATCATAATACTTTAATTTTTTTCCTACTTTTTTTTCATTACATGGTGGAATATAAACATTTCTTCATAGTATCAAAAACCTTTTGCAAACATTTTAGTGTCTGTATACTGTTTAATAAAAAGGATATTCCAGATTTTATTTGCTATTGCTCCAGTATTGGACATTTTGGTATTTCCAGTTTCTCAGTTATTTTAAAGACTGTTAAAATAAACACGGGCCTTTGCATTTTAGACGAAAATAATCTTGTATGAAGTCTGTTATAGAGTGGGGTCAGTAGTGAATTTGGAGCATACAAAAATAGTTCTCGAATCTACTAAAAAAAAGTCACTTCTCTCATGGAGCTGACAAGAATTCTTTCTTCCATTGTGTCCCTTCTCGTTCTGAAAGTCCTGTCTCTGTGTGAATTCCCTCTGGGGTTAGTGCTTCAATGTCCTGGTTGATGCCCTGCACAGGGATCATCAGGATGCCACCTAGAGGCTGGACAGTCATATACCAAGGAGAACTCGTCCAGGGGCCAAAGCAGCCATCCTCCAAGAGTTGGCTGCTGTGATGAACACATTTTGACCACAGGCCCAGTGTTTCCCTGTAAATGTGCTATTCCATTCACCATCAGATCTCGGGGATCTGGGATTCCGAGAGGATGAAGAAATGAAATGGTACAGATTATCAAGGGAAAAAGTACAGGAAATCATTTTCCCTTTCTCTGCCAGCATATCCCTTTCAGTATGAGATAAATTCAGGCGGATGTGGTATTTTCCTCTTTTCCTTCTTTTTCAAGCCTGTGATCTGGTGCAGGATCTAACGAACGGTGAATTTCCCCTCTGACATGAGTAGAAATTTAAATTAGAATGAGAACAGTTCACAGCCAAGAGGATAGTTAGGAAGAAATCCACCATAGAGATATGAAAGCTTAGGAATATATCCAGTATTTCACAGCCAGTTACTGACTAGAAAAAACTGGCCTCAAGTAGCTGAAACTCAAACAACTACATTTCATCATGCTGAGATGCCATTGGATTTAAGAGCCGCTTTATTTTAGGTGCCATTAAGAAAGAAAAGCGCTGCCAGTTGAACCCAATGCTTTCTTATCAATTAAGTTTTTAGACTTATTGAAAGAGCTCAGTTATTCTGATTATATTTTTATAATATATCAGTCTTATGGTATAAAAGGAAAAGAAATGTTCAGAGTCATAAAACTTCTCATTCAGCTTCTAACTTTTCTGAATCACTTTTGACTCAGGGCCATTGAATTCTGGCTGTTTTCCACAAATTATCCTCCTCCTTGCCAACCAGAGACTTGGTCATGCTACATTTTGTTTTATTTCTCCTTATAGTTTTTGTTTTAAGATTCTTGAGGTATATCTTGCATACCAAAAAATTTGCCTATTTGAAATAAAGAATTTAATCATTTTTAGTACATTCACTGAGTTCTGACTGTCACCATGATTGATTTTAGGACATTTTTCAACACCCCCAAAATCAACTCTGTTAGCCATTAGCATCCATGCCCTGTTTCTCCTTTACCCAGTGCTACCCAAGCACTAATACTCTTCTGTCCCTGTGGATTTGCCTATTCTGAATATTTCATCCAAGTGGAATCTTACACATGGTCTTTTGTGACTTCCTTCTGTCTCTGAGCATAATGTTTTCAAGGTCCATCCATGTCACAGCATGTGTGAGTGCATCACTCATTTTTATAACTTCATTTCTGAGAAAAAGCTTCCCTTATTATCACTGGGATTTTCCTGCAAATTTCAGTGCTGGTCCTTTCCTGCTGTGGCCAGCAGTTGTCCATGAAGGCTGTCAGACCGCAGTTGGAACTCGTGTTCCTTTCACAGTCGGTTCTTAAGCCGTTTGTGGCTTGAAATGTCCAGGGTTGTCTGTAGTCAATTGTACCAAGAGGAATGACAGCCAAATACACACAGGCGCACGCAGTGACATCTGCTGCCCGGCCGACAGAGTGCTTGTACGTCATCGTTACTTGCAGGACGCATCTCAATTTCAGATATATCAAAAGACAAAAAAAAGTGTGACGTTGGAATTAATAAAGCATGGAATGCACGTTTAGTACTTTTTTCCCTTAGGGCTCTATGAAGGGGTTTCACTCTGAGCACCACAAACTTCGGACACACAGCCCAGAAACTTGAAGGGACATTAGAAATCACAAGTCGAAACACCAGGGCCAGAGCAGGAGTCCCCTCCCTCCCTCCCTCCTTTTCTATCTTTCTCTCTTTCCCTCCACCCTCGTCTCTCACTTTTCTTTCTCTCTTTCCCTCCCTTTCTCTTGCTTACTCCCTCTCACCCTTTCTTTCTCTCTCTCCCCCTCCCTCCCTCCTTTCCTTCCTCTTTGGTAGAAGCTAATCCAGGTCCGGGAACCACAGCTCCAGCTTATTCTTGACAGGTCAGCCAGAGGCAGCCTGAGCATCAGCCAGCAGACATTGTTGTAAGACTGGTATCAGTAGTGAATTTGGAGCCTACACATCTGGTTTCCAAACCTGAGATGGCTCCTCAGGAGCAGTGTGACTCTGGGCAAACTGTTAAGCCTCTCCGAGCCTTGGTGCCATCCTCTGTAACACAGTCACAGCCCAGAAGTGCTGCTGTGGCAGCTGTGCAAAACCACACACGGAGCGTGCCTCCTGCTCACAGATGATCCTTGCAGTCCCAGCTGCCCTGGCTCAGGTCTTCTATGGCTTGGACCCTTGCCACTCTCCCTCAGTACCTATGACTTGGCGTTTTATTTTTGATCCCATGCTACTGTTCTCTTCCCCGCGTGGCTGCTGTCCCAGCTCTTCCGATTCTGTGACTGGTCACTGGAGTTCTCTGATTTCACCCATTTGCAGTAACAGTCTTTTCAAAGCCTGAGTTATCTTTAAGGCTCTTCCCCCAAGAGACTCTGCTGGGTTTTCTGGCTTTGGAAACTCAAGGGCAGTTACCTTCCATCAAGGTTCAGTCATTCACCTCCCAGGGCTTCCTGTGTATCTGCACTCCCGTCATCCCCACCACACGTGCATGTCACACAGGCCTCTCCATCTCATATGCTGTCTGTGAGTTCAAGACAGAGAAAATGTGCAATGGTCAGAAATAGGATAGAATTGTCAAATGAACAGGAAGCTATCAGTGGAAATGGTGAGGCCAAAATTTCAGTTCTGTTTGTTCCATCCTTGTGTAAGCATGGAGAAATTTTGGTGAACAGAGAGGCCAATTAAAAGAAAAACATCAGCAAGCGAAGGGACGTTGAACCACACATCAAACAACTTCACAATTGCAGTTGTGCCCTCTGATGATGTTTCAGCAGCCACTGCTGTGCACTTGGGACGTAAAGACCAAAGAAAGGTGGTTCTCTTTTGGAGGTCATGGTCTCATAGGAAACAGACAAAGATACGAACAAATGCAATGCAGCATGGCAGGTCTTCCTGTGGGGGCAGCGGACACGGCAATGGGAACAAACACTGTGCCTCTAACCCAGACTAGGGGATGGTATGGGAGCAAGAAGGTGTCTGCTTTTATTAATAAATAGACACTAAATAAAGGGCTATACTTTGACTTCACCTTTCATCGGGGCATGATTTTCCGCTTTTGTAAATAAAAATACCCATGTATTCATTCATTTAACATATACATATTTAGTGCTCTTGCATGTCATGCACTGTCCTAGGTGCTGGGTATTCAGTGGACAAAAGAGAAATGGTCTCCACCGTTGGGGAGGGTGGGCTGCCGAATGTGGCTGAAACCAATTAAATAATTAAACAAACTAATGAAACAGACATATAGGGACAACTCACATTGTGATAGGTTCCATAAAGGGAGCAGTTAGGTGTTATGAAAAGGCATATCAGGAGAACCTTAATGTAGCTGATGGGGAAGGGGTCCTTCTCATGTCAAAAGAAATCTTCTGTCCTGTTTCCTGACTCTTGTTGAGTCATTCTTTTTTTTTTTTAATTCTTTCATCAGACATTTCTAATCATTTGCTCTGGGTCAGAATTGGATCTGAGCCTCTGGGATACAGATATCAGACTGCACTCACCAGGAATTGAAAAACCTGCTAGGGAGGCACACTAAAAATCACAAGGACAAATTTCATAGCTCTTGTCACATTCGCTATTTGTACCCATGCCATGAAGCAGATAATTATGATCATCCCCATATTGCAGATAAGGAAAGAGAGGCTCTTAGAGGTTCGCATGACATGGCACATGTGCATGTAGGAGATGCTGGAGCATGTATGCAAACCTGAGCTTTCTAATGTCTTGTCCTTTGTGTGGATGATATTAGCACCATATAATAGATAACTGTGGATTAGAGAAGAGGAATGGAGAGGGCTGCAGAAGGGGTTTTTAATCTAGAGTGACTTTTGAAGAAGATGGCATTTGTGCTGGGCCTTGGAGATGAGCAGGATTTCAATAAGAGAAGTGATGCTGAAAGGCAAGGGGTTAGGGTGAGGTGGTCTACAAGTTGAGGGAACAGCCAGTGCAAAAGCACGGAGGTAGGGAATTGTGAGCCATTTGGGAATGAATCTGGAAGGGATGGTTTGTGGACAGAGTGTGGCCTGGAAGGAATGGTGGTTAGGACTGTATTGTTTAGGGAGACACTAAAGAGCTTTGACCTTCTTTGAAGGCCTGTGATGAATAATTAAGGACCTTTCAACATGGACCAGGTTGGTAAGAGCTTTCCTTAGGTCTGGCAGCTGCAGGATAAAGGAGTGAGAAGGTTCCTTGGCACATCGGCATTCTGAGCACTTACTCTGTCACTGCTGTTGACTTCAGGTGGCTCGTTGTGATAAATATCCGGGGCTTACTGCTCTGGGCTAAATTGTCACTCAAACCCAAGAACCAGTGTTAGAGATGAAATGAATGGCTTTTGGATACAGGTTTTATCCTGATGCTTGATTTATTAACATGTTATAGTGGCCTGAGAGAGCAGAAGCCATTCGTGGTACTTGGGCTCTCAGGCTGGAGGAGCATAGAGGAGGGAGGAAAGCCCACCGCCAAAGCTGGGAAGTCACCTGCCCCCCGTACTTTGGTGCTCCCTCCTGTACCACACCTCCTACCCTCCACCCCAGGCTCTGTCAGCCAGGCCCCATGCAAGGGCATAATGTGCACCACATACTGTCCACATGTGTTACAATCATTGCTTTCTTTTAATTCTCTTTATCTTGGAGCTTGTGAGTTTTGGAAGTTGAAGCTTTTGGAGCAGAGATACCTGGGCAGCTCAGAGACAGAAGTAGGCTCACCCGCACAGAGAGGACTGGGACCTTGGCTGTGGAGCCCTGAGAAGTGAATGCCTGCTTTCATGTAGAAGTCGTACAGGGGGGCTCACATCCTAACAGGCTGGAGAGTTACTAACAGCTCTTCAACATTGTACAGGGGTTTCATAGTTTTCAAAGTGATTCTGCAAACATTATTTTCCTTTAAGCTCAGAAAACCCCAATGAAGTGGGAGTTTTCAAACCTGCTTGACAGATAAAGAAACCGAGACTCAGAGGGTCCAAGGGTCATTCAACTAATAGAGCAGGAAAACTGGAACTGGAACTCATGTCATCTTGCTGTAAATATAGAGTTCTTCCCATGACATCAGGCTGCCCCACAGACATCAGTGAAAGGCTGCAAG
Organism: Manis pentadactyla; assembly: GCF_030020395.1. NCBI lineage: Eukaryota > Metazoa > Chordata > Mammalia > Pholidota > Manidae > Manis > Manis pentadactyla. The sequence continues at coordinate 204,295,374 of NC_080021.1, read as the reverse complement.
GGAAAGGTGTTTCTGGCACCACAGCACGGAAGGGAATTCTGACCACATTTTCCCGTGGAAACCTTTTTACCCGGGTGGTTAAGATCTATGGCTCAAAGAGTAAAAGCACTGCCCCAGCAACTGACTTGCCTTCAAGTTGATTTAGTTATATTTCGCACAGCACCTATTAGGTAAGATGATAACAAAAGTTGAAAAGATTTTTTTTCTTCTACTCTGGTGAAGAATGCAGACATTTGCTGAAGCTGTTAAAGAATAGGAGCTTCAGTTTTTCTCCCACTAAGAATCACTTTTCCTTTCACCAGGATGTCCAACCTATGTTAGACATCCCTGTCAATGACACTGGGATGTAGCCTCCATTATGGGCAGAGTTTTACAGTAAGATAGACCTCAGTCCAAATCTAAAGAATCTAAGTGATGTGACTTTTTTTTTTTTAATTTGGCCTTTCTTTCCTTGCTAAAATTCCAACTAGCCCTGGCCAAAAAATATGTTCCATGCATCTGCAGCCCCTGAGACAATGCTTTCTTCCTGGAAATCATCTCTGCCTCTGCCTCATGGAGAGCTGATTGCAGTTATGGGAGGGTTTTGAAATGGTCAAGAAGTAATTTGTGAAGTAAGGCCTGCAAGCTGCTTGGTTTACCAAATTATGACTTTAAGAAAATGAAAAGCTGGCGTCTAAGGCCTGATTAAACAGGAAGTGCCCATGTCTACTAAAGTCACACTTGCTTGCCATTCCATTTGAGCCTCTTCCTTGCCCATGGCCTCATGTGTGTTCATTCCTAGAACCTCCCCGAATAATCATCATTATCAAAATCACAAGAAACCCCTATTATTTAGGGTCCACTTTGGGCCAAAGACTGTTAGGATCTTTCTATATAATATTGCCAGTCTTCACAGTCCTGCAAGGAAGGCATTATGACCTTGAATTTTAAAGTTGAAGAGATGGACGTCCACAGAGCACTGGTCACCCACGCTAGATCACTGTGTTCTCGTTTAAGTACCAAGCCATCCCAATAGCCTGAGTCTGCTCTGCGTGTTTCAGAAGCAAGAAGTTAGCCTTCTTTTGGAAAGTGAGATAGCCCTAAGTTTCCTGAAATTTATTTTTCTTATCCAGAGTTAATATTTGTGTTAACTCTCCACAAATTATGCTTTAATACAGAGAGTACAGAATTGAATGGCCGACAGACCTGGGGTTTAGTCTTAGCTCAGGAATTTACTTGCTGTATCACAGGGGCAAATCATTCAGCCTCAGTTTCCACATCTGTACAGTGGGGGCCACCCTTTTCATTCCCCTTGCCATCTACCTCCTTCTCTTTTTCCTCTCCCCCTCTTCCTCCTCATCCTATTTATAATCATAATGATCTCTTTTACAGTGTTGTTACAGAGATTAAATGAGATGATGGAAGTGGAAAGAATTAATAAAGTCCAAGCGATGACAGTGAGGGGATTGGCAGTGACCTTTTTGATGTCACATATATGTGAGCAGGCAGGAGATGAAGGCCATAGCCTCATTCTTTTATCACTCGGTCATTATACCTATGGGCTAGGCTCACTGAGTTTAAAGAAATAGGCATGCAGAGCCTTGGATTTCAACCCTTATTTCTCCATGATGCCCATGAAGGCTATAGTCCCTGGAAGACGCATGCCCCTAGATATTTCCAGGTCTATGATGACTAGCTGTGGTTCCAGTAACTTTTTCTTTTGCCCAAGAAATCATATTTGTATGATATGCAAGTAAGTGTGAGGGGCATTATTAGAAATTATCTGAATCACTTGTCCTCAAAACATGGTCTTAAGACCAGCAGCAACAGCAATGTCTGGAAACTTGTTAGAAATTTAAATTCTCAAGCCCCACTAGACTTACAGAATTAGTAACTCTGGGGTGGGGGCCCAGCAATTTGTGTTTTAACGAGAACCTCTCACTAGGTGGTTCTGGTACGTGATAAAGTTTGAGTACCTTGGTCCAGATTATCTAAAGGGCCAAACATTCTTAAATATTTTGCCTTCATTATTTGTGACCAATCATTTCTGAGTATTAGACTCAGGAGGTCATAATACTGTTGGTGAGAACCGCCCTGGGTCACAAAGCAGGCTGCACAGAGGAGCCACCAGGAGGACTTGGGTGGCTTTTGGCCTCAAGGATCAGGAACTCTGACTCAAATTGATATAAACATAAGGAAACGAATTATCTCAGGTGACCAGAAGCACAGAGGTAGGATGGCCCCAGTGTGGTGTGTCCAAGATCCAGCTCTGGTTTCCCACAATGCCCCTCCTCTGCCCCCAGCTGCGCGCTGGGTCCTTCCTTCCTTAGCTGGTAGCAAGGTGGCTGCCGGGGGCTGATCACGAGGTAACCATAAGCCTTCTAAGCATTTATATTCAGACATTCTCAGAAGGGGGAATGGACTCCCTTGTGTTTCCGTCTTAGGAGACAGAGGAGACCTTCCTCGGGAGCCCTTCAGCACACTCCCTGCATGTGGCTCATGTGCCCACCACTAAGGCAACCATTTCCAAACAGTCACTGGCTTGCAATGCAGGCTTTGTTGTTTTCTCAGTGGTTGACCCCTAACCCAATCAGGGTTTCGTGATCAGAAAAATAGAGGGGAAATCAAGGTTCACACTGATAACCAAATGAGAACTGTTTACAAAATTCACCTAACCAGGGAGTTTGTTTAAAAATTTAGAGAGAGGAAAGGTACAGGATGGAAATGATGCTGCGGAGGCTGAGCCCCACACCCTCACTGCCCCAGGCTGAGCCCTGGGTTGAGCTCTGCCCTGCTCAGGTCCTCTTGTAACATTGTCTTGCCTATTTTTTTAGTATAAAATACAGTTTTATGTTGTATGCAAATCTTGCATAGCTTTGGGGGAAAATAACTGAAAGAGATCTTAGTGGTAAAAAGGCTGGAAGCCCCTGAGCTCAGGAATCCTGAGTTCAAAGGGTTAAGAACTCTCTTTTACCCATCAGTGGCCCTTCCATGGTTTCCTGACCATATCACAGAATATCTAGTTCAGTTCCGTTCAGTTGGTTGTTGGGCCAGGAGGCGGCTGAACTGGGTGGGGTGCTCAGAACCTCAGAGGGCATCACTTTGCCTTTTGCTCTTTTCCCAGAGCATCCTTCTGTGGAAGCCCTTCCTTCTTTCTTCTCTGATTATCCCCTTATGTTGTATATGGAGATACTGAAGAAAGTCTCTTAATAGGGAGTTAGCAGAGCTGGGCCCAGGTCCTAGATCCTTCTCACTAATCCTCTATCTCTCACTAACTGCTGTGGCAAGTCAACCGCCTTTTCTGATCCTCACCTTAATTCATTAATAACATGAAAGTGACATCATCTGCTCAAAAGGATCAAAGCAAGAAAGAAAAGGAAAATGCCTGTAAACTGTAAGGTGCCATGCATGTGGGCAAGGGTGTCAATGATGCCTTCAAGGGCTAGGGCTTCCCAGTAGGGGTCTTTAGCCTACACATACACACTCTTACCTCACAGGCCCTGTTCAAAGGACCCATTCAAAGGGAACTGGGGCTCTAAAAGGGTGAGGGGAGCATATGGAAACTGCTACAGGCTGTAGAATGGAGTGAGATGTGAGGATGATGACCACGGCAGTACCACCCATGGAACAAGAGTGGAATGCAGGCCTCATGGAGCTCACCTGATGCCATGGATCCTCGTAGCAGCTCGCTGGAGACTCTGCGACCATCCCCATTCTGTAGGTGAGAAAACTGGGGCTCAGAAAAGCTATGAAGCCTGCCTGGTGTATACACAAGCAAGGTTCCTATGAACTGAAGAGGAATGTGGAATGGGAAGGTGCAGATAGGAGTAAGCCTTAATCTGGGGCCTGAAGATTGAGTTTGCAGGATAAAAAGAACGTATCAGACAAGTAGATAAGTGTGAATAACAATGCCACTCTGGGAAGGTGGCAAGAGTAATAAGATGAGAGTAGTGACTCTGGCCTAGGAGTTCATTCATTCTTGCATTCATTCATTCATTCATTCATTCAAAAATATCTTGAATATCCTCTAAGCACCACTATGATGGGAGGCCTTGGAAATATTGTCCAGAGAGAAGCTCGGAGGAATTTTCCTAGGAATTCTTATCCCTTAGGCCTACAGGCTGCCCACCTTCTTCTCATCTGGCCCATGTGATGAAATGTGGACTAACAATGACATGGTTGTTTCCTCCTTAGTTTAGTAGAAGGGGCTTGGTTCTAATTAGACCCTGTTTTCATTCGGCTGTATGACCTCAAGCAAGTCACTTGCCTTTCTGTGCCTGGTTCTCCATCTTAGAAACAGAAGATTACCTTCAGTGGGTGCTAAGGGCCTTGGATCTGACTCTGAGGGTGTCAGATGAAAATACCCTGCCTCTGGCCCTTGAAAGAACAAATTATTAAGGGCCTGGATAGCTCTTGGTTCTGATCCCACACTGTTGTTCAACGTCTGTGTGAGTTTGGACATGATCTTTAATCGAATTCTTTGTTTGTTTTGAGGTATAGTAGTTACACAATATCATATTGGTTTCAAGTATACAACATAGCAATTTGACAGTTATCTACATTATTAAATGTTCACCCCAAGTAGTGTAGTTACTATCCATCAACATAGATATTACAGTATTATTGACTATATTCTCTATATTCATCCCTTTTATTAATTTATATGATAATTGAGCTTTTGTGCCTCTTTATCCCCCTCACCTATTTCACCCACCTACAACCACCCCTTCCCAATGGTAATCACCAGTCACTTCTCAGGGTCTAGAGTCTATTTCTGGTTTGTCCATTTGTTTTGTTTTTTTTATAGATTCCACATATAGATCATATAGTATTTGTCTTTCTTTGCCTGATTTATTTCCCCCCTAGATCCATCCATGTTGTTGCAAATGGCAAGATTTCTTTTTTTTTAATAGCTGAGTAATATTCCATTGTATATGTACCAATTCTTCTTTACCCATCTATTGATAGACACTTTTGCTTCTAAATTTTTGCTATTGTATAATGTGCCAATAAACATAGGCATGCATATATCTTTTTGAATCAGTGATTTTGTTTTCTTTGGGCAAATTCCCAGAAGTGGAATTACTGGGTCATATGACATTTCTATGTTTAGTTTTTTGAGGAACCTCCATACTGCTTTCCATGGTGGCTGGACCAATTTACATTCCTACCAACGGTGTCGGAGGGTTCCCTTTTCTCCACATCTTTGCCAACAACTTGTTATTTCCTGTCTTTTGGATAGTGGCCATTCTGAGTGGTGTGAGGTGATACCTCACTGTGGTTTTGTTGCATTTCCCTCATAATTAGTGATGTTGAGAATCTTCTCATGTGTCTGTTGGCTATCTACATATCTTCTTTGGAACAAAGTTTATTCAAGTCCTCTGTCCATTTTTTATTTGGATTTTTCTGGTGATGAGTTGTATGAGTTCTTTATATATTTTGGGTATTAGCCCCTTATCCAGTATATCATTTGCAAATGTATTATCTCATGCAGTGTGTTGCATTTTTGTTTTGTTGATGGTGTTCTTTGCTGTGCAGAAGATTTTTAGTATGACGTAGTCTCACTTGTTTATTTTTGCTTGTGTTTCCCTTGCCTGCGAAGATGTATCCAGAAAAAAATTACTCATGATGATGTTCAAGAGATCCCTGCCTATGTCTGTGTTTTCTTCTAGGAGCTTTATGGTTTCAGGTCTTATATTCAGTTCTTTAATCCACTTCGAGTTTACTTTAGTGTATGGTAATAGTGAGCCAGTTTCATTCTTTTGCATGTAGCTGTCCAGTTTTCCCAACACCATTTATTGAAGAGACTGTCTTTTCGCCACTGTATATTCTTGTCTCCTGTGTCATATGTTAATTGACCATATATGTGTGGGTTTATTAAGCCCCAAAATTCTTTTAATAGCAAGAAACCAACATCCAGTGAGGTTAGGTGAGTCACAAAGGAAGTTTTAGAGCACAGCCCAAATCCCAGCCAAGGCCTTTCCTCTCCAGAGAACCCAAGAGCTGGTGAGTCCCTCCCTCCCCTGCAGGACTTGGCCATCCCCAGGAGGAAAGTGGAAACCTTGGGGCCATGAAGTAAGTCATCACCTCTTCACAGAGCGGAAATTGCTCTGCAAGGGAAATTGAACTTCTTGTTTCTTTCCCTCTGGATCCCTGGAGGTGACTCTCAGAGAGTCACCTCTGCTGCCCTCTTCGCCATTCTCCCCACTTGAGCCCAAGCTGTTCCTCCTTTTGGCTGCTGGCTGGCCCAGAGCATGGGTATTCTGCTGCCTGCCCCCCACCAGGAACCCGTGCTCTGGTCAGTTGACAGGATGGCCTGCCTGAAAGGCCTGTGTCTGGGTGGAGAACCCATGGAGAAATCACACTTAACGCCTCCAGCTCCTGTGGCTTCTCACTTCAGTAACAGACTCCCAAATACTGCCCACTCCCCAGTGTATACTTGGAGGTGAAGGAGAATGGTTATTGGCAATACAACTTGATGGAGAGAAAAAGTAGATTTGAGCCTGACCACTCAGCTTCCCAGTCTCACCACTGTCACTTTTCTGCTGAAGTTTAGAGACGTTTCTTCACCTCCCCAAGTTTCAGTTTACTCATGTGTAAGACAGGAATCAGAATGCCAGCCTGGCTATAGTCTCTTGGTGTGTTTTTCTGAGGAACGAGTTGAGTCATTCATTACACACTTACTGAGCACCTACTATGCACCAAATATTCTTCTAGAAGCTGAGGATATAGCACTGAGCAAAACAAAATGCCTCCTACTATAGAAATTATGTTTCAGCTCCTGGAGGTAGGGCGTGATGATGAAATAGTAGATGTGCTGGGCCAGACATTTACATCACATTAAATCCTTAAAACATTCCATCAAAGTGGGAGTACTTTTTCCCTTTTACTCAAGAGGATACTGAAGGTGGAAGCCCAGTTCTCCTGGTGTCCAAAGACAGTGCTGTGCCTGTTGTGGCAGACTCCTGGCTTTGATTTTGATCTTGGTTTTGGTTTTAATTTCTGATGACTCTCCATATCCATTTGCATCCATTGGGTGGCCATTGAGGGAGAGGTAGAGACAAGGACACAAGCTGGGTGCCAGGGAAAAGCTGGGCCTGAGCCCCCACTATGTCCCTAGGGCACAGACTCCATGAATACATCCTCCAGGTGGCTCCATTCATCGACAGCCTCAATGTGATGAAAGGAATGAGTAGATTGTGGGACACTGGGAAACACACAGAATGAGGAGTCAGAGAGTAGCTTTCATTCCTGGCTGGTACTTCATGTGATGTGACTTCAGGCAAATCACTTCCCCTTGCTGGATTCTGGTCCCCTATATACATGTAGGGTCGTGTGCGCTAGGAAAGTCAGTAGTGATTGAGTGTATAGAGCATTTCACTCCTCTTCAGAGAATGTGATGGAATCCGACCTGTACCTTTTCCTCACAAAACTCAAATTTCAGTCACACAGTTTGCTGGGGACCTTGGACAACTTATCACACTTCCGTTAGTCCTGGTATCTTCATTTGTAAATTTGAGTAAATAGCACTGGAATGAGATGAAGTGCATGAAATACTAAGCGTAGTACCTAATAGATTGTGAATGCTCAAATAATAATTATTATTGTTATTGTTATTATTATTATTATTAGTTGAGAAATGCAAGCAGTAGTTAGAGGTATGTCTCACTCTCAAGGGTTACTGTAGACATCAGGCATGATTAAGTGCTTGATAAAAAACAGTTACCACTTTTCTCATTACGGTTGAAGTGAAGTGGCATGGGTCTTCATAGGCTCCAGCAGTCCAGGTTGTCCCCTCTCTCATCTGACCTTCCCTACCCTCTGTCCTGTTCTGTCTGCCCTGACTTTGGCTGAGCTCCCTCCCAGGGGTGCCATGTACAGTGGTACAGGTGTCACAGAGCAGAATGCTACCATATCCAAATGCTCACCCTTCCAATAGTAGACATCACATGTGAGTGTTAATCATTGATTGTGTCTCTTGTTTTAATCAATCAGAATGTTAGATCATTTTCAGATACATAGGAAGAAAGTGTCTAAGGAAGGGATTTTTTTTTCCCTGCTGTTTTGCACAGAGGCACCATATAGGCAAGCAGCGACTCCTTGTGCCTTAGTCTTCCAGACTATAAAATGAAACCCTGGGACAGATGGCATGCTTCACACTGCCCTTGGCTTTGGGTCCTTGCAGGTCCACAAGTGAGCACTGCCTGACCTGTGCTCATGAACTCAATCCGTGCGACTTGGAGAGGGGATGTGTGACCCCTTAGAGACCTGTGGGTCCCTGGAGCCTCTGCCTTAACCGTAGGAATCCAAGTAAACCAGGGTGATAATCCTGCCCTGCCTACCTCCCAGTGTTATTGTGAGGATCAAACAAGAGAAAGGGAGTGTTTTGTAAATCCTCATGAGCTGTACAAATTGGAGGGATTACTTATACACACAAGTGCATTTATGTGTGTATAGGTGTGTATATGTAAACATATATATTTGTGTGTATATATACATATATAGTATGTATATATACTATATATATAAATGCCATATATGCATTTTATATGTATGTACACACACACACACACACAGAGACACGCATACTCTAAAACTCACAGGGCTATAAACTCACAGGGATAGGTATGAATTAGAAGCTTATAAACCTTGTTTACTCATTCAGTGTAACCTAAGGCATGTATTAAACAGTAGGAAAAACTGACCAGCCCAATTTTCCAAGCTTAGAAACCCTTTTATAGTTTTCATTGTGGGTTGAAGAGAGAACTTGTTTCCCTTCTCTATTTAAAGGAAAATTTTAATATAAATAGGAAAGCAAGGGGCTCATTTTAATAGACAGTGAAAAAATCCCAAACTAGTATGGGAGGGATCGATGACGAGATTAGAATGAAAATAGCTGTCACCTACTCACGCTCCCTCTGTACCTCCAGGGTCATTTCCCCTGGGATAGGTGGGACCATAGGTCACTAAAATTGCTCTGGCCAAATGCTCAACGGTGACCACCCCTGATGGAGGCCCTTCTGGCCTCCAAGCATCTCCAGCAAGTCCCCTCTCCCTGTGGGTTTCAGTGAGACCCCAAGGCCCTCCTCCAACCAGGCTGTGGGGAAGATAGGGTCTTTGGCTGGTTGAGTTTTGGTCGAAAGTTAAGGAGGGAAGGGAGAAGAATCTACCCTTGGGTCCTGTGTCTGTCTCCTCTGCGAAGGGCACTGGGTGAGGCCATGGAGAATGGGACACGGAGGAGCACTAGCCCCTCTGGGGAGGGCCAGGCGGTGCCCGAAAAAGCCAGAAGAGGCGGCGTCCTCTGCGCTTCATCTCAGAGGGCGGATCTCAGCCTCCTGCTCCCTTGCCCTCTACACCTTCTCTGCCTCTGCCACTCCTGTTTCCTTTTTTATCTTGATATTATCACTTTCTTTTTGAATAGCTTCCTCTGTCCCTCTTTCCCTCCCTCCCTCCCTCCCTCCTTTCCTCCTTCCCTCCCTCCCTCCCTCCCTCCCTCCCTTCCTTCCTCCCTCCCTCCCTCCCTCCCTCCCTCCCTCCCTCCCTCCCTTCCTTCCTCCCTCCCTCCCTCCCTCCCTCCCTCCCTTCCTTCCTTCCTTCCTTCCTTCCTTCCTTCCTTCCTTTCTTCCTTCCTTCCTTCCTTCCTTCCTCCCTGTTTCTCTCAATCTTGGTCTCCTGTCTCCATTTCTCTGCTTTGATCTCTCCTGTCTCTGACTGTCTGGCTCTCTGTCTCTCCATCTGTGCATGACTCTGTTTCTCTCTCTCTTCCTCCCTTTGGCGTCTTCTACTTCAGTCTCTGTGCCTGAGTATTTCCTGGCTGTGGCCCTCTCTCTGACTGGCTTTCTCTATTTCTTCCTATTTCCTTCTCTCTCTGTCTGTCGCTCCTGTGGAAATCTGCTTGTCTGTGCCACCTCTCAGGTCCCACCTCTTCCCAGTGATTCACCTCGGCCCTGTGGAATGGTGTTGCTAGCACGACTAGAAACCTGACTCATCTTTGCCGGCCCTCTCCCCACCCTCCTGGATGCTCTCTGCTGTGGGGCCTGGGCACAGGGATGGGCTGTGGAGGGGCTGTGCATTTGTGTGTGTGTGTGTGTGTGTGTGTGTGTGTGTGTGTGTGTGTGTGTGCACGCACATGTGCATTTCTGTGCCAGCGGTAACTGGGGGAAGGAATGGCTTCAGGGTCCCGTTCTGTCCTTCCTGGTGCCTTGATGGGGATGGGGTCTCTAGAGGCTACTTTTGAAGGGTCCTGATCAGATTTGGATTTCAAGCTTGGTCCCACCCTAGGAGGGAAGAAGAAAGACAGAGTCCTCCTTATCTTTGAAGATAAAGCAGCTTTCTGCCTACCGAAGGCTTTGAGGTCATATTTAGAAAAGGGAAGCTTGTTCATCCAGCAGTTTTTAATCTCTGGCACATAGTTTGGACAGTTCTGGTTTTCAAGGAGCAAGAGGTGCTAAACTCCTGAGGAAATGCACTTTCCCTGGGTTGTTGAGTTTCTCCAATTTATTCCTTATGAAATGTTTCACAAATTGATATTTTTCATTATGAAATAATAACAACAGTGAAGCTGCCACCTATTGGATGTTTATCATGTGCCAGGCACTGTGCTAAGTGTTTTGCATGCATTTGTCTAAATTAGTTCTTAGTATGATTCCACTGACTCCGTTGAGGTAGAGGCATTTTCACATTCATTTTACAGGTGAAGAAAATGTGACTTAGAGAGATGAAGTAGTTGCTTAGAGAAATCATTTAGTAAAGCCAGGATTTAAGCCCAGAACTGAGCACAATATTGCCTTTTCTGCTGTTTCCCTCCCCAGAGGGGATTTCATACTGATGTCTTAGTAGATGCAATTGTCTAAATCAGCGAAAGTGTGCAGAGCTCAGTCAGGGAGCGTGTAGGCACTTTGGGGTGTGGCTGTGAGGCTGTACTCGTTGTGGCTGGGCTCGCAGTCTGGGTGAGGAGCCAGGAGCATGTGGTACAGCTGCTGAAGCACTCGATCAGGAGTCAGGAAACGCCTGATTCATCCCCAGTGTGTCTTCCGGCAGACACATTTCTTCCTGGGCTTCAGTTTTCCCTTCTATAAAATGGGAGTGTTCACTTGCAGCTAGTCTTGCCCACCTCACAGAGTGACGAGGAGATGGGGGTGTGCACTCCCGCCTGTAAAGGGCTTTAGGGATGGAGAGGGCTGCCGAAAGAGAAAGGCAGTCCTCACGGCAGAGAGACAAGAGTCAAGGGCAGCCAATGTGGATGCTGAGCTGGTACAGCAGAGGGTTTGGCTGGCAGAAGTGCCAGGGTTGGGCAGAGATCCAGAAGCAATCATGTCAACGAGGGGCATTCCCATTCCTGGGACGTGGGGGTCTGGCAGCCACACAGAGAACCCAGGGAGGCTAAGACTGAAGAGGCAACGTGACAGGTAAAGAGAGAGGAAAACAAAGAGGGTTGAGTTCCGTACAGTCAAGTGAGGCTAGGAGAGTACTTGCTGCACTTTCTTTCTATCATGGCCATTTGCTTCAGCAGAGAGAGGTAACCTGGTTTGTGAGTCTCACAGGGAGGCAAGGACACAGCTCATGGCCCCTGACTCTAGTTCAGGGCTCCTTTACACAAGATCTGCTGGCCTCCTGGAATTGCTCCTTCTGACACAATCCAAAGGTCGGTGCACAAGGAAACCCCAGCCCACCCCTCCCCTCATGAATCTCCTTCCAGTCGAGAAGGAAGCCGTGCTCGTTCATGGACTTGCTCACTCCATACACCCAGACAAAGGACAGAGATGGCGCATAAGACAGCCCAGATCCCTTTTTGGAAGACCCCAAGTCCACAGGGAAGGGAGACACTGAGTAGGTGACGGCAAGACAACGGGCTAAGACCACACTGAGGGAAACAGGGTATTGTAAGCCCAGAGGAGGGATTGCAAGCCCCTGTTGAATGGATTGCTGGCCAAGGAGAGCTTCTGGAAAGATACTGAGTATGAGCAAAAACTTAAAGGCTGAGCGTGAGTTGTCTCAACATGTTTACAAATCCTTGGCTGAGTCATTAGTTGCTTTCCCCTCCAGCCTCCCCCCTCCCCAACGTGTTCAGTGGATCCTGAATGAATGGCGACTGTGTCCCCCAGACTGCCCCCCAGTCTGCTCCTGAGCTCACGGAGCTCACATCTTAGTAATCAAATGGTATGTTCTCAGAGCTGAATACTGACATACCTCCATCCCTCCCAAAGGATGGCCTCCTCTCCCTCCTTCTAACTCCAGAAGCACCCCTCTGACATTTTCATCATCTTACCTGGCACTCTGCAGATTCCCCACAACAGCAATCCCTGACATGTGCATTAAGTCTTGTGGATTATAAAGCACTTTTATATCTATTTTATGGGCTTAATTTAATTTGCTCCTCATGACTCCCTTGCAGAGCAGACACAGAATAACATCCTCATTTCCAAGGCAAGGAGACTGAGGCCCACAGAGACAGAACAATGAGGAAGTGCATGTTGTTGTGGAGAAACCACAGGCTCTGGAAGTGGATCAACCTGGGTTCAAGTCCTCGGCCCCCCGTGTAGTAGCTGTGTGGTTGGGAAGCTTGCCCTAACTCTCTGAGCCGCTCTTCTCTTTTTGACAAAAGGAGAATAATAACCCCAGCGCTGCCAGATGATGTGCTGTTTCATCACAGTTGTAGTCAGATGGGCTTTTAGGGCTCCCCCCCCATCAGCACATAAGGGTTCTGCCCCTCTGCACAGAGAGGGAGACGCTGAATGAAGCGTTCAGCCCAGAGAACGCTGGAAGTGCTGGAGGAATGGAGACTGATGAGAAGCACATTTTGTGCAGTTGATTCTTTCCACTTCACAGTAGTGTAACATTCAGACATGCAATTTAAAAAAGAAAAGAAAACCTCTGTGGATGAGGCTGAGACAGCAGTAAACACACACTGTTGTCCTTAAAGAAAAACGGCAGAGTGGCCCTGGCTTTCCCTCCACCTGCTGCATCCTCTGCAGTCCCATCTCCAGACCGGCTCTCCCCACACATGTTAGCAATACCCACTCCAGCCAAATGTATTAGCATCATTTGTCCTCAAGACGGTGGGGATGACGAGGGCTCTTATGGCCTTAACTTGTACGACTGTAGAAAAGGGCAAGCTTTATTAGCCAAGTGCATATTAGTGCTGAGGTTAATATTATTATTGATAATAAGTTGCAAGGCTCTTTGGTGGGTCACTCATAAAAGCAACAACTGTTGCAATTCTGCCTTGCTAAGCTGTGAGCATGGCAGGAAAGGGGCCTTGCCCACGCAGCTCAGCACTGTGTCTGCTCTAAGTAGTCCTTTTCCTGGTCCCCAGTGGGTGTTCAGAAACTGTTTGTGAACAGTTTCAACAGTGGGGCTCACAGGAGGCCTGTCCTAGGCCTCAGTGAGGAAGGCACAGCAGTGGCTCTTTCTATAAATTCCTCAGAGGCAGAGATTGGGTCTTTTGTAGCAGACACCTCAGGGACCAGGCAGAATCGTCTGGCCCATGGCTATTTCGGCAGCAGCTGTAGCGGCAGTTCTGTCCACACCCAGGCTCACCTTGTGCTGCCAATGACTTCAAACACATGCTTCCACTTTCTGCCCCGTGACTTTGGGCAAGACTGATGAGGTTTCCTAGGCCCAGGGCGAGCACAGCCAAAACAAGTGTATGGGGAAATTCACACTCCCAAGGGATGCTCTCAACCAGTGGTCATCAGAACCCGGGGAATATGTTCTCCAGCTCCCCAACTTTGAGCCAAACAATTCTGGGAGACATACCATTCACTTCTTAGAAGGTCCCTGTAAAATAACACCCCATCGCCCATGGCAGCAAACTTGGTGCCGCCCCTCTATATTGACTTTTCCTCTTCCCTATCTCATTCTTTCCTTTACCCGATGCCTGCTTCTTGGAATCTCCTCCCAAATAAACCATCTGTGCCCAATCCCTTCTCTCAGGCTCTGCTTTCCAGGAAATGCAAAGTAAGACATTCTTCTTCATGTTCTGTTTCCAGACATCAGCTCAGTTTACTGTACACAGTAAATATATTCACTCCCTAGACAAATATTTATGGAGGACCTGCTGTGTACAGGCACTGTGCTAAGTAAACAAACTCCTTCTCCGCGGAGCTTACAGTGGGATATTCACAATACAGTAATTCATCCATATATGAGAGAGATCAATAAATTTTATGAAAAGAAATAGAGTAGCAAAAAGGGAGAGAGGAGAGTGATTAGGTTAGATTGAGTAGCTGGAGAAGGTCTTTCTGAGGAAGTGACATTTAAGCAGCAATCTGGTAATGAGAGGCAGTAAGCCATGCAAAGATTTGTGGAGACCACAGGTGCAAAGTCCCTGTGGTAGGAACATGTTGGAGTATTAGATGAGGAGTAAGAATGCCAGCCAGGCTGGAGTGAGTGAGTGAGTGAGGAAGAAGCACAAGCAATACGGTCAGAAGACAAGGCTAGAGGAAGCAGGACTTAGAAATACTCAGTGTTTTGTTGAATAATAGAATTTTTGTATCCCTCACTCTAGGCAGTGTTTTATAATGGGAAAGGTTCAGGTTTTGGAATCCAACACTTCTATATTTGAAGTCCAGCATTGTTGTTTAGATGGAGTGTGGCCTTAGACATCTTGCTTAAGACCTGTGAACCCTTTTTTTTTTCATTCGTAAAATGGCAATCATAAAACCTACCTCATAGGATTTGTATCTGGTAGGACTCCCGCTTGCAAGTTACAGAAACCAAATGGAAACTACTTCGGTAGCAAAGGGAAAATACTGACTCATCTATTTGAAATATCCAAGGGTACAGCTAGCTTCAGACACAAATGATCCAGGGCTTCAGTTGATGTCATCAGGACTCCGTCATTGTCCCAGGAGTTAGTCTGATTGAGGGGCCTGGATCACTTATTCATCCCTTTTTGGCCTCTGACATTGGAATATCAGGCCATTGAACACATGCCCATCTCTAGCGGAGGCAGGAGACCTGAGCTCCACCTAAATCATATAGATTGAAACTGGAGGAGAACTGGTTTCCCAGTGTAAAACTAGGGTGCTATTAGTAGAAGGATGCATGGGTTTAGAGCAGGTCAAGCCCACAAATGTCCACCTGAGGATGGGTGTGAGGCTGAGCCCGAAGTCCCTTCACAGAGTGCCTGACATATAGGAGCCCTCAGCAGATGCTTGCTAGACCACCATTGCCTTTTTTGGAACGCTTATTTTTTTGGCAGCCCCTTCTCTCCTGTACCATGGGGTCCTATACATGCCTGAAGGAGGTCACGTTGGAGGCAGCCTGGCTGCCCCCAAAACATGTTCTTTCTGATGCTGGTGTTGGAAAGATGGGGGTAGATCCAGCTTCAAACACCGAAGTTTGGTTTCACAGAATTCCACAAATATCTGCGCGGCCAGCCCTATGCTGGGTACTGGTTACAGAGAGGCGACCAAAATGCACTTCCGCAGGAAACACCTCACAGTCTGTAGGCAGATGTGTACTAGGAAAAGCGCAGACTTTGAATCCCAGTTGCCCTCTTCCAGCCTTTACCCCACCACTCCTAGGTGGCTCTTTTTAGGCAAGTCATTTACCCTTCCTTGAACCGTCCCCTCATTGGTAAAAGCACAGTTAACCTGACTCATTAGCTCATTTTGAATATTAATCAAGACAGGGTTGTTTTGAATGCCTTATCAAGACAATATAAGTAAAAATATCCTGCACTTTTGATGTCATATAATAAGAGCTAAATAAACATTTCATTTCCCTCTTTGCCTCCTTGCCTTCCTTCTTTCTTTTTAAAAGTACTTTCTTTTGCAAAAAAAAAAAAAAAAGGGAAGGTTCTAGGAAGTTAGGTATTATGTAATGTATCTAAGAGTGGCTGATTTTCACCAGTAAAATCTTGCCACCAGACAAGTCAGTGACACCTGCTGGGGGTGAGGTAGCAAGGGTGGGGAAGTGCAGACACTGTAAACCAGCCATAGAACAGGCATACCGCATGTCTCATTCACTCTAGCCCAGTCCTCGGAGGATCACCTACTTTCTGGATGAAGAAGCAGTCTCTGGAAGTTTGACCATCCATCCCTAGGTGATACAGTTCAGAGATGGTGGAGCCTGGCTTCAAAACCAGGTCTCATCTGCCCCAGACTTACTCTCTTTCCCCTACCTCATACTGCTGTTGTAATGACAGTGAGAACTATCACACAATGGACTGTCAGATTCAAAACAGCATCCTGTTTTGGATGGAATGAAACAACTGCAGCAGACAGGTAAGAGGTCCTCATCCATGCACTTGGTCCCTGACAAGGTCTCACAGTGCATGTCTGCATTTGCCCAAGTAAAGAAAAGGTGGGGGCACACAGAGCCTTGCTCTTCCCCGCAAACCACCACACGGAGCGTCTGCAGGTTAGAGAGGGGCCAGGAATGAGGGGCCTCTAAGTCCCCTGGGTGTTTCCTGAAGAGTGTGGGGTCCTGAGCAGGGACCCTTCTCCCCACCTGGGCTAAATAATAACTCGCTGCTCCTGCCCTTTCCATTTTGGAATTTCTCTGCTGCTTTTCTCCCAACCTGTTTCCAATTTGCTCATGTGGCCGACTTTGACTGTGACCTCGACTCAATCCGAAGCAAGAGGGTGAGGGAGAGAGCGAGGTAGAGGGAACCTGAGGAGGAAGGGGATCACCGAGGGCGACGAAAGAGGAGGGGGAGAGAACCGGGTCGGGGAGGGGCCTCCAGAACAGTCGCTCTGTTGGGTTGGTTCTGTGCTTTGTTGTGTTGGTTCTGAGGCTTCAGCAGAACCGAGATCGACCTTTTCTGCACATTGTAATGAGAGCAAGGGCTGGAGACTGAGTGAATAAAGAAATGTGTGGGGGTCTGGGCCGAGCCCACTCGGGTTACAGCCCCAGAAGAGCCATAATGGGGAACAGGCACATTCCTGTACAGCGGCTCCCAACTCCCTATCTGTTTTCAAGGAAAGAAAAACAGAGAAAGAATGTTCGAGTCTTGGACAGGCACAGGCACGGCGGCGGCAGCCTGGGGCTGGGAGGGTTCTGCCACGTGGCCATGACAGTGTCGCATGGAGGAGGGGACAGAGGTGGTCCTGGGGGAGTGTCCTAGCAGAAGGCACATGCAGCGCAGAGGCCGAAGAGCTCGGTTTGATTCTGGACTCTGCACCAGAGTGGCTGTGAACCCTTGAATGGGGGGCGACATTCCTGGGCTTCTGTATGTCTGTCAGGGGATAGGCCAGGGATTTAGGATTCAAACACATTTTAAGCCAAAGGTTTTTTTTTTTTTCAACCTAAATGAAACATGGACCATCCGTACCTAAAACAGATCACGCTGGCGTTGCCCTGACTGCAGTTCTGTGTGGGTACAGAGGGTATAAACGTCAGCGCCCACCACGTTCGCCCTTGCTTCTTACTCCTGGACTTCCAAGTACTCTAATTTGCAAACCACTGTTAGACTGTATTGAGTATTGGAAACCTATTGAACTTCTCCTGTCTCTGCTGGGCTTCCCAGCTTTCTCAGAGATCCCAGGCTTAACAAGATGGCAGGATGGGACTCGTGCCTAGCCCAGTGCCAGGCCCATAGTAAATGCCCAGTAAATACAGCTCATATTCGTGGTCAGAAATGGAGGAGCAAGGGCTCCTGGGATAGACAGCTTTGGGAACTCTTCAAGTCTCCGTGGTTTTATCTCATCGGCTGGCTGATACGAATTTTCTCATAAGCTAAAGGGGTCAAGAGGTCAAGTTTTTGCCTCAAGCCTACTTCCCACTTTGTGTATGGCAATGGCCATGGCCATGCCACTTCCCTCACCTGGGCTTCAGTTTTGTCACCTGCAAAAAAGGAGCATTTGGATAAAAAATAATCTCTAAGGGTCCTTCTTTGTTATGACAGTAATAACAATAATAATAAAGATAGACTTTTTGAGCTCTTACTGTATACTAGACATTGTGCTAACTGGTTTGTAAGCTGTACACACAATATTTAATATGATAGTCACAACACTGCAAGTTACATACTATTATTATACCCATTTCACATATAAGAACATAGATGTGGAGAGTCAAGGAACCTGTCCAAGGCAAGCTGTAAGTGGGGGTGTGCAGGATTTAATCCTAGGCACTGTAAATTCAGAGCCCAAACGCTGAACCACTGCATTGTATTACTGTCTGCTTAATTGTACCTCCACCAGGTGTGGAGTTTGGCATTGCAGAACCACAGTACATGTGTTGCACTTTGTGCATAGAGTTCCCCCCCGACTTTTATTAGTCACCTCTATTAGGTGAGAGACAGTGAGGGGTCACCTCAGTCATCTGTCTCCATCTAGGATGCATTTAAACCTTCTGGAAGAGAGTACCAAGAAAAGCAATCTTACAATTGACCTTACTGATCTGTTCTTGTCCTAAACTAACCTCCCTGTTGTCAGATTACAAACTGTAGAAGGTCAGGGACCATTGCTTTTATTGTTTTATTCCCCAAACCCATAGAGCTAAGAGATTGGTATAAATTCAATCACAAATTGAGCATAATTGAGAAAGCTCACTTTCTAACACTATCACTTTAAAATTTTCTCTAGGAGGCAGCATAGTATAAGAGGAAAGGTATGGCTTTGGAGTTAGGATATGGGTTCAAATCTCAGCTCTGTTCTTGCTATATTTGTGAGCTTAACCTGAGTTTTACAACAGAGACACTAACATTTACCTCATTAGGATTGAACATTGTGAGGATTAAGTGGAAAAGAGAAAAGTTAGTCCTAAATGTAGGTTTCCTTCTTTTCAATCCTTTTCATTTGAAGGTCATCGTGTATATATAGTCCCAAGTAGAACTGGGCACTAAATATCCTTCTCATGTCCTTTATATAACTAGTTATATAGGCCATGTTACCCAATTACTTCACCTGAACTAAACTATACACCTCAGAACTCTGTGCCAACCTTACCTACCTGATGTGTTTATGGGGCTTTTATCCATGGTCTAAATTATTCTGAAATGCATGGAAATATCTGGAAGGCTATGCTCATTTGAAGATAAATGTCAACCATCTTTTGGCTTGAAGACAGTCAATTAATACAGGCTGCAGGCATACTGAATTCCCTCATGAAGAGCCAACTCTTTCAATGGCTATCTGGAAACAAATTGAAAAGCAGACAGACATGGATCCAAGTTCAAAGAAAACAAATGTGAGCAGCCAGACTCGGAATCCTGGGAAGCCAAGAGGAACAAAGCCCTCGCTGCATCCAGCAAATACGCGCATGTTTTCTCCCCTTTTCTCCATTTTCCCCCATACATTGCTTCACTTTGGTACCGATTGGAAGAGATGCATTATTGGTTTATGGTTTTACTGTGGAGGAAGCTGACTTCAGAGGCCCACAGAAGAACTGGATACCAAAACCTACGGTGCTAACAAGGCTTCATTCCTAGTCGTTTTGCAGCAGAACCTCTGGTTCTCGACAAAGAATTTCTTCCTAGACTCAGCCTTTCTTTCTAGACTCCAAACTCATAAAGGAGTTCTTGACCCCTCTCTACAGAGAGAAAAACTGAGACCCTGAGAGGCTACGGCACTTGCATAGATGGTGGAAACTTCAGTCCCAAGTCTGTCTGGCAGTAGCCACTGACTCGCTTGCCACTGACATTAACCCGATTCAGACACTTGCTCTGGCATCCCTATATCAAGTCTATGAAGTGTGTATGTTGTCTTTATAAAAAGTGGAAAACAAAACACACTATTCATCAGCTCTGCTGTATTGGACCGTAGGGACACATGCACTTAGAGAACTGAGGTCATCGGGACCATCCAGACAGTTCAGATCAGACAAGTGTTACGTGATTCACTTGCGATGAATGGTAGAGAAGTGCCATGAGGCTTCTCTGGGTCTCAGTCTTCTCAGATACTCGGCCAACATTACTGTTCTATGCTGGTTCTGCTATACTGAGTTGTCCTTAATCCCAAATAGAGAGGATATTGTTGAACAAATGTCCTCCTCTTGTTTATTACTGAGAATATAAGCGAGTAGAGTGTGAGGCACTCCGTATCAGGCATGAAGGAGAACAAGGAAACAACAGATGGGAAGCCTCATATAATTTCATATTGTGTATAAAATATACCTCATTGCCTATTTGCTCCTCAGTCATCCAATTTTAGAATTGGAAGGGAATTTAGAGGCTATTTAGTCTGGCTCATTTACTTTATCTATTTTTAAATAAATTTCATTGATTTTTTTCCCTTGTTACAAAAGCAACAAATATTCATTGTAGATAATTTAAAAAATAGAGATAAGCAAAAATAAGAGAGAAAAATACCCATTATCTCATTTTCCTTATAAAGTCACTATTACACATTTGCTATATTTTCTTCCTACTCCTTAGATATACTTGTAAAACTAGATATATTTGTGAAATTTCCACCACAAATTAGATTATTCTGTAATAGGGTAACCTGTGTTTAAACTTACTAAGTCATGCATATCCTTTCATATAACTGCATATTCTTCCACAATATTATTTAAATGGTTAGAAAATATTCCTTGGCAACATTAAATTATAATTGATATTGCTATTTCTATGTCATTGAACATTTAATCATTCTAAATTATTGCTAGTTTAAATAGTACTGTAATGTTTATTCTCATGACTTAATATTTGTGCACATGTGATTTGAGCACCTTCACTTTACATAGGAAAAAACCAAGGCACATAGGTGGGAATTTAGTTCTCCAAAACTATCTAGCAAATTCTTAACAGAGCTAAGGCTAGATCCCAAGATTCCAAATGTTCAGTCATTTTGTCTGGTCTTCCTGCTCGTCCTATTTCCAGTGAACTTCAGCTGCTTCCTAAAACCCGATGGCTGGATTGACTTTAGAGATCATGAAGTTCAGAGTACTTATTCTTCCACTGTTCCTTCCTGCCCATGACCTTCATCACTAATCAGTCATGGAACTCTCTTTCCCACTTAGATGGAACAAGTCTTTGTCCATCTCAACAGAACACTCCGTGGATCTAGTACCAGCACATAAGAGCAACCATGTGACATGAAACCTATTTTACATCCCTAGTCCAACTCCTTCATCATGTAAGGCAAGAATATGCAATTCCAAGAAGGAAGTTCCTTGCTTAAGAGGTCAAGAGGAAGTTAATGGCAGTTAAAAGGCCAGAACAGTGTTATTCTGGACAGAAAGCATTGTCCCCTAGTTGTTTTTCATGCATTTTTATCACACAATAATTTACCTCATTTGAGCCTTGCTACAATCTTGTAAAGTAGGTGTTAGTGCCCCCACTTAACAGTTGAGAAAATTCAAGCATACATTTAAAGAGTCAGCAGGCCTAGATACTAATCTGTGCCATTTTCATACCCTGTGCTTGTTCTGTCCACTAGTCCTCCTGATAATGGTATCCAGACATCTGGTGGGTTTGGACAACAGCAAGAATGTCTGCTCACCAAGGCCTGAGTAGGGGAGCTCATCTTTCTTTGTCTCCCTCCAGGAGAGTTCCTGAGCTTTGCTGATGACTTACTCTCTGGCCTGGGCACATCTTGTGTAGCAGCTGGTCGAAGCCATGGAGAGGTTCCAGAAGTCAGTATCTACTCCGTCATCTTCAAGTGTCTGGAGCCCGACGGCCTCTACAAGTAAGACATGCTGGGTGCGTGGGGAGCGTGAAGCAGACAAGCCAAGTTTAAGTCTGGGAGGCAAGACATGAGTAATCTGTCCAGGCCAGCCAAATGTTTTATGGGCTAGCCTGTGTGTGCACCTTGGGTTGCTAAGATTTAGGAGTGTCTATTGGAGAAGTGTAGCCACAGTGAGTCACAGTCATACAAGATTAGTGCTGAAGGGCCCAGGGGGGCCAGAAACTCAAAACCATTTCTCCTATGGATGAAGTGGCAAGTTAACAAGGAAGGCTGGGACAGGAGTCCCTGCCTGGTGCTCTTTGCTCAATTCTGTGATACCTCCTCTGAAAAATATTACCTTAGCACATCTGAAGTATCTATACATACAAGGTATATATGTGATATATATATACATATAAATTTTTATTAACAGATCCAGCCAGTCCCTTAGAAATAGTTTCATTATCATTCCTTCATAAAATACAGCCATTGCATCCAAACTTCTGGATATGCAAAAGAAAGCATTCTGAAACTCCATCTATTAATCTCAGTGGGAAAAGACACTCATTTTTCTTTTGTTTGCCCTCTCAAAGAATGTGGCCACATTGGGATGCAACAATCATAAGCTATAACACAGAGTTCTTGATACCAACTCTCTTCATGTAGCCTAATTACGAAACTATAGGCCACCTCCCTTACCAACCTAGAAATTTGCAGCAGTTAACAAGGTGAACATTATGCACCAATTACTCAGCTCATTGTTTTTTTATTTCTTTTACTCATTCACTCAAAGATTCTTCAGTTATCCATCTATCTACCCAATTACTCAACCATCCCCCATCCCTTCTTTCTATCCATACTTCCATCCATCCATCTCATTCATCCACCTATCTATTCATCCACTTATACTCCATCATTCATTCACTTATTTATTCATCAGTTCTTTCATTCACCCATATATATATTTACTCATTCATAACTCATTTACTTATTCAGAAGATGTTCTCTGAGGATCTCCTAGGTCTCAGGGCTGTGCTAGGAAATGCAGGTATGAATGTGACTAAGACGGAGTTTCCACCCTCAAGTAACTTACAACCTATTGGTGGCATGAAAGGTCACAGACCATGGATTCAAATCTGGCTTTGATATTTTTAGTTAAGTGACCTTAGGTAAGTTTCTTTACTTCTGTAAGTATCAGTAAAACAGAAATAATAAAACCTAGGTTGCCGAGTTACATGAGAATTAAACAAGAAACACCCTAGCACAGTATCTAAGTATATACTCAATAAATATTTGTCCCTCCACAGTCTGTGAGTCTCCCTCACCTCCAAGATGCATCCCATCCCCACTTCCTCTAGAAGACCACGACTCTCCTAAGGACCACTGTGCTCTTTTGAACATCTGACATATTCAGACTCATAGGTAACACCCAGTGAGTTTGTGCACCGACCTCAGGAATATCACTGTAAGCGGGAAATCGGGCCATCTGACCCCAGCTTTGCCACCCACTGCCTCTTAGATGTTGAGGCCCATATTTTATTTTATACAGAATATAATCAACTGGGAATAGCGAAAGCTGTAGGAATGGAATTCCCAGAGTACAACAGGCTATCAGCTCTCTTCCAGTGAGACATCGGGACTAACTTCATGGGAGACCTAGCATTTGCCTCAGGCCTTAAGTGGTGACCTGGGATCTAGATCTTGATAGCATGACTCTACAGCCTCTTAATCATTAAGCGCTGACACCCACCCCCTGGGCTTTAGGGTCACTGCATCTATGAAATGCAAGTATGTGATTAGATTAAGAGCGATAAGGTCCTCTCCAAGTCTAAAAACTATGATTACATGAAGAAAACACCGTTTTAAAAATATTTCCTGATGACTGCTTCTGGTTTCTCTGTCCCTCTTTCAGGGCATAGACTGGAGGCAGACAGATCTGAGTTCAGATCTCTTCTCCAGACTTATCAGCTGCGTCAATTAAGTGAGCTTTTCAACTTTCTGGGCCTCCATTTCCTCCTCTGTGAATACACAAATAATACCAGTGCCCAGCCCACTGGGACCCCAAGAAGATTTGATGAGCTGATGCACAAAAGCTCCCCACCTTCTGGTGAGCTCCCAGAAGGCGCATTGGAAGTATTAGCTGTTAACACTCTTGCTCTTGTTGTAATAATTAATTTCAACTTCTCCCCTCCATTCTCCAACTGTTGGGAGAGAGAGCATCTAGTAGAGAGGGGCAAGAGCCCTGGCAGGTGGTTCCTATTTATTGAGACACAGCTAGCAATTCTGTCACTGGGTGACGTACTGGGGGCTTGGCATTAGCCAGGCTGGAACCCAACAGGCCTGTTATGTAGAGAGCAATGACCTGTTTTATGGAACCCCAAAGCAATGAACACTGAGAGCTGACAAATCAACTGACATCCTTTAGCAGTGACATCATTTCCCCTCGCCTCTTCTTTTCCTCCCTGCCTGGCACCCACTACCTCCTTGCCTTCTCTTGAGGTAGGAGTATCCTTTCTTCTTCTGTGCTGAAAATGCACTATCATCCCTGACTCTGAACACGTCTGTATTTTTACTTTTGAAATCGGTTCTGTCAGTGGCCCTGGGCTCTGGGATGCTCTGACAAGGAGCCAGGGTGTTGTTTGGACCAGCCTCATAGCCCATTGGCGGCTCTCCTCTCCTGAAGACTGACCGACAAGGTCTAAGTTTTAAAATAGTTCCAGTGTCAGTTCTTGGAGTTTCTCATTTTCTGCTTGTTCATGCCTTACCAAAATTAGTTTTCTTCCTCTTGGGCCAAAAAGACAGTGTGTGGCAATGGAAAGAGCACAGGCTTTAGGAACATGCTGAGCTGGGTGCAAATCGTGGATCTGCCCCATATTCAAAACCTGACTGCGGAAAATTTTTCTTTTGTCACTGCCCTATGTAACACTTTCTTCCTCTGGAAAAAGAAGACTGGCAACCGTGCCTGTCTCATTACACTATAGGGAAGAACGTTAAGTGAGAAACTCCATGCACACGGTCTACCAGAAGGCCTGGTATTTAGGAGGCCTGCAGGAAATGTTAGTTACTTTCTTCTTCTTCCTGCTTCATTTTCCTTGACTCAATTGCCAGTTATCAGTGTCTCTTTCTCCCAGGGACAAGCCTAGAGGAGCTATAGCCTGTGAGGCAGGTTGAGATCCTACTAGCCCTGGAAAGAATGACCATCCAGGATCCTCTGGGGAGAAATAGGATGAAAAAAGAGCATGGTGTAGACCCCCCAAGGTTTAATGAAGCACAGTCAGGCACTAAACCCCCATCCATGCTGCCAGAAGGTGAGGTGGGAGGATTCGGGTGACACAGGTGTGGGGGACCAATCTCTCAGGCAGGAAGTCCAGGGTTACATCCCACCTCTTGGGTTAAACTTTCATGTTCTTTCCTTTCTCTGCAATTTCAGTATTTTCAAAATGAAGGTGCATTAGATGAGAGTTCTGGGGATGCAGACTTTTGCCACGGGATTGCTTCTCATCCTTTTTCTCCTCTTCCTCCTGGGCTTGTGCCCTTCCGACTACTGTGCCTCTCTCACTTTTCATTTTGCCCTACCGTGCCTCTCTGTGTCTCTGTCCATCTCTCCTTGCCTTTTAGTCTTTCTCTATGTAAGTATTTTCAGCATGGTTCGCTGTGTTTCTCTGTCTGCCATTCTGCTAAGCATTCCTTATTTGCCTTTTTCTTTGATAATCTGTTCGACTCTTTTCTGTGTATGTAGCTCAGTTTCTCTGTCCTCTTTCTTGACTTTTGGTTCCCACCTCTGAATCTGAACCCCCCTGTACCCCGACTTCCTCTCCCTACCCCACCTAGGAAGGCAGGCCCTCCATCCATGTAATTTTATACAGCACCACACGGCTGAGACCAGTTGAAGGAGTGAAAGTCAACAGTGTGTCCTAAGATCACCCCGGTGTAACAAAACAGAAACATCAGCTCTTGAGCCCTGTTTAAATTTAATTTCCTTGTTTGCTTCATTTGTTTTGCCTTTGAATGAAAACAAACAAAGAGCAGCAGAGAGGGGGTCCCCGAAAGGTCTGCCAGTGCAGCAGCTCCCATCCCCTTGGGTTGCTGGAGCCTGGAGCTGACCCTGAGCAGGAATACTACTCAGAGTGGCTGAGTCAGGCCACGCTGGGCATCCGCAGTCCCTGCCCATGCCTGGCCACAGGCCTAGACACCCTTCTTATTGCCACTCCCCAATTTCCTACAACCCAAGGTAATTAGCCTCTGTCTTGTCTTGGCTGCCTTACCTCTCTCTGATCGTGGACGACTGCCAAAGGGTCCTGAGCAAACAAGCAGCAGCAGCCAGGCCCGATTCCTGGGGTGGGGGGCTCATTCCCACACACTCAGAGGCTTGCCTCAGGCCCACCTTCACCTCCCTGGCCTCAGCTCTGTGAAAGGAATGCCAGGGAGCCTGGGTACTACAACCACGTGCCAACATCCACGGTGGGCCCGGAGACTGGTGAGGGAGGCGAGGGGCGGGGACGGGGAATGCAGGGGTGGGTGGAGGTGGAGGAGAGGAAGGAAAAGAACACCATGGTTCTGCAGAAGGAGAAGCACTGGAAGAAAGAGCCTGAGGTCTCAGCAGTCAGCCATTCCCACACGTGCTCCCAGCGAGACCTGGGGCCAGTTCATGCCCCTCCTCTGGCCTTGATGTTCTCATCTGTGAAATGGAAAGGTTAATCTTGGTGCTGTAAGACTTGCTTACTGGGTGTCGATGGAGACTCCTCTCAAAGTCCTGATTCTCAGCGCCCCCAGTTCTTCCCGGATAATGGAAGTAGTAGTGATAATGATGGTTTATTGAGCATCTGCTGTGTGCCAGGAACCATGCTAAGGATGTCACGTGTGCTATTTTATTTAATCTTCACCATAACCCTGCGGACCTGATGCCATCATCATCATTTCCTGTTTCACAGATGGGAGAACTGAGACTTAAAGGAGCCAACTTTTGGCCTAAAGTCACATGACAGGAGGAGCTGGAGCTGAGATCCATACCCAAACTGGCTCTGCCCACCCTCCCCTGTACCCCACATTATGGCTCTGTTCTCGTCCACTTCCAAGGAAAGAACACAGACGGGAAGACAGGCCCAGGTCTGCAGCCTGCAGACCCCAGGGAATATACTTCACACCTCATCATTCTCCTCTGTAAAATGGAGCTAATTCATCTCATCCATAAAATGGAGATAATTATTTATACCTCTGCAGGTTGTTGCAAAGACTAAACTGGATGGCAGAGGAGAAGGTGCTTCGGATTTTTCACACGGTGGTCCGCACATGAAGGAGGGCAATCGTGATCGTTCTGTTTGTCAAAGAGCAGAGAGCAGAACTGGGAAGGGCAACAGGAGGCAGTAGACATTGTGAATCCACATTCTCCTTTCCACCCTCCACCACATATACATATTTTTAAATCAGACAGAGGTGAGCTTTGCCATTGCCCCTACACTACCCACTGTGTGGCCTGTGACAAACTTCTTAACCTCTCTGAATTTCAGTTTTTTCATCTGTGAAATGGGATCATAAGAGGACCAGTTCCATAACATTGTGAGGATTCAGTGAACTGACATGTAAAGAGCACAAGGGAGCATCTAGCTGTCAGTACTTCCCGAGGGGTGGGAGGATGAGTGCCCACCGTTGTGACTGTTCCCTAAGCACTTGTGCCTGGGGTCGCCACCGTCAGCACCGTTGTGTCCACACCTTTCCTGCGTGAGGGCCAAGTTAAGTCTTCATCTCTGACACTGGCCCCGTTGCTCATCACTCCCCAGGCACACTTGCTATAGGTGCCAGCCCCTTCCTTCTCCTTCGTTTGCTTCTACTCTTCCCTTTCTCCAGAATGACATTCTCCCAGCTCTGCCCATGACTGCTTCCTTGTTTTCCTTCAGGTCCTTGATTAAGTGGCATCTCCTTAGAGAGGCCCTCCTCATCCACATCCTCTATGGTAGATCCCACCTGCCACACACAAA
Organism: Manis pentadactyla; assembly: GCF_030020395.1. NCBI lineage: Eukaryota > Metazoa > Chordata > Mammalia > Pholidota > Manidae > Manis > Manis pentadactyla. The sequence continues at coordinate 204,267,860 of NC_080021.1, read as the reverse complement.
GCCACAGTACTTGCTAAAGTTGTAATGATGTAGCATCTGTTGACTTGTTCGCTGTCTGTCTTGTCTCACTAGAATGTCAGCTGCCTAGAGCAGGGTCTGTGCCTGCCTTTTTCATCCTATATCCCTGGTGCCTAGAACAGTGCTTAATGCCCAGTAAAGAATCCAATGAACAGTTGTTGAACAATTAGAATGAATTTCCAAGTCCATGCAAAAATCTGCAGACACTGACTTATCTCCTTTGCTCACTTACAACCTCTAACTCATTTTCTCAAGCATTCAGGACTCGTCTACTCTGTGTCAGGCTGTGGGCTACTACCATATCTCTCTCTCTGTATCTCTGGGTTTCTATGTCTGTCTCTCTGTTTATCTATCTATGTATCTATCATCAATCTTATCTAAAATAATCATCAAAACAACTCTGTAAGGCAGTTACTATCATTCTTTTCCAATAGATCAGGGTACTAAGGCACTGAGAGTTTAGATAACTTGACCACAGCTCAAGCTAGTAAGTGGAGAAACCCAGGTTTGAACTCAGACAATTTATTTCTAGAACCTGAACTTGAAATTACTACACTAGATTCTGAGAAGAGTTGGACGTGTAGAAACTCTGGGGGTCTGGCAGGCGAAGCTGTTTAAAGGGATCTTTTGTGCAAATGTCCATGCCCAGGTAAGTTGGAAACAATATGGAAAACAGATTTTCAGTCTCGACACCAAAATCTACATGGCTGCCACTGAACTCTGAGCTTTGTCCTGCCTCTGCAGTCCTGGCAGGGACACACAAACAGCTGAACCATGAGTCTCTACAAAGACCTCCGATCCTCCTCGTGATAGACTCCCAGTGCCCAGGATCACCAGCTCTTATCTGATTCGTTGTTTCCCACATGTTGCTGCAAACAAGTCCAGGCTCCAGGCCCAAAGATGGAAAAGCCCAGGGGGCTTGGAGACTTGGATGAAGCATTGCTGTGCTCTGGATAACCCCCAGGTCACTCCTGCTTCTGCCTGGGCAGCACGTTACGGAAGCAGCCAGGGACACTGCCATGGATATTATAATTATATATTAGATGAAATCCCCAAATTTTCCTTTATTTACATTCCTACCCTACCCTCTTCATTTCCTCTCTTCATGCCAAGAATCAGTACAGAATTTACTGGAAACAGCATGGAAGTCATCAGGAGTTATCCAGGGCTGACTTCCAAAAGTGCTTGCCCAGATAATGGGAGGCGAGAGACCTGAGGGCCATCTTGCCCCAGGCCCTCGGCAGCTATGAGTCTTGGGCACAGAGTTTCCCCTTTGGAGGCCTCTGTTTCTGCATCTTTAGACAAAAGATTGAGTGGGGCCATCCCAAAGGACAGTTTCATGACTTCGAAGCCTGTGCATCTTAAGAGATAATAAAGGCGGGGAGACAGACTCAAGCCCCTGGCAATTGACGAGGGAAGAGTCTGAGGCCGGCGGAAGAGCTCCCTTCAACCTGGGCTGGATAACTGTCCCCTCTCTCAGTTTCAGGACCCAGTCTGTTCAGTGGGCCTCCCAAGCCAAGTCCTCGACACGACTGGGCTCGCCTCTGAGGGGCCTCTCAGCTCCCAGGAGAAAGGAGACAGGCACGGAGCAAGCCTTGCACACTGACCAGGGGCCTGGGCCGCAGCCTCTGCACCCATGCGAGCTGACGCTGAAGCCCAAGGCTGATCCAGGACGCAGCGGGGGAGGAAGCCAGGCGGGCCTGACAATTCCCACCCTGCCCCTCACTGGCTTTTCCTTCCCACTGTGAACTTTGCGCAGTCTTTCTTTTTTGCCTCTTCATCCCCCCCCCCCCACCTCCTTCCATCCTGCCTGCCTTCCGTCCTCTTCCTTTCTTGCCTTTCTCCCTGCATCCTCTCCTGTTTTGCTAACATCTCTCCTTTCCCTCCCGGCTTTGTCCGTTTCTCTATTATTCCTGACTTCCTCTTTCGTCTCTCCCCTTCCCTCCTTCCGCTTTGCTTTCTTGTTCTCTCTCTGTCTAGGTCAAGAATGCTGCCTCTCTCTCTCTCATTCTCGGTGTCACTGACTTCCTACCCGTCAGTCTCTGTCTTTTTGTGTCTATGTTCACTTGTCTTTACCGGATCCCTCTGCATCTGTATGTCCTATCTCTTCCTCCTTTTCTTATCACTTCTCAGTCTCTGTCTTGCTTGGTACCAGGACCTCTCTTCTTCCATCGTGTGTCTTTCCCCTCTTCCTTCCCACCCTGGCCTAAATACAAGGGTCTGGGCCTACTCGATGGCTCTGGGCTAAAAAGCCAGTTGGATGTGGCCAGGGGTCCCAGAGCTCAGCAGGGGCGCCATGGCTAGGTGGTGCCCTGTCCTGTGGGTCAGGAGGTAGGGTGAAGGAGGCAGATAACTGGATAACTCAAGACTCAATTCCATCTAGCGTCGGGTCATGCTGACCTCTCCGAAGTGCACAGTTGGGGCCCCAGAGAGGGGAAGAACTGTCCTCAAGCCAGAAGCATATACAGCCATGTGTCCCCAGCCAAGAGAGATTCGTAGAGGAAAAATAAAGCTGTTTTTCAGCCGACAGACTGTGAGGCTCCTAAAACCTGCTGGGGACTCTCAGGCAGGCTGTTTCTTTCCTCAAACTGCGTCAGGATTTCATCCAGGAATGGGACACCAGCCAGGGTTCTGGAGGGACAGGGTACAGGCTGCTCGTGTGAACTCGCAGAGGGTGGAGGGATGGGAGCCGAAGTCGTGCTGGAAAGCGAGGCCTTGAATGCGGGCAGAGGAGCTGGACTTTATCCTGAAGGCAATGGGGAGCCAGGGAAGGCTATATTTAAACCTGTGTTTTGTGGCGACCGCTCTGACCATGGTGTGGAGAATAGGCTGGGTTGAGTGGAGAATCAGGGAGGCTGTTCAGTGCGGGGGAGGGGAAGGATGGGTCCTCACACATGTGGGGATCCAGGGAGTGGTGCCCTGGGGCACGTGCTGGGCCAAAGGGGAACAGCATGGGCTCAGCTCAGTGTGGAAATGTCAGGAAACAGCCTTTCCTATTCTCAGTAACTGACTGTAGTGCAGAGTGCTTAGGAAAAGGACATCTTTGTTGGGCATCTGCAGTGAGCCTCACACAAAGCCAGGAGCTTGGGATGGGGAACTAACCAAGCCAAAGCAGGCCTCTGCTCTCTCAGAGCTCGCGGTCCTGGTAGGGAACCAGAAGGGGACAGGCAGTTACACGGTGCTTCACTTCAGGTACTGATGGGAAAGCCTAGCGGCCGAGGAAACACCAAGGAAGGGCTCCTGACCCAGTCATGTCTCCTTCAGTTCAGCTTTGCAGACCTACTGCGAAGTCTTCCTGAGGAAGGGAGAGGGGGTGCTGCCCTGGATTGAGTAGCGCCACCCCACAAAATTCACATCTTCCTGAAACCTCAGAATATGACCTTATTTGGAAACAGAATCTTTGCCAATGTAATTAATTAAGGATCAAAATGAGATCATACTAGATTAGGTTCATCCCTAAATTCAATATAGTGACCAGTGTCACTTTAAAAAGAGGAAAGGACTCAGGAAGTCACACAGAGAGAAGAAGGCCCTGTAAAGGTAAAGACAGAGATTGGAGTTTTGCTGATGAGCTAAGGAATGTCTGGAGCCATCAGAAGCTAGAGGAGACAAGGAAGGAGTTTTCCCAAGAGCCTTCAGAGAGGACATGGCCCTGCTGACACCTTGATTTCAGCCTTCTGGCCTCCGGAACTGTGAGAGAATCCATTTCTGTTGTTTTAAGCCACCACATTCATGGTCATTTATGACGGCAGCTGTAGGAAACCAATACAGGGGTGAGGAGAGCTTCAGGCAGAGGCCGGATTAAGAGAAGCCTGGGAGGCAGAGACGGCTGATGCAACAGCGAGTGTAGCTGGATGTGGGGAGCAAGGAGTGGGTAGGAGAGCTGGAGCTGCAGAGGGCCGGCCCCAGGAGGAGCGTGGGAAGGATACAAGGGACAATGGCATGGATGGCTTCATGGCTGCCGGGAAGGGTTGCTCTGCAAGAAGGCCAAGCATCTGAACAGCATCCATAGGAGAGAAAGCAGGTAACCTAAAGCCTAGATGTCATGCCCCTGAAGAACATTTGAGTAATCAGACTATTTATTCAAGCTAAGAGAAGACACAGGAGAATGGCCCACTGTCTTCAACGCTTCGTAGAGCAGTGTGGGTGTCAGAGGGCACAGATGCGTTCACTCTAACCCCAGAGGGCAGGGTGGGGTGAAAGGCTATGAGGGAAGTAGATTTTAGGTCCCTATCAGGGAACATGGCAGTGCTGGCCCTCAGTAGGGTGGGACTCTGAGGGGCTAATGAGAGCCCAGTGCTCAGGGCAGCACAGAGCTGAGGGAGGTGGGGGCGAACTCTCAGCCAGGCTTTGCCGACAGCAGCGGGTCAGCATAGCCAAATGCGTGTCATAGGGAGCAGTGGGGACTGCAGTAAATTAGGAACAGAGTGGAGAGTGCTTAGCTCCAGCTAACCACTGCAGTGTGAGAGTGGAGACCCGATGTTGAAAAAAATCTTCTGAGCCATAACTGTAGATGTTGAGGTGAAATCTCTTAATTAGTAGTTGCAGGTGACCAACTTAAAACCAGTCACATAAACTAATTTTGTTGGTCCCAGTTAGCCTGCAGGTCATTAATTTGGAATCTCTAATCTAGGTCTCCTGTCTCGGGGTACAGATGGGGAAGCTGAAGCCTCAAGAGACCCAGAGATTTCATAGTCACAGCAGAGCCAGGATTAGCACATGGAGGTCCTGACACAGCTCTTACCAGCAAGCCTTGACCCACACCTTCTACCTTAGGGTTACCTTGTTAGGGGAGAGCACAGAGCCAGCTCAGCATGGGCTCCCAGGGGGGGGGTGATGAGCCACACTCGTCTTTGTTCCCAGCTTTGCCAACCATCTATCAGGGGCCTTGAACAAAGGTCTTCTTCCTCTTTCTGAACTTCAGTTTCTTCTTTGTTCGGAGAGGGATTGATGAGGAGATTGGATGGAGATGTTCCTTCTTTCTCTGACTTTCTAGGACTCTAGGAACTCCTGAAAATAGGAATGGATCCAAGCCAGAAGCCAGGCACCCTAACTTCCCTGCTCACATTGTGCCGGCTGTGGGCCTGTCCCAGCATGCAGAGGGGCTGCCCAGCACCCCCACCCCTAGTCTCACCTCCATCTGTGAAAGAACTGTTGCTGTGAGCAGTCTTAGGTCATCCTGGAGAGGTGTTAGCAGACTGCAGGGGAACACCATGAATGATGTGTAGCAACTGAAAGGCAAGACAGAATCCAGATTTCTGGCATCTTTCTTTCTTCTGTGTTCTCCTTTTCCCCAAGGACAAACTCCCCCATGTACCAACAACCCCATTCTGCTTTCACATTCAGATCACAGCAGGAAAAAGCCTGAGGTCTCAGACATCCCTGACCAGACCTTTTCTCTTTATAGGAGAAACCGAAGCTCAGAGAGGTCACAGGGCCTGCTTTCGGTCAGAGCTAGGCTGGACCAGGGCTCTTGACTCTACACTAGAGCCCACCTACTGTTCTCTCATCCTCGGTCCAAGAGTACATGTGCCCCCAACCCACTTTAGTGTCTGAGAGGCTAACAGCCTGGCATAAGGAGTCAGAACACCCTACGGTCGATTCAAATCTCAGACACTTTCTGGGCTGTCCAACATACCTGTTTGCCTTGGCCCTCGATTTCCACATCTGTAAGAGAAGAGTATTCCTACTTCTTACATTAGAGTTTTGTTGTGAAGCAAATACAGAGTATTTAGTGCATGCAGAGCTCCCTCCCAAGCATAGCATGCCCAGCACACAGTAGGTGCTCAGTATCAAGTACATACCAAATACAAACAAGACGTTTCTTCAGTAGGTCTTCATCAGGGATGCCCATAAAGTGGATCTCAGGATTGGCTAATTTCCCCATCCACCGTGAAGTCGCTCACATCTCTGTCCTCTCTCCAAGTTCCCAGCAGACCTTTGGACATGAGATATGTTAAATTTGGGATTGTTTTCCCCAAATATCTGACATAACAGGAGGTGCCTTCCCTCTTGTGTTTTTGTTTGTTTGTTTGTTTGTTTTTCTGCTAGTGTTCCTTGAACCTGTCCTAATGCAGTTCTCACGATCATCCAGAACTAAGATTGTCAGTGATACAAGAGCGGGACAGATTTTAGAAATCATGTTTTAGGACTCTGTGAATCCCTAACATATGACCTGGCATTTAGTGGGTACTTAATTTGGTAAATACCAAAGGTCAGCAATAGATACTGCAAGTTGAATGGACGGAGTCAGCCCTTCTATATAAATATATGGAGGTTCATCTGTAGCGATTAGCCAAGGACATAACAGTGCCATGGCCCCTGCCTGCCCATCACTCTCCCCTTCAACCAGTTATCCAGTTCTCAGCACCAACCACTGATGGTGTTAAGGTCCACTGAACTCTTTGAACCTCCGCAATATGGTACCATCTAAGGTGGGTAGTATAGTATCCCCATTTTCTTTACAAAGAAACTAAGAAAGGTTAAATGCCTTGTTCAAAGTCACCTCATTAGGAAATGGCACAACCATGAGTCTAGTAACACAGGCTGTCTGGCTCCAGAGGCCACACTTGGATAATCTTAGGCATTCCTTTCATAGGCAGTGGTGCAGCTGAAATTTGAAATCTATGTCTCAGATTAAAAGAGCTCTGCCCAATGTTTGGGGCAAACTTGTAAGCAGCTAATTTTCCTGGGGTAAAGGGTGATTCACCCCATAATAAAGGAATAGGAATTCCCAGGAGGCTGTGATCTCTAACAACCAGTATACCTGGAGGGGAGGTACACTTGACTTGGGTCTGGAAAATGGATAGCATTGGCCATTTAGAATGAGGGAAGTTACTGCAGCACAGGCAGAGGAAAGAGCTGAAATAAAGACAGGGAGGTACAAAATTGAAGGCACACACAGGGGCAGCAGAAGGAACAGCGAACAGTTCAGGCAGTTGAAATGCATGATAGATGAGGTTGGCTAGGCCAGACTTGCAAGGCCTTGTAATGCAGACTAAGGAACTGTTGATTCCTTCTGAGCAGCAGTGGGAAGACCTCATCTGGGTTTTAGAACGATCTCTGTGGAATATGGGTTGGAGCTTGGCGTGGCTCTTAGGCAAGTCCTGGTAAGAGATAATGAATCTGGAATCAGAACAGTGGCCGTCGGGGATGGACAGGAGGATGTGGGTGAAGAGAGGCCTAGGATGTGGGGTGTCTGTACTTATAGCTGTCCTTGTGAATCTGTCAAAGAACAACCAATAAGCCTGCCTCATTAAGTAGATATAGCATGGCATTTGAAATTTTAAAAATCTGGGTTCAAATCCTGACTCTAACCTTTTCATACTTGGGTAACCTTTGAAAAACTGCCTAACAATTGAGACCAAGCCTTTTCCTGCATCCAGAATGTGGGAGTCATAAATTCTACTTCAAAAATGTGTATGTGCAATATTTAAAAAGTCACTCTATATGTCAGTTTCTGGCACCTAGTAGGCCCATCATTCATACTGATTTCCTCCCATCCTCTCTCTTTGCTTCAGTTTTATTGCAGTAAGCATTCATATTCATTCTCTCTCCCTCCACCCTCTTCCTGCCCAGCTTCCCTCTCTCTGTCCCTCTTTCCCCAGGATGCCAGAAATGAAATAACATTCTTTGCATGTTTTTTCTAAAGCTGCTGGCAGCCTTCCCTCAGACCTCTGGCTGGGTCAGGACTCATTTGCATTAGCTTGTGTGAGGCCAGCCTGAAGGGGAGGGAGAGGCCCTGTTTTCAGGGAGTTTCATCAGGCCTCCCTGCCAGAAAAAGGAGAAGTTACTATTTCTTTCTGGGAAACCTTCACAGACTCAAACAAGCAAGGCAGGCCAGGGAGCTGTCTCACTCGTGCAGAGGACAGTAGGTGGGGGAGCTGCCTGCCTGACTCCTGTGACTGCATCCAGCTCCTCTCATCCTTACCACAGGCCTGTCCCCGGAAATCTCCCCTTCGGCATGTGTAGTAACTTAAGCCCATAAATAGATCTTTCTTAATTGTATCTATGGCCTGCAACAGAGAGCAAAGGGTCAAGGAAGACACTCAGAAGCTACAGGATAAATAAACAGCAATGTTGCTGGCTTCTAGATGGATATTAAATCAGCAAGAGCATCTTTTAAAAACGCAGAGGTAATCCCTGGAGGGTTTTTTTTGGTCGGTTTTTTGCTTTAATCCTGTGAATTTTGTAACAATATGCTGCCTTAGAGTTACACTTTCCTCCAGGAATCTCAGTAATGTCCAAATCTAGATGAGCAATGGCAGGGCAACGGGAGTCCCCTGAAAGGGTCTCAGGAGTGCCACTGGCACCATGAAGTGTGCTGACCCTGGAGCAAGGCTTATGCCATTTACAGAGAGGCAGACTGAGTCCCTAGTATTTCACTGGACAACCTCCCATAATTTCCCATTATTATTTTTCAGGTCCTAGCCTGGACATGTCTTCTTCAGGCAAGACCTTGGCCTCCTCTTTCATAATAGTCCCCATGTAAAAATAAGAAAAGGAAAAATAAAAGACTCAGTGACGTGATGGCTGTAAAATTAACTAATCCAATCATCTCAATAACCCCATGAGGACAGCATTTTATTATCACCATTTCACAGACGAGGAAACCAAAGCCTGGAGAGGTTAAGAAATTCGCCTGAAGCCATATACTAGTTAGTGGTAGAGCCAGGATTTAAATTGAGACAGGCTGGATCCAGAGCCAAGTTCCTAATCATTAACTAGTCCAGCCACCCCAGAAGTCACACTCGCACTTAACGAGCCTACCACACAGCAGATCAGGCACTCCCACACATCACAGGGCCTCGGCGCACGCTATATCTCTTATTCACCCTCCATTCTCAGCCTACATGTTGCTTCCTCAGAATGGCATCCCCAGGACCCACAATCTATGTTACGTTCCCTATCCCTTCCCTTTATTGCAATTCTTAAACTTTGCAATGACACATTTCTGTGTGTGTTAATGTCTGTCCCCTATTAGACTTGCTTGACTCTGAGGGTCCAGATGGTACCTGTTTCATTTATCTCCAAACACTCAACCACACACGTGCAGAAGGCACTCAATAAATAGTTATTAGATAAGTAAATGAATACATGTAATATTACATTTAATCATAGCTGTAATCCTATGAGGCAGATACTTCTCCTACGGAGGCTGAGAGAGACTCAATAAACTGAGCACAGTCACTGAGGGAATAAATGACAGTACCAGAATTTGAAAGCAGGTCTTTTCTGACCTCAGAGACCCTGCCCTGAACCACTTCCCTCCTGCAAAGCCCTATAAGAGACACACAGAGGAATGAGACAGTGTCTGTCCTAAAGAGCTCCTTATTCTACTGTGAGGAGCCAGGTATGTATACAAACCACCATGCCACAAGCCACATTAAAATTGATGAATTGGTTCTAAAACATCACACAGATCATGAGCTATGGCCAAAAGGTGGGGAAAACAGGGTGTTGGGAAAAAGAGGAATGACCTCCTCTAACCTTTGTTTACTTACCCAGCGCACTCTTACTCCCTATGAGAATATTCAGATATGTCACTCTCCCTATTCCCTATTAGCTATAGCATTCATTCACTTTGTTTTGGAGTCTCTGCTTCTCTCTAGGGTTCTGTGCTACATTCTGTGGACCAGGAAACAATGCATTCCCCCTACTGCCATGGAGCTCATGATATAGTGTGGCCCCTGGTGTGAGAGCTCAGAGGAGAGAATGCCTCTCAGTCCAATGAAAGCTGCCAGAAAGAGTAACTTTTCAGTTGAGTTTTAAAAGATGAAAAGGATCAGTAAGATGTAGATAGAGAAGAGAAAATGGGTTTCCAGGGAGAGGGAATCCATATGTGCCAAGTTATTGAAGAACAAGGCAACATAACAATTTACAAACCCTACTCAAGTTATCCTAGGGCATTGGGGCAAATTTGAAAGATGAGACTGAAGAGGTTGATGGGACTCGAATCATGAATGGACTTTATTGCCAGGCTAAGGATTGTACTTTATCTTGAGCCACTAAGGGTGTTAAGCCAGTTGCTCAGTAGACATTGTCACATTTGTATTTCAGGAATATTACTCTGGCTAATATACTGGTAATTGGTTGGAGGTGGGAGAGAACTGTAGGAGGCAAATAAGGAGGCTGTTCTCGAGGCCTGGATGAAAAGCAGTGAGGTCTAGGATAGGCCAGCATTTGAAGAAAGGTGGGTGGTTGCAGTCTACAGCATCAGGTGAGCAGGGTGAGAGTGAGGGGTGTGCCGTAGGCAGCTCGTCAGCATGTACGCACTTACTTTGCCTGATGACCCTTGTTAAGAACTCTACTTCGATCCCTTGCCTTTAGGGTGGCCCAGAGTGGAGCAATTGCTGGCGAAAACCAGAAAGCATTTGCCAAGCACAGGCACCTCCTACGGGCAATAACTGTTCTCAGGAAGATCAAAAACAAGCAAGCCCATGTGAGCTGGCAAAAGTCCCCATTATTTTATTGTTTTATTTTTAAGAGTACCTGGCTCGCATCTGTATTCGAAACAGCAAGAAATTCTAACAGGGCACCACTACCATGTGAGGAGCTGATGGGGTTGAAATGAGAGTGAGATGTGGTTTCTTTCTCCCAGAGAGCTCACATGCCAGTGGAGATGACAGCAAATAATGGAGAGATGAGGACAGTGTCACTCATGGCCTCAGGTCCCAGGTATTAAGACACTCAGAAGAAGAAATAATTAGCCCCATCTAAACAGGTCTGGGTCTTTCCCAGAGCCAGGGAATTTAGTTCTGAGCCAGGTGGGAGAACTGAACGAGGTCACTGACTAGAGGTTTTCTTTGCCAGTCGCTAGACTGAGCTGCAGCGCTGAGCAGAGGGGCAGTCTACCTTCTGGGACAAGGGTGCACTACAGTCCTATTAATGATAACAGCTATCTGCCCCCACCACTGCTTAAGCACTTAGAAATGAACCAGGTACTATGTCAGATGGGTGATTGAACATTATTGCGCTTACCCTTCACACTAACTTCCTAACGGATATTTCAGAGGGGTGTCTGAGAATCTAGACTCTTGGATGCAAGTGACAGAAACTCAGATCCAAGTTGCTTATGGAAAGAATGGAACCTATCCTCTTATCTAACTGGAAAACCCAATAGATGTGCTGACTTCCATCCCAGCAGGATCCGGGAGTTCAGATGATATAAGATGGACTCTTTATCTCTGTCTCAACTTCGCTCTAGGTTGGCTGCATTCTGAGGTGGGTTTTCCCTATGAAGGATGGAGATGGACCCCAGAAGCTACAGGCTTTGGTGGTCCTTCATGCCCATCAGCCCAGAAAGAGAGAGACATGCCCCTTTCCAGCCAGTCTTGCAGGCCCCAGGAGAGGACTCTGGCTGCCTTGCTTGGGTGAGGCCTCCACTTGTTTGGTAGAAGGCAGACACATGAAATGGGCAGTTCTACCCAAATCACATTTAGAGGTGGAAGAATTGTTTTTAAATGGACACAGGCACCATGCTTCCAGAAAACTGGTTAAGAAAGACTGAGTAAGGGAAACAAATAAAAATTAAAAACAAAAATTGTTGTCCTCAGAGTTTCATCATCTCCATTGCACAGATGAGGAAATAGAAGCCCACAGGGGTGAAATGCAGAGCATGGTCCCCATGTAGGTCTTTCTATCACCAACACCCAGGATCCTTAACCACTGTGCTGCCTTGCCTCAATGCACACTCAGTGTTCTGAGGAGGGTGGGATGGTGGGAAACCCCACTCAGGTGCAGCAACCAAAGCCACAACAGGGAACAGGAGAGGAGGGTCACAGAGAGAATGGGCTGGTGTGATGGGAAACAGGGTACTGCAGGGGACTCCCTGGAAGGCCCAGCCTCATCTCCAGGCTTCAGGAAACCTTTGCTGAGCTAGTGACATCAAGGCTGGTTGTTGGCAAGTGGAATGATGGGACAATGGGGGGACCGGTGCAGACGCAGGAGTTCTAAGTGTCTCGGTGCCACCTTAGTCCTTGGACTGATCCAAACCTCATGGAGATTTTTCTGCAAAAGGGAACAGTTTTGTCTTCTAAGTCAAGGTGAATGCAGCACAGGGAGCCCTCAACCAGCAGCTGGTTAAGTGCCAGCTATATCACTGTGCCACGCTGTGTCTGCCCTTGATTAGAAAGCCCCCTCCACACCCTCCCTGCAGTCAGTCATCGAATTCTCTGAATGTAACACGTGGGGCAAAAAACCCTGCTTTGTCTTGCTTTCAAGGTTATTTGCGTAATGAGCTTTGCAAAGTGTAAATTGATAGGTGTCAGGGATGTGTTCATTTGTTTGCTTCCATTATGAAAACAAAAATAAAATGCAGAGTACGGAGACGGTACAATAAACTGCCACATGCCTGCCGTGCAGGATTAATACATATCAGGACTCTGAGCTCATTCTTCTCTCCTAAAATAAAGACACATAGAGACGACTCTTTCTTCCTGACACCAGTCTGATGCTGTCTCCTTCCCTCCTAGGACACAATCACTGTCCTAAATTTTTATCAGTCTAGTCCAAAGAGCAAAATGAGCTTATGTTTTGTTTATTTCTTTGCTTGCTTTTTCGCTTTTAATTTCCACCATCAACCCCATTTCCTATGTTAGCAAATTGAACCTACAGTTGCTTCCAGCTGACACTTGCAGCCTTTGTTATATATTATTAATATTAATTCAACTTCTGTAACAACCAAATATTCAAAACCAAGGCACAGAAAGTCTCGCTGAGTCTTATCTCTCCTGAATAACTCTTTTTTTTCCTTTTTATGTCAATAGCTGTAAGAAAATAAATAAGTATTTTAATAATGTATTCTTCTAATCTTGTGCTTACGCAAAGCCTTACGTCTCTGAGAGCTTGCCCAGGCGTGGCGAGGTCTTATCAGGGCCGGATGCCCCAACCGTGCCCAGCCAGCCCGTTGCCCTTATTCTGGAAGCGCACGGTTTCTAAGGCTGATGTGTCCAGTTGACCAGAGGCTTATCTTCATGGGACAAAGGGAGCCCGATGGCAGCGAGGGCCCTGAGATAGTAGACGAAGGCTATGTGAGGTTGCCTGAGTTCACAGCAGTGATCAGCCCTGCTTGCTGGAGCAAAGCAAGGCAGCATGGCAGGGAGTTCACAGCCCTGGTGGTGGAGACACATAGACCTGGGTCTGAGTCCTGTATTCTGCCACATCTCAGGCAGGTGTCTTTCCAGAGTCACAGTGCCGCAGGGAGCCTGTTTCCAGTCTGTACATGGGCAAGGGAGAAGCACCGCCCTTGCAAGTTTCCTGGGAAGACAGGCATAAGGCATCTAGCACTGTAGTGCCTGACACTCACTTACCAGACATACTGTCAGAGGGGAAGGAGTGGTAAGCTGGGCTCTGTGGGCAAGCAGAGAACAGGGCAGTGTGGCCCAGACACCAAACATCAGAGTAAGAGGAGGAAAAAAGAAAATCAAAACAGAGCAGATTTCCCAATATAAAAGCTCCCTGAGGCCCTACTTCGAGCTTGTGCTATGTACACCGGAGGCAGGGTGATGCCTCTGGGAAGGACAGCTCACTCTCAGCACTGTTCTTAGTCCTCACTGTGAGTCTGCTCACCGTGCTAAGTGTCTATATGGCATCCTGGCTTGGAGGCAGGGGATCTGGGTTCAAATGCTAGATTTGCTTTGAGCTCACTGTGTGACCTGGGACACATTGATTGCCCTCTCTGACTCCTGTTAAACAAATGGGTTGAATGAGCTCTTTGACAAGATTGTATCTGGGTGCTAACCATCTCTCAGCCTGTGAGAAAGCTCTGAGTTTTCTTGAGAAACTCAGGACTGACATAGACCAAGTTTCCCTTAGGGCTTTCCAAGCAACTGTTTTCACCTTCTCTGCAGTTCCCACCTCTGTTGGGAATCTTACTGAGATGTCACAAGTCCAAGTCCAATGTGCTTTTATCATCTTTATCCTTCTTATGGCAGCCTGGGTTGGGTAGCTGATCTTTAAGTCACTACTTGCAACCACCTAACTTTACCCTCTGTTGCTTTGGCCTTCCTCAGCTGGTGAGGGTGACAGCTCCCAGCAATCACCTAAGAAAGGTTTTTGCCAACCCCCTTCCAAAAAACCTGACTCGTTTTACCAGTGTCTAATTTTCTATCCTGTCTTATTCACCGCTGGTTCATGTGGACATGAAAGACTGTAAGTGCCTTTTGGATTAGGACTGAAGTGTTCATTCATGGTGGGAGTACCACGTAATATGAAGATCGCAGATTTGGGGTCAACTGGAATTGGACCCTGCTCTGGAAATGACTATCCATGTGATTCGGGAATCTCATTTCATCTCTGAGACTCTGTGTTTCTTCATCTGTAAATATAGATACAGATAATGTGAGCTAATACTTAAGGTCGCTGTTAGGAGCAAATCGGATACCTCACAGCCAATGACTGGCAAAGACCATGTGTATATATGAGACATGTATATCTTGCCTAGTGAAGTAAATCAGAAGCCCCATGAAGGGCAGGGACTGTGTTTTTATGTCTTTTTAATCTCTTCTCACATAATGTCCACTGGTGCACAGGATTTCTGGGCTGCATCTGCTTTTATAATAGCTGCAGCCAAGGCACATGGATGCACAAAAGTTTCTAGAAATACTGTGAAGTGAGCAAACAGCTGTTTCAACAGCCACAGAGGGACCAGCCTTCCTAATTCTTTGAGCTTGTGCAAACTGGAATCCCATCTTCTCTACCCAGCAACTTTGTCCTCCAGCTTTTCCAGTGCTGAGTGTGGGAAAGGATCCGCCCTTGCCCTGAGCAATGCACATGTGATTCTCACATTCTATGCCCAGTCCATGCACACACACCACACACACATGCACAGACACGTGGACATTTATATCTAAACACACACATATGCATATTCATTTATTTGACAAACATTTATGAAGGCCTACCTGTGATCTAGCAGTTTTCGACACAGGATAGATCAGTGGATAAAACAGACTAAATCCTTGGTTTTTGTGACTTTTATATTCAAGGGAGGGGGGTTGACAAACAAAATCAATAGGCATAGCCAACAAGGAAATGATATAATGTGTTAGAAGATCATCAACATGATCTTCAACATGAAGAAAAAATTGAGTGGGGTAAATGGCATTCTAATATATGTCTAAATGTAGCAGTTAGGATATAGTTGAAATTTGAAAGGGAGCCTCATGGAAAAGGGGTTATTGGCTTAAAGATTCAAAGGAGGTGAGGAAAGAAACAGGGAAAAGGACATCCTGGGCAGAGAGCAGCCAGTGCAGGTTGTTGGGAGTGTGCCAGAGATTCAGAGAAGCCCCACGGGATTGGAAACAGTTGTTGACTTTTGTTCATCAAAGAAATAGAACATGCAGGTGAGGATCACTAAAAATAGTCATTCTAACTGTATTGAGCTGTTAACCATCTGCCAAGAATTTGGCTAAGGGCATCTTACCTGCACTGAGGAATCTTCCCAACTGCCCTGCGAGGAGAGCAGAATGGTATTGATGTTATTGACAAGAAAACAGAGGCCAGAGGAGGTAAATGACTCGTCCTGTGTCACATAGCCTAGAAGCAGCAGAGATGATATTTTTACACATGAGCAGATATGGGATAAGGGTTGGGGCAAGAGGTGCTTAGTCAAACTCAGAGATCAGGAAGCTCAGATAGAAGACACCCAGTCCCCAAATTCCTGCCATGGTCTCCATAATGGAGTCAGAATCCTTTCAGATGGACACTCTTGGTTTTATTGGCTTTTTTATCAACTTGTTAGTGACACCTAATTCATGTACTGTGAAATTCACCCTTTTCAAGTATGCAAGTCAGTGGATTTTAGGATATTCATAAAATTGTGCAACCATCACAACTAATTCCAGAACATTTTAACCATCTGAACAAGAAACTCCATGCCCATTAGCATTCATTCATATTGCTCCCGCCTCCCAGCCCTGGCAACCACTAATCTACGTTTACTGTCTCTAAGAATTTGCCTGTCGTAGACATTTCATATAAATGGAACCATACAATATATGGCCTTTTCAGTCTTGATTCTTCCACTTAGCATAACGTTTTCAAGGTTCAGGGATATTGTAGCGTGAATAAGGACTTCATTCCTTTTTATGGTTGAATAATATTCAATTGTATGGATATGAAATATTTTGTTTATCCATTCATCAGTTGATGGATATTTGAGTTGTTTTCCACTTTTAGGCTATTAAGAATAATGCAGCTATGAAAATTTGTATGCAAGCTTTTCTATGGACATATGATTTCAGTTCTCTTGTGTATATTCCCAGGCATAGAATTGTTGGGTCATGTGTAAACTGTATGTTTAACTTTGAGATGAACTGCTAAACTGCTTTCCAATTTACATTCCCACCAGCAGTATATGAGCATTCCAATTCCTCCCATCCTTACCAACATTTCTTTCTTTTCTCTTCACAATAGCCATCTTAATGGGTAAGAAGTGGTATCTCATTATGGTTTTTATTTGCATTTCCCTAATAGCCAGTGGTGTTGAACATGTCTGCATGCTTCTTGGTCATTATATATCTTCTCTGGAGAAATGTCTATTCAAATTCTCTGCCCATTTTTAAATTGGGGAATTTTCTTTTTATTGTTGAGTTGTACTACTTCTTTAGATGTTCTGAATATTAGACCTTTATCAGACATATGATTTCAAATATTTTCCTCCTATTCTGTGGGTTGTCTTTTCACTTTCTTGATAATGTCCTTTCAAGCACAGAAGTTTTTAATTTCGATGAAGTCCAATTTATGTATTTTTTTCCCTTTCATTGTTTGTACTTTTGGTATCATATCTAAGGAACGATAACCTAATCTTAGGTCATGAAGATTTCTTTCTGTGTTTTGTTTTGTTTTTTTCTGAGAGTTTTACAGTTTTTACTTTTACATTTAGGTCTTTGATTTTTTTTTAGTGAAATTTTTTTATATGGTGTGAGATAGGGGTCCAGTTTCATTCTATTGCCTGTGGACATCCAATTGTCCCAACATCAGCTACTAGAGAGACTATTGATAGATGATTCTTCCCTCATTGAATTGTCTTAGCACTCTTGTTGAAAATTAAATGACCATAAATGTCTGAGTTTATTTCTGGACCCTCAATTTTACTTAATTGATCTATACCTATGCTTATGCCAGTACTAGAAAGCCTTGATTACTGTAATTTTGTAGTAACTTGTAAAATTGGGATGTATGAGCCTTCCAATTTCATTTTCTTTTTCAAAATTATTTTTGTTATTCTGGGTACCTATTATTTCCATATGAATTTTAGGAGTAGCTTGTCATTTTCTGGAAAAAAAATCAGCTGTGATTTTTTTAGGAATTGTGTTGAGTCTATAGATAAATTTCCACCTTAACAACATTAAGTCTTCCAATCCATGAACACTAGATGTCTTTCCATTGATTTAGGTCGTCTTTAATTTCTTTCAATGAGGTTGTATAGTTTTCAGTAGATGTTTCACACTCCTTTCATTAAATTTATTCTTTAGTGTTTTATTCTTTTCGATGCTACTGTAAATGTAATTGTTTCTTAAGTTCATTCTCTGATTATTCATTGCTAATATATAGAAATGCAACTTTTTGTATATTAATCTTTAACTTACTGAACTTTGTGGGTTTTTTTTTTAGCTTTTTTTGTGAATTCTTCTGTTTTACAATATACAAGATCATGTCATCTGCGAACAGAGATAGTTTAACTTCTTCAGTTACTATCTAGATGATTTTTATTTCTTTTCCTTGCTTAGTTGTCCTGTTAAGAACCTTCAGTACAGCGTTGAATAGAAATAATGAAAATGGACATCTTTGTCTTGTTTCTGACCTAATGGAGAAAGCTTTCGGTCTTTACCATTAAGTATGGTATAGCTGTGTGTTTTCTAGATGCCGTTTATCAGATTGGGAAAGTACCCTTCTATTCATAGTTTATTGAGTGTTTTGAAAGTATAATTAAAGAGATGTTAAAAAAAAAATTCAACCAAGTAAATTTGAAGATCTAATTGGCTTTATTAAATAATTCATGAATCAGGCAGCATTCCATCTAGCAAGCAGAGAGATGCTCCAAAGGGCTGCAGGAAGGGAGAGGTTTTTAAAGGCAGGACAGGGAGACCATAAACAGAAAAAAAGACTATTTGGGGTAAGGTCACCTTCCTTTGAGGGACAGAGAGTGTACATGTGATAGATTACCTCACTGCTGCTGACCAGAAAATTCCTGACTGACTAGATTTCTGGGGGAGGTTGAAACTGCAATTTGGTTAGTTATTAAGCCCTGGTTTGGTGACTTGGCCTAGGAGAAGTGACACCATGTTGGGCCTGTGGTTTTCTATTTAACAGGGTATTGGGTTTTGTGAAAGATTTTTCTGTTGTCTATTGAACTGATTGTGTAATTTTTTTTTTGGTATCATTAATCTACAATTACATGAGGAACATTATATTTACTAGACTCCCCTATCACCAAGTCCCACACCCCACACCCCATTACAGTCACTGTCCATCAGCATAGTAAGATGCTATAGAATCACTACTTGTCTTCTCTGTGTTGTACAGCCCTCTCCGTGCCCATCCCCCACATTAAGTCTGCTAATCGTAATGCCCCTTTTTCCCCTCTTGTCCCTCCCTTCCCACCCATCCTCCCCAGTCCCTTTCCTTTTGACAACTGTTAGTCCATTCTTGGGTTCTGTGAGTCTGCTGCTGTTTTGTTCCTTCATTTTTTCTCTTTATTCTTATACTCCACAGATGAGTGAAATCATCTGATACTTGTCTTTTTCCACCTGGCTTATTTCACTGAGCATAATACCCTCTAGCTCCATCCATGTTGTTGCAAATGGTAGGATTTGTTTTGTTCTTATGGCTGAATAATATTCCATTGTGTATGTGTACCACATCTTCTTTATCCATTCATCTACTGATGGACACTTAGGTTGCTTCCATTTCTTGGCTATTGTAAATAGTGCTGCGATAAACATAGGGGTGCATACATCTTTTTCAAACTGGGCTGCTGCATTCTTAGGGTAAATTCCTAGGAGTGCAATTCCTGGGTCAAATGGTATTTCTGGTTTTAGTTTTTTGAGGAACCTCCATACTGCTTTCCACGATGCTTGAACTAATTTACATTCCCACCAGCAGCGTAGGAGGGTTCCCCTTTCTCCACAACCTTGCCAACATTTGTTGTTGTTTGTCTTTTGGATGGTGGCGACCCTTACTGGTGTGAGGTGATAGCTCATTGTGGTTTTAATTTGCATTTCTCTGATAATTAGCAATGGGGGGCATCTTTCATATGTCTGTGGGCCATCTGAATTTCTTCTTTGGAGAACTGTCTGTTCAGCTCCTCTGCCCATTTTTTAATTGGATTATTTGCATTTTGTTTGTTGAGGTGCGTGAGCTCTTTATATATTTTGGATGCCAACCCTTAATTGGATCTGTCATTTATGAATATATTCTCCTATACTGTAGGATGTCTTTTTGTTCTATTGGTGGTGTCCTTTGCTGTACAGAAGCTTTTCAGCTTGATATAGTCCCACTTGTTCATTTTTGCTTTTGTTTCCCT
Organism: Manis pentadactyla; assembly: GCF_030020395.1. Taxonomy (NCBI): domain Eukaryota; kingdom Metazoa; phylum Chordata; class Mammalia; order Pholidota; family Manidae; genus Manis; species Manis pentadactyla. Next base: position 204,248,314 of record NC_080021.1, on the reverse strand, counting down.
TGCCTGGGGAGATATGTTCATGAAGAAGTTGCACATGTTTATGTCCATGAGATTTTTGCCTATGTTTTTTTCTAAGAATTTTATGGTTTCATGACTTACATACAGGTCTTTGATCCATTTCAAATTTACTTTTGTGTATGGGGTTAGACAATGATCCAGTTTCATTCTCTTACACGTAGCTGTCCAGTTTTGCCAACACCAGCTGTTGAAGAGGCTGTCATTTCCCCATTGTATATCCATGGCTCATTTATTGTGTATTAATTGACCACATATGTTTGGGTTAATATCTGGACTCTCTATTCTGTTCCACTGGTTTGTGGCTCTGTTCTTGTGCCAGTACCAAATTATCTTGATTACTGTGGCTTTGTAGTAGAACTTGAAGTTGGGAAGTGAGATCCCCCCTGCTTTATTCTTCCTTTTCAGGATTGCTTTGGCTATTCAGGGTATTTTGTGGTTCCATATGAATTTTAAAACTATTTGTTCCAGTTCCTTGAAGAATGCTGTTGGTATTTTGATAGGGATTGCATTGAATCTGTAGATTGCTTTAGGCAGGATGGCCATTTTGAAAATATTAATTCTTCCTAGCCAAGAGCATGGGAGGAGTTTCCATTTGTTAGCGTCCTCTTTAATTTCTCTTAAGGGTGCGTTATAGTTCAGGGTATAGGTCTTTCACTTCCTTTAGGTTTATTCCTAGGTATTTTATTCTTTTTGATACAATTGTGAATGGAATTGTTTTCCTGATTTCTCTTTCTGCTAGTTCATTGTTAGTGTATAGGAAATTAACAGATTTCTGTGTATTAATTTTGTATCCTACAATTTTGCCAAATTCCAATATTAGTTCTAGTAGTTTTGGAGTGGAGTCTTTAGGGTTTTTTATGTACAATATCATGTCATCTGCAAATAGTGACGATTTAACTTCTTTACCAGTCTGGATGTCTTGTATTTCTTTGTTTTGTGTGACTGCCGTGGCTAGGACCTCCAGTACTATATTCAATAACAGTGGGGAGAGTGGGCATCCCTGTCTTGTTCCCGATCTTAGAGGAAAAGCTTTCAGCTTCTCACTGTTAAGTATGATATTGGCTGTGGTTTGGCCATATATGGCCTTTATTATGTTGAGGTACTTGCCCTCTATACCCATTTTGTTGAGAGTTTTTATCATGAATTGATGTTGAATTTTGTCAAATGCTTTTTAAGCATCTATGGAGATGATCGTGTGGGTTTTTTGTACTTCTTTTTTTTGATGTGGTGGATGATGTTGATGGATTTTTTCGAATGTTGTACCATCCTTGCATCCCTGAGATGAATCTGACTTGATCATGGTTTATGATCCTGTTGATGTATTTTTGAATTCGGTTTGCTAATATTTTGTTGATCAGGGATATTGTTCATCAGGGATATTGGTCTGCAATTTTCTTTTTGGTGGGGTCGTTGCCTGATTTTGGTATTAGAGTGATGTTGGCTTCATAGAATGAATTTGGAAGTATTCCCTCCTCTTCTATTTTTTGGAAAACTTTAAGGAGAATGGGTATTATGTCTTCTCTATATGTCTGATAAAATTCAGCAGTGAATCCATCTGGCCCGAGGGTTTTGTTCTTGGGTAGTTTTTTGATTACCGATTCAAGTTCATTGCTGGTAATTGGTCTGCTTAGGTTTTCTGTTTCTTCCTTGGCCAGTCTTGGAAGGTTGTATTTTTCTAGGAAGTTTTCCATTTCTTCTAGGTTTTCCAGCTTGTTAGCATACAGTTTTTTGTAGTATTCTCTAATAATTCTTCGTATTTCTGTGGGGTCCATCATGATTTTTCCTTTCTCATTTCTGATTCTGTTGATGTGTGTAGATTCTCTTTTTCTCTTATTAAGTCTGGCTAGGGGCTTATCTATTTTGTTTATTTTCTCAAAGAACCAGCTCTTGGTTTCATTGATTTTTTCTATTGTTTTATTCTTCTCGATTTTATTTATTTATTCTCTGATCTTCATTATGTCCCTCTTTCTGCTGACTTTGGGCCTCATTTGTTCTTCTTTTTCCAGTTTCAATAATTGTGACTTTAGACTATTCATTTGGGATTGTTCTTCCTTCTTTAAATATGCCTGAATTGCTATATACTTTCCTCTTAGAACTGCCTTTGCTGTGTCCTACAGAAGTTGGGGCTTTCTGCCTTTGTAGTCATTTGCCTCCATGTATTGCTTGATCTCTATTTTAATGTGGTCACTGATCCATTGATTATTTAGGAGCATGTTGTTAAGCCTCCATGTGTTTGTGAGCCTTTTTTTTCTTTGTACAATTTATTTCTAGTTTTATACCTTTGTGGTTTGAGAAGTTGGTTGGTAGAATTTCAATCTTTTTGAATTTACTGAGGCCCTTTTTGTGGCCTAGTATGTGATCTATTCTGGAAAATGTTCCATGTGCACTTGAGAAGAATGTGTATCCTGCTCCTCTTGGGTGTAGAGTTCTGTAGATGTCTGTTAGGTCCACCTGTTCTAGTGTGTTGTTCAGTGCCTCTGTGTCCTTACTTATTTTCTGTCTGGTGGATCTGTCCTTTGGAGTGAGTAGTGTGTTGAATTCTTCTAGAACAAATGCATTGCATTCTGTTTCCTCCTTTAATTCTGGTAGTATTTGTTTCACATATGTCGGTCCTCCTGTATTGGGTGCATATATATTTATAATGGTTATATCCTATTGTTGGACTGAGCCCTTTATCATTATGTAATGTCCTTCTTTATCTCCTGTTGCTTTCTTTGTTTTGAGGTTCTATTCTGTCTGATACAAGTACTACAACACCTGCTTTTTTCTCCCTATTGTTTGCATGAAATATCTTTTTCCATCCCTTCACTTTTAGTCTGTGTATGTCTTTGGGTTTGAGGTGAGTCTCTTGTAAGCAACATATAGACAGGCCTTGCTCTTTTATCTGTTCTATTACTCTGTGTCTTTTGATTGGTGCATTCAGCCATTTACATTTAGGGTGATTATTGAAAGATATGTACTTATTGCCATTGGAGGCTTTAGATTCATGGTTACCAAAGGTTCAAGGGTAGCTTCTTTACTATCTAATGTCTAACTTAACTCACTTATTAAGCTATTACAAACACAGTGTGATGATTCTTTATTTCTCTCCCTTCTTACTCCTCCTCCTCCATTCTTTATATGTTAGGTGTTTATTCTGTACTCTTTTGTGTTTCCTTTGACTGCTTTTGTAAATAGTTGATCTCATTTTTTGCCTTTAGTTAGTATTTGGTTGGTCTGCTTTCTTTGCTGTGATTTTATTTTCTCTGTTGACATCTATTTTGCCTTAGGAGTGCTTCCATTTAGAGCAGTCTCTTTAAAATATCATATGGAGGTGATTTGTGGGAGGCAAATTCCCTCAACTTTTGCTTGTCTGGGAATTGTTTAATCCCTTCTTCATATTTAAATGATAATGGTGCTGGATACAGTATTCTTGGTTCAAGGCCCTTCTGTTTCATTGCATTGAATCTATCATGCCATTCTCTTCTGGCCTGTAGGGTTTCTGTTGAGAAGTCTGATGATAGTCTGGTGGGTTTTCCTTTGTAGGTGATCTTTTTTCTCTCTCTGGCTGCCTTTCCTACTCTGTCCTTGTCTTTGATCTTTGCCATTTTAATTATTATATGTCTTGGTGTTGTCCTCCTTGGGTCCCTTCTGTTGGGAGATCTGTGGGCTTCCATGGTCTGAGAGACTATTTCCTCCCCCAGTTTGGGGAAGTTTTCAGCAATTATTTCCTCAAAGACACTTTCTATCCCTTTTTCTTACTCTTCTTCTTCTGGTACCCCTATAATGTGAATATTGTTCTGTTTGGATTGATCACACAGTTCTCTTAATATTCTTTCATTCCTGGAGATCCTTTTATCTCTCTCTGTCTCATCTTCTCTATATTCCTGTTCTCTGATTTCTATTCCATTGACAGTCTCTTGCACCTCATCCAGTCTGCTCTTAAGTGCTTCCAGAGATTGTTTCATTTCTGTATTCTCCCTCCTGACTTCATCCCTTAGCTCTTGCATATTTCTCTGTACGTCCATCAGCATGGTTATGACCTTTATTTTGAATTCTTTTTCAGGAAGATTGGTTATATCTATCTCCCCAGGCCCTCTCTCAGGGGTTGTCTGGGCATTCTTGACTGGACCAGATTCTTCTGCCTTTTCATGGTCATAGAGGTAGTCTTAGGCAGGTGGCATGTGTGTCAGCTGGGAGAACAAAGTCCCTTCCTGCTTGCTGGTTGCCTTGCCCTTCTCTGCTGCCGGTGTCAGTCACCCGCACACCCAGAGCAGTCTCCGGGTTAATCCTCTGAGCCGCCATGGGCAGGGCAGCTGTCGGGGCAGCCCAGAGCCCTGCAGGGAGTGGCAGGCATGCCGGGTGTGCTCTCCTGCAAGAATGGCACCCCTTCATGCCCTGCCCCAACTTCCTCTGCCTGCGCCAGGTAGCTGTGCACCGGCAGCAGCCTCTGGGTCCGGCCGGGGCTGCTGCGTGCTGAGAGGAGACTCTGGGTGGCTGCTGTGGGCGGAGCCAGTCTCCAGCTGTTCTGCCTCTGTTGTGGGGCCGCGCCAGCTGGGGGGAATGAATGGCAGGCTGCTTATTGCTGTGAGGGTCTTCAGAGCTGCGTTGCTGCCCAGGGGGCAGGGGTGCTTGAATGGTTTTGTCCCGGATGGTTTTTTCCAGTTGTGAGGCCCCTGTCCCTTTAAGACTTTCAAAAAGCACCCACTTTTCTTTTGTCCCAGGGGAGCCAGCTGCGGGGTCCCGCTCACAGATTTTACTTTTCCATCTCTCTAATATCCAGTGCGCCATGCAATGTGTGTCTGTGCTCCTGGTGCAGATTACTATGGCTGGTTATCTAGCAGTCCTGGGCTTCCACTCCCTCCCCACCCTGATTCTTTTCCTCCTGGTGGTGATCTGGGGTGGGGGGAGTGCTTGGGTCCTGCCGGGTTGCGGCTTATATCTTACCCCCTTTGTGAGATGCTGAGTTCTTGCAGTTGTAGATGTAGCCTGACTGTTGTACTGTATTTTCTGGTCTCTCTGTTAGGCATAGTTGTATTTATTGTATTTTCAAAAATATATATGGTTTTGGGAGGAGATTTCCACTGCCCTACTCATGCTGCCATCTTGGCTCCTCCTCTGATCGTGTAATTTTTGACCTGTAGTCTAAATAATAAGATGTATTACATTGAATGACTTTCATATGCTGAATCAATCTTACTTTCACAAGATAAATCCCACTTGGTCATGGTGTATACTCCTTCTGATGCATTACTGGATTTGTATTTATAGGAGTATTTTGTTGTGTCTGTGTTTAGAATGGATATTGGACTGTAGTTTTCTTTCCTTGTGGTGTCTTTGTCTGGTTTGGTATCAGAGTAATACAAGCTTCATACAATTCATTGGCAGTGTTCTCCCCTCCTTTTCATGGGGAAGAGTTTGTAAAGGATTGGTGTTGATTGATGTTAGCATTTGGGTAGAATTCACCAGTGAAGACACTTGGTGACCCCTTGTTTTACAGGAAAAAAAAAGCAAGGCCCACAGGGAAGGATTTCCCCCAAGGGCACTCTATTGCCCAGGGGCAATGCCAGCGCATTTGGACCCAGATTAGCCAGTAGCTCACTGTGAGCCTTGTCTCCAGTTCTCACACTGCTATTGAGAGCAGGTATCATTGTTCCTGTGTAACCAGTGAGGAAACTGAGGCTCAGAGATGTGGTGTGGTGCAACTTGCCTGAATATTCAGTGGCTGAGCTGGAACTCCTGGCAAACCTTATGAAAAGCAAGGGCTTATTGCTTACAATACCCTCCAAGATGATTGCCTCTGCCCAGGGGTTTGATTTTCAGGAAGCACTGTTCCCACTTTATCTCACTTGAGTATCATGAATAAGCAAGATAAGCAAGGCAAGATTTACTCTCCCAACCACTGTTCTAGGTATCTTCCATGTTATTTTGTTCTTACAACAAACTTGGGGGGCAGATATTGCTGACTCCAGTGTACAGATATGGAACTGAGGCTCTCAGAGATGATAGGATCAGGAAATAGAGCTAGATACAAAGTCAGTCCTTCAGATTCCAAGTGTAGACTTATGCCTTCTCTCCACACCCATCCCTCCGCCTACAGGAAAGCACAGCTCCCATCAGGTGGAGACTGAGCTCAGCTTGAAGTAGGTAAGAGCCGTCCTGCCTATAGTGTGCCCTGACTTAATGTCCAAGAGTAGATCCAAGATGGTGACCTCTGCTTGGCCTCCTTTCCTGTGAGCTTGGCTTTGGCTAAATACAGTCTCAAAAGGCTTCATGGATGGAGAGAAAGACTTTAGGGTCAGCTGTGGGAGGGGGATCCATGTCAGTGCTGAAAGGGGGTGAGGGGCAGTGGTGTTTCTGTACTAAGATCTCTTCTTTGTCTAAAGTTGGGGACGTGGAGTTCATCCTCCTAATAAACTGTAACCTCCTCTGATCTATGACTCAAGACACAGTTGAGACCGACGAATATCTAATAATTCTATTTGGAAACAATACTGGACTTTGAGTTAGGAGCTTTAGGCCAGGGCCTGACTTAACTGCTATCTGTGCAGCTTTGGGAAAGCCAATTCAAATTTCTCTGGCTCGCTTGTCTCCTTGTGAAGTGGACTTAATGATACAAAACCCTTAGTTGTAAAGAGAGCAGAACACAAGTGTGTAAAAGCTCCCCCAACACTGTGTCTGATATGTATGTGGAATCTCTAAGGCAATTTCACTTCCATAATGACCATCTGGTGTTCACAGCCTCCCTGTGGGGTTATCGATAGGTATCAGAGACTCAGAGATGTCCAACCTTCTGACCAAAGCCCCATAGCTAGTCAACACCTAGGCTAAACCTACAAATCATGCCCTCTATCTCTCAAGGAAACCTGGTTCCAAGTTATGCTTTCCAGAAAAAAAAATGTATATAACCAAAGTCACTTAAACAATGTTGTTTTTGTCTGGGTTTCAGAGAGGCTGTCCGGTATATAATGAAGATTTAAGAAAAAGGCCACAATTTGCTTTAAAGACCCAGGAACATGAGTGGAAGTGGAGTGATCAGGCATCTCATACTCAATTTATTCCTTGACTTGGAACCATAAAATTAGTCTATGTCTGCTTTACCCTAAAACAACCTGTTAAAGGATGAACATCTTCCAACTGAGAACTGTGGTCACTCCAACTGTGTGTTATCATGCCGTCTTCTCCCTGAAAGAAGAGAAGAAGGGGGTGGGGGTGGGGGGAAGGTGGAGGGACAAGGGAGAAGAAGAAAAGGAAGATGGGTAAGAACAACTGCTTTAGCCAAGTTGGGTGCCAACCTGAATTTTTCTTGGCAGAGGGGTCAGGTCACACTTGCCAGGTAAATGAATGAGCTCAGACAGACCATTGGCGTAATGTTTGTGTGTTAAAATCCCTTGGTGCATTCACTCCTCTAAGGCTTTCTGGATGGGGACAGTAAGGATTGTCACCATTTTTTTGTTGTTGTAGAAAATGGGATTCTTGTAGGTAGTTAACAGTCCCTACAGGTTGCAGCTGACGGGGATCTGATGGCCTTTGAATGCATATCCAACGCTTAGTGCACTGTTGTGAAGAATGGACACACCCAAAGCAAACAGGGGCAAGAACACATTTCTAATGAAGTGAGCTTGTTCACTCTTGTTCACATTTCTTGCTCATCTGTGAACTCCTTAAAAACAAGGACCACGCTCTCTTCTCCATGAGCGCGTCTCCTCTGCTTAGTGGAGTGCCACTGGTGGCAGGCTCCCAGAGACTGGAGGTATCCTTGACAATCACTCATTCCTCAGTTGGGTATTGGAAATATGCTCAACATGCTTTTGATTGTAAATCAACTTACATTTATTTAATTTTAAATGTAAATCGCATAATCATTTCTGAGTTCTGGTGTTCTTCGCACTATGATTTTTAGGTAATGCTCACGTCCCAGTGAATGTGGGGTCTTGGCCCACAGAGCAGGAATGTCCAGTTCTGATTCTAGATTGTTGGTGCCTCTGCCTGAGCTCAGCACCAACACTGGTTTCCAGGCTTGGTCTTGCCCCAGAGCCCTCTCTGCTGGCTCCCCACTTCCCTGATTCCTTTCCCGATTCGCTCATACAGCTGGAGGGATTGAAGGGAGTGCAAACTGAGGGTGCTGATGTTTGGAGTCCAACCACAGACTGTCTCACCTTTGTCCCAGGCAGGGCCTCCCAATCGTCATCAGACTGGGTTGTTTTGAAAATAGGATCCAGGACTCGGTGCTTAATACCATTATAGTCTCTCTATGCTGGGTACTGGAATTAAGTAGCTGTGTTGGTAGAAAGCAAGAGTTGTCAACCCAAGTTGGGAGATAAGAATGGTTAGTGTTTGGTGCTGGAGAATAGGTGGGCTCCATGTGGAACAGAGCAGGCATCCATAGCAGCTCCAGGCTGTTCATTCTCAAACCTCATTTTGATACTCCTGGTCTAAAGGAGAAAAAAGATACTTTGCCTGGACCCAGCACCCAGCTCAGGAAAACTTTGGACATCCGAATTCTGGCAGCCAGTTCACACCATGTTGCTGAATGCCCTCATTTCCCAGGCTGGGAAACCAAGAGTGGAACATGGTAGAACTTGGCCAGGGCTACACTGCTCATTCAGTGTCTCAACTCTAACTGGAGTTCCAGATCTCCAGCAGGCAGTTGTGGCATTAGGCCTGGGGTCAGGAGAGCTGCATAAGCTTGAGTAAGTCACCTGAACTCATTGAGCCTGTCTGTACAACAGGAATGATTTCTAACCCTGGGATCCTATGAAATCATGTAAGCAAACAATATTATGTTAAGTACTGTCAAAGCTCTAGATCAGGGGTCAGCAAACTTTTCTCTAGAGGTTCAGATAGTAAATATTTGAGGCTTTGGGGGCTACATGGTCTCAGTTGCAGTTACTAAACTGTGCCACTCTAGTGTGAAAGCATCCACAGAAAATACGTTTTAAGAAAATAAGTGTGGCTATGTTCCATTAAAACTTTATTTATAAAAACAGACAGCAGACCATATTTAGCCCATAGTTTGCTGACCCCTTTCTAGATGTTTAGAAGTTGTTATTACTGATGACATAACAAATGACCCCAAAATTTAGTGGCTTAAAATGACCGTTTCATTATGCTAATGGATTCTGTGAGTTGGGCATTCAGGAAGGGCACCTCAACTTGGGCTGTCTTTGCTCTATGAAGTCTGAGGCTTCAGCTGCAAGGATTCAAAAGCTGGGGATGACTCAAGTGCTCGGGCCTAAATTACCTGAAGGTTCCTTTCCTTGTGCTGCCAGGATCTGGGCTGGGAGGACCTGAATACCAGGCCTGCTAGGTGCCTGAGGTAGCTTCTCCATGTGGCCTGGCTTCCTCCCACCAGGATGGTCTCAGGGCAGTTAGATGTCTTGCATGGAGGCTCAGGGCTCCAGTGAGAATGTTTCAGCAACCAAAGCAGAAGTTGTATGGCCTTTTATGATCCACACTCAAAAGTCACACAGTGCCCCTTCTGCTGTGCTCTGTTAGTAAACACTTATGAACCCATTGGCATTCAAGGTGAAGGGCATAGAACCACCCCCAACCTCTCAATGGGACCAATGTCAAAGAATTAGGGATGGCTTGTTTTAAAACTGTTATAGAAATGATTAGTAATTCAAACACATACACATATTGAATAATAGTGAATGCTTACTTAGCACTTACCATATGCCAGGCATGGTTTTGAGTACTTTATTTCACCAACAACCCTTTGAAGGAGATAATATTATCATCCACACTTTAATGACAAGAGACAGTGAAGAACAGAGAGGTTAATTAACTTGCCCAAAGTCATGAAGATAGCAGGTTGTAGAACCAACATTTGAACTCAGTAGTCAGGCTCCAAAGTCTATTCTAACCATGACACACCCTGCTTCATTGTGATTTTAAAAACAACAATGCTCTTTCTACTACCGAAGCAGAGCTGGATTAAGAACCTGAGTTTTTGGATTGCCAGGTGCCTAGCACTCTCCCTGCCAGCAAGAAATTACAAACATTGTTTCACATCTACTCTGAGTCCAGAATATTGTGTGCATCGTAGGTTGTCCAAGGGAAGAGGTACGGTACTATTTTAATCATAAAAAAACTAAAATATAGGTAGAAGGGATTGGATTCTGATTTAATTCCTACAAGGCCACTTTGAGATGGAACTTTGGTCCCCATTTTACAGATAAGGCAACCAAGGCCCAGTGGTTAAGTTGCTACTTGCCCAGGAGCTGATAGAGTCTAGATTCAAACCCAGAGCAGTATGACATGCAAGCCCGTGCTCTTTGCCATAGACTCCAATGGAGGAAGATCTGGAATTCAGACCAATTCTATCAGAGGAAAAAAACCCTCAGTCCCTAGAAGGTCAGATCTAGCCTCCCTCTCAGAGTTTATTGCAGAGCCAAGGAGACTGAGACCAGAGAAGGGCAGTGCAGTGCCCCTGGCCATCCAACTCCTCAGACCCAGAGCTGGCCCGGGGCTTGGTGTTTTTCCCACCACCCCTGACTGCCACACTGTGCTGGGAATAGCAGGGAGGAGAGTGATGGGGGTAGGGGGCAGTTTGAACTGACGGGAAGTTGTTTGCCAAAGCTGTGTCGGGGGAAGGAGCATTTTACAAGACCAGGGCCTCTGGCCTGGAAACATCTGTTTCCCTTCAAATCAGCGAGGAGACTTTTGCCTCCCCAGAATGCCTAAATCATGTGGCGGCCGGGGAAGAGCAGGCGTTGGCCTGGAGACTTCAAACGCATTCTCCGGTGCTCTCTCGGGGACCTGGTACTGATGCGGCCTCTGGGGCTCTGTCCCTGCGCTTACCCCCTGTCAGATCCGTGAGAAGCTCTCACCGCCAATTAACTTCTCAGTTTCATTCTCTCGCCCCTGCTGCGAGGGGGGTCTGGGGGCCTTGGATGGGACCAACAGCAGCTTCCTCTCCACCCAACTCTCCTCTAATTTCCACTAGGACAACTTGCTCGGGGTGGGGGCAAGACTGAGCCTTGGACAGTGGCATAAAACTAATACTGTTGATGATAATATCCACAGCTCTCTCTCGAGCGTGCTAGCGCATGCCAGGAGGCATGGTGAGCACCTCCGTGCCCCATCTCATTTTATTCTACCACCCAGTGCCATGGGTTTTAATGTCATGATTCCCATTCTACAAAGTGAGTAAATTGAGGCAAGGCCTCACACAGGCAAAAAATGGGGAGCCAGAACTTAGCAGCAAATTGCCTGATGGCAAAGCCATGCTTCTGCCCATTCTGTTATCCAATCTCCTTTCAACCTAATCACCTTTTGTTCATTTTACAGATGGGGAAGCTGATTTTCAGACAAGGGAACTACCACGTCATAGTCAGGTCATTCATTCAGACTGTCATTCCTGCTGGAAAGTATTTGCTAAGCCCCATGTGACTTAGATGTCTGAGCCTCAGATGTAGGTGCATAGAGATGGGCTGAGCCATATTCTGGTCCTGAAGGCACTCAGATAGTCATGTGGGCAAGAGAGAAATGTGTGGTCACTGACCTATTCATGCAACATGTGCTGTGACAGGACACCCTGCAGGGAGAAAGGCTTCCCAGAGGACATGAGGTTTGATTGATGCTCCAAGGGCAAGGTGGGAAGGGTCAAGTGGAGAAGGGGGAGGGTGACCCAGATAGAGGGTGCAGCCTGTGCAAAGGCAAGGTGGTGGGATCCATGTTCTAGAACCATCAGTAGTTGAATTTGATTCTACTGCAATACAAAGGAGGAGGCAAAGATCGGTAAACAAGGCTGGATCTGTGGCCAGACATTGAGTCTCAGTGATAGAGTGCTGTCAATCAAATGAGCACCACGGCATTACACTGAGAGCCCATGATAAGGAGTTTGGACTTTGTCATAAGGATGATGAAGAAACATTGAAAAATACTTTGCTTTTGCGTAGTCAGCCCCAAGACACTAACCCATACATTGAAGTCCCAGTACACTAAGACCATATTGCTTTAGTCATCCAAGATCTCACAGCCCAGTCTGTGAAAAAACTGGGACAAGAATGCAGGTTCTCAGCCACAATGGCCAGTGTTCTTCCCCCCAAAAAACAAGGTCCAAGGAAGGAATGACAAGGGTTTGAGCCTGGAACTCCAGGTTCTTAAATATCTCATGGTGCTTCATCCTCCGAGCCACCTCTTATGATAAAGGTCTCTCATAGCTGCAGTTGGGCCTATGACAACCAGTTGTACAAGAATCAGGATAGTGCATAGGAGGAGCAATGCAGGAGGAGCAATGCAGGAGGAGCCAGGAAAGCCAGTGTCCTTACTTTAGACTCATTGTTAGTGGGTCCTTGTGCAGGTGCCTTTCCTCTCTGAGCCTCAGTTTCCCCACGTGTCACATGAGGATATGGAGTTTGGTGATGGCTCAGTTCTAGTTCAAATTACCAGTGGATCTCAGCCTGCCTTCACAGGCAGAGAGAAGGTGAAAGAGCTGAGCTGAGGGCAGCTGGCAACCCTCTTGATCCCCTAAGAAACACCGAGTCCTGGCTGTGCTGCCTCCGTCTCCCTCCTGCCTTTCACGCTGTGTGGGTGTGCACACGTGCCTGCTTCTCAGTCTCCTTCTCTTTCTCGCCTCCTTCTCCACATCAGGGGCCGCCACTTTCTTCCCCTCACAAAGAGCCCCTCCAGGCCCTGCCTATTCCCCTAACAGCTTTCAGATGTGTCTCTGGAACAGTTCTACAATTACAGCTGAGACAGGCAGAAAGCGCATGGCCTCGTGACTTTTGACCCAGGTCTGTGAGGTTGACATCTTCCTCTTTCTCCACCCGTCTGCCCCCTCTGGCAGGGTGGCCTGAAGCCTCCATCCTGAGGCCTCCCCTGACATATTCAGTTATTTTAATAACACAAATAGAAGCTACTTTCATTGAGCAGTGATTGGACCAGTCCTGTTGCAATCATATATCATTGCGTTCTGAGAGCCAACTTGTGAGAGATGGATAATTTCAGCCTATTTTACAGGTACAGAGAGTGAGGCTCAGAGGAGATGAAATGACTTCCCAAAGACAGCTCAGCCAGCAACTGGGGAAAGCAAGGATTCTACCCTGCTTTTTAAACTTGAAAACCTGAGACTATTTCTTCCAAGCATGCTGTTATTCATGCTGACTTGGCTAAGCAGAGGGGTGACCCCCAAAGCCCTTGGTGGAGGAAATGTAGCAGAAGCACCATGGGCACATAAGTGGCCAATGGGAAAGCAGTGTTAAAAATTTTTTCCAACTCCTCATGTTTTGAGGCTCATTCACATATCTCAGTCACTACAGCCTTCCAGTTTCCCTCAGTTGAAATGTATCTCCTCCTCTTCTGCTCCAAGAAAGCATTTTTTAAATTGTTCCCTTGCTCTTTATATGGTTTTTATAAAAATCTGCAACTTGCAAGCCACTTCTCATGTATCACGCCATGTAATCCTTGAGCCAGCCATGTTCTGTCTCTGCAATTATCTCCATTTTGTTGATGCAGAAATTGAAATTGGAAAATGAGATGTGATATGCTCAAGTTCGTTCCTTTACTCAGGTGTTTGCTGAGTGCCTACCATATACCTAACACTGTTAAGTGCCAGGGAGCCCGGCTGCAGCAGGCCCGCTCTGGGGGCTGCAGGCTAGGGTTGCATCCTGCCTCTGCCACTTCCTAAGTGGGCTGTTGTTTAGGTAGGAAGTGCTCACCCAATGCTACCCCGTTCTGTCCTTACCTCCCTACTCTGCTCCTTGCTTATTCTCACATCCTGGATGTTCTTTCTGATCTTGCTTCCAAGCCCCTCTGCAAGGCTTCCCAGTCACAGCTCACCTGGTATAGCATGTATATTTCACATTCATCCACACCAACCTGTGAAGTGGGAAGCTGCCTGCCTCTCACAGATACTCGAAGCAGAGAGGCGAAATAAGCACAGAGAGGTGAAGTGACTTGACTGAGGTCACAGAGAAAGGCCGAAGAACAGAGTGTGGACCCAGGCCTGGCCACCTCCAAGACCAGGCCCCTTCCTCTGTTACTCACTGCTTCCCTTGACCAAAACAGTACTGGATGCAGTCAGTGCTAGAACTGAGCTCCACTCACAGTGCTGAGATATGACAGGAGAGAGAGAGAATGCCCACTTCACAGTGCTGTCATTCTCACACCAAAGGTGGAAGCCAAAAGCCCCAGAAAGCAGATGAATGGACTGTCTGAAAATGAGACCAAAATACACCATGTGTAGGCCTCTTAAGACCTGTATTTTAGACACAGGCCCACATTCCTTTACCCTTACCAGCACTCCAAGCCAGTAATGAAAGATAAAAGGCTGAGACAGGCTTGATAAGATAGTATAGTGCAATGTGGTTAAGGACACAATCTTTGGATTCAAGCAGACCTGGTCTCCTGTTGCTATTTACTTGATTTGTAATAACAGGTCTATTAGTTGACCTTTTTTGGAACCAATGCCCTTATTGGTAAAATGCAAACAACCCTGGTACCCAACTCATACAGTATGAGTGACTGGAATAATGCATCTAAAGGACCCAGTACCTATGGGCACTCATTAGATGATGACCATGCCAGTGTGCAGGACTCCCTGCACTTGAACTGACTTTTGCAAGGGGAGACTTATTTCTCCTGTTTCACATATGAGGAGACTAAAGATCAAATTCTGTACAGCCTGAGGCCATACAGCTAGTGTGCACTAGAGTCAGGATTTGAATGGATGCCCACTGGCTACAAGGCTCCTTGCTCCCTCTGCTTCCTCACATCATGCCACAAGGGCTCTGGGTGGCTTGATCCCTCCATGGCCCCTCACCCAAGCACCCTAACAGTAGTGCTAGGAGGTATCTCCATGTGCCTGTCATGGGCCCAGTGGCAGTGTCCCATAGCAGCAAAGAATGCAGAATGTATATGGCTCTGGGGCTTGCTGCCAGCTTGGTTCATGGCGTTGTAAACACAGGCCTGGCACAGCTGGTTGATGAATTATTTTGCACACCAAGAATGCTGACTTCCAATTGCTTATTATTCCAACTGGGGAAGAAAAGACAGGATGGAACCAATGCACTGTCTTCATTACAATGAAACTCAGAATCAATACCAAGGAATATGCTAGGAACACATTCTTGGGATGACATGAGTACTTTTCTCAGTCCTTTAAAAGTGACACTGAGTTGTTTTTAAGAAGATTTTCACACAAAAGACAACAAATGACCTTTTCTCCAGAAAGATACTAGCTTCTTACTGTGACCCGTTTACCAAGACGTTCTGACCCATGGTACCTTTTGTAAAGACAATCTTTGGGGCGTGAGGTCATGAGGTATGAAAGCTGGGAAGTCATGAGGTACCAAGCCTGTGTAGATTACCAAGTTCAGACCCTCTAGGCTACTGAGTGGTATTGCTGGAGCAACAAGATGACAGCTGAGAGCAAAGCACAGGCTTTAGAGGAAGGCAAAGTATGTATGAGTCTTGGCTCTTTCATTCTCTAACTCGGTGACTTTGGACAAATTGCCTAATTTTGTTTTTTTTATCTTCAGTTTCTTCTACTGACAGATGGAGATGATGAAGGTGATTATTTTAGCAGGTTTTCATAAAATTAGAAAAGCATAGGAGATGTCATCATCTCAACATACTTGGAGTTTGTCAAGTGTACCTAGTGGAATTATATTTGTACAGAGTTGATATCCACAGACCCTTGGCCAGAAGACGGTAGCTCGTGGGTTAAATGTATGGGCTTTGGAGTTAGACAAACCTAGGCTTAACTTGCCAGGCCCAGTAATTACTATGGAGTCCTAGGCAAGCTGCTTCGTCTCTCTGAGCCTCATGTATGAAATAAAGAGAGTAACTGTAGCTATCTTTGTAGGATCATTTGGGGGAATTAATAGTGGTAATGAAAGTCAACCTGCTTTAGCTCAGTGACACCTATTAAGGTCTTAGCACATAGTAATTAATTTTGTACAACCAACTTCTATTCGTTAAGTGACTAATATGTGCAGATAATCCAGGCTTACCATT
Organism: Manis pentadactyla; assembly: GCF_030020395.1. Taxonomy (NCBI): domain Eukaryota; kingdom Metazoa; phylum Chordata; class Mammalia; order Pholidota; family Manidae; genus Manis; species Manis pentadactyla. The sequence continues at coordinate 204,232,351 of NC_080021.1, read as the reverse complement.
CTGCAACTTGTCAATCATAGTGTTACATCCATTTTATAACATGAGCTAAGGTGAAGGGTTGGGGAAGGAGGAAAGGAAAGAGGGGCCCTGGACCTCAGTTCTCCTACTTGACCCAGCAAGCCCTCTCCCGCCTCCACTCTGCTGCCTCTACTCTGAAGGCTACTGAAGGAGGCTGCTTGACCGAGACAGGACACTCGATGTCTCACACTTCTATTCAGTTTGTTACTGGCCTCCAAGGCTCACCTCCTCTTGAAAGTCTTCTCTGCTACATAGACTTCATTTAAACCACAGAACTTAAATCTGGAGGTGTGAAGGTCAGAGGGCCTTCTTAAGAAGCAGAGGGCTTTAGCTCAGTACTTGACTGAGCTCAGAAAACATTGTGAGCCTCAGGTGGGACCAGAATCCATCAGGTCTGTAGTATCCCAGTTCTCCACTTCTACTGCCACACAGGTTGTCTGCTCCTCCCAGTACAGCGTAGAGCCTCAAGTGACAACAGGGAAAGGCAGGGCCCTGCCTTATGCCTAAAGGACCTCCCAGACCTCCCAGCATGGCCCCCTCAGTCCACGCCAATCTTCTACCTCATCTCACTTTGCTACAGCCGCACCAGCTGCCTATTCCTCCAACAATCTGGGATCCTTTTTTCCTCTGGGCCTTTGCACATTTTGCTCTCCTGCCTGGAATGTTCTTCCCCCAGGTCTTCCTCCCATTAGCTAGTTCCTTCTCAGCTCAAACCTCTCTACAGGCAGACCTTTGTGGATAAAGCTGCCTGAAGTACCCACATTCCCCTCCACATTTGTCTTTTTCCACATTATTGTTATAGACTCTCTCACATTCACCATTATCTGATGTCTTCTTTACTTTTTGATTAGCTTTATGCAGGTAAGGGCCTTGACTCTCTTGGTCCTCTTCATAATCTTAGCACCTAAAATAATTCCTGGAATATACTTAATGTTTATAAGTATTTGTTGAACGAATGAAGGAAGGAATATGCAAATGAGTATATCTAGTCATACAAGATAGCACTGGGGTTCTCTTTTTAAGCTGTGGACTCAGGCTGCTCTGTCCCCTGTAACTGTGAGACCACAGAAAGACTCATAATCTAAGTCTCAGTTTCCTCACTGTTGAAATGCAGGTCATAATAACCCTCACCTTCTAGGCTTCTTTACTTACAAGTTAAGAGATAAAGTGCAAAGTGCCCAGCAGGCAGTTGGTGCCCAATAAATCCTGTATACTCTTCTTCCAAATCATTTCTCCTGCACCATAAACATCCCTGAGTTATTTTAACCATTATTCCTGTGCTTTGATTTGTGTTCCTCCATGCAACATCCAGGGCTTTCTCTGAAGTCACAGCCTGGTGCTCTGTTTCCTTGCTGTGCCCCAGGTTCACTCTGTATGCTGTGGATACACGAGGGAGGCACTCGGAGCTCAGCACGGTGACCCTGAGGACGGCCTGCCCACTGGTGGATGACAACAAGGCCGAAGGTAGGTGATGCATGTCTTCACTTCCCAGGTAACTCGCACATTTCCTCCAAGTTCTGCACCCAATAGTCATTAACCACTGCCGCTTTCCCACCGCACATGTGTGTTGGTGCAGGCGGAAGAAGTGAAGGAACTAAAGGAACAGGAGAAACAATCAAATCAGAATACAAAGGAAATTGAGGTTAACCAGCAATGTCTTTGCCACTGGAAGGATTTGCTCCTCTTTTATAGAATTTGTCTATGTCCTGACTAAAAGCAAGGAAGGGTGGAGAGTCAAAGTACCGTGGTCACAGCCTGCCCTTTAGCCAGTCACTGACTTCCGTCTCCGTCTATGCCAGAGCTGGCACTTGGTGGCACCTTGGAGACCACTTCACCCTGCTGGGCCAGCGCCAGATATCAGTAGCTGACCACAGCTCACGTTCCCATCTAGCTGAGGGGCGGCCTCAGAATCCTCAGCTGTCTTCAGTGACTATCAGTCTGACTTAGCATGTATGATTCAACCTTTTTGCTACTCCTGGCCCATGAAGTTGGAAACATCAGGCAAAGCACCTGAAAAAATAGAACCAATCCATCAGATCCACCATATGCTCATTTCTTGGGCAGTGTATAAACACTGTTTCTGCATCAGGACTGACAATAATGTGATGGTAGCTCAGGAGTCCTGGTGGTTTGATTCAAGTTCAGCAAATATTTTCGAAGAGCCTTGGTACAAGGAGTACAGAAGAGGCATGTTCTTCACCTTTTAGGAATTCACGTTCTAGTGGGAGAGAGAGAGATTTCTGCAAATGGCTCAATAATAGGCTTGATAATAAATGTGTTGTGTGCTACTGGATCAGAGGAGGTAGTGAGCTATTAACTGTCAAGGGTGAGGGGTTTGAGATGGTTTCCTGGTAATTTTTTATTATTATTATTTTAAAATAACACATGCACATGGTTAAAAACATAAGAAAAATAAACATCAGAGTAGAAAATACTGCAAAGTAAGTGATCCTCCCATTCTGAGCCCAAGTCCCCCAGATTCTCCTAGAGGCAACCATTGTTAGCAATGACTTGGAAACATACATAAATTTTGATCAGTCATCAAACATGAAAAATGTGTCTTCTATTCAAGAGAGAGGCTCATGATGAATTTAAGTTACATCAGCTGGTTGGAGTGATTGAAGAAGTAGAAATTGTCATGAATAGCAAGCAGAATAGTCTGGATTTTCTCTGAAAGATTTTTGACTAGAGACCTATAAGACCTGATCCCAGAAATGTGTTGGGAATATTACAGGGGGAAATAAAGTAGACTGTTGAGATGAACCCAGGATAGTTTATTGAAGCCTCTGCACTTATTTGGCATTTTCTGTTAAATCAGGGGCACCAAGAATAGGTTGATAATTAAGCTTACAAACTATGAGCACTCACTTTTGTGCCAGGCCCTGTGTTGAGTGTGTTACATCTGCTTTTTAATTTAGTCCTTCCAGTGTACCTCCAGAGTAGATCTTGTTATCTCCAGTTGATAGATGAGGAAACTGTACACAACTAGTCAATGACATATGGAAGATAGGGTTAAGTTTGTCTGTACCCGAAGACACACACGTGAACTTCTGTGTGAATATGCCTTTCTTATTGCAAGGCATGTTTCCATCCTCATCTTTTCTTACTGTCCAGTGATCTGTGCCCTGCCCTTCTTCCCCTTCAGAAATAGCTGACAAGATCTACAATCTGTACAATGGGTACACAAGTGGAAAGGAGCAGCAGACCGCCTACAACACGCTGATGGAGGTCTCAGCCTCAATGCTGTTCCGAGTCCAGCATCACTACAACTCTCACTATGAGAAGTTTGGCGACTTTGTCTGGAGGAGTGAGGATGAACTGGGGCCCAGGTATGGGTGTGCAAGCATGAGTAGAGTGGTGAATTCTTCTTGCCTCTACTTGACTTGACTGGACCCTTTCTTCCATAAGGTGAAAATGGGCTTTATCAAATCAGTAAGGGTGGTGGTTACCTTAGCCGTGTCAGAGTTAGTGATGGGAAAACGGGCAGGAGGCATGAATGGAATTTTAGCTTCTTGGACTCCTGGAATGTCAGATAAGGGAGAGACACCAGTGCTCTTTCCATCAGCCACTCTCCTTGCCCACCTTCCAACTTCAGTTTTAGAGATGAAGGCCTGTGTGTCCTAAACCAAGGCTGTAGATGCAAATAATACAGGGTCATGGCTCCTAATCTGGAGCTCTTCTCATTCTTCCACAAGAAACCTGCATTTTTTCTGGAATAAAGTATATTAGTAATCATGACTAAGTACATTCATAAATTCAGTATATACTAAGTCATGATTTTTGTCCATCAGTAGTAACTATGCCAAAGCACTATTTTAGGTGCCATGGAGGGCTCAACAAAACTCAGATGCAGTCGCTATCTTCTAAAGCTTTGTAAAGTAGGATATGAAGTGGGGACTGCATTTCGTGGCTTGCACCTAGCAACATTCATTCATCCTTCCATTTACTCAGCACTTACTTAGTAGCACCTCTTACAGACGGTTGTTGACCATGCAGTCGCGGAGGTAGGAGCAGTCTCTACGTACACATAGCTTACTATAGTAGGTAATTAAACAAGCAGTTGCAAAGAATGGGGATAATGAGTGTCAGGATAGTGAAGAATAGGCCGTCTGGGGAAGCAAGCCATAGACATTTGGTCTAGGTGACCCCGTGAAGGCGTCCCGCAAGCCGAGACTCTGAGATCTAAACTGTGAGTAGGGGTCAGGCAAGTGAAGGGAAAGGAGAATTGGAAGGTTTGGGACAAAGGGATTAGGCTGGAAATGCTCAGAGGAGATAATGTTACTTTAGAACAGGGTTCTCCTGTCAAAGTGTGATCTTTTGCCTGCTACCTTTGTGATATTTACCATATCACCATATAATATGCACTCTATGTCTTGGACATTTCTTTCTTAGATTCATTGCTTATTGAAAATATATTTGAAAACACTGTATCATTTTGCAAAGAAGAAATGAGCACCATCTACCCTTAACAGAAAATTCAGCCTAAACGTGCAAATACAATGGAAGGCAACAGAAACCAGTGTTGTTCAATATAGCAGAGCCTAAGCTCTCCCTTTAAAAAGGGAGATTAGCAAGTGTTAGAAAAGTACTAAAGACACAGTCGCAAACCCAGACTTTCTTTTTTTAAAATAATCTGGAGGAGGGGAAGCAAATGAAAAAAGGGAATCTCACCGCTTTTCCCAGCGTGATTTATTGTTGTTTAACACTGGGTCTGTGATCCCCCTGAGTACCACCTAAACCCCTTTCCCCCGCCCCAGGGGAACTGATTCTACACTTTGGTGAGCACTGTGTGTAGAGGAACTAAAGAATTTCCCTACAGTCCAGCAAAGTGTGTGACAGCAGGAGTGGTAAGAGATTAGAAGGGAGAGGCTAGCAGGAGCCAGTCCTGAATGCCCTGTAAGTAGGGTTAAAGAGTTTAGATTATCTCCCGAGGGTAATGGGAAGCTTTTCGAGTGTTTTTGACAGGGGGGGTGATATTATCAGCTCTTTAAGGGAGAAAGATCCCTCTAACTGCAGTTGGAAGTAAGGACTAGGAAGGTCAAAACCAAAGGGAGGCAGTGAGGCCCTAGAGGCTGTTGTAATAACAATTCAGAAGGGATAGTATGGTGTTCTGGGGCAAGGTAGCACCAGTGGCATTGGAGAGAAATGCATGACATCCTGAGATACTGAGTTGGCAGCACTGTGTGCTTTAAAAAGCTTTCAGTTTGCCCTGTACCCTGGATGCCCTGTATCCTCCCTGTTTTATTGATGATAGGAACTGGAGGGCCCATGATGTTGAATGAGCTTCCTGGAGTTGCAAAGATTTTAGCATAGAGGCTGGTCCTGCCCTGAGCTGTCACCCTCAGCCCTCCAAGAATTTGAGGCCCTCAAGGGAACACATGAGAGCTTGGTCAAGGGATAAAAGGGATCTCCCTGGGGCGGGTCTTATCTGTTCTGCTGGGTCCTGGACTGTAACTTTCTCCCTTTCACATGAAAGGATGGTTCTTTAGATAAAAGCTAAAAGAGGACAGACAGACAAGCAGAAGCACAGAGCCCCAGATGAATGCTGCGTGAGTCATCTGGGCCGCCATCTTGCCCGCGGACAGGGAGAGGCATCTCGCTTTATTGGGCTTTCCCACAGAGCTCAGGGAGTTTGGGTGGGATCTAAACCAGAGCTCCACTCCTGACTTTGTCTTTACAACCTTCTGGGATCTTTTATGACCCTCCAGCACATAAATCTTCTGGAAAGGCTGCCTGGCCGCCCACAGAGGCAGGACACCTCACTTGGTAATGGACTGTGATAACCTGCTAACCTCTAGCCAACCAGTCACCAGCCACTGTCTGCCAACCCCCACCCATGTCACCCAGCTTCGTCCTTCTTTGGTCTTTCTAGTCTCTGGAGGGGAATCTTAGACTCTTCCAACATCCCACGCCGGCATGACAGCAGGAATCTAGACAACTGCATCCTAATCTATCTTAGCATTATTAAGGAATTCACTGCGAAGCTTAGGCTCTGGCTCTCTCTGACCCTCAATTTCTTCATCTATAGATTGACCAGGAAGCACTGTGCAGTGGTTCTTTTTAGCATTGGTAATTTTGTTTTTCTTAAGTAAATCTTACACAGAACCCCAGATCTTAACTATAATGCCACCTCTCCAGGGAATCCTCTAAAATTCCTACCTGTTCACTCTATCACACTCTCATGCCTTAGTTTTCTACATCATACCTACTAGTTTTAGTGTCTTACAGTTCTTATATGTTTATTTTTGTACTACCTCCTTTCCCCATTACAATTGCAGTTTATGTATAGTTAGTCATTGTTTATATCCTATTCACTCTTGTAGGTAGGTGCTAAATAATTACTTGTTGAATAATTAGATAGTGAGATGAGTGAATGTGTGGGTCAGAGGGTTACAGAGTTGTTCTAGTAGAAGCTAGAGTGGGTGGCCTGGAGCCCCCTCTGCTGGTGTCCATTTCAAACCCCCCCCCAATCTCAAGGGTCTCAGGTTTCTCTGAGCTATCAGGTATCTATAGATCACAGCTGGAAACAAATGAATTCCACAAACTCTAAGGTCTTTCTAGCTCAAAAAAAGCATCCCCCCCAAAATGCATTGTCCTTGCAAATATTAAGAAACTTGAGGAGACTTCATCTTGTTAACTTGTTGATTCATTGATTCATCTAATGTGCTTATTATGTGCTAGGCTCTGTGCTGCACCTGGAAACATATGAGTAAAGCAGCAGACCCAACACCTAGTGAGGAAAAGGCCGGCCAGCAGGCAGTTGCAGGAAATATGTCACAAGAAGCATGCTGTAAAAGGAAGGCAGGAAGAATGTTTTACAGCAGTGCTTCTCAAACTTTACTGTGCCTGAGAACCACGGAGCCTTGTTAAAATTCAAACTAACTTGGGGGTCTGGGATGGGCCTCGGCTTCTGCATTCTAACAAGCTCTCAGGTGATGCTAATGTTGCTGGTCCCAAAAGCACACTGGAGTAACACGGTTTCCGGATGTGGATAGCTGGTCCAGCTAACTCAGACCTGGAGCTCGAGGAAGGATCCCTGGAGAAGGAAATGAAGTTGATGCCTAGCATCAAAGGACGAACAGAGTCCTGCAGGTGGAAGGGGGAAGCTGTTCTCATCAGGACCATCCACTGCAAAAAAAAAAGAGCAGGCTGGGGAAGAGAATATACTTCAGTCAAGAAGGATAAATCTCACTGGGGCAGAGAGTTCAAGGTGAGAGGGAATAAGGAAGAAGCAAGGCTAGAGAGTTGATCAGAGGTCAGATCATGATATCTATGGTGAGCCCTGTTCAGGAGTTTGTTCTTTCCCCCAAAAAGCCAGGTAAAGGTTTCAAATAGAGGGGTATTTGGATAAATGTGCCATGCCTTTCGAGGATTAGCAAGTGTTCAGAATATCAAAGTGTAAAGGAGAGAGCAAGACATTGCCCTGCATCAGGAGCCTTGCGTTCATGTCCTAGCTTTGCCACCCACTTGCTGTGTGACCTTGGGCAAATGTCACCCCCATCCTGGGCCTCATATGTAGCATACAAAGGCTGGACTTCAGAGTTCTTTCCAGCCAGGAGGCCAAGCAACCAGCAAGCCCTGAAGGTTGTAGAGACCAGAGAATAGGCACAACATGAGTTTCCTTTCACCTCTGGCCCAGTGTGTCCTTTCTTAGCCTAGGGTGATAAGAGCTCTTCTCAGGAGCACCCTGAGGGCTGATATGGTGGGATGAGCTGTGTAAGGATCCTCTTGGCCTACAATTACCAAACGCCAAAATGTTCTCTATTTCCCCCTGGCTCTGTGGTCACATACCCCCGTAAAGTTTAGTGACAAAAGGGCATCTCTTACCTCTGCCTAATAAATCTATCAGGCCAGTGTCCTGCAGAGCCTGGTTCCGACAACCGCCACAGGTTACTGCAAACAGCTGCTCAGAGAAGACTCGCTGACACCCAGCTGTCCTAGCCATACGTTTCCTATTAGGAGACTTGAAAAAGTGAGCACGTAGGTGTCCAGGGCCCAGAATTTACTCTAGTAAGAACATACTTGACCACTCTTGGACTTCTCAATCCTCTCACTTATGTTTAGCTAAAATGATATGGTAGAGAAGAGAGAACAAGTACTCAAAGAGATCTTGTTTTGTGGAACTGGTCTGTCTAGTCTAGGAATGCTATATTTATGACATTAGCCCCTCTTGCTTCCATGGCAGACATTACTAATAGATTGTAGAAATCATCACAGGCTTGATTCAGCCTGGGATTTTTCTCAACACAGCAAGAGAAGAAGCCTTTAGCATCTGAAAATAGTTGGCACATCCTGTGAGTGAACCATAGTTGCTAAACCCTTAGTGAAAATAAGCAAGCCTGGGATGTCACTGTACATTCTTCCAGTTCAAGATTATATTAGCTCCTTCCTTAGCTATCATTTTTATTATCTCAGAATTTCTAGGATATTGGAAACAAAAACAAACAGGCTTCTAGGGCCATATTCCTTTAATCTTGGGGGCACTATTTTTTTCCCCTGCATATTTTGACATTTCTGAATTCAGGATGGATTGTGCAAAATGGATGGGCAAATTATGTGTTTTATTACTTCTTCTTTTCTTGAAAGGCTGTTATTAAATCAATAACAGCCCTTATAATTGAAGATGTCTTAAAGTGGATAAACACAAATTAAATACACTATGACATTGAACAAGTATCCTATGGGTCAGTTTCCCTACTGATACTAAAGCAAGTTTGGTTACTATCTTGAAGTTCTATCAGTTCCAAACTGAATCATTTTGGGTTACTTGAGACTCTGTCATTTTCACCCTCAGTTTAGGAATGAATTCCTGGGATGGTCTCATAGTTTCTTATGAAAAAACAAGGAGGAGATCAAGCAAAATGTAAATATTTTCACTATTTGCCTTACAAATAACATTTCTAACTTGTTGAGGATATATATCCAGGTGTCAGTACCTGAGCTTCTGGTTTTCTGGTTAGTGGGAATGGTCTGAGGCTAAATTTGTTGTGGATTTATTCTGAAAGTAACCCCAATTAGGAAGCCATGGTTTGGTTCATCAGATTCATGCCAGCTATAAAATATATGTGTATGTACATGTTTTCAACATGGAAATACCTTTATTATATTTTGTTGTCAAAGTAATTCTTGCTTATTCTATAACATCCAAATAATATAGATGTATGTAAAATAGAAAGTGAAAATTCTGAAACTCAGAACCACATAATCCTAACCCAGAGATAAAATCCTTAACAGTGTGCACATACCTTTAGATATAGACGTGGACACGACATGGATATGCATGTAGACAGGGAAACCAATACAGGCTTTAGGATATGTCTACATTTATAACCACAGGTCCATTTCCATCAGTTCTGCTATGTTTAACAAATATATATGCTATGTCCTGTTATCTGCCTTGTATTAACAATACAAGTACAAGTCTTTTCCATGGATGCATATGTAAATATGTTGTCTCACTGAAGGTCCCTTTAGCCATGCAATTACATTAATGCATCACACATTAATTTTTTCCCTCTATTAAAGATGAACTAGGTTTCTTCCGAATTCTTCGGTATTATAAACAACTCTGTATAAGCATTTTGCCCAATTTCCTGCTTATTTCCTTAGGTCTGCAGAACGTGCTTGCTCCGTTTCATTCTGCTAGAGATTTCTGGCTTTCAAAAACTGAGGACTGAGAAGTTTCTCAGTTCAAGTCAGTTTATCCTTATTATTCCCTACTTCTCACATAGTCGAGACCTAGACACCAGGGGAACTATACACTGTCTAAGAAGTAGGTGGGAAATATTAGTTGAGTGCCTATTTGTGCCCAGTTGTTTATATCTCATCTCCTGAGCAAATCAGTTTTGAAGATGAAATAACAGATAATCAGTGGAGTTAAGTAATCCTTCAAGGTTACACAGCTAATAAGTGTCAGAGCCCAAATTCAAAATACTGTTTTCTGATGTCAAACCAATGCCTTGTCCACCATAATGCATCTTGGGATATAACACATACCCCAAGACAGGTGCACAACCAAGGGAGGATGTAATAGGAATCTCAACGGAGAAATAGAATGCTTCAGCAGCAAAGGGAAAAGCATGACTTGTGGTAGCTGGGGAGATCTGGACGGCTTTCTGGAGAAGAAACTACAGCGTGACTTTGAAGTGTGAACAGAACCTCGGTGAATGTGGTTCTCTCATCTCGGGAACTCAGTGATTTGGTAATTGTTGTGTAGTGGTCATCACATGCCCATCAGATGGTATTTCTCTGTGCATCAAGCCCATAACTCCTTTCCGATTAAAAACAGACCAACAAAAGCAACAAAAATCAACTCCAACTTGCACTACCGGTAGACCCTGCTATGGTCTGAATGTTTGTATCCCTTCAAAATTCATGGGTTGAAAAATCTAATGCCCGAAGAGATGGTATTAAGACATGAGGGTGGAGCGCTCATGAATGGGATTAGCCGTGTCACTAAAGAGGCCCCAGAGAGCTCCTCTGCCCCTTCTACCGCCTGAAGACACAGTGAGGAGGTGCCGTCTATGAACCAGGGAACGGGCCCTCACCCGCCATCACACTGAATCTGCCGGTGCCGTGATCCTGGACTTCCCAGCCTTCAGAACTGTGAGAAATAACTTTCTATTGTTTAAAGCTACCCATTCAGTGGTATTTTGTTATAACAGCCCAAACAGACTTAGATAGACTCTTTTCTAAAGCACAGTCAGTTTGATCATCTCCAGTAAAAGGGAACCCGTACTACGTTAGAGGACTATAGTTTCAAGGTTTTGGAAGTTTTTGCTATATTGAGTCAAAATTTGCCTTCTGTAATCTTAGGGTGTCTTCATCAGTAACACTGGGGTGCCTTGTAGCAAAGATCTGAGATGCTGTTCTTACACTCTGTTAACCCTGTCCAAACTTATGACCAGCCTGAGACTCACTTTACCACCTGAGGACTGGAACTAAAGTACAAACTCTAGAATTGTTGTGAGAATTATGTTGAAGATGACATTGAGTAGGCTTCTGGCACATAGTAGGTGTTTCATCAGTTATAGTGATCATCCCTGACTTGCAGTTTTTCCCCAGACTTGTCTTCAGTTACTAGAACAATATATCCATTTGCTTGAAGTCCCCCTTCAGTGGATGCATGCCATTTCTGCTTTCAGCACTTCCTTAGAAGATTTGCCTTTGAGACGCCCTTCAGCACCATGAGCTGGCTGCAGTCTGCATATGTCCCTCTTACCAGAAGTGACTGGCCTTCTCCAGACGTGGCCTGACCAGGGCAGCATGAATGAAGTCATTACTTCCCTTAATCTGCCCTCTCTACTTCTGGAGGCTGTGTTGCAGTGTTTTGCAACTACATCATGCCCTCGACTCTCATTAAGCTTGAGGTTAGCTAACCCAGAGACATTTCAGCTCAACTCAAGGAGGCAGGGAGGAGGGAGAGAGGCCAACCCGAACATTTCCTTACAGTCTGTCCTCCTTTTCTCCATTCCAAGACCCCCTTAGAATTTAGGTCTCTGTCCCATAATTGTGTCAGCAGCTGATTGGGTAACGGTGCTGGGAATAGAATGGTCAGTCAAAGGTTCTATAATTCCCGGAGAAGTGGCATCCCAGCCCAGACCTTGACTCCTTCACAAGCCATCCCTGTCTCAATCTCGCCTGCTAATGCAACCCTAAATTAATGTGTGGGGTCCCTCCTTCACCTCTGGCTTCCTATCCCAGGGAGTCTGGGTCCTGTCTCCAGTGAGGAAGATTTCATTTCCGGTATTTGAGAAAAGTGGTCACTCTGACCTACAATTTCCCCCTCCAGGGAAAGTTTAGAACATGCCTGGCTTTTGATTTATGCATCTGCATTGCATGCAATTTATTACCCAGCACTCTCGCCTTTGGTCTCCCACTCACCCTCCTCCCCTCCAGTCTTTGAGCACCTCCAACCCTTCTCTCCACGGCTTCACCTTCTCAGTTTCCCTGTCTTTGTTGCTTAAATTCAAGCTGCGAGGCTGAGGCACTGTGCATGGTGGAGAAAGAAGAGGGGACAGTTAAGTGAACTGATGTTGGTTTAGTGTCTATTACGTACAGACTCCTGTGCTGGATGCCTGTGGCAGTCATTACAGCCTAACAAGAGCCCCATACAATAAGCATCTCTATTCTCATTGTACAAATGAGCAAACTGAGGCTCATAGAGACAAGACTTGCCATAATGGGCTCTAAAGCCTATGTCCTTTTTACTACAAAATGCTACTTTGTATCTTGGCTAGGTTACTGAGAGCTAAACAAATCACCCAGGTTATCATGTCCTCCTCAAAACACTGTTGTTATTCCCATTGATGTGGTAACTAAGAGTTACTGGCATTGAATAACTTAGTAATGCATGATCCACACAGCTGTGAAAGTACAGAGCTCGTTGTGAATCTGGAACTCCAGAGGCAAGTGTTTCATCTCAGCTCTATACAAATCAGGAGCCCCGGTTCTGGCTTTGCCTTTATTACTAACTTAAGGTGTTTCTTTAGGAAAATTATTTTCTCACATCAAACCCCAGTTTCCCCATCATACAAAGGGAAACTTGGTCCAGTTAAGTTCCAAGGTTCTCTGAGGAAATGACTGGACCTTTGGAGGCACAGCATTTGGGTGCATTGGAGGAATTGCCTTCTCTAACCTCATTTTGTATATGTGGCTTATTTTTGTGACTGAGTCAGAAAATCACTCTCCATTGCCCTCAAAATAAAATGCTTCATGACTCAGAAGACCCTGGGTGGGCTAATGTCTGTCAAGGTGGCCCCTCACTCATTCTTTACACTGACCATTTCAAACAACTGGTGGTTTATGATCGCTCCAGTCAGATTTTACATGGGCTATTTCCTCTGCTTCCCCATCTCCCTGAAAAATATGTTTCATCACTGAAGCCCTAGCTCAGATGGTACATCCCCTGGGAGGATTTCTCTGAGCCCCCAAACTAATGATTAGGTGTCCGCTTTATGTATTCCCATAGCACCCAGCATGTTCTTGAACCCAGAATTCTGCCCCTAAATTAGATGCTGTTACTACTCCTGTCTGTCTGTCTCCTGCCACTGACTTATAAAGGTGCTCAAGGCTGAAACCAGTACACAAATAATGGTGGTGGTGGTGGTGGTGGTGGTGGTGGTGATGGTGGTGACACTTTCTACATGTCAGGGCCTTACTGTGCACCAAACACTTGGTTCTAAAAGTTTTACATGTGTTAACTTCCTTAATCCTCACTCTACGAGGTCAGCAAATGTTACTCCCTTTTTATAAACAAGGAAACAAAAAGAGTAAGTGGCTTTTGAAAATCACAGAGAAAACAAACCCGTACCCCTCCATACAGTGATGGGGAACACTTCACACCTGGGTGTGTGTCCTACCTGCTTTCTTGCCACCAGTCTTGCCCTCCCCCAACCCGATTCTTCTCAAGGCCCCCAGAAATGTTTTCCAGCACTCGAGTCTTGCTCCTGGTCCTCCGTTGCTTGAGTCCCTGCAAATCTCCCCATCAACCCTCCTGACAGTAGTCAGGGCTTGCTATAGATTCATTAATGTTTTTGTAAGAATTCTTAAAACAACCCTTTGTGGTAGATACAATTATTCCCATTGTATGGGTAAGGAAACTGAGACACAAGCAGTTAAGCAAACCCCTCAATATCACAGAGCTAGAAGGTAATTGAGCAGGGATTTGAACCTGAGCAGTTAGCTCCAGAACGTATGGGGCACTATTATGCCATACAACTAATGCCCCAGTTTCTAAGCTCCTGTGGCCAGGCTCCTGTCACTTCGCTGGTTTCCCCACTCCCTGTGTCCCCCCTTGCTTGCTGTATTCCAGCCATACATTCCCAGAACTTCTGTGTATAATCCCATGGCTCTGTGCCTTCACCTACGCCTCTTGATTGTCATGCCTTTGTCCTCTTCTTTACCTCACCCCTACTCATCTGTGAGACTCAACAAGTGCCCCTTCTACTGGGAAGCCTCTTGGATAGCTACAATCTCGCCTAGGCACCTTTCCATTTTCCCACAGCTCCCATACCTCCTTGTATCATTGCTCTTGCCACCTATGTTGCAGTTTTCCATTTGTGTTTCTTTCTCACTGAATGGGCAGCTCTGCATATAATAAATGCTCAATAAATGAACAACCAATGACTTCATCTCCTTTAACTTCACAAAAGCCCCATTTTTCAAGTGAAGAAACAGGTTTGGAGACGTAAAGTAAATTCCCCAAGGACACTGAGCTGCTAAGGAACAGAGTAAGAACTCAAACAAGGAGGGGTGAGAAATGAACTCCTTGGATTCCTCTGGGGAGGCACCTGCCAGAGGGGAGAAAGGGCTGTGGGCAGAGTGGCAACCTGAGTGTGATTATGAAGCTATGAATTTTTGGCACCTTGGGAAATATTCCACCCAAGTGGTGAACTATACAAAGAGGACTTTTTGAAAGGCACCTCATAAATTGTGCCCACAAAATGTTCACATGTAAGCCCAGCCCTTTTCTAGCCACCACGCACGTGCCTCACACAGTCTCCCATTTATGGAGTGTGTTGTCATAAAGCACCCTCCCTCCTGGGGTCTCGGAGGGGCACAGAGGGGACAGCAAGAGAGAACCTCTCATTTAGCCCCTCAGGATTCCAGGGCATCTTGAAATTACCAGGTTGTAGAGGAAAGTGGATTCCACATGGAGACACATCTTGATGGTGAAGTGTACATATGGTGTGTCCTGGGGAGAGCACATTCCGCTCCCTAAGCCTCAGTTTTCACATCTTTAATGAGTAGGTCAGACTAGGTCAGTTGTCTCAGTTGGGGTAGTTTTTGCACCCCCAGAATGCAAATGTCTAGAGACAACTGTATTGCCATAACTGGGGTGGGGGCTGCTAAACTTCCTACAAGACAGGCCCCGCAACCAAGAACTATCTGGATCCGATGCCAGTAGTATCACCAATGAGAAACCCGAGGATGTCAATGATTCTTGCCAACTTTAATTCTCTGGGCAGCCAACGGATCTCTCAGGGATCCTCTGTCTGGTGCTGGATAAAGGGCTCTAGATAAGTTATTAATGATAATCCTCACAGGACCGGGTGACTTTTGCTTAGACTAGTTCAGCATGACCTTGATGCCATCATCATAGCGATTCTTTGTAATAGCAGTGGCCATGTATCGGGAGTTCACTCTGCTGTGGACATTTCTCATAGTTATTCTCCCAGCCAACTTGGGAATGTGAGGCCACCCTCACTATTTTAGAGGTGAGAAAAATGAGATACAGCGAAGTTTGGATTGGGGGACATATATATTAAGGCTCTGATGAACGATTTCCCAATTTCCTGACTGAGAAAAGAGTATGAGCATTTAGAAAAGCAAGAAGGCAGACATTTGGAGGGGGACTCGGTAGGTGTTCAGGCCGGCATCTGCATGTCCACCTGCAATGGTCAACTTGATATTTGACCTTGGTCAAGTAATGTCATTTCTCTACAACTTGGAGTTTGTGCCCTTGAAGTATGTGAGTAGAAAGAACAGTGTTGTTGTGAAGATTAAATAAAGCTTTGGAATGTATGTAAAGTATTTATCCAGTGTCTAGCACACGGAAAGTGGCAATAAATTTTAGTTGTTGTTGTTGATCATTATTATTATAATCTCTGCTTGGTCAGAGTCTCAAGGCTGGTGACCATATAAGTCCCAGGATTCTCCAGATCAGAGATTACACCACTCTCATGTTTTACACATTGCACAATTGAACAAGACAGGTTCTAAGGTGACTTTGGGATAGGTGCTTAAAGTGCCATACTGAGGTCAGGAATGGATAGGAAATTGCTGGGACAAGAAGTGCTCGTTTGTCTACTGACGTTTATTCACCTCTCAAAGGCTTAGCTTGCTTCCTCCATCACCGTCTCCTCCTGCCTTTCAGGAAGGCCCACCTGATCCTACGACGGCTAGAGAGGGTGAGCAGCCACTGCTCCGGCCTCCTGCGCAGCGCCCACATCCAGAGCCGTGTGGACACCGTGCCCTACCTTTTCTGCCGCAGTGAGGAAGTCCGGCCTGCGGGTATGGTGTGGTACAGCATCCTTAAGGACACCAAAATCACATGCGAGGAGAAGATGGTGTCCATGGCCCGAAACACGTATGGGGAGTCCAAGGGCCGGTGAGGGAGGGCGCCGCCCTCCGTGAGCACAGAGACCCTCCGTGGGAGGGGGAGCAGTACTCACGTGGACCCTGGGGCCTGGGTGGGCTGGGGGTCAGCCGAGGAGGGGCCCGGCAGATGAGGCTCGCCAGCGAGCCAAAGCAAACTCTTTTCTCTTGTGGATAGCCAACAGAGAACTTTGTAACCACTGGAATTGTCCATTTTTCTCTATCTTTTATTTTTTTCTAAGATATTATTTGACGCTAGCAAAGTCTCCCCTTTTTAAACGTTTTCTTATGGATGGCGGTCAGTCCCGAGGCAGGACCTGTCAGGTGGAGATCAAGCGGCCTTTGTTCTTCTTCCTTCCGCCTGCCACACGCAGCTTCCTTCTGCCACGGACCCCTGGAGGGGCCCTCTGGAGGGACAACGGGACCTCCTCAGCGTCAGGAAGGAGGCCCCAAGGACTGTGGCAGTGAGGAAGCTTGGGTCTTTATGACTTTTTTTTTCAGACGTTACCGAGTTTGCAGGACCCCTGCCTCTTCCTGCTACCTGTGGGTCTGCCCAGAGTCCCTGCGGGACTTTCCATGCATTAAAAATTCCTATTGTCTCTCTTTCTGCTTGGATAGTGTTTCTTACCACTGGGGGACCTCTGTTTGTTCACTCAACTAGTATTTCTTGGTTACCGACCATATGCCAGGCAATGGGCATGCAGTGAAGGACTGAGAAGCTGCTTGCTCTCAGGGAACTTGGTGTCCATTGGGAATTACAGAGAAGCAATCTGGTGATTTCAGGCTGTGGTAGGGAAAGGATGGAGCTTCTCTGTACCCATTGTTGGGTCGTGAGGCAAACAGGAGGGGTTCAGAAATGCTTCCTTGGGAAAGTAAGGCCTAAGCCCCAAGGATGAGGGGGAGTCAAGCAGACAGACAAGGAAGGTTGAGGCTTGATCTAGACAGACAGGACATCGGGATTTAAAGCCCAGAGATAGTAAGAGAAAAACATTACTCATTCAAGGGCTGAAAGCACTTTCCATGAGAATCTAAGTGGGTCATAGAAGAGGTAAGGCTGGGGACCTGGCAGAGTGTTGAGAGCCTTGGACAAGAAGTTTGACCACTTGCGAAGTAACGGGGGGCTCCCGCAGAACATCAAGAGGGAAACAGTCAACTTGCTCTTTAGGAAAAACCGTTCCAGCTACAGGATGGGGGTTGAACCAGAGAAAGCCCCAAAGAGGGTAACTGTTGTCGTTTTCCAGTTTGGATCCTGAGGCCTTGGGTTGACATTATGCCACTAGAGTCTCATCTTAAATGCTATAGCTGTACCGCTTCCAGGATGTCACTTGGGAGGGTGATGAGTACAGTGAAGCACTGTAGGTTCTTAACATCCTGGCAATAGCACAGAGAAGTGAGCCTGCTAGAAGCGGGATGCAGGTCAGGTATTTCATAATGCGAGGATGACACGTATTACAAAGAAGAGAGGGAGAGATCATGAATATCAATAAAATATAAGCAGTTAAAAATATGCCTACTTCTGCATTTTGATGAGTGCTGATGAGATAGATCAACAACCCCTTTCCATGCGGAGCCCCCAACCCATCCTCCACCCAGGACTCTAATACCAGTGGGGAAACAAAGCAAAGGACATTCTTCCAAATAACTCAAGTACCTAGAGAGCTCTTCAACTTCCAGAAATATGAGTGCAAAGATGCTGTTTCACCAAGTTTTGTTACTATTGGATTTGAATTTCTGCAAGTATGTAGGTGGAGTTTAGATGAATAAATCCCTCCTAGAGTGTTGGCAACCCTTCTCCTCCTAGGGATCGTATGTTTAGAGAGGAACACACATCTTACAACCAGAAGATGAAAAGTAATAGTTCCTTTCACTGAGTACTCACCTGTCTTTGTCAGTTGCCTGTCTTAGTTATGGTATAATGGAAAACAATAGACTGGGTGTCTTATAATCAACACAGATTTGTCTCTTATAGTTCTGGAGGCTGGAAGTCCAAGACGAAGACATTGGCAGATTCGGTGGCTGGTGAGAGCGACCTTGTTCCTAGGGAGCTATCTTCTGGCTGTGTTCTCACATGGTGGAAGGGGTGATGGAGCACCTGGGGTCGCTTTCATAAGGGCACTGATCCCATTCACAAGGGCTTCACCCTCATGACTGAATCACCTCACGAAGGCCCCACCTCCATATACTATCACATTGGGGATTAGGTTTCAACACATGAATTTAGGGGTTGGGCACACACATTCAGTCTGTAGCATGGCCACCTGCCAAGCCCTGTTCTAAATTCCTCTCACGTATATCCTTTCCTGAACCCTAGGTCCCAGGCCTTCACCCAGTCACCCCATTGTTATAGCTTTCCATTGTCTTGACCCAACCAGAGGAAAAATTTAGCTCAACAGTTGCAGAAAATTGAACTCTGTGGTGTGCTGGGGTTGTGGTCTGAGCCTGATTCACTTTGAATCTGACGTGCTGCCATTTACCAGCTGTTACCTTGGGTAAGTAATTTGACTTCTGAACCTCAGTTTCTTCATCAGCAAATGGGGTTAAAAGCAGTCCTACCTCATGGGATTATTATGAGGCTTGAATGAGATAGTAACTGTAAAGTACTCAGTACTACATATAGGAGGGTCATTTTTTTCCTCCTAACAGACAATATGCATAATGCTATGAATTTGGAGTGATGACTGGGAAGCTTTGTATGAGAAAGGCCTAGAGAATTCTGATTAAGAGGAGGAATTAATGACTAGCACCCTGTGAGACATGTAAATTGTAAATAGTATCAAAAGTTTAACTGAAGGAAAAGTGGTTGAGAAGGTGGAACTTAACTCAATAGCAAGAGCTCCAAGGAGAAATGAGGACAGAGATGAGGATGCCTGAGCTGGGGTCACTGCAATAGTGGGGCTGGATCTGAGCGGGATTAAGGTTGACTCAACAGAACTTGTTAACTAAGAGACCCAGGAGGTTGGGTCTCTGGGCAGAATAAGGGGCATGAAGTGAATGATCAGCCCACATGGGCTCAAAGGACAGTGTATGGATGAGGCATGATTTGCATCGTGCAGATAACAGTAATTGGAACACCAGAGAGCCAAGAATATTTTTTAGCTTTATATGGAAACTATGCATGGATCTGTGTACAAATATGCATGGATTGGTATATCTTCCAAATGCAAGTATATAAACCATGGTGAGAGGCTATGTAGAGCCAGCGTAGAATGTTATGCAAGAGTGAGGTACTGCACTTATGAAAAGAATCCTGGATTCTTCATTGCCATCTCCTCTCCCCCTCTGCGTCCCCCACTTCTTCCTTCTCTTCCTCTTTCTTCAGCCCAGTTTTGCTTCTGCAGTAGAGTGGCTGAGTGGCCTTGAGCAAGCCAGTTGCTCTCTGTGGGCCTTGGGTTCTCCATATGCCCCCACTACCCTGGGAAAGATGCATGTGCCGTGACGTGAGGGATTCTATCAGATGATAACTGGTATACAAAACATTTTTCACCTCTCTCCCCCTTTTTATTTTCACTGTGTCCCTTTGAGATCGATGATGGCAGGATGAATGGTTCCGTTTGGCCAGTCTAGAGAGGGTTAAGGTCCCTGGATCCCCAGCCAACTCTACTGCTCTAGAGACAGCCCCCATCTGGCTCATGGTCATACAAGCCAATGGCTGTAAGGTTCCAGCAGCCTTGGGCAAATGACAACCTCTCCATGCCTTGGTCTTTCTCCTCTGCCAATTGGGGTAAATAATACCACAGCTCATCAGGTTTTAGTGAGGGTTTAATGGGTCGACATATGTCAGGCACTTAGAATAGTGCCTGGCATGTAATAAGTACTGTAAAGTGCTGGTTGTTGTCAGTCTTATATGCAACACTCTGCTCTGCAGCCACATTGAAAAATCTCAAAAAATGCCCCCCACACCTTCCCTCCCAGCTTGTGTAGGTGCTTCTCCCCTTGCTGGGAATGCCCTTCCAGCTTGGGCAGATCCAGCTAAAATGTCTTTCACTTGCACCAGCTCCTTCTGCCTCTCCTAGAAGGAATTAGTGCCTTTCTCCTGTGGGGTCCTATAGTGGGGACTCCCTGCCTCCATTCCAGCATTTTCCTCAATGTCCTTGTTCCCCACAGGAGTATGAGCAACACAAGGGCATGGGCAGGGTAGGATCCTCTCTGCACCTGGAGCCTGCAGGAGACCTAGCTCAGAGCTGGCATCCAGCAAAACTGAGCTTGATGTCTAGAATGAGGGGTTTGAGGGGGATCCCTGGGGAGCACAGAAGTGCCCAAGATCTCTCGAGAACAGCATCCCTTCCAATTTGTGCCATCAGTGCAGCATATGAGGGGCCTGGAGAGGAGGCTCCAGCCAAACAAAATCCATGGGCTTTGTGTGGGGGTGTGCTTTTTAATTGGCCTCTGCCCATAAAACTGCCAGACCCTGAAAGGCCCTCACTGTCTGTCTCTCTTTGGAAACTTTTCCCCATGTGTTTGTACACATTACAGCTGAAGCCAAGCTGCTCTGTTTTCCTGTTTTACAGGAGTTGGCAACAGGGGAGGGTGAGAGGCCACAGGTGTGCTCTGCTGGGCAAGCAGGCGCTCATGTGTGCATGCACGTGTGTGCGTGTGTGTGCATGTGTAAGAGGGTCGAGGAAGCTGGGGAGGAGGTGTCAGGTCTGAAAGCAGTGAATGCCTGAAATGGGAAGTTAAGCATTCAGATGCCGGACCCGGCTCTGACACCAACAGCCTGAGGGGCCCTGGGCCAGCATGTCCCCAGTCTGCCCTCAGTGTCTTCTAATAAACACATTAGCAGGACTAGAACTTCACTAAGAAGTCTCAGCTGTCCTACACCACAGTGCTCAAGCCCTCAGGCCCCACAACTGGAAATGCAGGAGTAAACAATCCTATATATTTGTAGAGAACATTGATGTTTACAAAGCAAGCTCCCAAGGAGAAGTGCTACTTATTCCAGAAAGTTGCACTGTCCCTAACCCCCAAATCCAGGGTAGGTGCTCCTCCTTTTGGTTCTCACAATCCCCATACTTGTGGCCCTTCTACTTAACCTGCTGAGTACTCATCACCCCATTAGGTTTTGCCCTCAGACTTGGACTCCTTGGAAGGGCCGTGTTTTACATCTCCTGTACCCAGGACAGGTCAGAACATATGGTAGATGCTGAGATAGTGTGTGCTGGCCGACGCCTCATGCAGCCTGTCCTGGGCAGGCTTTGTACTTTGTAAATGAGGAAACTGAGGCAGGATTTGTGTTCACCTAGGGTCTCCAGGCCAGAGCAGGCCTTTGGGCTTTCTTCTTCTGAACCCTGAGAAACCCCCTTTGTGGTATGCCAGGAGGTCCACCCATGGGTTGCTGGGGATCCGCTAGGGAGCTGAACAGACCGTTTGTATAGGAATTGGCCAAGTCTGTTCAAATATAAGGCTCTAGCACTCTCTTCCTTGGTCAGAGCACCTGGGCTCTTGGAGATGCAGATGAGAATGACAGATGTCAGTAAGAACAAAAGCAATAATTACCATTTGTTGAGCATATTCCATGGCCAGGGTCTGTGCCAAACACATTAGTTGTAGTATCTTACTTAGCTATCACTCACACCTGACACCCCACTGTTAACAGCCCCTCTTACAGAACAGGTCCTGGGGCACAAGGCAGGTAGGCACAGTGCCTGGAGTCATACCATCAGCAAGGGGCTGGGATGCAGCTCTACCTTAAGACACAGTGACTCCACAGCACTGTTCTCATAACCATGTCAGAGCATTTATACAAATGCTCCCATTTTAGAAATGGGAAGACCGAGGGCTAGAAAGAAAGAAGCATCTGTCTAAAGTCATGCAGGTAGCAGGACCAAGAGTGGATGATTTCCTGGTTTTTATCTCCAGTGCCTTCCTGACCCCTCAGCAGCCCCAGATGTCAGGTAGGGAGGGGCAGGTAAAAAAGCCTTACCTCTGCTCAGGAAATGAGGCCGGTGCCAAGTCAGGCCAGCCTGCCCAGGAGGTTTTGTTGTACAAATACCAGCCTGGTTATGGTTTGCTAGGTTTTATGATCAGGGGTGACGTAGTTTCTTTACTCACTTGCAAGCTGAGCCACTCCACAGTCAAGGAACAGCCTTCCAGGGCAGAGCAAGAGGCATGTGTTTGGAGGGGCAGCCTGTGGGAATCAGCGAGGCTGGCCTTGCCTTACCAGAAAATAAAAAATGTCCAATTGGCTATGTGACCTTGAGCAAATTTCTTCCCCTCTTTGGATCTTAATCTCCAATGTAATATCATTTGGGGAATTGGGTAGAAAGATCCGAATGACCTCGGAGCTTGGGGGAAATACAGATTTATGGGCCCCACTCTCTGAGATTTTAAGTGAGCAAGTCATGGGGGAAACCAGGGAATCTGTACTTTTGCAAGTTTCCTAGAGGGACTTGCATGCACTCCATGTTTAAGAACCATAGGTCTAGATGACTTCCAAGAATCTTTCCAATCAGAGCACAGAGAGTTTGTGAGTTTACATGGAGAATATGCTGGGGCCCAATCTCATCTTCGGATATTATAATAGTAGGTATGAAATAGTAGGACAACTTTGCTGGTGTCCAGGACAGTAGAATGGAGACGAAGTGTTTGCCCAGGGAGGCTGGTTTTGTGTCCACATAAAGGGCCGCTTTTTGTGTGAGGTGGTGAGCTTTCCATCACTAGAGAGGTATAAACTGAGACTCAAGCAAGTTCAAGTTCAGGTCCCAGTGGCAAGGAACAAAACAGCTTTTCAGAAAGAACTGGTAAGAGACAGAGCAATTCTGAGAAATGAGTATTGGTGTTTAGAGTCAGGCAAAGTTGGGTTGCAATCCCAGCTGCCCCAAACATGGGAAATTTACAGACCTGGAACTCCATTTTCTTACCAGAAAAACAGGCATCACCAGATTTATCAACCTCACTTGGACATTGTAGAGAAAACATTATAAAGAAATAAGAAAGGGCCTGGCATAGGGCAATGGTGCTCAACAAAAGCCGGTGGCTCCCCTTTTCTTCAGTTTTCACATGTCCATTCCTCTGATACCACTTAGTTCCAGGAAAACCTAACTTCAGGGAGAAAGCCTCACACCCAACCACATGTTCTGTTATGTAAGACATTAGGCCTTGTGCTGAAAATGAAACAAACAAATAAACATAGAACAAAGGATGATTATTGGGCAGCAGAGGTTTCCATGGTTGGCTGGGGGCACAGGGCATGGGCCACAGATGAGCATTTTGTTGTCTTTGTTCTTTTTAAGTCTTCAAGTGCAACTTCCAGTTGGGGATGGGCCAAACTGAGAGGCCACTTGGCACATCTGTAATTGGGTTAACGGAATTTGGACTTGGTTAATCTATTTGTCCCAGGATCAGGGGGATATGACAGCCCCAGAACACGCTGCAGCCCTTGACACTGGGCAAGAACAACAAGACATTTCCAAGCAGCAGTGACCCAGGCAAGGGGAACACTGGGTTCCGTGGCCTCCTCCACTTCAAGCAATATCACATTGTGCTCCCATTCAGTTACTTTTTATCTCACGCCTTATCCTCAAGTAATGCCAAGTTGCATGGAATTCCCTGCCCATTCCTTATTTTTCTAGACCTCTATCTTTTGCTTTGCTTATCCTGCTTCCATGAACATGCATACTTTTGCCATCTTCCTTCTTCTGCCTAACTCTCCTAGACAGGTGTAATGTCTTTTTTGACTGTTCAGCAACAATTACTCTTTCTCAGCAACACCCGAGGGTTTTTTTAGAGGGCGAGGGTGGGAATCCCCTCTGCCCCATTCAGTGTGGTCTTGGTGGAACTTCAAGTATTATAATCTCCCACTGCAGATGATCCCCCGTGTAACCCTGCATGTGCCAACCAATGTCTCGCTCCCTGGACCAGGTCTGCATCTTGAGCACAGTGATGCATGAAAGGAGCAGTTGGAGTTTGTTGTCTGTAGAGCTTGATTGAAATTTTTGAGCTCTTCTTGCTCCTGAGCCCCTGAAACGGCCTGGCTTTTCAGCTCTTTCACGTCTTGTTCCCCAGCCTTCCCTCCCAGGTGGAAACCTCTGGACCCAGTTCTCCCAAATGCTTGCAATAAATTCTTTGTGTCCAGTTCTGTCGCTGTCCCCTTGCAACTTTTGAACACTGGCTCATATATTCAGCTGTGGTCCAAGAGCATTTTCTTTGGGACACCTTCCTTGAACTCTCAGGCATAGGGTGTGTTTATTCATGATATTCCCATAGAAGACTTAGTGTGGGCTCAGTTCTGGACTGGGGTCAGGCATCACAAAAGCTGGGTACCTGTCCCCTGCTCTCGGGTCCCTGAGTGCCAGGCACTGTGGCTGCATCAGTCCTACTGTAGCATGTCAGAAAGCTCTGGGTTTTGTGACTGTGTCCCCCACAGGCTGTGTGACCTCCAACAACACTGCCATGCTCCCTTCACCATGGAGCCTGGCACCTGCCTGATGTGTGTTGAAATGGCATTGAGTTACTTTTGGGAACTCCTTATAAAGCAGTCTCAGCCTTAAATCCAAAACCGTCTTATGAACTAATTCAGGCAGTGTTGTGTTTGGGAATGCAAAGAGGAAAAATGGTTGGGGGAAAAAAATTGCAATGGTTGAGCGTTTCGATTCAGTGAAGTATTCTTCTGCTGTTGGCCTATTTAAGAAAAAAAAATTGCATTTGAAAATGCAGGAGCCATGACCCAGTGAGTTCTTTGGTGACTGGATGGAAAGATTTCATTGAGGGGCGCTAGTAAAAGCCCAGTGAAAGGGATTCCCATGCCCTCTCTCCCCACACCCTTCTCCCTTTCCACAAGAAGCCATCACAGACCCTCGCGGCAGCTCTGACATGATGGAATTTCCACACTGGAAAGAGAGCAAGATAATATTCCTTTTCCACACTGGAAAGAGAGCAAGATAATGTTATTCCTCTTGCTCCGGCCCTGGAACTGGTGAGCCGCCCCGAGTGGGAAAAGGGGCTTTGTGAGGGAAGACTAGAGCAGGAGGCGAAAGGGGGCAGCAGAGGTTGAGGTGACTGGAGGCCAGGCCTCCACATATTTGCTCCTGCAGATGTGTCAGCCAGGTCCGGGCCACACATCTGGGAGGTAATCATCACCCGTGCCTCACGTCTGGAGGGCACTTCACAGGGTCTGCTGGGATATCTCAAACCGGAGTCCTCCAGTAACATGGGTAGAACAGAGCCACCAGCCCCATTTGACAAATGAGGCCCCTGACATCATCACACCCTTAGGCAGTGTTAACAAGAGCGGTGATGATGATAGTGGTGAGCACAGAATCACACAGAGGGCCAGCAGCGGAGCCGGGAGCCAAGCCCAGCGGTTTGCCTCCAGGACCTATGTTCTCAGCCCTTGTTCCACACCTGCCTGCCTGTCACACCTGGGAACTGAGACAGATTTGACTCCTAATCCCACTTGGCCACTAATACGCAAGGGTGAATGTGTGGTTCTGGTAGGAGATGTTCATTCACTTAGACATGCTCCGGGCTGGGCAGGGGGTACGCAACATTGAGGGAGATGGCCTGACCACCCCATCCCACTTGGTTTCAAGTGCTGTGAGCACAGTAACCGTTCTGCCTCCGGCTCCAGAAACAGTACATGACACATTTGGGGCACTTAAGGAACGTGTGTTGAATGAACGCATTGTCCCTGCTCTTGAGCAGTTCACAGTTTACAGGAGAAAGGCTTATACGTGGCTATATATTCTATCACATCTTATCTAATTATCATTACATAGTACATATAACAGAGTGTTGAGAGCTACAGTGTGGTCTGGAGATGGGGTGGATGAGCATGCTTGTGGGAGGTTTTCTTAACACCGCTAATAGTTCAACACACCCGAGACAGGTTATTATCGGTGTAGTACCATCAGATAAGGCTGGACAGGTAAGCAGCCACATATCCCGAAGTGCTGGACATTAGCTTATAGGGCAGGGGTCAGCAAGTGTTTTCTTTGAAGAGTCATAGAGTAAATATTTTAGGCTTTGTGGGCCATATGGTCTCTGTCATAACTATTCACTTCTGCTTCACAAAAGCACCCAGAGGTGATATTATAAATGAATGAGCATAGGTGTGATCTAATGAAATTCTATTTCCAAAAAAACATGGTGCAACAGATTTGGGCTATGGACTGAAGTTTGCTGATCCCCTGTTGTAGGGCTTTGGGTGCCACTAACAGAGTACAATCAGTGAGGTTCCTTCCTTCCTAAGTATTTATTGAACACTTACTGTGTGCCATGTATAGTAGCAATTCCTTTAGTCTCGCTGCTTATAGTCCAGAGGAGCAGAAAGAGTCCATTACAGCAGCCT
The DNA here is from genome assembly GCF_030020395.1 of Manis pentadactyla. NCBI lineage: Eukaryota > Metazoa > Chordata > Mammalia > Pholidota > Manidae > Manis > Manis pentadactyla. Next base: position 204,205,950 of record NC_080021.1, on the reverse strand, counting down.
GGCAAGGGCTTTGAATGGATGGAAACAGAAGGGGACCGTGAGGTCATGAGAGAGCCCCTAACCCAAATTTGGAGGGCTGAACGTATACCACAATATTCCAAAGAAGTAATTGTCTGCCCAGTAGAAATACAGTGTGAGTCACATGGAATTTCAAATTTTCTAGGAGCCATGCTTAAAACATTAAGAAGGAATGAATGAAAGGAAATTTAATAATATATTTAATTTGACCCAAAATATCCAAACTACTCTCTCAACATATCTTCAATATAAACAATTGCTAATGAAATTTTACATGTTTTTCTTGGTTCAAAGTCTAAATTCCAATGTGGACTGTCCACTTAGAGCACGTCTCAGTTCAGACTGCCTGTGTTTCGGTTGCTAAATAGCCACATGTGTCTAGCGGCTGCTGAGTTGGAAAGGGCCAGGCCAGATCATTTGGAGCCACGTGGGCCATCGATGGAGTCTGGGCCTTAGCATAAGTGCAATGGGACTTTTATGGGTCATTCTGGTAGCAGGATAATCTGTTCTCTTTAAGTTTGTGGTTTACTGCTGGCCCATTGCATTGGGGTGAGAAGCTCAAAGAAGAAAAGCAAAAAGCAGAAGAAAGGGAGAAGGGAGAGTGGCTAACTTCAGGTGGGAAAGAGAAGGAAAGTGTGTGGCTTTACCAGGAAACCTGTGAAAATTGAAAGTAATGGAACCAGACTCTTGACTGACCTAGACAGGTGCTGGTGGAGAGGTCACATGTCGGGGTGATGATGGTCACACAGTGAAGTCTAAGCCTAGGGGTCTGGTGAATCATCAGGTCTGTGAGCTAATGGGTAACCAGGAACCCGTTCATTCAGAACCTGGGGGTGTCAGGAGAGGGAGGGCAGCCCAAGCCAGGACACCACTTCATTGTCTTTGCCACCACCTGGAAGTTCACACTGTAGAACCCCTCCTGACCTGAGGCAGAGGGTTTGGAAACCCCCCATGTCTGAGCCTATGAAGGCCGAGACTCATCTTCCACATGAAACTCACTAGACCTGCTGGGTTGGTGGACTGAGGTCTTGGTCATACCAACCCCTTCTCAGGTGCTCAAATGTTCTTTTGTTTGCCCAATTTCCCACCTGGCATCACCATTTTAAACATAGCTTTCTACTCAATTGCCAGACTTCTAGCCACATTTAATGGTGTTATCCAAACACAGTTGATTGAGAGGTACCATGTTGGAATGACTGATCGTTTTTTTAAATCAAATTTTCTCTCTCTAATCACTCTCATATTGGACAGCCTTAGCAATTGGAAGTCTTTGGGACACCTACTTTAAGGAACAAATGCAAAAGATGGGTAATTGACATGATTTTCGTGTTAGCAGGCAGTACCAAAGTGCTGGAAAACTTTGTTTTTTTAATTGGTTTAGTTGTAGCCTGGAGTTTGTATCACTAATAGGATTAGTACATATTTTCTTCATGAGTGGTACTTAACTCAGGTACTTAAACCCAAATTTATTTTTATCTTCCTCAATCACAGAAGACCTACTATAAGCCAGGGGAGACAGCTTGAACAAGAAGCAACTTATTTGTGTTTTTTAGGAATGGAGGAAGTAAATGAACAATTAGTGTAGTATGGTTAAGACAGTTTTGGAGGAAATCAGGGCTGGTGGGGACTCACAGGCCTGCCAGCTTGGCGGAGCTTGGGAGAAGGCTTCAAGGAGCAGCATCAGGCATTGTTAGGCTTGGGGGGGGTAGGGTGGGGGGTGTTCAGAATCAGACTACCTGGGTTCAAAATCAGATTTTACCTCTTACTTCCCATATGACCTTGGGGAAGTTCATTAAAATTTCTTGCATCAATTTCCTTATTTATAAAATGATAATATTCATAATTGTATCTATATCAGGGGATTATTATGTCTATTAAATAAGTGACTACAAGTACTTAATTTTGTATCATAGTAAACCTGAAATCAGTATAAGCTGCAATAATAATTATTAATACCTTTACCTAAGCTGAGATCTACGGAATATATTTTTCTTATAGGAGTGACCTATTCTTACTCCAGGGAGGGTGTGTTCCTGGTAAAGTGCAGAGCCTGAATCCAAAGGTCAGAACTAAGAGAACATGGTATGTTAAGGGGACTAAAGGAAGTTCAGTGTGGTGGGAGTGCAAATTGAGGGGTTGTTAGGGGGTATTAAGGATGGTCACAAAAGGTAAATCTAGCAAGGCAGGCAGGACCTACAGTGAAGGGTTTTAGGAGTTAAAACTTTGAGTAGCTGTAGTCTTGAGAAGTGAATTTATTTACAAATCTCTGGCTCTGAAGACAACCTACACTTACAGGTGAGTGGCGTTCCAACAACTGATGCTTTGTCTGCATTAACGTGAGTTCCAGGAGAACTGCAGATGTCTGAGATGAAAGCATGTGGCAGGGAGCTTTGTGAAAAACATTAAAAAAATATCAACACAGGGGAAAATTTGTAACAATTCAACAGAAAGGCATTCCCCTAGTGGAAGGGAAATATCTATCAAGGTTTGGGTTTAGGTCTTGGATGGTGCACCAAATATCTGGAAACTAAGTTCTCTTTTTGGCTCCTTGGCAACCAAAGGATTTTGAAATTGGTCCTTGGGAATTGTGCCTCCTTGGCCTGTGCCAGCAGACAGTGTGAATGTGTGTGTGTGTGTGTGTGTGCGCGCGTGCGCACTGTGTGCGTGCAGGTGCATGGATGGAGATACATCGTGTCTGTGTTTCAGTGATTGGAGAATATGGGATGTCTGGTCACTTCCCTTCCTACATGTGGTCTGTGTTACTTTGACGTGGTTTTAATTCTGGAAAGGAATGTGTTCTGTCTGTATGCACAAGGATATCATGCTCCTTTTCATGCAAAGCCTAGACAGGATCCTGGTAGGAGCCATAGGTGGGGGACCTCACCTCCTAGACAAACTCTCATCAAAGGACACCACGTGTATAATGCCGTGCCCCCTTATGCATGTGAAGGAGCAAGAGGAAATGAGAGACTATATAGAGTCCTAAAATCAGGTAGACCTACGGTTTACTCAGCCAACTACCCATTCTTCCCTCTTCTAAATCCCTACTTATTCTTCAAAGCTTATCTCAAGTGCTGCCTCCTCTGAGAAGCCCCTGGGTTCTTCTCCAGCCCCATGTCTTGTGATTGTCCCCTGCCCTAACATCACATGGGAAATTTTTAGAAATGCCAATTCGTGGGCCCTACACCAAGGACTACTGAATCAAAAGCCCTGGGGTGGGGCCCAGAACCTTTAACAAGCCCTTCAGGGGGTTCTGATACTGGGCAAAGTTTAAGAACCCCTGATCTAGAAGAGGGGCTTGGACCACTGTGATGAGAATGCCACTGTTTCTAAGAGGTTCTGCCGACCCTGGCCTCCACAGAACTCAAGGGCACCATGAGATATGGACCAAAAGTTCTTTTACTCTGTTAGGAGGTTAACCCTGGGGATTCTCTGGGCAGTTTTCTGTGGATTTAAACTATTAAAAGGATTCTTTCAAGCTCCTATGTGTGTCATGACACACATCCCCTGCTCTAGATTCCCCTTTTCTATGAAAAGGGAGTTGCTATGGATTTGATCCCTCATGGCTTTTCCATGTTTTCTGGCTACTTTTTGGCCTAAACACCCTGGGATATCCTGTTATCCATGGCAAGTAAATCATGCCACCTCTTTTTCTCCCAGAGGAGAATCAATATAAAACATCTGATTTCAGTATCGAATCGATCACGGATGCTATCATTACTTTCTACAAGTCTCTCGAACCCAACTGCTTTGTCACCATCATTGCCCTGTTACCCCCAGGTCGTTTCTCACCTGGACCACAGCTCCAGCCATCATTTTGGTCCCAGCATATGGTGGTGCCACCCTGTAACCCATGTCCGTACAATGGGCACTGCCTCAAAATTGAAATTTGTTCCTGACATCCTGTTTTTCCCTCAACACATCCATGTCTGTCCATCACCCTCAGAATAATGTCCTAATGCTTGAGCGCTATAGTAGATTCCACTGAATGCCTGCCCACGCCGCTTGGCCTTGCTGCCCTAGAGTATGATGGTCTAACTTTGCACAGTCATTAGCCACATGTCAGCCTGAGAGTCTTTTCTGGTGACCTGAGCACATGTTTCCTGCTGGCATGATATGCAGGCAGGATGGAGGATTATCTCCCCAGGGGAATCCTTCAACCAGTGACTAACGGGAGTAACTGGATCAATACTCCAGCTCCCAAGCATCTCAGGTCCAGATCCCAGTGGCTGGAACAATTTTCCATTCCCCAAACAAGCCATGCCCTATTTCACTCTGTCTTTGCACATGCTGTTATCTGTGCCTACAACATTTACCATTTTCCCCCTGGAATGGCTGCTTCCATTTATAACACTGCAATTTACAACACTCCAATGAACTAGTTGCTTTTTCTCTACTGGGATGGTAAACTCTGTGAGGGCCATGCCTGTGGCTGTCTGTCTTGGCCACCATTCTTATCATTGCTTTGCCTGATGCACTGAACATAGTAATGCTCAATAAACAATTGTTTAACATTTAATTGAATGAAAGGTTATATTTAAAAGTTAGAAAATGTATTTTAATACTGAAGTATTAAGTGGTGTGTATAAGGAAAGGTTTCTACTATGATTACAGCAAAATGACACCAAGACATTGCCTGTTCAAGTTCTTTACCAGTTTTTAATTGGGTTCTTTGTTTTTTCATAATAGTTCTTTACATATTCATGATAAATGCTTTGGATGATTGGATCCCTCATTGGATGATTGTATAAATGATTAGAAATATTTTCTCCAGTTTCTCGATAATGTCCTTTGCAAAAAAGTTTTTAATTTTAATGCAATCTAATTTTTTCTTTTGTTGCTTATTCTTTTCATGTCCTATCTAAGAATCCATTGCAAACTCCAAGGTCAAGAAGATTTACCCATATGTTTTCTTCTAAGAATTTTATGGTTTTAGCTTTTATATTTAAGGCCATCAATCTATTTTGAGTCAATTTGTGTATATGGTGTGAGGTAGTGGTCCAGCTTTATTCTTTTGCATGTGGATATACAGTTGTCCCAACACACCGATGTCCCCAAGTTGCCCTTTTGTGAAGAATTCAAGTATCAGTATGTTTTGACCTATTTTATGCTGGTATTGCCAGCCAACACCTCAGTGCAAGGGTCAGCACCTTTCCTCCATGGCAATGCTTGTGCAACTTTTGAATGTTCTCGTGCATCTTGGTTTTCTTCTTTTAAAACATAAGTAGATAACAGAAACATGGGTGTATTATTAATACTTGTCATAAGCAGCCCTGTCTCATACAGTTGTAGCAGGAGTTAATATCTGTCTCATGCAGTTCTTTTTTTTTAAGTTTGCACTCTTAAAAAATTACACTGAGAAGCTTACAATAAAAAGCATAAATCCTCGTGTACAGCTTGATGAATTTTGACATGTGTATACACTCACCAACCTTCATCCAGATCAAGATATTAAACTTTCTCACTAATTTTTCTCCTACCTCACGTATGTCACCCATTCTCCCACCCACCTCCCATATGGCAACCACCAGTCTGTTCTGAGTGCTTATGAGTCTGTTTCACTTTTGTTTGTTCATTTGTTTTGTATTTTTAGATTCCACATATAAATGAAATCATATGGTATTCATCTTTCTCTGCCTGACTTATTTCATTTAACATAAAATATGGGTCCATTATGTCCCAAATGGTAAGATTTCATTCTTTTTAATGGCTGAATAGTATTTCCTTGTATATATGCACCACATCACTTTTATCCATCAATGGACACTTAGGTTGCTTCCATATCTTGGCTACTATGAACAATGTCGCAGTAAACATATGAGTGCAAGTATCTTTTCAGAGTAGTGAATTTGATTTCTTCAGGTAAATTCCCAGAAGTGGAGTTGCTGGGTCACATGAGAGTTCTATTTTTAGTTTTTTGAGAAACATCTGTATTGCTTTCTATAGCAGCAGCATAAATTCGCAGTCTCACCAGCAGCATACAAGTGTCCCCTTTTCTCTACATCCATGCCAACATTAATTATTTCTTATCCTTTTGATATTAGCCATTCTGGCAGATAAGAAGTGATATCTTATTGTGGCCTTGATTTGCATTTTCCTGAGGATTAGTGATGGTGAGCACCTTTTCATATGTCTGTTGGTCATCTGTATGTCTTCTTTGGAAAACTGTCTGTTAAGGTCCTCTGCCCATTTTTTAATTGGTTTTTTTTTTTTTTGGTATTGAGTTATATGAGTTCTTTACCTATTTTGGATACTAACACCTTATGAGACATGTTATTTGCAAATATCTTCTCCCAGACAGCAGGTTGCCTTTTCATCTTGTCGATGGTTTCCTTTGCTGTGCAGAAGCTTTTCAGTTTGATGTAGTCTCTCTTGTTTATGTTTGCTTTTGTTTCTCTTGCCCAGGGAGACATATCGAGAACAAAAGAAATTACTAATGATGATGTTCAGGAGTTTACTGCCTATGTTTTCTTCTAGGAGTTTTATGGTTTCAGACCTTAGGGCTTTAATCTCCATTTTGAGTTTACTTTTGTGTATACTGTTCGACAGTGATCCAGTTTCATTCTCTTACATGTGGCTGTCCAGTTTTCCCAACACCATTTATTGAAGGGACTCTCTTTTCCTAATTATATATTCTTGTCTCTTGTGTCATATGTTAATTGACCATACAAGTGTGAGTATACAGTTTTGATTATTGTAGCTTTGTAGTATAATTTAAAATAAGGTGTAGTTTGTATACCCCCAGCCTTGTTCTTCTTTCTCAAGATGATATGGCCTATTTATATATGTATTTTGTGTGGATCTATACAAATTTTAGGATTATTGCTATAGTTCAGTGAAGAATGCCATTGGTATTTTGATAGGGATTGCACTCAATCTGTGGAGTGCTTTGGGCAGTATGGTCATTTTAACAATGTTAACCCTTCCTATCCATGAGCATGGGAGACCTTTCCATTTACTTGTGTCTTCTTTGATTCTTTCATCATTGTTGTATACTTTGTACAGGTCTTTCATCTTCTCAGTTAAATTGATTCCTAGGCATTTTCTTCTTGTTGATGCAGTCGTAAATGAGATTGTTTTCTTAATTTCTCTTTCTTTTAGTTCATTATTTGTATAAAGCAATGCAATGGATTTCTGTGTATTGATTTTGTATCCTGCTACTTTACTAAATTCATTTATTAATTCTAGTAGTTTGTTGGTAGAGTCTTGAGCATTTTTATGTACAGTACCATGTCATCTGCAAATAGTGGCAATTTTACTTTTTCCTTACCAATTTGGATGCCCTTCATTTCTTTTCTTGCCTAATGACTATGGCTAGGACTTCCAGTACTATGCTGAATACAAATGGCAAGTGAGCATCCTTGTCTTGTTCCTGATCTTAGAGGAAAAGCTTTCAGCTTTTACCATTGTGTATGATGTTAGCTACTGGTTTGTTGTATATGGCCTCTGTTATGTTGAGGTATGTACTCCTATACCCACTTTGTAGAGCATTTTTTATTGTGGATGGATGCTGAGTTTTATCAAATCCTTTTTCTGCATCTACCAAGTGATCATCATATGGTTTTTACCCTTTGTTTTGTTAATGTGGTGCATCACATTGATTGATTTGCAGATATGGAAGGAACCATCCTTGCATCCCTGGATAAATGCCACTTTATTGTGGGGAATGATCCTTTTACTGTTTTATTTCAGTTTGCTAATATTTTGTGGAGGATTTTTGCATATATGTTCACCAAGGATATAGGAGTATAATTTTCTTTCTTTGTATGTAGTGTCTTTCTCTGGTTTTGGTTTCAAGGTGATTCTGGCCTTGTAGAAAGAATTTGGAAGCTTTCCTTCCTCTTCAATTTTTTGAAATAGTTTGAGGAGGAGAGATATTGACTCTTCTTTACATGATTGTTAGAATTCTCCTGTGAAGCCCTCTGGTCCTGGAACTTTGTTTGTTGGGAATTTTTTGATTACCAGTTCAATTTCATTACTAGTAAGCAGTCAGTTCAGATTTTCTCTTTCTTCCTGGTTCAGTCTTGGGAGAGGCATGTTTCTAGGAACTTATCCAGTTCTTTTAGATTGTCTAATTTTTTTACATAAAAGCTTTCATTATAATTTCTTATCATTATTTGTATTTCTCTGGTGTCAGTTGTAACTTCTCTTTCAATTCTGATTTCATTTGTTAAAGTGCTCTTTCTCTTTTTCTTAATGAGTCTAGCTAAAGGTTTACCAATTTTATTTATTCTTTCAAATAACCAGCCTTTACTTTCATTGATCATTTATATGTTTTTAGTCTTTGTTTCATTTATTTCTGCTCTATCTTTATTGTTTCCTTCCTTCTACTAACTTTGGCTTTGTTTGTTCTTTTTCTATTCTTTAGAAATTAGCTGTTGAATTTAGATGTTATTAATTTAGATATAGGTTTAGATTGAGATTTTTCTCATGTTGAGGTAGGCCTGTAATGCTATAAACTTCCCTCTTAGACCTGTTTTTGCTGCATCCCAAAGATTTTGCATTGTTGTGTTTCCATTTTCATCATCATTCTCCAAATTTTAAAAAATTTCCTCTTTAATGTCTTCATTGACCCATTGGTTATTAAATTGCAAGCTATTTAGCCTCATATGTTTTTATTTTCTTCAGTTTTTTTTCCCTGTAATCAATATCTGATTTCATACTGTTGTGGTTGGAAAAGATGCCTGATATGATTTCAGTCCTTCTCATTTTATTACGACTTCTGTTACTTAACATGTGATCTATCCTGTAGTATGTCCTTTGTGCACTTGAAAATAATGAGTATTCTGCTATATTTGGATGAAATGTTTTATGTATGTCTGTTAAGTCCATTTGTTCTAATGTGTCCTTCAAAGCCACTGTTCCCTTATTGATTCTCTGTCTGGATGATCTATCTGTTGCTGTCAGTTGGGTGTTAAAGCCAGTGTCAAGGCGGGCACAGTAAAGGGAGCTCCCAGGCTGGCAGCGGGAGGGGCCTCTCTGGTGGAGTTACTGGGGACTGAGGGACATTGTGCAGGGGTCCCCAAGTGGGTGCCAGCCAGGGCCACACTAATGGGGTGGATAGGTGTGGATGGGTGCAGTCTGGGAGTCTCTGTTTGGTCTCAGTCTCTGGGCTGGGGCCGTGCAAATGGGCTAGCCAGGGACAGAAGCCATACAGGTAGGGTGAATCCACATGTGTGTCATGGCAGTACCTTCTTGGCGGGGGTGCTAGACCTTCGACAGGCAGGTTTGAGTGTGCACTGTGGCTGGGAAGTCACCTCTGTCACTTCCAGAGTGACCCTGACCCTGTTCTTGTCTGTATTCTCAATATGTGTGTGGGGATATGTGTAATGGTACTCACCCTATACCTGTCTGCACTAACAATGTGCAAGGGCAGCATGAATGATGCGGTTCACCCTGTTCCCCTCCACACTAACAATGTGGGGTGGAAACATAAACGTATTTCTTTTACACTCCTAGCAGTGTGCAGGGAAACATACACAGTGGCGCTCACCCTGCTCCTGTCCTCACTGGGAGTGTTCAGAGGAAGGTAAACAGTATTGCTCACCCTGCTTCTGTCTGCGCTAGCAGTGTCAGGGGAACATAAAGAATGGTGCTCATCCTGCTCCTGTTCATGGTGGCAGTGTTGGGGGCAGTGAAAACAAAGACACTAGCACCTTCTGGTCCCAGAAGTAGCCCTGCCATTTGGCAGGTGCTTGATTTCTGAAAAATTAGCTCCTTTCAATTATAGTTGCAGTCAGGTTTAAGCACTCCACCTCATGGCATTTTTTCTGTGCCCCAAGGCAGGCGAGCCTGAGCCCTGGTAGCTCATTGAGCTCTCTCCCTACTGCAGGGCTGCGCTGGGGGTGGGCTCCCTCCACTACTGTGTCTCCGTCTCTCCTGCCATTTTTATGTGGCCTCGTTACCCCTGGTTGTGCAGGTTTTAGCTCAGGCCTCATTCTTCCACGGGATGAAGCACTCTGTGTGCGGGTGTAGATTCCACGTATATGTAGGAGGAGGTGGGCTCAGGCTCTTTCTGTGCCACCATCTGATACACGCTGAGCTGATGCAGTTTTAAAAATTGTGTATTTATCTTATTCTGTCAACAACCTCATGAGATGGGTAGTTTAATTATTCCATTTTACAGATGTGAAAACTAAATCTTAAAGCAGCTCAACAACTTTCCAAAGATCACATAGCTACTAAGTGGTGATAAAATGAAAAGTGAGATCCAATAGGCAAATGGAAGACAGCAAAACTTCAGTCTCAGCTGCAGATTCATTTGATGAGCTGGACAACCAGTGTCCACTTTTGAAGAAGAAAATGAATAAGGGATATGCTGCTGCAAGTGTATTGTTGAAGACAGCCTCCAAAAGGCTAGTTAGAACTGGAATTGTGGTTTCCTTTAGTTCCCTGAAAACTGAACTTTCTTATCACATGTAAGAATGGTTTTCAACTGTTGCATGTGCAAAACATAGATGCTTTTCAGGAACGATTTACGTAGAAGACTGGGTGTATACTGGACTCAACCTCCCCATCGCTCTCTTACTTCTAGGCTTTGGGGTTCTCTTCTCTATTGGTGCTTATATGGAGGAGCCCTTTCAGTTTGCACAACAGATAAAAAAAGCCACACCACTACATATTGAAGCATACAAGCTATTATATATTTTCATAATATAGAATTTTAAGGTATAGTCATCAACAGTGGCAAAATATTTCTGTCTTTGACATTATTTGTGTGTGTGAGATCCAACCTGTAACTGAGGCCAGAGAAAACAGTATGGGAAAACAAATCCATGAGAATAGGATAAAAATATTATGAACAGCAAAATATGTCTTGAGAATTTAAAACCATATAGAAAAAATAAATTAGATGAACAACTGTGTAAATATAAATTAAAAAAGATGACATTCTTAATAAATAAAGTTTACTATTTACATTTTTATATATTGCTGGAAGATTTAACTTAGATCCATAAAAACACATAAACAGGAAAAAAAATAAAACCCAAAATAGGAGCAGCAAATTTATGCGTGTGAGGTACAGAGAAAGGATTGGAATTGTGTTTTGTTTTTGGTGTTTAGACTGTTTTCTTTTTTTTTATAGTAAGCCAGTAGAATTCTCATGAGAACAGATTTTAAGCACTTCAATGGAGAGTCATTTTTTGGTGGTTTCCAGAAGGTACCAAACAGATTTCAACATCATAATAATTAGAAATACCCATAACAATTATAACAGTAATAAAAAGGTATATGATACATAAATATGGAAGAACGGTTGGTAATATGAATACATTTTCTCTAGACGAGATCACAGTTTTATTTTGTAAATATTACATTTAAGTATATATATACACACATATATGTACAACTATATATACATGTGCATATATATGTAAATTTGTATTTATATATAATATCTTTATATAGATAGATATCTGCGGACAGGTTATTGATTATAGAGACCCAAGAAAGCAAATCAAGAATTGTTCAAAATTCTCCTCACTGACTGCTGGTGTGTTAGTTTAAGAAGCGCCGAGTTGTTTTCACTCAGAATGCCGTATTTCTTTTCATGGAACACTCGATGTGGAATATTAAGTCTGAGAAGAAGAGATTTTTAGGGACTCCCTTCCTGTGTAACATTGGAAATGGCCCATAAGCCTTGAACAGACAACAGTGAACTGATTTCTACACTGTAGGAAGTAATTGGCTTTTAACCGAATTATAGAACTGGTCAAGGTCAGAGTAAGGGGGAAAATCCAATTCACCTATGAATGAAATACTCCCCAAAACAAGCCTCTCTCTTAAGGTGGATTATAAAATCCAGGAATTCCAGCTTTGTTCCTTGAGCTATCAAACCAGCATGCCCTGTCTTTCTTGAATGGCCAGTGGGCCTGTGCATCCTTGAAAAGTAACCCATGGCCTCTGCGTCACGCTTCGGCTCTCACAGATTGCCACAGCCCCTTTAGAGCCTCAGGGCCTCACCAACCCCTGCCATCCCGCTGTGAGGTAGGTAAGTGGTAGTGCCCCCATTTTTCAGCTGGAGATTCTGAGACAAGTGGAGAGGCAATCTGGTGACTCGTTCACGATCACTGAGCAAACTGCTGCCCAGTCAAGAATGCGAGGTTCTTGCTCTGGGGACATCATTCTCTTGGCTAGTACACATTTACTTGAAGATCAAACAGTTGGTAGGGGTTTGGCAAAACTTGAGTAAATTAAAAGAATAGGCTTTTATTCATTTGCTATTTAGTTTTTATGTTTGTTGTTTGCTTGGCTTATTCTATTTTGTTTCTCCAGAACCATGGGAATTACCTGTCTGGTCATGTAGCAGCTTTTTAGGAAAGTGGACGGTGCAGTGTGATTCTAAATGCAGCCTTTAGAAAGCCCAGTGCTCTACTGGTAAATACAAACATTTTGTAATGTGAAAAGCACGACACAATATGTCCCCTTAATATTTGGTAAAACCAGTTTCAAGCCACCCCCTGCTACTCCCTGCTACCACCGACTGCCACCAGACAAACAGACAAAATGCTCCCCCCCTACAGCAACTACATATCAAGGGGGAAGGTGCCTTATTTCCTGGACCTACCACAACGTACAGAAAACGGCAGCGTTATAAAACTCTGCTCTATGTCTCCTGCTAGGGAAATCTTTATGCGCTGTCTACCTACTCGGTCTGTGGAATAAACAGTTTCTTTAGGAAGCACAAAAATAGGTTTTTAAAAAAATTCTTCTATTTAATCATGCATTTTTATTTCCTTTCAACCTCTCTGTCTTCTATTATCTCTATCTGTACAGCTTTGTCATCAATTTCTTCTTTTTATTTTCCCACTTGTAGTTCCAGACACACACACACACTCTCTCTCTCTCTCTCTCAAAACTGTTAACTTGAATTTATGGTTTCCTTTCTTTCCTCTTTCCTTTCTTTCTCTCTCTCTCTCCTTTTTTAAACACAGGTAAGACCTATAACAAATGGACACTTACAACCAAGTTCAATCAAACCTGGAAGGGACGTAGCTGACGTCTGTCTCAAAGAAGTATTTTTCAACACACAGCATTTAAGCCCTGGCCAAGGTGGGAATGAGACCGAGGGGACTGTCTAGGCGGTGACTCAACATGCAGAAGCCTGGAGCAGCAGCCGAGACACTCCACCCTCAAAGCCCTACTAGTTACAACCATTGACCTTGCCCCTCCTTAGCTCCCCGATTCGGCCACCAGAATGGACTTCCCGAGGACTGTTTTCCCTTAGGAGGTGGTTGGCACAGAATCTAGGGGTAATGCAGGTCCTCTGGAAATGCAGTTAGGGCTGTGGCTTGGAAAGGCTTCCCAAGATAGGGCTCAGAGGACTGGCCACCACCACATCTTCTCTTTCTTGCTGCTAACAGGCTAATACTTCTTCAGACCCAGAACCCCCAGGTGCTTTTGGGGCCCTGAGCTGCTGATAGACAATAGTGCTCAGAACTGCCTCCCTGTGAGGACTCTGTTATCCTAAACAGGAGCTGATTGCAGGGATAAGAGAATGGGCTTATTCCCAGAAAGACAAACGGGGAATCAGTGCACTGCATGAATAAAAGTGACCCTCCTTCACAACGTGTTCAGAAGGGCCAATTAATTATGCTATGCTTGTGGGCATGAGGCCAGCCATCCATCACACACTCTTTCTTGCCTAATATCCTTGGCAAATATGAATTTGTAACAGGTTTGAATAATGATGGTAAGAAGGAGCCTGGGCAGATCTTTGCTCAACTCAATCTGTGGGTCTGAAGATAGAAGTCAGACTTTCTGGACGCTGCTCAGCTGGAGAGTGTGTGGATAGATGAGGATCGGAGTGAAGGGTGAATAGATGAGGAGGGTCCACTTAAGGGAAGCTGGGTAAGTTCTGTGGTTCCTGCATCCCTACCACTACTAATATCATCTTTGGGTCTCCCAGGTTTTCTGCACTACTAATTGGCATGCTAAAGGAACTGGAAGGGCTGAAGCTGCTCCCTTTGTTAGTTTGTATCTTCTAAGCCAACTGCACAGGTTGACGATTCAGCTAGGGCAATGGAGGGGCTTTAAGAATCAGCATGAATTCTACCATGCTGGGGAGGGGTACGAGATGCAATCAGTTCTTCCATTATTATTTTGCTAAAGATTGGCCCTGGTGATTACAGAAGAAAAACGTTCTGAATATAAATGAGACAGGGGTTTTTTAAGGAGGAAACATAAAAGGGTTTGTGCCTGACCTTAACAATGGTGTCAGCCTCTCCATTCTGAAACCTCATCTCAGAGTTTTTAATGTGATGCAAGCCACACGAAACTAAGCACCGCCTCCTTATTTGTGGGCCCCTATGCAAAAAGCACCTTGATATCTTTAATATAACAGACCACAGATGGCTAATTGATGTCTTCTCAGGTGTTCTTGATCAGCAGGTGATTGCTGTGGGGAGTGACAGAGTAAGGTTTCTGAAGTTATTTTTGGTCCTCTTAGGAAAAAGGGCTGTGCCTGATCCACAACGCCTGCCTTGGCTGCAGGAATGAGGAGGCTCAGTGCACATGCCTGGGATTTTCTATTCTTCTAATAGACTCTGTTTTTTTGTCTTTTTTTGGTTGTCTTTGGGATGACTTGCTTTACAGCAATCTTTATGCTAAACATCTAGACCCTCCTGTGGCCTCAGTTCCTGAGTTCCAGGTCTCAGAAATTGTCAAACTTAACCGTTCTCTCCATTTTCCATTTCCATTCTGTATTAATCTCTTTCCATTTTAATCCAAAAGGAGTGGACAGATAACTGTCTGAAAAGAGGACCCCAAAGAGGTGGGGGCTTCCATGTGCATTTGACTAATTTCCTCTTAACTTTTCGATGCTGAACCTGGGCGAGAGGGAAGGGCCGCCTAGCCACAGGTGTGGAGGGGCTACTGGTAGCTGGTAAACTGCGTGGAAAACGTGATGGCCCTGTCGGTAACTGGGGCCCGAGGCTGGGAACCCTTCAGCTTCCTGCTGATGGCCCACTAGAACACAGTCTAGACTGATCGTATCCAAGATTATTCTCTCTTCCAGAGTTATAGCTACTCAGGGCAGCAGTGAGGTCTCAGGACCAAAGCCCGCTCTCTCCACGAGGGCCTAGAAGGCCTGGGTAAGGATAACAGCTCTGGTCCCTACAATTCCAGCAGCTTCTGGACGGCTCTAACACCGCAGAAACTTAACACTGTTCCACGTGATTATAAAATCTAACACTGGCTAAGACCTTCTGGACTCTCAGTGAGGAGGTCCGGCATCCAAGGCCCTCAGCTCCCTTCTCTGATGAGCAGCCCACCCATGGAGGACTTAACTTTTCACCATGTGGGCCAGTGAGGGTTTTTCTCTTGCAGGAGGGCCAAGAAGTGAGGAGCAGTGGGAAACTACGGTTCACCTTTAAGGCAGACTGTTTGGTTGTGTGGGGTTTTTCCTAACCTAGTCCTACCACTTTGGGGGACTCAATGTCTAGGATAGAGCAGCAGGAATAGTAGCAGCAAGTGTGGTCCCAAGGCAAGATTTGGGAAGTGGGTGAGTTCTGGAGGGATATTATGGCCTCAAGCCTCAAGCAGGGGGCTGTTGTAATACCTTGACATTGCAATCTTAAACCATCTCCAGCTTGGCCTCAAACCCTGAAGCTGGTAAAATCCCTCCATGGCAAGCAGAGGAATCTGGTGGGGGGCTTTGCATATCTTGGTTTCTTTACCTCTTCCTGGGTCCTACTTCCCTAGAAGGTAGGTGATCAGAAACCATCTCATTTCCAATCCCAAAGGGCGGTACAATTTCATGTCTTCCATATTCCAAGCCTCCGAGTGTGAGTTATCTTGGCATCTCAACACTTGGTCTTAGCGGTTTCTGCAACTCTCTTTCTCCCAAGTACAGTGTTGGCTAGGATCTTGGGAAAGGGAAGAGTGAGTCTGTTCTAGCCTCTCTCTGCTCAGTCTCCCAAACTGCCCTCGCACAGGTGTTTTGCATGGGTGTGCGTGCATGTGTGTATGTGTACCGACCGCAAATGTGCACACTCCTACAGACAAAATGTGGTTCTTGCTGTGGTCGTGGGACGAATGGTTGGATTTTAAGGAGGCTCCGGGACTGCATGCTGTATATGCAGTCCCTCTAAGACTTTGGGATGGGATTCCATTCTATCATTCAACATGGCAAGACTTGTTTCACGCACCCCCCCATCATGAGTCCTTCCTGGGTGAAATTAAAGGCAGACCGGTTGGGTGCTAAGGACCCCTGGTGTGGAGAGGCCATTCCGTTGAGCAGCTGACTGTAAAATCAATACCAAAGGGATGCGGGTCCTGGCACTGGGAATTCTTTGACAACTCCTTGTCCTTCCTTAGCCATGGCTGTAGCCCCGGAGGTCTTTCCGGCTGTGTTCTTGGGCCTGGGGGTCCCGACAAGCACAGTCACCTTGTAGGTCACAGGACATAGGGAAGGGAGTGACCTGCAGAGAGAGAAAGAGGAGAGGTGAACCAGGAGGCTGCATCTGAAGCAGTAATTTTCAGAGAGGCAGGGCAGAGGGCACACATCACAGGATTTGGGGGACAGCAGATTCAAGTTCAAGTCATGGCTCTGCTTCCTGCTAGCCTAGTGGGAACTTTTAGCAAGATTACCGTGGTCAGTATCATAGCAGCTCCCATTTGCAGGGACACATATTGTGGCTCAGGCAATGTGCTAAGCACTTTCCAAATAGGAAGACACCAGATCCTTTGACAACTCTGTAGGCTGTATACTAAAACAATCCCCCTTTTACAGACAGGGAAACTGAGGCCCAGAAAGGGCCAGTTTGGCATGTAACATAGGACAAGCTACCTCTCTCTGGGCCTCAGGTTCCCAGCTGTAGAACTGATGGAATGGGACCCATTCGCCTCTGCGAATGCCAAGAGCTGGATGAAATCACTGCTGAGCAGTTGTAATGTACATGCACCAGAGTTGGTTAACAGACTCGCACAGTGGAGTGTCTCACTCATAGGACTGTTGAAATGGTCAAGTGAAATGACAATGTCTTTTAAGAAAACCTAACTCGCTGCACATATTGGTGGTTTCAATTTTGGGGATGAAAACAACAGAAGCACATCACGGCAAGTGCAGATCACCTTCCAGGGGGCCTGAAATCCTGGTAGGGAACATTTCACATAGGGATTCTGCATACATTTCGTTGAAGGATCTCAGGAGCAGATTTTAGCATAAGAAAGAGTGAGAGGAACACAATGTGATGATTTGATACAGGTGTATTTTAGGAAAGCTGGAAAAAATGAAAGAACACATTTTTTAAAAAAGAAAAAGAGGCATAAGTTTCAGTTCCCAGTCGATCCCTTCACATGCTCTGTGACCTTGGGCTGGCTTTCCTCTCTAGAAACTGAGAGAAAGAAACCAGCAAAGCTAAAGTCTTCCCCGTGCAGCCGAAGGTCTGTCTTTTGAAAGCGCACAGGGCAGTTCCTGCTTGCACCCCAGCCTGGGCTAAAGCAAGTGGATTTCACCTCATTGCATCATGACATTTGCATATGACTTTCCCCAGAGGGTCCCCCATCTACACAGATGGATCTAATGACCTCATTTGCCTCCTGCCTGGGCAGGGTCTCCCAGTGCTCACACAGTCTCAGAGAACATCTCTGTCTTCCCAGCTTGTGGACTCACTCCCTCTTTCTCCTCTGCCTCTTTGCCTGCCTGCCCCATCCTGCGGTACTGGAATGATTTAAAATGTAGGAACGAATGGGAAGCTGGAAGTATAAATCCCAGCTCCGTCACCTTCTTGAGGGGTGACCTTGAGCATGTGCCAATTTCTCTGAGCCTCAGTTAACTCATTCATCAAATGGGAATAATACAAGCATGCACCTCCTGAGGGTGTGCTGAGGGATAGGGGGATTAAGGAGCACGCAGTGTTGACTGTGCTTGGGGCTCAACTCCAGGTACCCGCCTCTTTCTCCCTCATGAGGCAGGGAGGGGCTGGGCTGTCATTCGTGTTTCCCCGGACACACAGCCGTGAGATGAGGGAGTGATTGCTCCTGCCTCCATCTCTCCCTGACTCGCTGCCCTCCCAGTAGCTTCCTTCTCTTCCCAGTTTAATCCATAGGCTCCTGATGCCGTTCTCGGCATTGGCGCAGCTGCTTCTGGGCAGTGCCTGTCTCTCTCCCTAATGCTACTTGCTGTTCCCTGTGGAGGACATTTTCTTCCCAGTCTCTAGGTCTTGCAATCTAGAATATTCTTCCACAACCTCTTCACCTCCAAGAGCAGCAGAGAATGTTAGAACTGGAAGAGACCTGGAGTAAACCCTCCAGGCCAAGTGGGGAAACTGAGGGCAGAGCCAAATCCAAACCTAACAAGTGAGGTTGAGTGGGGAGAGTATCCCCATGGGGACCAGGAGGCTTGGCCCGGCATCTTTCTGCCTCAGGCCCAGTGAACATCTTTGAGAAAGTCCTTTAACTGCCATGACCCTTAGTTTCTACGTTTAAAAAAGGGTGATTTAAAAAGTACTGTATTTCAGATGGTTGTGGAGATCAAACAAGAATAAACATCTAAAAGCCTCAGCACACGGCCCAACCCTTGGGAGATGCTCGACGCGGAATACATATGTGCTGAATCAAATTTCCTACTAGCTCATATTTCACCATCCGTGACACCTTTCCTGCCTATCATCCCCACTCTCCCAGCTCCCAGCCTGGGGCGGCTGCTTTGTCCTCAGATCACCCGTCCCTTTATCTGTCCCCTTCTCCTGCCCTTGCCCACAGCGAATATCAGAACGATCCAGTTACCTCTCATGCCCTGCACACAATTCTGTCTGTAACTCTTCCCCACTGGGCTCCGTGACCCATTAGAGACGGTCTCACGTCTGACTTCTCGCGCTCCCTGCTGCATCTTGCACAGGCCAGGCCTCCGCAGGGTCTCTCTCAGAATAAGGCCCGAAGTCCTTACCAAGAGTTCAAGGCCTGACCTGACCTGATCTCCTTCCACTTCTCGGGCCTCCCCTGGCTCCCTGATTCTCTGCTCTGTGGCTGATTTGTTCGTTTATTGGTTCCTCAAATACTCAAGCAGTTTCCTACATGGAAGCTGTTAGCCATTAGCATCCCACCCTGACCCTCGCTGCTCTCTCCCTGGCCGGCAGCTCATTCCTCAGGTCTTATCTCAAGAACCCAGCCCCCTCAGCAGCCTGACCGCAGACGGCAGCAAAACATCCACCCACATCATAGCACCCTCTCTGGAGGCCCTTCTAGCACTGAGCTTCTGCACTTGTGCACCAGCTCAGCCTGGGCAGGGACTGTGTCTGCTGTAGGAGTGAGTCTCTATGCGCCACAATGGGTCTGAGTGGGGGAACAAATGACTATACAAATATTCAGGCAGAAAACAAGGCAGCGAGCCTCTGCTCCTGCATCACTTGCTGTGTGACCTTGTCCAAGTTACTTCCTTTCTCTGGGCTTCAGCTTTCATATCTGTACATCAAGAGGTGACTTTAGCAGTTTCTATGTTTCCATCTGACTGGAAATCCTTCTCAGTCTGAAGAAGGCAGAAGGTATAGCCCTTGCCAGAAAGGCCCTAGAAAAGTAGACTTTCTCCACAAACCCTGGCTTGCATGTTCCCCTCCCGCCATCCCGAGTTCCTTCAGCTTGCCCAAACTCATCAGCTGGCAGGGCTGTGCCAGCAATCAGCCTCTCAGGCCCCTCTGGCCCCATGGGCTTGGTGTGACCACTGTCTTCCCAGCCCCCGGCCAGCCCAGGCAGCTTTAGCATTTTCCCAGAGAAACATGTCTGGACACTAAGGGGAGGAACCCCAATCAGAATACAGCGAAGTCTAGAAGGTTTACTCTCAGGAAGCAGATCGGGAGCTCGTCAGTACGACTGCATTTCCTGAGCCTTTGTGGGGAATTTGTGAGGCAGACAAGCCTGGGTTCAGGGGTGGGCTCCACACAGGCACCGCCTGGCTTCTTGCAAGTCCTTGGGGCGCTGCAGCCTTCCATCTCCCCATCTGTAAGATGAGGGTCTTCATACAGCCCTCCCAGGACCCCGGTGAGGAGCCCAGGCAATGATGCTGTCCGCACGCCAGCTCACAGAGGCCCTGGTGCCGAGGAGACGCGCCGTGTGCTGTTCCCTCCTCCTGCCCTTCCTCCCGCCTCTCTGTGAGCTGCCTGCTCAGAGCCTGCCTCGGGGTCTCCTCTGGTGACAAGCATCCTCCCTGATGACGGGCCTGTAGGTGGGAAGGGAAGGGTGGAGATCGCTAGCTCCGACCACTTTCCCAGGGGTCCCTAGGTCTGACCTGGAAGGACAGGGGCTGCCCGTTCGCAAAGGACTGCACACACACACACGCGCACACACACACACACACGCACACACACACACACACACACACACACTCAACACTTCCTGAGGGCCTTCCACGCACCCGAAGCCAGCTCACTGACTCCACCTAGCCTCATGAAGCTATCGTTATTAGCTACCCATATTGCAGATGAGCAAACATTCTGAAGAATGTTTAAGCGAAACAAATTTGCCCCGGGACTCACTACCAGTCAATAAGTAGATGATGCAAGATTCTAACCCCCAATCCAAGCACGGAGAACTTTTCAACAAGTGAAGGTACGGGGAGGTCCTTCCTCCCCCACAGCCTGGCCCGGCTGACTACCGCTTTGTCTTTTTATAGCCAAGAGCCTTTTACCCCTTATTATGTGCCTGGCATGGAGTTAACACATTGTGTGTTATCTCACTCACTCTTCCCAGCAACCCTAATAAGGCAGCTATCCTCTCTAGCTCCGTTTTACATCTTAGAGGAAACTAAGATGCAAAGAGGTGAGTCACTTGGCTGGCAGATGGCCTAGGATCTGCATCCCTGTTTGCAACTGCTCCTCCGTGCCGTCCCCCCAGAGGCAGGTAGGGCAAGAGTCAGGGCTCCCTTGTCACAGAGGAGGAAACCGAGACATGGAGAGAAGAGTCACCTCCTGAAAGCCAGCTCTGAGCTCAATCCCCAGATTCTCTGATTCCCCAAGTAGCTTCTCACCTTCTCCCCCAGATGGCCTCCCAAGAAAACCAACCACCCACAGCCCAAACGCCATGGTGGCCAGTTTACATTTGGGATTCCCAGCACCATGTGGCTAGGCTGTCCCATAAATGGCTTGGCCAGTCACTCTAGGAGTCTGACAGTAAGCCCAGGTCAATGACTAAAGGCCAGGATTCTCTGCTTTTTCCCCCTGGGCTGGAGATGGTGCTCAGGCACAGGGGTTTCTCTCTCTGGGTGAGCTGCCCAGGATAACACCTTCCTCTGTGGGTGTGAGCGGTTCAGGAATGCAGCCCAGGAAATGTACTGCAAGGCCCTGGCTGCAGGTCTTGTCTGAGGCTGGGAAATAGGCAGGGGCTGGATTCTGACTCAGACCTGACAGGGAGGTCACAAGCAGAGAGTGTGTAGCTGGGGGAGCAAGAGGCATCTGGCACCGAAGGTCAGGAAACAGTGACTGGCCACCCACCCGCTATAGCACCTTGTGCAAGTCAGTTCACCATCCTGAGCCTCAGGGACTTCCTAGTGTTGATGGAAAGATCTAATGGGATCAAGTAGATCCAGGCGTGAGGCCAAATATGAGGACTCCCTTGTAAGCTCCCTGAGGGTAGGGTAGGCATGTGGCTGGTACAGGGTCTGGAGAGTCAATGAACACAGGAGCTTGCTTAACTGTGGATAAAGTGGTCATGTTGCTAAGCAGATGATAAAATGGGAGAAAAAAATGTGCGCTAAGTGGAGACAAGTGCTGGCCTAGACGAGAAGGAGATTTGGACTGATTCCTTGCCTCGTTAGTGAGAGTATGTTAGTAGCCACGTTTTTTCCTTTTGTTGCATTTCAGTCTACCTGTAAAATGGAGGTAATAGCAGTCTTGGTCCATAGAAGTATTTTGGATCAAGTATAAAATTAAAGTAAAGCATGTAGCACAGTACAGGGAGTATACTAAGTGCTCAGTTAATGCTGTCGCTGCTATCAGTAATATTGCTGGTGGTGGTAGTGATGATGCTGACACTGGTTATGATGAAAATTGGGGGGGAATAGAAAGGTCTGATCCATTCAGAGGATAAGCTAAAATGAGTGTTCAATTCATCCACATGGAAAAATCAAAGCTACACCCCAAATGGGGAAATTGTAACACTCCAGAAGCCAGCGAATTTTGGTCAGGGAAGAATTAGTCTGTCTGTTCAGCCATCTGTCTGTTGTCTCTTACTAATTTTCTGAGCTCAGCACATCTATCCCGTCTTCCAGGAAGCCTTCTCGGATCCGCTGTGGTTCAGTGCATGAAGTCACTAAATGCCCTAACTGCTCTCTGAATAAATTTCCAATTCCCTGGCTTGGCTTAGACGAGCCTTCTCAGGACCCATCCCTTCCCCCTTCCCCTCTTGGTTGAGCTCTAGCTACACTCAGGCAATTATACTTTGCTTGATAAGCTCCCGTATGCCTGGGCCTTTGCACAGACTGTGTCCTTTGCCAGAAACATTCTTCTGTCGCTCATCCTTATCTCTGGTCCTTCCCCTACTCCTTTCTGCTGGGTAAGCCCGACTGTACTTGTCAGGTCTCACCTCCGGTGCTGCCTTCTCCAGGAAGCGCTGTTGACTGCCCTCACTTGTCTCCATTAGCACTTACTGGACTCTAAATCTAAATGCCTGGCCACTGGGCGATAAGACATGAACTCAGCCTAGCTGGGACCAAGTCCATCTTGCTTGTGACAGACAGAACAGTATCTATCACATAGAGGGAACTCAACAGTGGAGTTAACATCAGGACTAGGGATACATCAGTGAACAAAATAGATGCCTGCTCTTGTCCTCATGAAATTTTAATTCTAGCAGCAAGAGGGGTAGGGATTGCCAGAAAATAATTAATAAGTGTATTTTATAGTATGTGCTGAGGTGACTGGTGTTATAGAGGGAAGGAAAAAAGGAGAAGCCAAGGAAAATAGGTGTGGGAGTGCTGGGGGGTATGTAAGATGGGTGGTCAGGGTGGGGCTCATTGAGAACATGACACTTGGGCAAGGGCTTGGAGGAGGTGAAAGAGTGAGTCATGAGGATGAATGCAGAGGAATGTTCTTGGCCAAAGGAACAGCCAGTAATAAAGGCTAAAGGTAGTAGGATGCCTGGCTGGCCTGTGCAAGGGATGGCAAGGAGTCCAGAGGGCTGGAGTAAAGTGAGGAAGGGTGCTCGTAGTAGGGAGTGAGGTCAGACGGGTAATGGGAGTAGGCAGGGCATGCAGGGCCTTGGAGGCCATTGATTTTTACTCTGAGTAAAATGGGGAGACCCTGAAAGGTTTTGCATAGAGGTGTGATACCACCTGACTTGTTTTAAGAGGACCATTTGGTTGCTAAGTTGAGATACACCAGCCTTTGATGTACGTTCCCAACTCAGCAACCCAACATCCAACCCTTCGACTGGGCCACTCTGCTAAGGTGACTGCTCTCTGGGTAATGATTTTGATTATTTTCCCATATCTCATAGAATTGCTAGCCTCCTTAGACCAACGCGCTGCATTAGGGCATAATGTCCTTTCCTAAGAAACCAAGTTTTTATGGATTTAGTAAATAAATATGGCAACCCTGCCCTGAAGGTCAGCAGTGGGGCATGCCATCCTATGCTGAGACAAGCTTCTCAGACTAACCTCTTCTTAATCTCTGCCGATCCCCGCCCAGCATAGTCTTCAAGTTCTCACTCAATGACCATTTCACTCAGGGAGCCACATGGAGAACCTCAGACATGAATCCAAATACCAAGACATAAAACCCAGGGTGGCTTGCCCAAGGGCACAGAGCTCAGCCACAGAACTGGGACTACTCCCTAAATCCCCAGGTATCTTCCAGAGTCAGTCTCTTAGCAGCTGCAACAGGTGACCATAACCAGCGCTCCCAGCCACCTGGCCCCAGAAAGACTTGGCATGCTGGGCAAGCTAAGGTTGTTTCGCCTTCCTCCGTGAACACCCGGCACATACTTCCTTAGAATGCTTCCAATTATAAACAAATGTGTTGTGGTGGTTTTGAGGGGAAACTACTGAAGCAGCCATTCTGGAAATCTCCTCCGTATTCAAGACTCCTCAAGGTTCCAAGAGGAAAATAGGAAACTGCCTGCCCCTTCCTGTCTGCCGTGCACTGCAGACGGGTGTCTGGACGGGAGACTGGTCACCCCTGTCAGATGGAGTTTCCTGCACTGTCTTGCTCTCGTCTACCAGCCAGGCCCAGGTCACCCCACAAGGCAGATGTGGGGAACAGCTGGTGTCTGTGCAGACAATCAAGGGGAGGAAGGATGGAGGAGGGGGCAGACAGACATCACTCTGGGCCAAGTGACTGGGAGGCCCCAGCCCTGGGGCCTGGGAAGAGGTTAGGTGGAGAGTTGGCTACAAGGACATGTGGGAGAAGGTGCTGAGTGCTTAGCCCTGGGCCTTGAGTTCATACCCGAGACTCCAGTCCAGGAGGACTAGGAAGCAAGAAGCCGACCCGCCGGGAGAAGGGAAAGATGCCTGGGCAAGATGCGAGCGCGACGCAGCTGTGTGTTCAGAACAGGGGTTAGAGGCATTGCTGTGTGGTTCAGACTCACTGGGGTTGCCTCATGGCTGTCCTGCTGCCTGGCTGCAGGACCTTAAAGCTTCCAAGCCTCAGCTGCCCTGTCTATAGGATAAAGGCAAAAAGACAATGCCTGGGACAGCAAGGCTACCGTGCTGAGGCCATGGCAGGTGTAAAAGCAGCTCGCACTGTGCCTGGCCCATAGTTAGCTCCTAATAAACAGTGGCTACAATGATTAGTTTGGAGTCAGGAAAAGTCCTAAATCTTACACACAGCTCTGTCACCTTGTACAAGTAATTCCACCTCTTTGAGCCTCAGTTTCTACCTTGCTGGATGTTTTTTTTTTAATTTTATTCAAAATGAGATAATATGCATGGAGATTCCAACCCACGGCCAAGCACATGCTATGTGCTCAATTCGTGAATTACTGTAATTTAGGAGGGGCATGAAGCAATGTGCCCTGTCAGTGGGTTTGTGAGTATGGGCCAGCGCTTCCGGGCAGCGAACTTGCCATGCTTTGTGATGGGGGCCAGCAGTACAGGTGGGAAGGAAACAGGGCCAGTGGGTGAGAGCAGGGGAGGAGAAGGGGAAGCCAGCCTCTGGCCCCTCTCCTGCCTTGCCAGGCTTCCTGCTGTGGAAGCTGGAGACAGAAACCAAGACTTTTTTTCCGCTCAGAGGAAACTCCTGTCTGGGATATCATGGGTGACTGGCAAGGCTGAGAGCCTCAACTACGCCCCACCCCGTCTTAGCTGCTGGGAGAAGCTGCTTTCACTTTTGCCAAGGTGAGGGGTCCCACACCCAGGGTTTCCTGGCTGCTGGGTTCACACTGCAGTGTCTCCAGCTGGAACTGGGAGGGGCGTGCCCATTCTGAAGCAGCCATTCTGGAAATCTCAGGTTAACCTCTGAGGTCCTATCCCCGCCTGCTTTCTTCTTCTGAGACTCAGCCCCATGTGGGAGAAAGAGCTGGGCTCCTGAGTCAGACAGAACTGGGTTCAAATTTGGACCTCAGCACTCGTAGCCAAGTGAACTCAAGCAAGTCCTCTAAGTACTTCAAGCCAAAAATTGGTTCAATTGCACAATGGGGCAATAGCGACCTGTCAGAGTTGATGGGAGGATTAAAGAAGATACTGGAAGACAAGGGTCTGGCAGGGTGTCTGATATACACAGTGGGTTACTCTGGGGTGTTTTGTATTATTATCTATTTCTTCCACCTGTTATCTTTATGAACCATCTACTGCAGGAAGTAGGAATGCCATTGGTATTTTGATAAGGATTGCACTCAATCTGTGGAGTGCTTTGGGCAGTATGGTCATTTTAACAATGCTAACTCTTCCTATCCATGAGCACGGGAGACCTTTCCATTTATTTGTGTCTTCTTCAATTTCTTTCATCATTGTCATATAGCTTTCAGAGTACAGGTCTTTCACCTACTTAGTTAAATTTATTCCTAGGTATTTTCTTCTTGTTGATATAGCTGTAAATGGGATTGATTTCTTAATTTCTTCTTCTGCTAGTTCATTATTTGTATAGAAATGCAACAGATTTATGTGTTTTGGTTTTGTATTCTTTGACTTTACTAAATTCATGTATCAGTTCTAGTAGTTTGTTGGTGGAGTCTTTACAGTTTTCTATATAAAATGTCATGTCATCTGCAACTAGTGACAATTTTACTTCTTCCTTACCAATTTGGATGCCCTTCATTTCTTTTCTTGCTTGATGGCTGTGGCTAGGACTTCCAGTACTATTTTGAATACAAATGGCAAATGGGCATCTTTGCCTTGTTCCTGATCTTAGAGGAAAAGCTTTCAGCTTTATTCTAGTGAGTATAATGTTAGCTGTGGGTTTGCTATGTGTAGCCTTTATTTTGTTGAGGTATAGACTCCTATACCTACTTTGTAGAGCATTTTTGTCATGAATGGATGCTGAATTTTATCAAATCCTTTTTCAGCATCTACCGAGTGATCATATGGTTTTTATCCTTTGTTTTGTTAATGTGGTGCATCGCATTGATTGATTTGCAGGTATGGAACTACCCTTGCATCCCTGGATAAATGCCACACTATTGTGGGGAATGATCCTTTTACTGTAGTTTCATTTCATTTTGCTAATATTTTGTTGAGGATTTTTGCATCTATGTTCACCAAGGATATAGGAGTATAATTTTCTTTCTTTGCAGTGTCTTTCTCTTGTTTTGGTTTCAAGGTGATTCTGGCCTTGTAGAATGAATTTGGAAGCTTTCCTTCCTCTTCAATTTTTGGAAATAGTTTGAGGAGGAGAGATATTGACTCTTTATATGATAGAATTCTCCTGTGAAGCCCTCTTGTCCCGGAATTTTGTTTGTTGGGAATTTTTTGATTACCAGTTCAATTTCATTACTAGTAAGCAGTCAGTTCAGATTTTCTCTTTCTTCCTGGTTCAATCTTGGGAGAGGCATGTTTCTAGGAACTTATTCATTTGTTCTAGGTTGTTTAATTTGTTGGCATAAAAGCTTTCATTGTAATTTATCACTGTTTGTATTTCTGTGGTGTCAGCTGTAACTTCTCTTTTCAATTCTGATTTTAGATGTTTAAGTCCTCTTTTTCTTGATGAGTCTACCTAAAGGTTTACCAATTTTGTTTATCCTTTCAAAAAACCAGCCTTTAGTTTCATTGATCATTTGTTTGCTTTTTAGTCTCTATGTCATTGATTTTTCCTCTGATCTTTGTTTCCTTCCTTCTACTAACTTTGGGCTTTGTTCTTTTTCTAGTTCCTTAGGTGTAGGGTTAGTTTTTTAGTTGAGATTTTTCTCAATTCTTGCAGCAGCCTGTAATGCTATAAACATCCCTCTTAGAACTGCTTTTGCTACATCCCAAAGATTTTGTTTCTACCTTCATTATCCTCCAAATATTTTTTATTTCCTCTTTAATTTCTTTTTTTGACCTATTGGTTGTTTACTATTACGCTGTTTAGCCTCCATGTGTTTGTGTTTTTTTCATTTTTGTTTTCCTGTAATTCATTTCCAGTTTTATACTGTTGTGGTTGGAAAAGATCCTTGGCATGATTTCAGTCTTCCTAAATTTATTAAGACTGTTTATTGTGGTCTAACATGTCATCTATTCTAGAGAATGTTCTATGTGTACTTGAAAAGAAGGAGTATTCTGTTTGGGATGTAATGTTCTGTACATATCTATAGGTCCATTTGTTCTAATGTGTCATTCAAAGCCGCTTACTGATTTCTTATTGATTTTCTATCTGGATGATCTATCCATTGACATAAGTAAGGTGTTAAATTCCCTATTATTAGTGTATTACTGTCAACTTTCCCTTCATATCTGCTATTACTTGTGTATATTTAGGTGCTCCTTTGGGTGCATAGAAATTTGCAATTATATATCTTCTTGAAGGAGTGAACCCTTAATCACTATAGAACATCCCTTTTGGTCTCGCTTTTACAGTCTTTGTTTTAAAGTACTGCTACTCCAGCTTTTACCTTTTTTTTGTCATTTCTATTTGCATAGAATATCTTTTTCCATCCCTTAATTTCAGTCTGTGTGTCTCAGGTCTCAAGTGAGTCTCTTGTAGGCAGCATATACTTGGTCCTTTTTTTATATCCATTCAGGCACCCTATGTCTTTCGATTGGAGCATTTAATCCATTTACATTTAAAGTCATTATTGATAGGTATGTACTTTCTGCCATTTTGTCAAATGTTTTCTGGTTGTTTTTGTAGTTCTCTGATCCTTTCTTCTCTTGCCCTCTTCCCTTGGGCTTGATGACTTTCTTTGGTGTTCTGGTTGGACTCCAGTTTATATATGATACCTTACACATATACAGGAGTGTATGTTAAGTTGATAGTCACTTAAGTTTGAATGCATTATAACACCATTGTATTTTTAAGTCCTCCTCCTCATTTTATATATATGATGACTTCTTTAACACCTTTAATTTAGTGATTCCCTTAACCCATCTTCAGAAGTTATTGATTTTACTACTTTTGTCTTTTAACCTTCATACTAGCTTTTAACTGACTGGTCTACTTCTTTTGCTCAGTGATTTTTTTTTTCTTTTCATAATTTTCTTGCTTCTACTTATGCCCTTTTCTTTTCTTCAAGAAGTCTGTTCAATATTTCTTCTTCTAAGGCCGGTTTAGTGGTAGTGAACTCTTTAAAGCTGTGTTCATCTGTGAAGCTCTTTGTCTCTATCTCAATCCGAATGATAACTTTACTGGGTAGAGTATTCTTGACTGCAGGTTTTTCTCTTTTGGCATTTCGACTCTATCATGCCACTTCCTTTTGCTTATAAAGTTTCTGCTGCAAAACCACCTGATAGTCTTACAGAATTTCCCTCATAGGTAAATCCTTGTTATTCTCTCACAGCTTTTAGGATTCCTTGTCTTTGATCTTTGGAATCTTAATTATTATGTGTGTTTGCATGAACTGCCTTGGGCTCATCTTGTTTGACATTCTCTGTGCTTTCTAGGCCTGGATGTCTGTTTCCTTCCCTAGATTAGGGAAATTTTCAGCTATTATTTCTTTAAATAAGTTTTCCACCCATTTTTGTCCCTTTTCTCTGTCTGAGACTCTTATAATGAATATTAGGATGTTTGATATTGTCCCAGAGCTCCCTTAACCTATCCTCATTTTGTTTGATTCTCTTTCTTTTCTGCTGGACATATGACAGGCATGCTTTCCTGTGGGTGGGAGCCAGGAGGCTGCTTCTGCCGCATTTAGATGTAGTGTGTTTGCCCTGATGCTGCTCCTGTCCATACTCTCAACACACAGGGGTAACATAAATGTAGCTCAACCTGCTCCCATCCATGCTAGCAGTGTCTGGGGCAGGGGTCTCGGGGTACAAATGCAAACAATGGTGCTCAGTAGCACCACTGGTTCTGGAGAGAGTACCAGCAGTTCCCATCATTTGGCAGGTGCTTGAGTTCTGAAAATCAGCTTCCTTCAATTATAGTTACTGTAAGGTTTAAACCTTTCATCTTGTGAAATTTTTTCTGTGCCTAGGGCAGGCAAGTCTGTTCTGGTAGCTCGGTGGTAAGTCTCCCTACTGTAGGGCCATGCTCATTGTGGGGCTCTCTCCATTACCATCTCTCCTGTCATTTTTTTGTGTGGTCTTGTTATCCCTGGTTCTGTAGGTATATATTCAGTGTGTATGTGGGAGGAGGTGGGCTCAGCTCTTTCTGTGCCATCCTGCCCAATCAGGATAGAGTTTATTTAGAAGTTAAACTGGGAAATTTAGATTGTAGGAAGTACACTGCTGGGCCCACCGAGATGCCCAATGTACATGCCTACTGAACTTTAATTTGAGACACCTTTTTTTCTCAGAAGTCAGATTTCTTGGAATCTCAAATCTGAAGAAAGTCCCAAATACTTCTGTAACAACTAATAGCAATGGCAAATCCATATGAAGCACGAGAAAAGCCTCTAGGCACTCTAATTCATACATCCTACAGTTTTCCCCATCCTGTGTTCAACCACCATTCACCTTCACCCAGAAAACTCCTCATTCCTGGGTCTCAATGTGACTGTCGGTGCCTCAAGTATACTTCCTCTGACCTTCACACTGTTCTTCATAAGATCCTGCACCTTTCCTTTATTGCCCTTTCACAAAGGTAGTCAATGCATAGTTGTACACCTCACTGCTTAATGGCTGGCTTCCTGATAGACTGTGGGCTCCACAAGGGCAGGCGCTGTGTGTGTGGGACTCTGCCGTGCAGTGGTTCAGTGCTGGGCCCACAGAGATGCCCAATGACCATGCATCATGTTGTATGAAGGAAACTTGGTCATCTGCAGTCTGCTGTCTTGGTCAACAGCAAGAACCCCAATTTAAAGAAGAAGAAGCCACTTTAAATTAAAACATGAAAAGCCAGAACTACATTTATGATTAAGTGAAAAAGAAAAAAGCACCTAGGAAGCATATTCAGAACTAGCAAAGAACTGACCCTGAGTCCCTTACTAAAGAAACAGTGCTCATATCAGAACCCTAGAGGCTGACATTGGTGGAACTGAACCCAGTAGGAACAGTCAAAATGGTCTTTGGTGTGTGTGTGTATGTGTGTATGTACACATAACACACATACACACACACACGTACATTTTTTAAGAGACTATAATTGGAACCTGCACCTGAACCTCAATCTCATGACTTCATGTCCCTACCATGCACTCTGTAGAAATAGTAATCCATTTAAGGAAGTTTCTCAATAAAAATTAATTAGTTTTATTTTTTTATGCTTTAATGTATAAGTTATAGTTGGTAGGAAAATTCTTTTAATTGGAACTGCTCTTTCTCCAACTGATGGTGTCAGATGAATAACATGTCATAATTCTATACAAACTTCTATTTAAAACACAAAGTTCATTGTCCATTCACTTTCAAAAAGGGCTGACTCCAATGGAGTGAAATAGACACTATTATACACTGTATTCATTTGGCAACAGGTATCAAGAGCTGTAAAAATGCTCGTACCTTTTGGCCTAGTCATTTTAATTCTAAGAATCACTTGTAAAGGAATATAATTAGACATGTATTTATGTGTAAAGCTATTAGTGAGCACCATTTCTTCATAGTGAGAAACTGAAGTAACCCAAAAGCTAGAGGTAAATGGTTATGTAAAATATTATATATCACAACCAGATAATAAATAATAATACAGTAAAAAAATACAGCTGAGAAGTTAATAATAACATCAGGCATTTCTTAGGTAAGATCTCCTGTGGTAAATAAATAAAACAACTAGATTCAAAACTGGAAATGCAGATCTATATATGTAGACATGGATACCCACATACTTATACTTACAATAAAATACACCAGAAGGAAAGCAATGGTTACATTTGGGTTGTAAGATAATCAGTGGTTTTTGTTCTCATCATCTTTCTACATTTTTCAGAAAGTAGAATATGTATTATTTCATAATTAGGAAAAATAATAAAATTCGTGAATAATAAATGAAGTTTATTCCCCTGTACTTGAGCAGGAAGTGTCTACCTTCCATGTTTAAGAGAGGAGGTAGGCGCACTGGGAAGACGCCTGACTGAGCCCAGAGAACCTCAGCAGCCCCATTCATCAACCAAAAGATGCAGCAACAGTCCCTGACTTGAGTGTATCCCTCAGGTCTTGCCCTATTGATCCTTACATTTTAGGGTCGTATCATCTTTTCATGAAGGAACTAATTCTCCTGAGGATGTAGCAATATAAAAGGACCTGGACAGGAAACCAGAAGCCTGCTGTTTCTATCACTCTGCCACCCTGGACAAATCATACCTCCTTTATGGGCCTCAGGGATCCCGTTAATAAAATGACAAGTTTGGAGTAGATGATCATAGACAGCTCTTCAACCAAGACTGACTATGATTCTTTGCCCCTCCTGTGTCAGGAACGCAATTCTCTTATCTTTAAAGTGAGTGATCAGACCAAATGACCTTGGAGAGCAAATGAGCTTTCAAGCTCAAATTGTAGATGAGCATGAAAATAGAAACCGTTTCCTGTGTACTCATTCATCACAAGAACTCTTCTCAACTTGGTTGCCCAGCTGAGCCCTTAGCTCCCTGCTCTCAGCTGGGGCCCCAAACTCTGGTCCCAGCTCATGGTTGGAGGGAGGTGGACATGGCCACTCTTCTGTGAGTGGGGATATGAATCACTGCTGTTGCATCCTAAGACACGAAGGAAGGAAACTGCAACCAGGGCCACGCCCCCTAACCTTACAGGTACAAAAAAGAGAAGAGATCACGCAATGACCAAAGGCCGTGACTGGCCTCACTGGGAGTGTCCCATCTTCTCTCTTCCCCTAGACTTTAACCATACCCTCTAAAGATGCAAGTTCTTACTAGGATTTTCCAGGCACATTTCCTGCCTTGGAAACTTCCTAGCCACCAAGCCCGTCTCCTTCAAGTGTCAGTATCAGTGCTGATCGTTCTGCACAGCTTTGCCCAGCCCCTTGCCTGGGCCCCCATGCTCTGGCCTTCCCTTCCATAAGTATTTATTGTACATGTGTCTGTTCCCACACCTGACTCTGAGCCCTGAAAGTAAGGGACCACATATCTAAACATCATCCATGAGCCTCCATGCCTAGCTCAGGGCCCAGCACGTGATACTAGCTCAACTAATACTCTAACTAACCTAAAAGAATAAACATTATAACAGAATAAAGGGTGCAGGTGAGTGCTGACACAGCCTGGGCAACAAGCTGTCTGGCATGGAGGCGAAGTCCTGGCCCAGTGAGCTGGAGCACTGGCAGGAGGTGGCTGTGAGGGGGACGCCCCGGCCTACCTTTTTAGTCTTCACTGTAGAGGCGCAGCAGTCTCCACCATCGTAGTTGCAGAAGGCTCGGTTGTTGATGGCATCACAGTAATTGTCTCCCATGAAGGGCTGTGAGAGGGGAGAGAGATAGGAGGGAGAGGAGGCCTTGTTAGCACCCTGGAGGGAATGGGGCCGGCCCCTGTAGTTTAGGTAATGCTCATCTTCTCACAGACCTCTATGACAACCCACCTGGCTGCAAGTCCCAACACCCTCTGGGGCCAGTTCTCATTTTAACTATTTATACTTGTTCCCAGCTAAGGTATGGTTACTCTGGGAGACGCACTCTTGTATGCAGGGGTATGCAAAGCCTTATCACTTACATCTTCCTAAAGGGGGTTCATTGTACTTGAAGAAATGAAAAGAAAATGTGAGGCTCCTTCCCCAAAGTTTCCTGGTAGTATGTAATTGGAAACACAGTTTGTAATAAAATGCATGCAAATATATTAGAAAGCTGAACATAAACCACCCAAGAACTATAGAGATGAAATGTAAGAATTCATGGGAATTCGGCACGATGGTCTGTGTATGACTGTGGGGGCTCCCGCTCCTCTAACACAGAAGCACAGGTTTACTTGCGGTCACATGCTTTACACATGCGCTGTTTTCTTTCATCCTCTGAACAACATGTGAGGTAGGTATTGCTATTCCCACTTTACAGATGAAGGCCCTGAGGCTCAGAGCAAGAAAGGGCCCTGGCCAAGAACACACTGGCAGAGCAGTGATTTAAATCTAAGTTGGTTCCATACTGTTCTCTTTACCATTCCATGCTCTATCTAGTGCATATCGATCTGTTGCTTTTTCTTCCCTGTGTTCCTCCAATGCAGTGATGCTCTGAAGATGAGGAAAAGATGGTGGAGTGAAGTCACTATTGGTCTGAACCCAGAGCAATCTTGTAGCAGGTGGGTGGGGGGAGGTTATTGCAGAGACTCCTGACTCCCCCTAACACTTGTATTTCCCCATGTGAGAACTTAGCACACTGCCTTCTATGGCCCGTTTATGTGTCCGTAGCTGGTGCAAGCCTGTGAGCTCCTCAAAGGCATGGGCACATCAAGTACATCTCCGTCCCCCAATTACCTAGCTGGGAATTAATACTGGACACACTTCAGCTCTCAGGGATGTTTCACAGTGGAATGCAATTGCACTGGCAGAGTGGGAAGGCATCTGTCTGGGATTTAGAACACCTGCGTTCTGGTTTTCCAAACTTAGCCAACTGGGGGGTTACTTGGTAATTTTGTTTAAGTAGCTTATCTTCTCTGGGCCTCAGGACTCTCAGTAGTGAAATTAAGAGGCAGGATGAGTCCACTGATTTCTCAATGCAGTGAACGCACCTCTTCCCACCATCGAAGGCAATACTGTGTGACCTTTTAATACAGAATGCAGATGAAAGTAAAACCACTCTGATTAAGTTTGGGTTGGAGTCTCTAATGCCCAGTGACTTACTGATGGGAAAGAAGATGTCATCAGTTGGCTGGGACCACCGCATCCCAACACCCGCGAGGCCCACCAGT